>NC_139044.1:97257369-97974869 GCF_965140915.1 Aythya marila | reverse complement strand
CTTACAGTTCAAAAAAACAGTCTCATAACCTTGCAAATGGAGAAACTCTTGAACATGAAAATCCCTCAGAAATGGCAGGATCTTTCACTAGCAAAGCAACAAGCAAAAGTGTGTATCTTCCCAGGGAGCAGCAAAGAGAAAGGCTGGAGAAGTCAAGATTATACGAGAATGTGGCATCTTCCTCACCCACTCTACATTCACATGCAGCTGTGGTTTCAATTTAAGTAAGAAGTGGATGTGTGCTTTGAAGGACAGTCATTTACATTCAGTTAGCACTGCCTAGGGTCAAGTAATGGAGCAAGACATTTTTTTCTGGGTAGAGCCTGAGCACATCATGCTGCAGCATTGAAAAAAGGAAGTAAGCCCCAAATCAAAGGTGTCAGTTTTGAAGTATCAACTGATGGCACATATCTAAAATGGCAGACTGGACCCAAACAGACTAATTTACCTTAACATTTCCCCCTCATTGTAGCTGATCACTTTTTCTTAATTAAGTAACAAGACGCTACACGTATCAAAACTAAGCATTTCTAAATCACCTCATTTGGAGTGAACTTTAAAGGTGCAACTAACCCAAGAAGGAAACCCCTTTTCTAACACTTTAGAAACTGACTTTAGGAAAAACTAGACTGGTTTTGTAAAAATTAAACTGGCTTGTGTGATACTTCATTCTCCTTTTAATTATATTTTTCATTGGAAACCAATGTATAATGGGAGATGACAATAGTCACAAATAGGAAGATGTGTCCCAACATCCTCTCTTTTCAATAAGGACCTGCATTCTTATTTTTGGTATGCATGGATTAGTAGAAAAATGATCAAAGAGTTAATCGCTTAGTGTAAAATTAACTCTTTCAGTGGATGGGATGTCTTCTCTCAGAAGTCCTGTTTCATTTATTGATGGTATTGAAATGTTCATCATTCTTTGCTTTGAGAGGTAACTGTTGTACACAAGTGCCTTTTTAATTTAAGAGCACATCAGAAGTCCTGATGACCATGATGGCACAAAATGAGGTACCTTCAGGGCATTTGAAGAACAGCCATGTTATCTGTGACTGTGAAAACCTTTGCCTAGAACAACGTTCAGCATGGTCAAAAGGCTATGTAAGCGGAGTAAGCTTTTCACGCAGGGTTAGATTTAACTGTGGCATTTCATTACAGAAAGGTCTCTTTTTCCTCTTCTGAAATGGTTGTGGCGTTAGCATTCACTTTCCCTGTGTGAAACAGAAGACCTAGCGGTAGCCTAGGAGCCCTCACAGTGTTTCTCTTAGTGCTGTGGTTCCTCGGAGAAATCCTGTCTGCCTGCAGCAGCATGCCCCAGGGAGCTCTGCCTCCAGGGCAGCTCCATGCTCCCTGCAGAGTAATTATCCTGCTTCTGAATAAGTTTCCTTGCAAAACTAAAAATACGGTTTACTCCTGCCATGTGTCATAAGGGACAACCATTCCCTTTAATTGATGGTGCGTTTATGTAAATTCATCATCCAGTTAACTTTGTGATCTCAGCCTAAATAATGTTATTTTGACTAAGTGCTTAGTGGTTATATTGATTTGTGAAAGCCCCTCAGGTGATTATATCTGGCAAATGGACCAACAGCAGTGATTTATTAAAAGGCTGCCTTTTGAAAGGTGTTCTGAATGTCACCTACAGCCACTGATATTTCATCAAATGTATCAAGTCTCTCCTGCCTTTTGTCTTTAACTCTCTGTGGATAACCTGAAGTTATATCTGAATTGAATCATTTTAGTCATTTTATTTCTAGTACAAGCTGTGTTTGCACTGAAATATGGGCAGCGTAACTGACTGATTTCTACAGCTATTTCTACAGTAGCAACAGCAACCTTAAGCAAATTTAGTCAAATGCAGTGCAGATTAAGAGGGATATTCTGCTCCAGGTATATCAACTAAATAAAAAAACTTCCAGTTACTTAAGAACTATTGGGAAATTTTCCCTGCAATTCTATTGTATATGTCCAAACCATTAGTTCTCCAGTGCTGTGTTTGCCCTCTTGGTTACATCTGTTTCCATAATACCTGATTCTCTGCTTCTGACTGGTGCTTCCCAGCTGGTATCACAAAGAACATAGAAGAGATTAATGTGCTTTACAGAGCATGTCACTTGTAGCCAGTGCTGTGCCAGATTCCGCACTGACAGGGAATCTTGTGTATGTGCAGGGGGAAGTGGTCATCTGGCCGTTAAGGTATCAAGCATAACTTGCGTGCTGGGAGAAGATAACTGGAGCTGACATAAATGGGCACTGCCCTCTTTGCATAAAGGCAATGATCCTTACAAAAACAAATCGATGTGTTACACCTTTTCCTGCCTGAGAGGCAAATTAATGCACGTTGTGCTGCCATGCTACCTAAACAATTTATACCTGGTTTTCATCATCATTTAGTCTAGCCCACCATGAAGCAGCACAGAACCATTTTGTTTTCCCTCCATTTGTCTTCAAATGTCCTTTCCTAAAGGAAGATCCAGTGGAGCTGATTACACATATTTATACTGAAGCGGGGCAAGTGCCTGAACAGTTAATGCTTTGATTCAAATGGAAGTCGGAAATAGCCATGCAGTTAGAATTAGAAGAATGTTTTTTGACAATTTTTATCTTTTTTATTATTATTATTAGCTAACAGATGGAGACAGACTGTATCCTCTGATTTCCAAAAATATTTTTTCCTGCTTTATTAAAAAAAAGACCAAAAAATATCTGCTTTCTATATTAAGATTGCCTTTGAATACAACAGGAAGGAAAGATTCAATTTCTTTTTCATAATTCCTTCTGTGTTCAGTTTAAACATTAAAAAGATATATTTTCCTCTCATGCTGTCTACTCTTTTTCTCTTTGCATTTCAGAGCAGCTGCAGATTTTACAAATTGATTAACAGTGTGGCAGAATGGCATTGTTTTTGCTTTGCTTGAGCCTCATTCTTCGGCAGCAGGACTGGTGAAATATCAGGAGTGCCCAGCATGTGCACACCAAAACTCCTCAGAAAACAGTAAAAAAAATGAACAGAAATCTCGTGTCATGTTCTGTGAGCCCTGAAAAAAAAAAAATATATCCATTATCCAGGATTTCTGTTTTGTACATCAAAATATGAATCATGACTCTACTTATGCCGATGTCCACAACTTAAATCAGTCTTAAGTTGTACTGAGGGAGCTCTGCCCTCCTGGTGCTCTGTTTTGCATGTTCCCATCCTCATGCTATATTTTCTCTGCAGTTGTTGTGCTGGCTTTGACACCCTGCTTGTCCCCTGACACCCTGACTGAAGACTAGGATGCTCCTTCCCCATTTATCCCAGTTCAGTTTTCTGCCCCAACTCCCTGTAAGGCCTTAGGCACCGCCCTTGGCCAACCCTCAGTGCTGGGTTTGCAAAACCCACTACAGCTCTGGAGTTTGTAGGCTGATGGACCAAAACATGGGGAAGGCAGGAAGCAACACTGAGGAGGTTTTATATGTTTACTTTGAACTAATAACCAATAAGACCAATAAAATTTGCAAAGTAGCAAATCATGCAAAGCTGACAGGAGCTTCTCTCCATCAGTATAAGAAGGGGATGAGAAATGGAAAGGAAGTTCCTTCCCTATTAGGAAAAGGAAATTCCAATATATGGACTTCCCATGGTACTTCTGTCCACTGGGGACAAGAATTAGAGCAGATACAAACAGACATTACTTCTGATAACAGGAACATTCACTGACATAACAATTAATTACAAAAATATTTGAAAGTGACATAAAATTTCACGCTTTGGATCTTAAGTCAACACTTATTATTAGAGACCTAAGACCAAGAATGAACAATAAAACATGGGTTTTATGGTTACTTTCCTCCTGTAGCATATTCTTAATTTATTATAGTTATCTCTTAAGTCAGTAACACATACCAAGATTATCTAAGACAAGTCTCAGTCACATTATTCATTTAAGTTAGCCTATTTACTTCCCTGGAACAGCTTGAGTGATTAAAGCAAATAGAATTTAGTGGTAAGATTTGCCTCACAAATTCACGCCTCCATCCTCTTACCTGATTTTGTTAGTCTCCAATTAGTCCCAGATTTCTGTGGCTCTGAAACTGTTGTTCCATATATGAACTCATTAACTGTGCAGAGATGGATTTGTTATTCCCTGCTCTACATTTGATCTCTGTGATTGTAGCTTAGAAATTAGCTGGATTTCTTTCCGCCATATTTCACTGTGAATATGTATGTAGTTTCTCATGGACTTTCAGTCTTTCTACTGTTTACTTCTCCTTGAATATGCTTGTGGCTTTTTTGTTTGCTTTTTTAAATCTAATTCCTTTTTAGTGTTCATGATCAAATGCTTGTCAGAATACCACAGTAACAGCAATACTTAGTGAATCTAAGATGTATCACCCCACTGAAAAAATCAAGAATTTCCAAAATACGATGTTCAGTCCTAGGGAGGAAAAAAAAAAAAAAAAAAAAAAAAAGAGCAAGTGACTGCTTTGTTGTTTTGTTTTTTCCACATGGAGAATCAATCTTTTTTTAAAAATGTAAATGAAAATGAAGTAGCTATGAAGGGTTGCCACACAATTTTAACATTTTTAACACTGATGTTAATTAGACAGAAAAGTGATCTGCTACCAGAGTAGCAGGGATACACTTGCTTGTGATGTTTCATTATCACATTCACCATATGTTTCATTATTCACTGGATGGAGATAGTTGGTAAAAAACATTAAATTAGTTATAGAAGTGATAACCCGTCTTATACTATAGATAAAAGTAGATTCCATATGTGGATTTCACTGACTTTATTTTTTCCCATTTTCGCTATTTCTAATGTTTCCCAGCATTTTGATCATTTGCACCTACATTTGCAGGAGGAAATGAGGGAGCAGTATTGTGGCAACTCCTTTAGTGGAAACATTACTTAAAGACATTTCTTAAGCTCCTAAAACACTGTCATAATTTCCAAGCGTTACAGTCTCTCCCTTCTTTCATGAGATTTCTGTATTCCCTAAAGCAGTTGAAAAATATTGGGTTTTTCTTTCTTCTTAACTGCTGGTTACAAAACTGACAGGAGATAAGATTTGTGATAGGACAATGAAACTGCACTTCAGAAATGCACACAGTCCCTGAATCTGAAGAGCATGCTTTCACATGTTTTCCTCTGTTAAAGCAATTTAGCTCAGGGCAAGACTGTCTTTAAATCTCTACCAGAATTGAGCTACACCAGTATTAATTCAAAATGTGCTTCAAATGAAGGTTTTCACTTCCTAGCTCTGCCTCACTCTCTTTTATTTGTGAACACTGTTTTATTTATGACTATCAAGAAACAAAATTTAAAAACAGCTTTCTCTAGGCTCGCTTTTCTCATATGCTGGCCTAGTCAGTCAGGCTCAGTGGTCCCAAGTATTAGCAAATTCCTAAACCTGTCTCTTCTCTCCAGAGAGCTGCAACACAGAGTGATATTAAAAAGCACAACTGGAAAGGGGCTCCTTGTGACAGCATTGCTTATCACGTCGTGTCTGTATAATGAGAAGAGGAACATTTGTAGGATCTCTATTGGACTTAAGTAACCCCAATTCCAAGGTTACCAGAGTCACCCTTGTAATGTCCAATACATTTAAAAACACCTGAAAAAGGCAAAACTTTATGTTAAGTCATTCTTTATCCTGATCTCTGCATGTATATAATATGCTATTTCAGAATTTTTGATACAAGAAAATATAATAATTTTCTTTATGTTCCTGTAATTATACAGGATGTGATTTGGGTTTGATTTTCCTGTACAGGAATGTAGAAAGCTATATTACAATGCACTTTTGTATCAGTCAATAATTTTATGAATTATACGAGTATGTGTTCTTGGGGGAAAAAACACTTCCACAACAGAAATGCTTATATCAGTACAAGAATAGTACAAAGGGCTTAAGCAATTAGACAACTGAACTGTGTGATATTAATCACTAAATACCTATCTCTATGAAATCTCAAAAACTTTGTAAGGACACAGTACTGGCAGAATCCTGTATCCTGTAGAGTTTTCTTGCATGTCTTAATGACCCTTTTTCTGCAAGACAGGATACACATCAAAGCAGCCTCAGACATTTTCTGCTCATCAGACTAAAATTCTTACTACTGTTTATGTGTATCCAGTTCTCCTAGCGTTTCAGACCCATTTTTATATCTGTATTTCCATATTATCTGCATCTAAGTATATAACTCTTCAACGTATGTTCTAAGGTTTAAGGCTTACTGCAGGACAACAAATAAAATGTCACTGTTTTTTGTATTATTTATTATTTTATATTGTTACTTTACATGTATCTAGTAGCTTTTCATATAATAAAATATTGCATGCCTGAAATTTCTCATTAAATATATTGTATATTTTTAAAGTAGAGGCTTCTTGTGTAATTAATCAGTCCACCTGGAAGTACTTCAAGAGGTTCAAGAGTGGCATGAAGTTTCTGTTCTGTTCCAGTATATTGACATTACTTTCTTTAATACACTGCATTGATACCAAGCCTACAGTTCAGATTAATATAAGAGAAGAAGAAAAAAAAATCCCTTTATTTCTCTTATCAGCTTTACCCCATGCAGAAACCACCTCAGCAGCTCTAGCATGTACCTACCCAGCCCTAGTATCGAGGCTCAGACACACACACACAAATCCTCACTAACTCCCTTTCATCTTCACCATAATCTGGGACTCCCATTTCCACCCCTTGCTTCCTGGTTGAAATAAAATGTTGCTATGGATACCCATCTGACTCCGAGAGATGCTTTGAACTAACGGCAAGGTTCACCAGGAGCACTATGTTGTAGCATCTTCATTTTTAAGTAACATAACCTTAAAGTTAAGGTGAAAATGTTGTGAGTTTTCCACCAGACTAATCTCGATTTCTCTCTTTTTCTACTTTTATTTTTAATTCTTTCCATAGCTGTAACTTACACAAGTTACAAAAAAACACCGCCGCCGGTACCCCCACGTACCACATCCAAGCCACTGATCTCAGTCACGGCTCAGAGCAGCACAGAATCCACCCAGGATGCATACCATGACAGCCGGACTCAGAGGATTTCCCCATGGCCTCAGGACGGCCGAGGGATGTACAACTCCACAGACAGTTTGGACAGTAACAAGGCTATGAATCTTGCCTTGGAGACTGCAGCTGCACAGCGCCACGCATCGGAGGGTGCCTCCATACGAACCAGTGACAAGGCCATCCTCGTGACAAAAGCAGAGGAGTTTCTCAAGAGCCGGCGTTCCTCTATAGGGATCCAGGTAGCCTATCATTAGCATCTGTTTTGTGATGAATTGCTTGCCTTCTTTCTGCAAATAGCATAGAATGAGTCATTCAGCTTCGCTGGCTCTAATAATCTAACAAACAACCCCTGGCTGCCTGGCGTTAATTGTAATTCACATCATGGCGACATGGCTGTGCGGGGAAGTCTTCCACTAATATGCTGTACCTGGAAGAAAATGAATGAATAAATCTCTAGGGAGGTTACCTGTCATTAGCACTTGATATGAAAATTATATTGCAGAGCTACAGGTGAACAGCATGTTCATCTCCTTCCCTCCATGAATTCAGTCCTTTTTATAGAATTATGCCTGCTTTAAAATGCTTCACTGTATTTTTTCCATTATCTTTCTCTTTTGACCTTGGAAAATGTGTGGTGCTGATGGATCCTCAACAATTATTCTACCTAAAAAGAACATCACCACCCTGCTTTTAGTAACAGATGTTCTGCTGGGGAGGAGGTACCAAGGAAAGGAAAGGAACTTACTGATACAGCTATGGCATGACCCATAAGGAAATAACATCAACAAGGACAGCCTCTGAGTATTCATCCATTTGCCCACTGTGTAATCACGTCTTGCAAAATGTCTGTCAGACTACAGAAAGTTCAGAAACATCGTGTTGTGTCAAGGGAATGAAATGATTCCCAGTGCAGATTTTGCATGATATTTCCTCTATTGAATGGGAGGCACTAGATAGGTAGTAGTAATAATGTGTTTAAATATCCAGGAAATACCAAGTAGTAATAAAAATCAGAAAGTTGAACTTGCAAAAAGTTCATTCTGTTGAAACACAGGAGTGGATGGAAATTTACCTTTCTGTTCTGCTCTTACTTAGACACAGATTTGATTTTAAGTATGTGATTATCCTCATTTACATCATGGGGTTCACTTTTGTACTTAAAAATCTCTACTTTTGCCAAATCAATAATAGCAGAAATGCTATGTATTATGGCATAGCTACAGATATAGTAGAGATAGCAGCATAGAGAGAGAGCATGCTCTCACTAGGCCTGTGCAACTAAGCCCAGTGAGTGACTGTTCATCTACAAGGAAGTAAGTGCATAAAAGTTATTTTCTTAAAAAGCGAGGATTCCATTTCTGTTACTTTCAAGAGTCAGAGAAAAATATGTGCCTTAACTATGTTACAGTTACCTAGTGAACATCACACTGTAATATAATGTTGCTGTTCCACAACACATTAGACTAACAGGAATACCTAGCCTTTATCAGCAAGCTGCTTGTCCATTTCTTATCATAAAATGTGTTGGCTTCTGCTTCTTTACATACAGAAGAGCAGAATGCAATTTAACAGCAATAGTAAAATATGCAGATTGCTACTATTAAAATGTTTTTAAAGTAATTAGAGTATCCTAAATTGTTCAGAGAAGGAGCTTAGCAGATAAAGGTGAAAAGCTCAAAAGAGCAGCAAGTTATTTTTGGTACCTTTTAGCCTCTGACCTGAAACTTACTCTTCAGAAAAGAATTGTATCTAGCATTGTTCTTATCTCTTCTTTAGAGCAGTCATGCACAGCAGCAATATTTAACATTATGAGTGTCTTGCTTCAGTCTGTCCTGGTATTTCAACAATTAATTCTGAAACTTTGATTACATCACTTGATCCTGTTTCATACTGCAGGTGATAACATCCACTTCTCTCTGGGTTCTGACCCGTCTTGTTTTTTGGTGTGTTTAAGAATAATTGTTTCTAATCTGCAAAAACATCTGTGCAATAATTTCCATGGAAGCAGAGGATCTTCTGTATCAACTCATCATCTGATGCCTGGCCCATAATGCTGGTCCTCAGGTGTATACACTGAAAATGGCAAACGTTGTTTGCAACAGCATATCATAGAAGGATGTGCTGATATCTTATGAGAAGTACTATCTCCTTAGTTGCAACATTTGACATTAAATAAGGTTAGAATTGTGAAATTACTCTTAACACAGTATCCCGGTAGTGTATTTTTGAGCTGTTTGTGTTTGCTTTTTTTTCCTGCAGTGAGTTTCAAACTTCACATTAGTGCGAAAAATACCTTTATGCAGCATGTCTAAGCAGAAAATACATTTTTTCATATTTTTGTTGTCTGGTCTGTATGGAATAAAAACACAGGTTAGTATACCCTTATTGCAAACTACATAAACAGTAACTGATATCCCAAAAATACAGCAGAGGTATTTCATTTCTTTTAGATTTCTGCATCAAAGCACCTCAGAAAAGGATGTTTTTTATTTGCATATTTCCTTGATTGACTAAATGACTTGTTTTCTCATTAGCATGCCATGCTAGGGTAATGCATTTAATTTGCATTTATTTGCATTAATTATTTTGCTATCAGGATGGTTAATTTGTGCATTTTTTTGATGTTTCATTCCTTTAACACATTGGTGTGAGAATGTTTGCCCACAAAGATTCATGCAGTAGCAGAGAGGCACAAAGACAGAGAATGACCAGTGCTACCTCTGTGTGGAACTGCTATGGACAAAGCCTAGGGCTGCCATGTTTTTGGGATATATGATTTGTGTACTGTGCATATTGTTAACAAATGTCCTTTTTAAAAATCCTAGCACAGTATGTATGTGCCATAGGATTGGTATGCACGTGCACAGGGAGCCCAGCTCTCTAGGGAAGCATTGGACTTTCTGTAAATTATCAGTAGCATCCAGTTTACTAGGACAGAGAACAGCACAGCCATGGTAACATGGTATGTTAGCCCTATCCAGCTGAGAATTTTGCACACACAAACACAAGCTTCAGAAACAAAGCTTCCCCAAAAAACTACAAAAAGTAGCTGTTGGTCTTAGGTTTGATTTTTTTTTAATACCCATATTTAAATCAAGAGGAATATTTTCAGACATATCAGCAGGAATTTGAAAGAAAAAAAAAAAAGTCAATTCACATATTCAAACAAATTGCAAAATACTGATTCTCGGATTAAAAATATAGTTGGTATTCTTAAGAATATATATATAATAAAGAATTAAACTCTAGTGATACCAGTAACTCTAATCTTTATATCTGTCTTCTTCTATGACAGCTGAAGACTTATCAAAGTATTTGAATTAAAATGGGGGGTAGAGATTGTCTAGACCAGTAAGCCTACAGCAAGGTTATTACTGATATACTTTTTCAGGAAATTTTCTTTGCTCTTTAGCATATCCTGTGCTAATAACTAACATTCAAAAACAGCTCTAGCTATAAACCATTTCAAATTAAAAGCATTTGGATTGTAAAATATAAGAGAAAAAATGTCAAGAAATTAGTTTCTCATTTATTTCAAGTATTTCAAAATATGTAGTCCTTTGTTTGTTCTCTGTTTAAAAGACATCAGAACTTCTCCAAATGATCAGAAACCCTGGAAGTAGATGATATGGGAACAAATGTTGTAAGTATGGAGACTGATTCGTGATGATATTTTTGGAGATGAGTACTAATTGTAGCATAGATAATGGACTCTGTCATCTTCATTTATCATCAGGAGATGGATCTTCAAACTATCAAGGGTTGTGGTGTTTTTTTTTTCCTCCAGGATCTTCACTGAACAAATTGTTAAAAATCTAAAGCTGTATTCAGGAGGAATAACAACTTGCAACAACTTGCCAGCTTAATTTTTTGTGTCATAAGGTGAACTTTATATATATAATTATCATGTTATGTTAAAAACTTGGTTCAAGAAATTCTGCAGCCTCAAACTGGAATGTACCATTAAGGCAAAGCATTGTACACCCACATAGCGTACTTACCAAGATGAGTATCTACATTTTCTTTGTGCTGTTTAGGTTGTACCATCCTTGTCAGTGCTCTACTACAGTGTACACATAGCAATCAAAAGAATTATTCCCATTGACTTCACTGGTTTTTAAATCATAAATGATCCAATCTTTTAGAGGTAAGCATAAAATCTTTGAGGTTCTCCTAAAATCCTGTTCAGACTGTGCTGCTCTGGGAGACAAGTGTGTGAAGTCCTTGGCCTGTAGAAGTCAACAAAAATTTTGATGCACAAAAAAGTGCATCCACGGTACAGAGGCTAAAACTTGACCTTTGAAGTTAAGGTCTTTGGTCTTAAATTTAAACACCCTTATATATATATGAGTGAGAATTCACAGGCTTAGCCCATTAGCGGAGTTCCCAGCCAGTGGCTGCAATTCAGCCTCCTTTAATGTTAAGGAGCTTAGCAGTTGGAGTAGTAGTTAAAACAAAGCTATGGTTATTTTAAAGACATCTAATTTTTTACTCTTTTCACAAGTTACTGTTGCTCATTCTGTTAAATGCCATTTAACATAATGAGACTTTCTAAGTGGGGAAGGCCCAGAAAGCTGCCTTGCATAACGTTTGTTGGTTCAGAACAATTTGCCACATAGCATTGTGGCACCAAAAAATTACGAGTAATCACTGCTGTGTGCATCACTCTATAGTTACTATCTCATATAAGCTTGACACAAACCCCATTTCTAAACTCTGGCAAGAATTTTTAGCACAAAGCACTTTCTTAAAAGATCCGTGGAAATTTCAACCTGTTGTATGATGTATTGTGTAATTAGCACTTATGGTTATTCCATGCAAGGTATTTGACCTGTCCAGATGCTCTGCTGAGAAGTACTAGAGTAGCAAAATTGTGCCTTGTGGTAAGACAAAAAATTATAAGTATACATATGCTTTTTGGCTGATAAATTTTTTCTTTTAGTTAATTAAAGCAGTAGAAGTTAGTACTGTAGTTTTATTTGAAGTACTTTTCCTGCTTTGAAATCACTGCATATAAATGAGATCTCTTTACCTAAGAATGGTTTTCTGCATTCACAATTGGATTTACTCGAGCTAGTATCAAATGTAGTATTTTCTTTTTTTCTTTTTATTTTTTTTCTCTTGTTAGCACTGAGAAGCATATGCAAGAGAGGGAAGGTGAATTATTTTCCTTCCTGTGCATCATCAGAGAGGTTGTTTATTAAATTCTAATTATAGAACACATCAACTACAGCAGTGAAAACCCATTGAGGGCAGTGAAGTTGCATGGGGAGAGATAATGTGGCCTGAAGGACTCTTGTTACTAATGCTTATGAGAGAAAAGCAAAAGATACCAGGTTAAAATCTGTTTCCTGATGCGCTGCATTTATTAACTTTGAACTTCCCTCAGAGACAGTACGTATTGAAGCTTACTTAGGCTGCAATTTTTAGGACACTGTAATGCTATGTTGCAGTGCTCATGTTTAAGAGCAGAATAATACTTTAACACAAAAGTAAAGATTGCTTTCACACAGCTAAAAATTGCCAGCTAGGAAAGCTTACCAAGAATTTGTGGAAATAGTTTAGTCAGTATACTTCCTTTACTAGAATGAGTGTCTATAAACAAACCAAGATTGATTGTAACAAGTAAGTTATGTGCCATACTGATGTGCACTTGTTCAAATAATTTGGTGTAAATATAATTTATTTGTGGGTCATTTATTACTGAGTCAGTGCCAGTATCTGTTAACTTAGCTTTTAAATTTTGATCTAGATTGTTCAGTATTGACTGGTCACAGAGGTTTTACAGTGTTGTATGCTCCATGGGTCGTTAGCAAAACCAGCGGAGAGGAGTATTGGTAAAACAATTAAGACAGAAGTTATAGCAAAATGCACCAATACACCTACAGTGAATAACATACTATTAGCCCATAAAACATTTTTCAAAGCATAAAGGACCATATTTTAAAGAAATTTTAGTTCTTTGTTTGCAAGACGAGAGGAAGATAATATGATAGTTTAGATGTATTCCCATTCTTCTGCTTTTGGTCAGTTTCTGATGATTTTGTTGATTCCTCTTCTTTGTAAGACTCCCTGTTAACCAGATAGACATGTAATTTGTCACAATATTTTGCTTTGCTGAGATCTTGGCCCAATTTTCAAATATTAAGGCTTTTAGAATACATGTGATGCAAGGCTTTTAAAATACAAAACAATAATGAGTCACGGATACTAACAATAGATCTACATGTATTAAGACCTCTTTAAGTTTCAGGAGACACACAATCAAACCAAACATAAGACTTTTTCAATTCTGTTTATTTGAATCTAGCTTGGCCAATCTGATTTAACTTAAAGAGTTTCCTGCTGTGTTCTAGCAGCGGTCTTTTTACTATCTGTCATGCAGAAATGCAATTTATTTATTCATTTGTTTCTTTGTGAGTGAATATTTTTGTTTCCCATTTTTACTTGCATTGTGCTTCCTCTTTCTAGATTTTTTGTTTTGATTGTTATAATATTTGCAGTACTAGATTGCACACACACATGAAAAAAAATGTTTGGCATTCTCCTGCTGTTACAAAGCACAGAAAGGAAATGAAAGCATTAAAATATGAAAGCAATTGTCAGGTCATTTAGTCAGTGTCATTCTTGGCAAACTGGAAGGAAAGATAATTTGGTAGGCATTTATATTTATAGGTATCCAATACTATTTCTATTTTGATACCTGGACCATCACTTTCCTGATAATTTTGTTTTGAATAAAATTTTAGAGTATGTTACTTCCGTTATTCTTGTAATTCCAAGTGACAGTTACATATTTTCAGCAAATTATTCAGGGTATACATCTAGGTGAAATACAAATAAGAAAGTACTTAAAAACAGGTAAATGAAAAGGAATTTTCCTGGACATGTTACATAAATGGAAAGACACCAGCCCATCCCAAATATAAAAGGGAAATTGGCCTCCACACAGAAGAAGAGTTCAAAAGAGACATGCTATATGTTACTAAACCAATGTAGTTGGCAAAAACAGATATGCTTTTGATATGCAAAATGGAAGAAAAGCATGTGTTGCCAGTCTGCCTGCTTTGTTCTGACAATATCAGTTGGTGAAACTGATCTTCTCCATATGGACGTTTTCTTGTTTACATCTTTGGACTGTCGTTTCCAACAGCATTATGTATGAGCCACTGAGACATCCTTGTGGAAGCCAATTTTTTCTTTGTCTATTGACCTCTACAGTCTGCTACTAGCTGTACCTTAGCCCCGCAGGTATGATACTATTGATCTTCCTTAGACTACTTCCATTTCCAGTTCTCTGTCTCCCACCTCATCCTGCAAGACTCATTCAATAAGTCTAAGGAGTATGCTATGCAGAAATGGTCATCCTGAGGGCATCCCCCTGTAAAGGAGGTGCAGTGCTTTAGAACGAACTGAAGGCAAAAGACTGACAGGTGGGAAAATGTCAAAATCTTTAAAAGTAAATAAATAAAATAAAATAAAATAAAATAAAATAAAATAAAATAAAATAAAATAAAATAAAATAAAATAAAATAAAATAAAATAAAATAAAATAAAATAAAATAAAGACAAAAGGAAAATGATTTACCATATTTTGTACACATAAACATTTTCTCACATCAGCACACCAGTTGATACCATTGCAAAAAAATGTGGTCACTGAATCCTTTGAAACTATTAAATGAGTTTTGCTGCTGTTTCTACAGGATGAGCCTTGGGCCATAAATTCAGGACAGTTTCCAGTCCATTCCTACAGATTTCTGATGCAGTGGATTAGACCCAAAGAGCAAAATTAAGGCCTTCTTGCAATAATTTGGCTTAGGTTCTTGGCCCATTTCTGGCTCCCAGATTCTTGATCCATTCAATTCTGGAAGCATACCTGAATTTTTGCTGTAGTGTATTTTTACCACGTTTCCCATCAGAAAAAAAAAAATGGGAAAATGACCATAGTCTCACAGTAAACACTTCTTTTAAAGTGCTATGTCCACCTAGACTACACTACAAAAGACAGTGCTATGAGAGCTTATGAGCTTATGGGTAAGAGAAGAAGGCAGGCTAACATGGATGATACTCTTATGAGTGTTTACTACAGGTTACCTGATCAGGATGAAGAAGCTGATGAGGCCTTCTACAGACAGCTGGAAGTCGCCTCATGATCACCAACCCTACTTCTCATGGAGACTTCAACCACCCTGATATCTGCCAGAAAGACAACACAGCTAGGTACAAACAGTCCAAGAGGTTCCTGCAGAGCACTGATGATAACTTTTTGACACAGGTGGTGGAGGAGCCAATGAAGAGAGGTGTGTTGCTGGAGCTTGTACTAACAAAGAAAAACTGGTTGAAGATGGGAAAGTTGCCCCTGTGCTGACCATGAGATGCTGGAGTTCAGAATCTTGCAGAGAAGAAGCAGGGCAATAAGTAGGATTACAACTGTAGGATTTAGGAGAGCAAACTTTGGTGTCTTCAGGGACATTCTTGGAGGGATCCCATGAGTTAAGGCCCTAGAAGGCAGGGGGGGCTGAGAGACCTGGTTAATATTAAAGCATCACTTCCTCTAAGCTCAAGATTGGTGCATCACTATTAGTCAAGCAAAGAAATGGATGAGCTAGGAGCTCCTGGCAAAACTCAAACAGAAGAAGGAAGTATGTGGAGTATGTAAAAGGAGACAGGCCACTTGGACATAGGAACATTGTCAGAGTATACAGGGATGCAACAAGGAAGGCTAAGACCCATTTGGAATTATATCTGGCAAGGGATGTCAAGGACAAGAATGGCTTTTCCAAATGCATCATTAGTGAAAGGAAGACTATGGGCCTGCTGCTGAATAGGGTGAGTACCCTGGTGACGTAGGACACAGAGAAGGCAGTTACTGAATGCCTTCTGTGATTCAGCCTTCACTACTAAGGCCAGCACTAAGGAATCCCAGGTTCTGGAGACAAGAGAGAAACTCTGGAGAAAGGAAACTTTCCCTTTCTTGAGGAGAAATGGGTTATAAATCATTTAGGCAAATTTGATACTCACTTATCCACAGTCCCTGATGGGATGCACCCATGAGTGCTGAGGGAGCTGGCCAATGTTATGTCTAGGCCACTGTCCATCACCTTCAACAAGTCATGGAGAACAGGAGAGATACCTGAGGACTGGAAGAAAGCCCATGTCACTCCAGTCTTCAAAAAAGGCAAGAAAGAGAACTACAGTAATCTACAGGCCAGTCAGCCTCACCCTCATGTCTGAAAAGATGATGGAACAGCTCATCCTGGATATCATCTCTGAGAATGTGGAGGAAAAGAAGGTGATTGGGAGTAGTCAACATGTATTCGCCAAGGAGAAATCATGCTTAACTAATATGATAGTCACCTATGATGGGATGACTGGCTGGGTAGATAAGGGGAAAGTGTTGTCTACCTTGATTTCATCAAGGCTTTTGACGCTGTCTCCCACAACATCCTCAAGTAAGCTCAGGAAGTGTGGGTTAGATGAGTGGGCAGTGAGATGGATTGAGAACTGGCTGTGTGGCACATCTCAGAGGGTTGTGATCAGCAGCAGAGTCTAG
The DNA here is from genome assembly GCF_965140915.1 of Aythya marila. Taxonomy (NCBI): domain Eukaryota; kingdom Metazoa; phylum Chordata; class Aves; order Anseriformes; family Anatidae; genus Aythya; species Aythya marila. The sequence continues at coordinate 97,958,293 of NC_139044.1, read as the reverse complement.
TTGGAGGCCTATACATAGCAATGTCCCACAAGGGTACAGGGTCTAATCCTGTTCAACTTATTCATCAGTGACCTGGATGAAGGATGGAGTGCACCCTCAGCAAGTTTGCTGATGTTACAAAACTGGAAGGTGTGGTTGAAACATCAGAAGTTTGTGCTGCCATACAGAGGGGCCTTGACAGGGTGGAGATGAACCTCATGAAGTTCAACAAAGCCAAGCGCAGGGTCCTGTACCTAGGGAGGAGTAACCCCATGCACCAGTACAGACTGGGGGCTGACCTGCTGGAAAACAGCTCTGCAGAGAAGGACCTGGGAGTCCTGGTGGACAGCAGGCTGACCATGAGTCAGCAATGTGCCCGTGTGGCCAAGTCAATGGTATCCTATGGTACCTTAGGAATAGTGTTGCCAGTAGATCGAGGGAAGTGATCCTCTCCCTCTTCTCAGCCCTGGTGAGGCCACACTTGGAGTATTGTGTCCAGTTCTGAGCTCCCCACTACAAGAGAGACCTGGAGATCTCCTCTGGAGATGTTCTAAAGCCAACAAGATATGATCCCGTTCAATGTTCTCTAGGTGACCCAGCTTAAAGAAGGGGGTGGAACCAGTTGATCTCCAGAGGTCCCTTCCAACCTCATCCACTCTGTGACTGTGCAAGTGTTCATTGGTTTAACCTGATGTGCATTCCTGTGGTGTTATTCATTTGGCATACAATAACAACTACTCCGCTAGTGAAATTCCAGGCTTAAAAATGAAGAAAAGTCCATTCAGGCTTGCACAGTGAGAACTGAAGCACATTTCAGCCCTTTCTTCCTTTAGTGTCTTTCAAAAGTTTTTTCAGCTCTCCTATTTACAGAGATGCTTACATAAAATAGGCTTTAATAAAGAAACTGTTTTAAAAATAGATGTTTTAACTATAGATGTTTTCTTTCTCAAGTACCCTCTTCCTTTCAGAAATTCAGCATTGAGTTGACCAGTTCAAACACAGTATATGTCCAGGTTTATGCCTAGATGATTTCTGAATAAAATGTACTTATCTAACATAAACATTACCAACTCTGACCATTAATCCAACAATCTAACATGCCTAATCTATATCAAGTTAGTTTCTTATATTCTTTCATAAACTTAACATTAAATATACTTTAAACCAAAATTATTTGCATAATGTCATACTTGATCTTCAGGTAATAAATACCCCTACTGTAGTTCCACAGAAAGGCATTCACAGAATTTACTGAAATGCAGATATCCAGTTCCATAGCAGAAATTTAGAAGTAATGATAAATGAATAAAATTAACAGTATCTATTATGCTTCAGGAAACTGAAGAGGGCTAGCAGCAGTAAAGCTACTAGAAATACCTGATAAATTCCAAAGCCAGCTCATAGTGCTCTTTCTGAATGAATAAGAAAAAACAATAAACATGAAATTGTTCCAGTTATTTTACAAATTGAACCTGTATTAAGTTGCTAAATATTTCTACCAGTCGGCAAATACTTTTGAAAATTTATTATAAATGCTTTCTATTTTCTAGCTACTTTTTGTCTTTAGGCTTTGTGTGTACTCCCTAGCATCTGAGACTGAATGGGATGCATCCCAGAGGAGGATGCATCTAGCAACTTTTCTTTCCTTTTGTAAATTTTTTTTTCAAGTTTTCTGTCAAATTTTTGCCTTTTTTTGTAATTTCTCACATAGATGGTTTCTTTGTTTTGGCTTCTCTTTATTTACTCATGGAGCATCCACATCCTTTTCCTATTATCTATCTGTTTAACTAGGATCCCTGTGTTTTCAACAGTAGTTACATTCCAGCTTTGTATGACATGGTGTGTTTGAATTTGTGCTACTGACCCACATGCCAGACATGGCATTAATTTCAATTAACAGTGTATCTATAACAGAGATATATAGTATTACATCTAAGATAACACCCTAGATGTTTCAATTGTAGTCAAACGGGAGGAATGGACCTAGTACCTAATACATTGTCAGTGTCTCACTATTGACCATAATGTCAGTCTAGGTCACTAGTTTTGGTAGAGACTTTTATATGCACCTAATTGGAAGATCCTTAGAAATGTATTTTTTTCTGTTCTTTCTGCTGATCATTTAAGCTCCTTTTCTGAAGACAGAGAAGCCCCAGAATATCTTTTGATGCAGGCCGCTATCCTCTTATTTTTGTCTGACTTTGGCCAGACAAGTAGTGTCCTGTCCCTCCATATTAAGCCATGATGTGAGTCTTGGAGACTGCTACCAAGACTGATAGCTTAGGGAAAAAAACAGTTCTGTCACTGTGCTGCCTGTCCAAGTGAATGTAGCCAGCTTCCATGCAATTCCTGAGGTGGGAACAGTCAACAGAGTGTGTTTTCCCTAGAACTCATGCAGGACAGATGGAAAATGCTGGAAAATGTTTCCTTGATGCTTACCACACTGATATGCAGAGCTTTTTGCAAACCTGTGCCAGATGCTACACTGTACAGTTCAAACCTACTGTAACATTTACTAGAGGCTTTCTGCATTAGCTGTTTTTGTAAAAGTCACCGTCACCCACACCCAGGTAAATACAAATGTACACTGATTACTAGCTGGAATTCCCTTCAGTGTGAATGTACATGGAAATACCGCTTGAAGATTGAAAGAGAAGTTATCAGCAACTGACTTCTTGAAGGTGTAGAGTCCACGTCTCACATCTCACCCTCCTTCCACCCTCTCCTTGCACCCTTCCAGAAACCTAGTGGGATTTGGACTGTGCAGCTAATAAGAAGCTGCAAAGGCCATTGGGCACCTCCCAGAGGTGCCTGTCACTACTGCAAGAGGAAAAGTTATCTTATTTTCACTATAGGATGTAGTCGTTTACTGCACCCATGAATTTTGCATGTGGAAAAACTGGTTGCTGATAATATATATGTATTTAATTTAGCAGAGAAAATATCATTCAAAGTGAAAAGTCTGTTCAATTCTTTCTTTTTTTTTTTTTTTTTTCCTGACTCTTCCTTGATTCAATACAATTTGCATACTGTGGCACTCATTATGTCTGTGTCAAAGACTTGGGGGCGGTGTGGTGGTGGGGAGTGTTATATAAAATCCCACATAAATTTGCAGTAACGATGTGGTCTCAGTTATGAAGAAAACTGTACTGTGAATGTATTTTGGTGAATGTATTTCAGGTGGGAATACTATTAAAAGGTGCATAAATTGCCTGATGTAGCATTTTTGGGACCATGTTATTAAAAAAGGTGAGATATGGCATTCTGATGTATCCTTCACATCATTTAAATGGCTTTATATTTGTCAACACAGCTGTCGATAAAATTTCATTGCAGTATTTCATTTTATCACTTGCAAGTTTATGGGGCTACTTGAGTTTTTATTTTATTTTGTAAATCATGGACTATAATGAGATTTATTTTTTTTTATAATAATTTAAAAAGGAACTATCCTGTGCATTCCTTGTTCTAAGAACAGTTCTTCCAGGCCATCCTGCTTACTTCCTGCTTCCACTGACCTGAGTAATTGCATCTGTTTAGGTCTGAAATAGGGAACTGCACAGTGAAACAAGTAGTTGTGCAGAGCTTTAGAAAACATAGCACCAAAACAATGTTAACAGGCAGAATACTTATTTAAGTTGGGTGTTTCGCAGCAGTAAAAGAGGAAGTATAGAATTTATTTTGAGTAAATGCAGGTAATGCTGAATTGTCAGTGCTCACTCTGTGGATGTATCTTTTCTGTTGAATTAGGTGGAAACAGCAACTGATTCAGATACCGAGAGCAGAGGCCTACGGGAATACCACTCTGTTGGGATACAAGTAGAAGATGAAAAACGGTAATTCAAGCACATACAAAAATCTGTAGGCTTTCATAAAACAAAGCGCATTTATAAACAGTGTTAATAACAAACATCTGGCAACTTCTGCTCCTAAATAATTCATAAAGCCAAATTTCTTGTATGCATGCTGGTCATTTGGTAAAATTTGTAGAGAATATTTAGCAGTTGCTTATCATTCAGTTAACTTTACAGTTTTAATTGGAGTGAAGGAAGTGAAAGTTTTAAATTAAAGTGGTGCATTAATATCCTTTCATTAGTTGCAGATCAAAAACAAAGAGATGTATATTGGGGTATTCTTTTGATAGGACATCCTGTACTGATCCAGGCCTTCCCAGGCCTCCTAGGGAGATACAGTGGTTAGGATAGTATCTTTATCCTAAGCTGGAATCAGCTTCTATGCTTGTTCAATCTTTACCTAGTTTTGTAAAACTGATGGCCAATGCACTAACCCACTGGTTGGCTATCCCTGGCAGGCACTGCCTGTTAAGTACCGGACTGGGACCATTATCTCATTTCACGGCAGCTGTCAGACAGTATCTGTCTGCTAATTGCCTTTTACCAACATTGACTAGAAGTAATTTGAAACAATAGACCTAGATGTGAAAAGATTTTGCAAATAATCTTTGAGCGTCTATCTACCTTTATAATATAAATCTTTTCTTAAATGTCATTATTCTTGGCATGTTACAATAGAAAAGCAAGATTTAATGGTTATCCTATGAGGTTGGTAAAAAAAAAAAAAAAAAAAAAAAAAAACAAAAGAACTCTTAAAACTGTAGCTTTTTTTTTTCAAAGAATTGTTAACAGTCCTAACTTAGCAGATTTTCATGTTTTATCTAATTATGATCATTAATATTTGGATTTTTTATACATATATTTAGCAGTCTTCCACCAGGAGATGCAACCCCACAGTTCTGCTAGTTATTTCCAGTTCATTTAGTAATGATACATGGTATTTTGTAGTAAGAGAATAAATCAATATTTGCTTCCAGAGATAATTTAAATGATTTTCTTTTGTATCTTTGCTAAGATCAATGATGCCACTATGCTTTTTGTTTTTTCTCTCTGCTGTTACTCACTGTCTTATTTTAGTGGAATATGCACAAAGAAAAATATTTAGCATAAAATACAAGGAGAAAACTAGAATCCATCCATTGAAATACTATTCTGTGCCCTGTATAAACATATATGACTTTATATGACTTCTTAATACCTTTCCTTTCCTCCTTTATCAAGACATGGAAGATTTAAGCGCTCAAACAGTGTAACAGCAGCTGTCCAGGCTGACCTGGAGCTGGAGGGCTTTCCAGGACACATCACCATGGAGGACAAGGGACTTCAGTTTGGCTCGTCATTCCAGCAGCACTCAGAGCCCAGCACCCCCACCCAATACAGCGCAGTGAGAACTGTACGGACACAGGGACTGTTCAGTTACAGAGAAGATTACAGGACCCCTGTTGACACCTCAAACCTTCCACCACCAGAACCCTGGCTAGAGCCAGCCATTGAGACAGTAGAGACTGGTCGAATGTCTCCTTGTCGACGGGACGGATCTTGGTTTATGAAGTTGCTGCATACTGAAACTAAGAGAATGGAAGGATGGTGTAAAGAAATGGAAAGAGAGGCAGAAGAAAATGATCTTTCTGAGGAAAGTAAGAACATCTTGATATCTTTTCTTACAAATGCTTGCTAAAAACTGTTAGGATAAATTGATGGGGTGTTGTTTTTCCTTACTCATTTTGCAGTACCAAAGACACTCTACAGAACCATTAGATATAGGCCCCCTGTCCTGCTACTGACAGTGCACATTGGTCTTTGCCAGAGTAAGGTTTTATGGAAGCAGTTGAGGAGCCAACTGCATAGAGTCAAGTGCAGGATCAAAGCCTGGCGTTAGATACAGCGTGAGTTGGGCAATAGCTCCATCTGTAGCACCAGCTCTGGCACATTCTTCTCACTCTCTTCTGTGGCTCCAGTGCTTGATCCTTTGCCACAGCACACAAGGTGGTCTTTTGTGAAGTTTTTTTTGTTTGCCATTTTTCTGAATCCTGAGAATCTGTCTCTTATTTTGAACAGGCATTTTAAACATGTTTTCATTCCTGTAGAGACACTAGAGACTATCATAAAGGGGCCATTAGAAGAACAGGAAGGAATAGGCAAGAGCAGTAGTTAAAGTACTTCTTCAGTTACAATCCCACATAGTTCAGCAGCATTTTCTTATTATAATTTTATCAAGAATCATTATTATTCTCTCACTTCCTGTGGACACCTTGAAAGAAGTGATGGGAAAAAGTGAAAAATAATGTAGACTATTTTGGAACAAGATCCAAGCCAGCACTAATGATAGTAATACATCAAAGTGGTCCTAGTACTCAGTAGCCAGCTCCCTGTGATTCCCTCTGAGGTCAATTATCCTTGTTCTCCGGTCTTAGTTTTATAAATATTTCAATCCCTGCCAATCTGAATTATTGTCTCAGTCCAGATTTTCTCAGATCACAAATTAGTTCATATTAAGTTTTCTTACTAGCATCTTTTCCTACACTCTTACAAATCCATGCATCACCTCTGAGTATTCTTTCCTGATTGTCTTCTTTCCCCCTCAATGAGTTCTTATTTATGATCTACCCCCAGGTCTTGGGCCATGCCCGCATGGTCACTAAAAGGCCAATTTCTATTTCTTGCACTGACCTTTTCAGAAGAAGGAATATCTGTATTTTTACCTCATCATTTCCATCTTACAGTCATATTTCTGCACTATATTGTGCACAAGTCTGCCCTTAACAAGGTAGCTTTTGGGGTGGGAAAGAGCATAAGGCTGTTTTTCTTCCTTCAGCCTCCAGTGCTTTCCAGAATTTAGCTTTTTGTCATTATTTTCATTATGGCAGATATGAGCTGAGAGTCCTCTCTTTGCATTGATAACATGAAGACTTTATTACCCTCCTAGGTGCTGTTTAAGTACAAATAATAAAATATTTTGCTTTGCTTAGCTTGTGTTAGGATTCCCAAATGTTATTTCATAGTGGTTATTTTTAATGCTTATTTTTACCATATACATCTTATTTTTGTATTCCCCAAATCTTTGCACTGCTAAATACTGACATTTCTCTGCCATCATTAAATATCCCAAAGCACTAGCTTTCAGTGTTGCCTGGTACTGATGTGGGGACATCAGTGCTTGTGATCATTTGCTATCTCCTTTCTTTGCAAGCTCTTCCTCATGCACAGCCATAAACAAATTTGCAAACATCTGAAATTGGCAGTGGAAATGTTCTCGGGTCTTCCTCATTCACAAACACAGGTAGGGTGTTAGTGGTATTATTCTCTAGAATCTGAAGCTGGCTACGTGTTATGTTAGGAAAAGTCGGAGGACCTGATTTTAATTGACCACCAATTTCTGGGTGAAGAATGACCCTCCCTTCCACCATGTAAAGTTACACTTGCACTCCAGAAATACCCTTAAACACTTTGCAACACCTAGAAGTTTTCAGAAAATTGTAGAGAAGAACTTGAAGGATAAGACAGAAAGACAAATTGGACTTTGCTAATTTTTATTAACATTCACAGTTAGTGAGACCCTTTTAACCTAGAATCATTTCAGAGAACACAAAATGGAATTTCAGTATTTTCTATTTCCTCATTTGCAGAGTGACTCTGTAAGAGAAAAAGAAAGGGCAATTCCCTCACATGTAGATACTGAAATACAACTGAAATGGACTTTTGCAATTCCCTTTTTAACATAACCAAAATAGGTTCATTTTCTATGTTTGGGGGAACAATCTGGCCTCCCTAATAGGTTAGAGTAGGAAGTATAAAATAGATCTATATAGCATAAATGAAATAAAATGCTTGTCTTCAGCTGTTTGTCAAAAGTGACACACAGACTTCTGCTTTTCCATCTTATGTGATTCATTTCAAGAGATACTCCTAAAATCATTTCCGAATTACATTATCTTTGAAATGGTAAGCCTTCGCTTAATATAGCTAACATCAAGCAAAAGGAAGTTATCAAAGAATTATTTTCACCGAGGGAATGATCATTTTAAAATTTCTGCTAGATGCTTTTTTCCTGTTGAGTAGTCTCTGACACATTTTGTATCCCCTGTTTAAACTATATAGGTTGGAAGGTATGAATCCATAAGAACTAAAGTTTAATGATATCCCTCCATGAAATGTAATTTGACATATTTAAGCATTTCTCAGTTCGCTGAAGAAAATACTCAGAAATACAGAAGCCAGAAGCAACTAAATATGTTTTTTCCATCTTTCAGCAGGACTACTGTTCCCATGACACTTCACAGCAAAGTTTGCACATTCAAACTGTCATTGTTAATGCTGAATCATTCTTTTTTTTGGCCATGGTATATTAATTGTACCTGAAGAACAAATATAGCTTTGCATCTCAAAGGAGAAGGCTGTCTTTATGCTACCACTTCACTTTTGTTTTAATCAAAGGAAGAGTTAAAACAGAGCTGCATTTTAGAAAACAATTTCATTTTCTGTGTTAGCACAATAGCCCTGAGATCACAGAAAGCTGTCTGATTGCTGTATTGATTTTTTTCTTTCACTGTAGCTTTTCTCCCGTAATGTTGGTTTAAGATCTTCACTCATCAGGACTTAGAAAGGGAGAAGATAATCACTGCAACAAAAATAACCTAACCTCTCACACTTTCTTTTTGCAGACAGTATTTTTTCATTTGGTCAGTTGCCATGAATCGTATTTTGGAGTCTCTGTAAAGTTCAAGTGTTGTCTGTGTGGGCTGTTATTTGTGTTCTCAGTGTTTATCAGAATATATATATATATAATATATATATGGCTGGAAGTGTTCCCAGGGTAAGCTATCTCATCATTTGCACCAGCAGGGTGCCTTCCAGCAAAGATATGTGTTTCTCAAGGGTGCTGACTGGTGTTTCAGTTTTACACCCTGAAAATTGTATTTGGCTATTGCTGGCGTGTAAGTGATGACAAGAAAAATGCTCCAGGTTGTCACACTACAGCTACTGAAGACACAAAGGGCCAGGACTCTGCAGCCCAAGAGCTGAGCTTTATGCACTATGTGATGGGAGCAGGGAGACTTGCACAGGAAGCAGCAGAGCCTGCGAGCCCAGAGGGGAGCCACAACTTGCAGGGTCAGGCATGATGTGGCAGAGGGAAGCAGAAGACATCACAGGCTCCCAAACACCACAGATTCCTCTACTGAGATATTTCAGTGTGCAGGTCAAATGGAGAACTGCCACCCAGACTTTACTCTCATATCAAAATCCTAAGATAACAAAGCACAAAAAAAAAAAAAAAAATAATAATCTTAGAACAGAGTCTTTAAGCCCAGTTTAAACCATACCAGCACAAAGAGGTTTTTTGCTAATATCTTTCTTCTGCACCATTTTTAGGAGCTCTGCTGGCACAGCTATGCTCTATTGAAGTAAAGTGATCTCTAGTGTATCAGGCATTAGCAAGACAGCGTAAAATATCACCTTTCTCTCCCCTTACCCCTTCATTCCATGGATGCTGAATTGTCTTTGCTAATCCTCCGGTTGGTGTTTCCAAAGTACTGCAAGGGGTTTAGTAACACAGAACTGTAGCAGAAAAGGTAGAGTTAAATCTCACACACTTTGGAAAAAAGAAACCTCACAACCAATTTATTTCAGTACATTCATAGTTAATCATCCATAAAAGCTTTCTTAGGTATTTGACCAAATATAGGTTATCCTTTAACCAAAGAGAGATTACTGACATCATTTCCTAATGCCTTTCACAACTCTATCCTTCAGAAAATATTGAAATTGACATTTGGATTGTTGTAAATAACTACAGAATGTCTTAATTTCCCTGAAACAGTAGTTAAAATCAATACAGGACAGTCCCATAGTGAGGAACCCAAGAATTCCTCCTAGCATTTGTATTGCTGAGCTTAAAGTTTCTCTTCTCTGAACTCATCTCCATTAGGGTAAAAATTGAACGTGCACAGAGGCTCAGGGATCACAAGGATCCCATTGCCATACCTTGACTCCAGAACACTACAGACTGATGGCTGTGCTGTTCTAAAATATCATCTCACTCCAAACATTATGCATTTATTATTATGCCTGCCTGCTATGTTGCCAGTGGAAAAGATGCATATTTTAGACAGATTTAGGCTTAGTATCAGAAAAATTTAGGTTTACAGATTGCACAAATATTCTGGTTTACATGTTAGGATGATGAGCTAAGTGACAGAATATTCTTTCAGGCATACTTTCTCATGTTGTGTGTAGAGCGATTTATTTACAATCTTAGGAATAAAAAAGAAAAGTAAAGAAAGAAAAAAAAATGAAAAAGAAAAAAAAAAAAAGCAACAAAAGGAAATGAAAATTTAAAACTAAAAACTAAAACACATCATTTAAATAACACTAATACCAGAAGCAGACTGATTACTATAGTTTCTCATTACAGTGGTGCAACTGAGCAAAGCTTTTAACCTGTCAAAAACAGATTTATAGCATCAGACTATATGTCTTGGTTTGATCAATATAATTCTAACTTTTCTTACTCTGCCTTTGTGATGTGAAACTCTATTCAGTTATATGAGTCTGTAGCATTCCTCACACAATACAACATGTATAAATATATATTACTTGCAATTTTCTTGTAATATGCTTATTGCAGGGGAAAAGACACCATTGTGTTAATTTTCCATGTTGTATACAGGGAACTTCTACAATTGTTATCCAGGATATAAATCCTGAGTCTGCATCTACTGCAGTCACAGTAAGAGTTTTGTGCGTCTTCAGAGTAAAACTCATACAGGACCACACAACAAAAATAGAGTGCTTTATGTGCTTCACGGAGCAGAATTAAGGTGGTATGACTCTTTCAAGTGAATATAACATTATCTTAAGGAGGGGAGAAGGTATAGGAATTATATGAAAATTATATATATTTAACTATGTTGGTTGATTTTATCATCATTTATTTACAAGCAAAATCTTTGAAGCATCACCAAACATCTCAATCTCTCCAGTCTCTAACATTCATCATTCCTTCATGGAGATAATCAATCTGCACTCATCAGAATAATTCCCCAATGCATGAAATTAATAACAAGACTTTGGCTGTCTATTAATATTGTGCTAAAGATTATGAATTGAAGTGTTTTAATACTTTAATTTAATTACAGCAAAGCAGAGTAGCATGAATATGAGAGATTCTAACTTCTATGTTTTATTAAGTCTGATTTACTTATTGAAATGGAAATAGAGTTAGATCTTTAGTAAATGGTAGGCCTGTAATTATACATGTGTATTCATCACTCTTGGAGCCTTTTTGAAAGACTGCTCACCAGTGCTATATGCTGCTTCAAAACGAACTTTATTCCTGGCAGTGGGGTCCTAGTTCTGCAAGTTGTTTAAGCCTGCCATCTGTAGAGTAGTTATGAGGGAATGAGGTTTGTTTAGCTTGGAGAAAAGGACTTAAATCGGGGTGTAATTACAGCTCTCCACTACCTAGTGGGTACAAACCGCGAAGGTGAAGGCAGTCTCTTCTCAGAGGTACACACTGAAAGGAGGAGAGGCAGTGGGTACAAGCTGCAGCAAGGGAAATACCAACTGGACAGAAGGACAAAACTCTTCAACAAGAGGGTGATCAAGGAACCCTGAGAGGCTACGATTTGTCTTCCTTGTGGGTTTCCAAAACTTGAGTGGAATAATAGTCTGACCAACCTGATCCTTGCTGACAGATTTAGGCAGCTTCAGGTGAAGTCAGAGAGAGGAACCAAAGGCACATGTTTCACTCTGGTGGTCTTCTTCTGGGGAACAATGGGGAACCTCTCTGCTTCATGAGACATGAGCATCACTCAGCATAAGGTTGCTTTCTAGGAATCTTCAGCATATAGCTGGACTTGGTGACACATGCAGATAGCGCAGAACCAGTGTCTGACATCCCAAATGGAGGTGTACCACTCCAAAACACAGCATAGCCAGTGCCTAAAGTCTTGTCTAGTCTGTCTGGGTTTTAAATCACAGATACCTGTCAACATGATCCTTCATGATAATGAAAATCAAGCAAATGTTTATTTAATTTGGGGTTTGGAGTAACCAAGAGACTCACTACAAAATATTGGTCAGATATAGATTCTGTCAAGATCTAAATTTCTGTGGTAGGGCCCAAACCAATGCATTTTCCTCATACTAAATGCTTGGCTGTGAGATACAGAATTCAGTGGAGGAAACTAAAACTGAGCTTTATTCCCTGTGAGACAAGCACTACAACCATCAGCCTACAGAACCATTCTCACTCTTTTTCTGCCTGGTGAGTAGTTGAATGGAGTGTGGAATAGCTTCAGCAAGGTGATGCCAGGGACCTGCTAGTGCAGAATTCCTCAACTTGGGAAAGAAGGGATTCTGACCCCACACTGGGAGTTTGTCCTATGTCCTGTGCTGTAGAGCATCCAGGGACAAGGAGGATACAAGTTTGGTCGACAGTTACATTTCTACCTTTGTTTAAAATGCTGACAAACAAATGAAAGTGATTTATTTCAGATCGAGTGAAACAATTCTTTTTAATTTATATTTCTGTGTGTTTTTGGGGGGGTTTTAACACCTGAAACATTGCTTTTCCTAAGCCAATGACTCTATAGAGGAAAGCAAGGGGTTTGGTAATCAAAAACCCCAAACCAATTAAAATGTTCTGTTTCATTTGGTCAGCTAAACTAAAACAAAACCCCAGTGAATTACTCATACAGCCCTGAAACACTTAACCCTTTCACAAATGGGTGCCACAAGGGACAGATGAATTATGCATGTTGCTGTTTAATTTAGTGTTGTGGCACAGCTGTAAACTGTTTATCTAACAGAAAACAGAATAGTGTTTAAGAAATAGCTTTACAAATTAATCTATGCTTTTAAAGTTATGAAATACATATGTTTTCACAGAAACTGAGCCTAAAACTTCTGTTTCTCTCTTGCTGCTTCTTGTGGTTAAGCAGATGTTTCACTGGTCTAGAGTAAGCAGAATTAAAATGTAACTATTACCAAAATATTTTTTTCATATACCACTCAGTCTTCTCATCTTCTTATTCAAAATAACAATAAAACTTTAAGCTCTGCAAGAATTTAACTTTTTTATATCACATGTTGCAGTCCAGTTTTATTGTATTGTAGCTTCATTCTACCCTAAGCCTCTTCTTTAAATTATTGATTTAGTTCCTTCAAACAAGCAGTCTGTTTAAATTAAAAGATGCCAGAGTATTTATTATGTTACCCCTATACCTACCTCTGTCATTTCCCTAAAGATTATTTAAAGATCAGGAAATTCTCTGGAAAACTCAATCTTGCATTGAAACCCCAGCTTATTATGCATTTTAAAATGTTGCTTTTTCAACATAGATGTTGAAAGGATGTGCAATTTGATGTAGGAAAGTATATTGCTACCAACTGAAGTCTATCCCAGCAAATGTGGGACTCTAGGAGAAGCTGGTTTTCTCAGGATAAGCCAGTCCACTTAGGCACTCTAGTCAATAGAAAGAGACATCTTCAGGAGGCGATTCATCACATCTAAAAACAAGTGCCTAACATGGGTGAGCTGATGAGCCGACTATTTCCTGTCTTTGATTATACATGTATATAAATAGAAATTTTGATTTAGAGAGCTAGTTCTTGGAAGCAAAGTGAAGTAAAACAAATTGGGTTGGTTCATTTCCCCTGTTCTTGTGTACACTGTAAATAACAAGCATACTGACTGGGGAAAGCCCAACAAGCCGTGTGGGTTGGTTGTGATTCAGCAAAATCCTGGAGCACTTGTTTGTGTCCCACTCTGTCTGAACCTCCCATGCTTAGGTCTTCATGTATTTTCCAGGGTAGACATATAAATAAATTATGTTCCTCAATCAGGTCTGTATTGTAAGTTTATTTTTTTTAATAGTGGCTGATGGTGCTTAAGAGATGAGTCTAGAAAAGCTAACGGACTTTGGATGATAACTTAAAAAGAGCTTTAAGTTTGGTGACAACTTACTAGTTTCAATGTCAGTAGACCTGTTGAATCATTTGCAGTAATTATTTGTAGTTAAATGTTTTGTTAAGTCAGGATGCATTTGCAAAAAAAAATAAAAATAATTAAAAAAATAAATCTGGATAATAATGTTTATCACTGACTTTTTTTATGTTGTTGTTGCTGTTATTTACTTTAAAATTTAAGATTGTTCTCAAAAAAAAAATATGTGTATATGCCTACTTCAGGAAGCTGTCTGTGTTCCTTTGATTTTTTTCCTACTTTCTTAAGCAAACATTCTTGGTAATTCTGAGTTATTAATATATCATTTACTATTTACAAAGAGTAAGATGCCACAGAGCTTTCCTATATCTATATCTTTTAAAAATATTTTATGTGTATAATCAGAAGCAGCAAAATATTTACTTCCAGTATAAACTAAGCTGTGATTTCAGCTACGTATTCTTTGAGCTGGCATTTACATTTACTGCCAAAACATCTATTCGTAATAACCTCTCTGTATGCTTAGTCCTAGGTAAGATCCGAAGTGCTGTTGGAAGTGCTCAGCTGCTCATGTCTCAGAAATTCCAGCAATTTTATTGGCTCTGTCAGCAAAATCTGGTAAGTGACCATGTCTGGCCATTCTTGAAGAGTTTATGACTCCTCATACTTAGCCTCATACTTAGTATTCTACAAAATACTACTATTCTACAAAATACTAATTTACAAAAAACTGTAAATTTTACAATTAAATATTTTTACTTCAAAGGCAACAACAGAAACTAATGTAGTGTAATGTAGTTTCTAATGTACCCAGAAAGTAGCATTCTGAAATGTCATTTTCATGTCTCACATTTGTCTTACTGTTCCTTTTTATTTTTTTTTTTAACTTAATCTTGAAGTGTAGTGTTAGTACATTTTTTATCAAAGCCAACATGCACTTTCAGTAATTTTAGTCTAGTTGGGTGTTGTCTTTTTTTTTTTTCTTTTGCTGTCTTTATTTAAAAATAAATAAAAAAAAATGAGAAGGGAACAAATGCAAGTTTTCTGAGACATAATATTATGGCTTATTTTTGTAAGACCCTAAAATAGTAACAGTATTTCTGGTAAGAAAGGAGGAATTTTTCAAATTACAGTAGGCAGAGAATAGGAGGATACAGGATGCAGCTTTCTACCTACCTGAAAATAGGACTGATCTGGGAAACGGGAACATTCATATTGTTCATGAAATTGGGTTTTATGATTTGCACTGCCAATTATATATAAGATGTCCTAGGGCTAAAGGAACAGATGCAGTATATTACTTGTAGGAGTTACTGCTATTGTTCTGGAAGTTCATTAGACACTAATTTGATTCGAAATGTTATCTTCGTTAATATGACAGCACTCATCAGTGATGTAAACGTTGTAGCAAGATGATACTAAGCAATAGAAGAACATAATGCTTCTAGCTAAGGCTAGTGGTACAACACCTACTTTCTTTGGCTTACTTGAAAACGAAATGTAACTTTCACCTCTTGACTGTCCCTACACATCATACATTAAATGTGCTGAATTTTGTTACATGCATGACAGCAGACATGACCTATATATCTGGTTAGATACATTTCTTTTTCTGTTAGTATTTGCTACACAATTTTGAAAGCAAAAGTCATTCTGGGGAGACCTATATACTACTTTCCATCCTTAAGGTTAAACATCCAAAATTCCTGAAACTGTAGTCAAATATTACCGAGAATATCATGCCAAAAAAAAAAAAAAAAAAAAAAAAAGGCCCACCTTCTGATATAAAAGGATAAGATATATAGTCCTCTTTAGGAGAGAATCCAATTATCCACTTCAAAGATTCTGTCAAAACAAGAAATTGAATAGCTATGACAGAATGACAGAGGAAATATGCAAAGTCAGGCAAGCAGGAGATGACCACATCAGTAGTATCAAATATATCATGTGTGCTTCTATTTATTCATGTTTTTGATAGTGAAAGAAGGAAATCTTCATCAATGCCTAGAAGTTTCTTACTGCAAACTTCAAAGTGTCTTCCATTACCTGATTGATTAAGCTATGCAAACTAAGATTTGGAGATCCTAACCTCCATTCCACTTCATTTATCTTCGAGTGGGACCAGCACTTGTGCTTGAGAGCATTGCTGTAATAACGAGAACATCTCCTGCTCTGCACAGCCATCGGCAGTTTGGAAGTGCTGACAATTCCTTACTGCAAAAGCAGTAGTAGAAATCTACCGCTTTGCAGATAACATGACCAAAAAAGGGCAACATTTTCTCTCCTTCTTGTTTGGATAATAAACCTTTGAACTCCTTAATGGCAGCTTCACCCAATTCTGGATATTTCAGCTCTGAATATTCTTCAGCTTCATTAAATCAGCAATGGGCTCTGCAGAAAGCAGCAACTGCAGAACTGGACTTCTAGCTTGTTCATGTTTTGAGGCTTTTCTTCTTATGCTTAATGGTAGAGGTTTTTTGTTAAATAGTCACTTAGTGCTTATCTACAGCAGGCTTTACATATTCTCCAAAGGCAGCATCTTGGTGCCCCATGGGAATGCTGGCAGATAGCAGCCAGTTTATGAAGTCCCCCGCTGGAGAACAACTAGTGCTTACAGGGCTACAGCACAGCAGTTTCTGTAACAGTATTCAACAACAATAACCATAAATGTACAACAGAGAACAACAGCATCTACTTTTGCCAACACAAAAATGCAGCAAAGTTTTAAGAACAGGAACGTACTTACTCGAACTGAAATTTAATCATTGCCTATGGATATTTCTAAAGGGTGACAGGAACTTCAGGCAACATATTGATGATGCTCTTGGTTAAGATCTCTCACTCAGAGTAAATTCATACAACTGGACTTTTTGTCAGGGAATGTAATAATAGGACAAGGAGTAATTGTTTTAAACTAAAAGAGGGTAATTTTATATTAGATAATAGGAAGAAATTCTTTACTGTGAGGGTGGTGAGGCACTGGCACAGGCTGCCCAGAGAAGCTGTGGATGCCCCATCCCTGGAGGTGTTCAAGGCCAGGCTGGATGGGGCTTTCAGCAACCTGGTCTGGTGGGAAGTGTCCCTGCCCATGGTAGGGGTGTTGGAACAGGGTGATCTCTAAGCTTCTTCCAACCCAAACCACTCTGTGATTTTGTGATTTTTATGAGAATCTGACTGACTATCTCTTACAGTATATGGTTCCCAATAACTACTAGAAAAAAAAAAAAAAAAAAAAAAAAAAAAAAAAAAAAACATCATTGATTAATGACTACTCCCTGCTGAATTATTCACATTATCTCTTGTAATACCCTGCTTTTTCTTTGAAGTGTCCTCCTCCATACCCTAGTCAGCACAGATCCTACTCAGCTCTTGAAATCATCTCTCGGTGTGTCACGGTTGCAGGCAAAAACAGAGCATCATGAGCATGGGCCAGGTAGTTTTTGCTAGCTTTAGGCTTCCTTCGGACGGAGGCTGCAAAGCTGAATTCCAAATACGATACAAATAAAAGAGCCACTTCTGAAAAGAAGCAGGTTTAAGGCACTCTTTCCAAAACCCAGTTAGCTGTAATAGTAATCATTTTTGCTAGCGTTTATCTACGGGCTGCGAATCCATAAGTGATAGCAGCAGGAGGCAGCCCTCTTGTGTCCGCACAATGCACTGCATGCTCCTGTCCTCCCTGCTGCTCTGGAAGCTGTGCTCTTCGTCATCAGGGATGAACAACGCACAAAGGTACAGAAGAGCAATTAGCCTTGATTCACAAGGCAATGACATTTCTATGAGTGGCATCATTTTGTGTCTGTTTAGAGGAAAGTGGGGAAAAGGAGACCAGGCTGGAGAGAACAGATCGCAGTGTAAGACAAATTGCTATGGGACTGTCCTGACAAATTTCATGCGGGGAGTTGGTTCCTGAAGCCTCTGATATTGACCTTTATTCAGTAATTAATACCACTGACACACACTGTAAATAGTTTTGGAATAAATTGGGATCTTCCCAATGCAGACATCTTCAGTGAACACTAATCTGGAGTTGCATCGTTTTTCCCAGAAGTCTGTTATAATCTGTACTGGAACTTCTGTTTAATCCCCAAACTTCCTATGAAATTAAAGTTTTTCTAGCAAGGTTTTTGAAGTGTATAAACTTTTAGGCAGTTGTTCTTGGGCTGGATTCCCAAAGGGTTTTAGGTACGGGTGACACTACACAGCATCATGCCCAGCTCCAGCCACTCAGCTCCCACAGTGGTCCAAACCCAAATTTAAGTAGCAGTTCCCAGTGTAAGACCACTAGGAGTGAATAGAAATGCTGGTTTATCTTTCTTCCAAGTTTTAGACAACTCTGTGGAGCTTTATTCACTACCTAAAATGTCTTCATCCATTAGATTCCAAGAATACAGGGCACAGAGCCTTGCTTCATCAATAACACCACAGTTTATTTATTACTCAGTAAATTAGGCATTACAGCTTTTGCCCAGTGAGGGGGAAATCATGAGCTCCTTTGGCCTGATTTCAACTGCATCTCTCCTAGCTCCATTGCAGAGACCTTCTTAACTACTTCCTCTTGCCCTGGGAGATTACTTCTCCATCATCTTCACAGAGATGTTTACCAGTTAAGCTCACTAAAGTGACAAACCTGTCTTCTTGAAGAGTACCAGTTCTCATAAAACATGAGGTACAGAGTCTGTATGCTACCTTTTAATGCAATTTTTATCCAGCATTAACGTTTGGTTAATCATCAGGTTATTAGCGCCACCTAATGCAGTACCTGGGAATAATACCTGCCCAGTTCCTGAGCATGATTCGACCCCATAGAGAACAAAATCCTAACATACCACCCGGATTTTAAAGTTTACACACATATTTGAAAACCCAAGACAATGTAAACATCGAATCCAGCACAAGTTGACAACTTCCTCGTAGTGTTGCTTTGTCTTCTCCTCAGCTATCACAGATGTAATTTTTAACCAGAAAAACTTCAGGCTTCCTGGAATACGAACCACATCCTCATTCCCTTTAATAATCAGCAGAGAGAGGTTGTCAGCATGTGCCAGATTTTAGAAATGCAGATCAGCACAGCAGATGGTGTTGAGGAGCTCTCTGTGCTGCACAGATGCAGAAAGGCTAGAACAGGACATGTAACTCGTTCGTGTTTGGGTTTTGTAGGAGGCACAGCTGCAGAGCATGTGTAGCCTTAGCCCTGAGCAGCACTGCAGCAACAGCATCTGGCACGTCTTTCCTGCCTCAGAGCACTTTGTTTAAAGCCTCCTGTTCTATTCATGCTCTCTCCTTTGTGCATGACAGGACCCGAGTGCCATGCCGAGACCAACTTCCCAGGACCTCGCAGGTTTCTGGGACTTATTGCAGCTCTCGATTGAAGATGTCAGCATGAAGTTTGATGAACTGCACCAGCTGAAACTCAATGAATGGAAAATAATAGAATCACCTGAAAGGAAGGTAAATAGACCATGGACAATACCATTTACTTCCCACTTACAGTACTGTGGTCTCCCTGTGTTAAATCCAGTAGTGAAGTGTGGAAGATTTCTAGCCCAAAGATAGAAAACACCTACTGGTATAGCCCAATTTATACATGGAAACCTTCATCATATATGAGGGGGGGTTATTTTCTTTTTAATAATGTTGAACTGAATTGTGTAACAAACAAAATTGATTTTGCTAAATCCTGTTTGTCTGCTCTATAACATTTGTGTTGAAATTATTTGGATTCACATTAAAAAGGCTACAATTGAAATATGTTCTGATTAATTCAGACTGAGGACAATAGCCCAATAATTCAATCAAGGTAAACTGCAGCATGCTGCTCCATTTGGGCCAGCTCAAACCTGAGCATTATGGTGCTTAATCCTAACCACAAGAGATGACTGGTGCTGGGCCACAAGTGAGATAAAAGAGTATGACAAAGCACAGTGCCGGTCAAACTAAAGCTTGACTATGAAAGTTTGGGGGAAAAGAGAATTTCTAGCAAACTGCCTGCACCTTTGTGGTGCAGCTTGGGAAACACCCCTGGCCACCAGGCTTCCAAAGCAGGTGGCACCATGGCCACGAGCACAATGTAAACCTGAAACTGCCTTTCCCCTTCCCAGAGCAACTCCCTGCCCTGCTCCCAAATTATCCCACTGCCCTTGCTGATTATTATATCAGTCAGATGAAGGCAGCATTTGGTTTGAGTCAGTACTGTTGGCCTCAGGTGAATACTTGTTTGGTTTGGGAGGAATTAGGAGGCATTTTGACAACTCTTTCATTTCTTCATGCTCCTCTTGGATTTTAATTTTCAGCCAACTGATTGGTGGATGGTGAGTTTGCAACTCTTGCTTACTAGTGACAATTGGAAGTAAGAAATTATTGTAGTGACAGCAACAGTGGTGTTCCTGAGAGGGAAATAATTAAAGGTGAAAAAAATAATAAGATGGGACAGCAGGAATGGAGTCCTTATGTTCCTGTCTAAAAACAGGAAATAAAGAAAATAAAGACTGGAAGAGCTGACTGTCATGGAGAACAGCATTTTAGGCTGCTGCACTGTTCTTGCTGAGTTGAGAACATTGAACTATGTTCTTAAATTTAACTCTAGTCTTGGATAATGCATTTTGGTAGTAGACTCAGAATTTAAAAAAAAAAAAAAAAAAAAGTAATGATGATTCTGCAAACCACAGGTGTATCAGTTCTTTTTTATTATTATTTGAATCCTGCTGTGCCTCAAATTAACTGTGTTCTCCATAAGGAACAGCCCATGCTCTGAACTATTACAACCACTGTAAGAAGTGATCCAGCAGAAAGATATATCATAATAACCATACAATACATATGAAGTTGTGGAATCTCCATCTTTGGAGATATTCAGCCAAGTATTAAATATGATGACAAAAAATGTGTTTTAACTTCAAACTTGAGTCTAATTTCAAGTGGGCTTTGAATAGAGTATTGTACTGAATCATCTCCAGAGGTCCCTTCCAACCTAAACTATTATATTATTATGTGATTCTGCAATATCTTTTTAAGGTCCTTATGTGATATTCCACAATCTATAATGGAGTAAAATATCAATTTCATACTTCAGAAAAGTTCTTGATATAAAACCTGCAGAAGTCATTTACAGCTACGTTGGTAGCAAAATCTGTTGACTCTCACTTTATAGTTTGCTAATTTTTCAGTATAATTTTCTTTAAAATGGTCCTGGCTGACACGGAGAACAATCAGCCCTATGTTTTCTCTCTGGTTGGTGCTTGCATGTTTCCATTTAGCAATTCATAGACGAGAGTAAACTAACAGACATGTATACACAGCTGCTATCTCATATCCAGCTGAGGCTAAACTCAGTATGATTAATTTAATTAAAAATTCTGTCCTGCTAATCTTTGATGGTCTTTTCACTTGATCAAACCACACAGATGCGCTGAATTCTTATTGGAGAGCCAGTGTGTGTTTCTGTTTATAATGAATGTAACAGTGTGTCAGCTGAAACTAAACAAATTTATGTGAAAGCAAGGTATGTAGACTGCATGTGTAGGACACCTCTAAGTACAGTAAAAGGAAGCATAGCTATCTGAAGGCACAGGATGACAGAATTTGTGCTGAAGTAATGGTTTTCCATCAGTGTTTCTAGAATGTGTAGCCCTTCAAGTAATCTATTAATCAGCTGATCTAAGAGCGCAAAGTGAGCATGCTTGATGTATGTAATGAGTATTTTGCTTTGTATGTCTTCAATTTGCATGTTCTGCTGATGGTAGCTTCCACACACCATTCACCTTGAACTCATTCACCTCCTATTGCAGGAAGAAAGAAAGGTTCCTCCTCCTGTACCAAAGAAGCCCCCAAAAGGAAAATTCCCCATCACAAGAGAAAAATCTCTGGACCTACCCGACAGGCAGCGACAAGAAGCCAGAAGACGGCTCATGGCTGCGAAGAGAGCAGCCTCTTTCCGGCAGAATTCAGCCACAGAGCGTGCAGACAGCATCGAGATTTACATCCCAGAGGCTCAAACCCGGCTTTAAAGACAGAATGCTGCAGAGTTCCTTTTTTAGACAAAATGCTTGTACAGTTTGTCACTTACCTGGTAATTTTTGTCTCATTCTCTCCACTAAATATGCCCTTGCTGTTGTGTTCTTTGTGCCATAAGCACAGTGGAATGCTTTTGATTTCCTCAGAATTTGCTGAGCTCACCGCAAGAACGACTTCTTTTGTATTTATTGTCTGACTTACAATCAGCTACAATGGATAGGGCTTGTTGAGACCTGACTTATCCAGTATATTCTCAGAGGACAACAAGAAACACCTCTTGAGATGGAACCCAGCTTACTTTTTTGTTATTTATATTTTTATAAAATGTGTGATAATTAGGGATAAGAATAACAAACTTATAAATGGGTGCATCTCACCATTCACTAGAGGCATTAGCTAATCCAAGTAGAAGGTGCTACAAATGTAAAGAGCAGGAAAGAAAGAACCCATTTATCTCTCTGACCTCCAGTTTCTTTTCCTAGAACCCAGCTAAAATATTTACCCATGTGCTCTGCCATTCTCCTCATCTTTGTTACTGCAAAATAACATTAGGTCTCTCATGTCATGTCAAGTTTCTGGAGATGAACAGGGATATCCAGCCACTAAAACTCCAAAGTTCATCAGAAACCAAGAAGCATACAAGTCTGGTGGTGTTGGGAATGCCCACTGAGAAACGTTTGCTGTTAGCAGTGTAACAACACTCTGAAACCTAAGCAAAATTATAATGCAAGAGGACTTGAGTGATGGGTGAAAGGAAAATGGAAGCCTTAAAAAGTTAGATCTTCTGTAGCAAGATGTGTAAAGAAAAAGTTATACTTACTCCTTTGGAACACTCATCGCATTTTTAACAGTTCTTTTATGTGTTAACGTTTATTTTAAGCCTTCTCTCTTTTATTTCAAGAGCTGCGCTACATGTAATATTTCAAACTCTCAAAATGTTATATCAATTGAGTTTCCAGGGTATCCTTGAGAAAAAAAAAAAAAAAAAAAAAAAGAAAAAAAAAAGATAAAAAAAGAAAAAAATCTTGCTTGTTTAAAATGCCAGTTGTGATGTTGTAAACAGTTTAAGAAATATGAATGTGAGTGGTAAGTATATCTAAGTTTAAATGGTTATGTTAAGGTAAAGGTGAACTGTGGTTTACAGTTGTATTTTTTTTAGAACTATTTTTCTATGCAGTATCACTTACAGCAAGACTAAGCTTCTTGCTTGCTTCAGACGTAACAAACATGACTCAAGAGAAAACTGATTTCCAGCCATGGAATGTAAGGAAAATAATGTATTTTCAAGCCTCTCATTATCAGAAGATAGAAGTGGTGACTCCCACAATTAAGAGGCTTTAAATCAAAACAAATTGAGATAGAATTATGCCACTTCACCTACCTTCCAGAGCCAACTGAGCAACCCAGCACTTAGAAGTCTTCAGGTGAAGACGCAATAAGATAAGTAACCCACAGACTCCGACTCCAAGGTTGGAACACTACTGAATAATACTTTAGGTCAAAACAATATTAACACAGTGAGACAGACAGTCCCATCTACTGCATTTCCTGTTTACCTGCTTTAACAAATGCAATGTATTTAGCCATAGGCAGAACAGCTATTAAATTATACTCTAGCACTTTGGTTCTTCACCTGACAAGCACTTTAAATCCGTGTCCCACACACCCTGCAGCCTGACAGATGACTGAAAACATGAATTATCATAGGTTATGCAGATCTGACATTGCTTCTAATCTGTTTTGGTTTGGTTCTGCTTTTTTATGTTGTTTTTCGTTTTCTTTTTTTTCTTTTTTCCTACAGTGCGTAGTACTAAGCATGAGTTCTGTCTTTGGAGCACAGCTAATAAAGCATGTTTAGCTTCAAGATAGGAATCTTTAGAGATGAAGTTTTGAGATGTTTCTGTGAGGAGAAAGCCCTGTAAATTGAGCCTGATATCTGGTATATACTTTGCCAAATAGCCTTAAACTATATTTGGAAGCAAAAACCAAGACGAATGTATATCCTTCAAAAATGAAAAAAAAAAAAAAAAAAAAAAAAAATCCCTGAAATATTCTTCTATAGACGAAAACATTATCTTTCCCATCCCTTGTGTTTTCACGGCATTTTCTATTAAGGAAAGAGCTGAATTCTGGGTAGTGTACAATATTGATACTACTTCTATATTTGTTGTACTATTTTGAATACAAATGTACTTGCAGACACTGGCATCTTTAGTGTCAAAAATTGATATATTATTTAATGTGGAGCTGCTAATTAGAAATATCCACATAAAACTAAAGCTAGTGTCTTTCCTAGTTTTAGGAAATATAAAATAGGCACACACAACTAAATATATGAAGCTGTTATATACATATATGGCAGCTGATACATTTTCTCTAATTTCCCTGTACATTTCACACTTGACTTACTTATTTGAAAACTCCCATCTGCAGGGACAGCTCATGTGATAAGACAAGTTGCATTTGATCCTGCCACTAATCAGACTTTAAAAGTCTGACAGTTGTAAAGACAAATCATTAAAAAAAAAATTACAGATGTGCTTAGATCCCAGTTGACCTAATAATGCTTACTTGGGGCAGTCCATCTAAGCTTTTAATTTAGAATCATATTTTCATTGTTTTTTGATGTTACAATTTTAATGGATGTTCTCAGGCAAAAATAGGCCTGCAGGAATGATGCCAACCCTGAATTTTACACTTCCCATGCCATTACAAGCAAATGTTCAACATAAATGTTGGATGCATATGATTTCTGTTTGCTCCACCTTTGTTCCAAAAAAACAAGAATGGAAACAAAAGAAAAAGTATCAAAATTTAATTAGATGCCTACTGAAAGATTTGATAATATGTTATCTGTGCATGTTATATTTCAAAGTGCAATATATTAAATTCTTGTACAGGTAACATTCTATCATAGCGAGCAAGAAAGCCATTTCTATCTACATATTGTACATTTTGTTAGTTTAGAAAAATAACATTATGCTTATCATACTTGTGTTGCAAATAAATCAATTTTTTCAATCCCTGACATGAGAAACACAGCACATGGTACCTTGACATAGAAACAGATCGATTGTAATCTGACCCCACATCATAAAAATAGAGTTCAGTTACAAAACTAATGCAGGAGGAGCATAAATAAACATAAAGATAGAAAGTAGAATACTTTCTACTTAGAGACATCATGGAGTACATCCACACAGAACAGCTGGATATAGCAAAATAGTCTAGTATTTAATTGAACATTAATTGGACTTATATTTATTTTAACCAATGAAACTTATAGAAAGTCTATGTTCCTTTCTTCATTGCCTGTAAAACACAAGTATAATAAACAGAATTGTGAAAAGTTAAATAAAGAAAAAGACCTGACTGGTTGATATCTGCCATACTTATTTTTTTGCTTTGTATATTTTTTTAGATTTGAAATTCTTTGTAAATTGGTGAAGTATATTATGGAGTGTTTTACTATTTCTTGTCCACCTGATCAGAATGGCCTTTGGCAGTGTGCAAAGACTAATAATGTTGTACAGTTTAATACCAAAAAAATACATTTTAATTCATGCTTAAGACTTGTCACGATGTTAGATTTGAGATTAATCAGGAAGGAAC
This sequence comes from Aythya marila, assembly GCF_965140915.1. Classification (NCBI taxonomy): domain Eukaryota; kingdom Metazoa; phylum Chordata; class Aves; order Anseriformes; family Anatidae; genus Aythya; species Aythya marila. The sequence goes on along the minus strand of NC_139044.1, from coordinate 97,932,892 downwards.
TAAAGTGTGCATAGGAAGGTGTGTGGATTTCATGTCTATATAATACATTTCATATAATATAAATTATTTGTTTTAAAATAAGCCCATGTCCTGCTGTATCAGTAAATTATTACTCTACTTTCTACTCCTTTGGCACTGCATCTAGTGAGGGAATTTTTGGTCATTTGGTGGTTTGCAAGGAGAATACTTTCTTCCTAAGTGATTGTGTGCCATAAGTGACCTGCGGTCTCTCCAGGCCCTGCTGCAATTGGTGTAGTGGCATCCCTCCAGATGCACTCATCTCAGCTGTTTGTATCCAATATCTTGAGCTTGCCTTGGCTGGCTGGTGGGTTTGATGTCCTTCTTCTTTGGCATTACAGGCAGGGTACACGTCAGAACCTGACCCATCAAGGTATGGTTTGTGCATGGCCATTCAAGGTCTTGAATTTGAGCAGGTAGCTACAGGTGCCAGGGTGTGTGTGCTGAAAAGCCGTGAAATCCTGTGGAGCAGGAGCCTTTGCATTAGGCAGAGAGTTGAAATGAAATGCAAAGAGGTGTTACTCCCATTGCTGTTCCCAGACCAGATGGCTTTGAGGTGACACCATGGCAGGCTACATTCAAGGTGAGGAACAGCAGTTAACTTGTTGATGCCTAGAGAGGTGCTTCCTGGTGTATCGCAGGTCGACTTACATTTATACAGTGCCTTTCATCCAGAAGGATCTCCAAGCACTTTATTAGCTGACATGCAATCCCCAGGCCAGGCCCCAGCTGGTGCCAGGATGGTCGTTACCCTGCCTGCAGGGGGACACTGGCCTGGGGAACTGCAGGGACAAGGGCTCTTCTGCCTGTCCCCATGCTGCAGGGGAGGTTCTTTCCACATCACCCTCCAGCACCCAGGGAGGACCCACACAGTCCACACCTGTGCCAAATGAGTGGGGAACACTTGATGAAGCAAGAGGAAAACCTGAGCAAAGCAGGGAAGAGGGTGATGCTGATTGTGTCCCTCCAGGATGTAGGCAGGGATAGAAAAACATCAAATTACTTTTTCAGAACAATCTCTGCCTTTTCTTTTTGTGACAGCAGCGAGGTCCTGGTGATGAAGGAGCTCCACCAGGAGGGCACCTCGGGGAGCCAGGAGAGCCCTGGGCAGTAGTGAGCGCAGGAGCTGAGCCCTCTTGCTCAGAGATCTCAGCAAGTCTCTCCTTCACAAGCGCAACCCCATGGCTTTTTTAGCCAGAGAGATGGATCTGGGGCACATGCTGCAAAAGCAGCCTCCACATGTTGCATAACTTCAGAATGCCCTATTCTCTCCCCTTCTTCCCTCTAGCCAAGCTAGCATGAGGGATAATATGGAGCACAGGACTTAGGCATAAGGATTATGCTTTGGTTCAGGTAATTGCTCTGTACTGAGACTCTGCTTTAACCCTAAGGGTTCTTTGTATGACAGAGCAATGGGGACACCTCTCAGCACTGGCAGGAGAGGCAGATCAGAGGCAGCCATTTCACACTGCAGATAACAGAAGGAGGATTTTATACATATATACATAACAATAATTTTTCAGTGTCACAGTTCCCAGACAGTCAGACCCAGGTCAAGGCTCACGTTCTTGCAGACTGTGTGGCTTCCTTGCAGCTGAGCCATGGCACTGCCTTGTGCCGGGCCAACTGTCCCATGCAGTCCTATGGCCCATCTGCAACTGCTCGTCATGTTCACCTCCAGGGACCATCTTTTGGGAACAGCTGTTTGATGGCATATTCATATGCATATGCAGACTCCAGGCAAGAATTAAGCCCTCTGTATACATAGAATTTGCTTAGGTTCTCTCTGTAATGCAGCTACCTCTATGGTGTAATGCTGCAGCTGTTTAACCACATAATAGGCTGTTCGGGACAGCAAGTATAAAACTGAAATTGAAATGGAAACTTGCCCAAAAGAGAATTTGGACAGAATATTTAGGCTGATTCAGCTCCCTTAATAAAATAAAATTCTAATAGCTGCAAGAGGCCATGACATTCATTATATCTAAAACCATATTCCAATTCCCTTCTTATTAAATGTATATCACATTTTATAAATGATGATCACATAAAAAGACGGCATCTTCAGAGCCCCTACTTTCCATACATGGGTGTTTCTGCCATTATCATCTATTGCTGACAGAACTGGGCTTCTGAAGTCACATCATAGATAACACAAATTAGTGTGTCTACACAGTTTGCACTTGAACTGAGCAAACACAACAGTTTTCATCAGCTGGCAATTTAATTCTCTATTTTATTAAGGCCAAATTGTTATTTTTCTAAATTGGTGTTGCTGGAGGGGATTTTTTACTTCTCTAATATAAAAACATGAATATTTTCACTAACGTTAAATGAAGTGGAGGTTTATTTGAAGGTATGGCCATTATTCACCACACATCCTGTTAAGTAAGAATTGTTCTTTTCCTCCCCTTATTCTTTTCTCATTCAGCGCAACATTCCCCATTCTTAAAGCTGAACTATCATTAAAATGTCCTATTAGTGAGATGAATTATGGCAGAGCTTTGGCCTGTGTTCTTATCTCAGTTGCATTAGAGAATATATAATTCTTCTTAGCATTATATAAATGAAACCAGAGAGAAAGGTCAGATTTGGACCAATAAAATCCAGGTCAACATCTGACTCAGCAAGCCCTGCTGAGGTAGGAGGGACTTACTGCAAGTGTTAGCTACTGCATAATGGAATGGACGTGGTTCTTCCTTTCAAGTCAGTCACAGTCGAGCAGAGGGCTTGCTAGGAGGTTCAATTCTCTGACTATAGTCCTCACAAAGAAATATTAGCTTTGTTTATAATTACCAGTGGAATCCACATGCTCATATCCATGCTTTTATTTGTGCTCTGGAGGTTTAAGAGTATGGCCATCTCATTTTAAAAGGGCTCCGCATGTATGTATTCTTTAGTCCACTTTAGACATTAATTTCCTGAATTAACAAAATTTCCCTTTCAAGAAATCTGACTTATACTGCTCTAGAACTGTTCTTTCCTGAAGAAAAGCCACTATGATTGTGCACAATTTTCTGCACAGAGACAAAACACGTATTTTCATTTGCCCTGTGACATGCCAAAATAAACAAATGTGTGGCCTAAGGACTAAATTAAATGCCTCCTATAGAATTTCAAGGAATGTTAGAACCAGGAAACTAGCTGTTTAGTTATCATTAAAAGTATATATAAATATATATAAATATATATATACATAAGAAATCATATCAACAATGAGGATGAACTGAGTGCCAAATATTCACCATCTGTATAAAGCTACACTTCACTAGAATTAAACTATTTTATGTAATTCTATTTCTCATGCTTTTATGGTTCTTTTGATAAATTCTATTTAGTAGCATGCAGGATACCTAAATTGAATGTACAGTATGTTGTTTCATTGCTACAATAATTTCTTGCTTCTCGGTAATATCTTCTTTACCAGAATGTTATTTGTTACTTTGAAGACATATTTGAGAATTGTTTTATTATTGAGTTATTCTTTTTCATGGTTCTCTACTCACCTCCAGCTGATTGTAAGAAAATGTGCTTCACTATTTTGCCCCATGGCTCTTTTATGAAGCTGCCTCTTTCAATTGGTTTATGTATTGTTTATGTTCATCTCCTGTAAATAATTCTGCAATTAAATTTTTTGAGAAAAATAGAGTATACTCTTTATTATATTTAAAATTTTGCGTTAGTTAAAATATTCCATTTCCAATTAGGCAATTTGTAGACCACGCTAAATTATTACTTTATCCATGTAGAATTTTGAGTATCTGTTAATTCATTTTCAATAAAATATTTTTGATTGGGTTTTATCTGAATTCAAAGGAAGATGTTTAAAATCTGAAATAATTTGGCAAATAATGGAATTGACTGTGTGACGCTATCAATATATTTTGATTAATACTATCAGCAGAGAATATCATGCACTGTTTTTGACCATTGTGTGTCATTAACAGAAAGAATAATAGTCTCTTTTCTATGTAAAATATCTGATATTGAATGTAAAGCATTTGTTATTAGGCAGAAGTAACTGGAAGACCATTTTGGAAAGGTGAATCCTCGAGGGTCTCTGTATGTTTTTTTGTTTGTTTGTTTGAATAACCAAAAGGAACTTTGAGCCCATTTTATGTTTTTTGAGCCCCTTTTATGTCCAGGGCAGACAAGCCACCTTCAGGGAATGGCATAAGCGCCTTAGCAGAAAATTTGATCAATGCTTTGCATTGGCTACACTTCTTGAGATGACAGAAGCCATGGTAGGCAAGAAACGAAGACATATGGAATCTCCGAGTCTAAATAAAGGAGGTACAAGAAATCAAAGTGTTTAGTTCCTTAAATCATTGGATTTTTTATTGCTCAGTTACTATATATACCTATATACCTATATACTATATACCACAACACTTAGGATCCCTAGCTGTGGACCAAGACAACACTGTACATTTGCAAAACAAAAAGATTTCCCTTAACATGAAGAGTTAACCTAGCCATTAGGTAAGAAGCAGCAGATGGAAATACATAGGAGAAAAAAATGAGTCAAACAGTGAGATGCTGTTCATTAAAATGAGGGGGGGTGGTTGCAGCACTCCAGCAGCCTATCAGTTGTCAATTGTTTCATAGCTATCAGGGGGAAAAAAAAAAAAAAAAAAAAGAGAGAGAGAATAATGAAGTGGGTTGGAAGATACCCTCAGGGATCTCTACCCCAGATGGAAGCGAGTCCAAGAAAGATGTTTGTTTCAGATTTAACACAGAGATGATGAATTTTGGCATGAGTCAACTGGAGGTAGAAGCTGACATCTCAGTAATTAACGAATGATGCTGGGTACGCTGTGGACAGGTGGTATATGAAGAAGCTGTGAAAAGTCTTGGCAGTAAAGATCCATAAAATTAAAGATTCCATACTCTGCTGGCTCATTATTTGTATAAAATAATTTTCATCTTTAATACCTGTCATGGAAGGCTCAAAATTTTCCTGCTGTATGTCAGCAATTCTAATGAGAACAAAACTTAGACAGAGAAATCATTAGACCACCTTAGCTCTTCTTTTTGTCTGTCTCCTAGCAGTGGATATTAGGACCTAGAGCATCAGTCCTGTAGTGATATTTTACAACTAAGAAAGGCCTTGATCACTTCTAGCTGAAATTCCAATGATGATTTAGCTTGTCTTAGCCTTCATGACTTCCCTAAAATAGGGTGATCCTTTTTTTTTTCAATCTGGAAAGGATCTCAAGACTAACAAGCAAGCTGTTTCTTGTACAACAGCATTACAGATGGTTACACGTCAGCCTTAGCATTATAAGCATACCCATATAAATGAGGACAGTTGTTGCTGATGAACTAGTAAGGTCAGTAAAGCTGGAGCATGGATGTGGCATATTTTATTTCAGTTGCTGAACCAAATAATCAGGTGCAGAATACATGTTCTGGAATTAGCATATTTATTCCAGCTGAACTGCATTGACACTGGCAGTGGGTTTGTGGAAGGCTGTTATTGTTTTAATCGTAGCAGCACAGCTGAAGTGTGAAAATTTTGAAATGTAGACAAGTGCCTTACATAACCTATTGCAGCTTTAACATAATCCCCAGACAGGTTCTGCAGTGAATTTTTAAACAAACAATTTATAATGGCCGAATGGATTGGGTAAAAGCAGTAGGTTGTGATAGATCTTCACTTCATTAAGGCTTTTGATACAGGTCCAATGTAGCATTTTAATATAAAACTAGAAAAATATTATCTAAATGGAGTTGTTGTAAATGAAAACTCATGCAGCTGAAAATACTATTTTAATTATGTATATATCCTTGACCCATTTTAAAATCAGAAGTGGGAGCAAAGCAAGAATCCTACAAAAATCTAACCTGGTCTCAGTCCTAGGCAGTAATTTCACTGACAAATTTGATGAGGGACTAAAAAATGAAAAAATGTAACATTCATTGATCATATGATGCCGACCTGGGAGAGGTTATAGTTGATATAGAGGATATGGTCAGTATTCAAAGTGATCTCCAAAAAAATTGACACCTTTTCTAAATCCAGTGTGATGGAATTCAGTGAAGAAGTAAATGCAAAACTGTATGCCAAGAATGTTGTGATCAAGCTTAAAGGGGACAGAATATATGGTTTAGAAAAAGTAAAGCAAAGATGTGTTGTGGTGGATCACAAGTGAAGTAAGAGTCAACATGATGCTAAATCAATGCAAGCTAAATCTTATGCTCTTAAGGAAAGGGGAAATCTAATAGTGAATGCATTTGCATATCATTAAATTAGTGTGGCTTAACAAATTACTTTGCTGTGTAATCATCCTTGTATACACAAACTTAAATTGTGGCGTGCACACATTATTGGACTTGACATTGCAGACCAAGTGAAAACAAATTACCCACAGAAAGAGTGAGACTTCAGAGCCAGAAAAGTAAAACTTGGATAGCTGAAGCATGCCTTTTCCTCTTCTGGCCAAGCTGCTTCATAATAATCTCCATGGCCATTGCATTTTGCTGTATGTCAGGTGTCTAGGGACTTGTAACAGTCACCAGTTATGACACTGAGAGAGAGGCAGGTCAAATTCTGGGGCTGTAGGGACATCCTCTGTATGCTACAGAGAAGTGCTTGCTTTCCTCTGTTCAACAATGGCAAGATTTGGCTTAGAGTACTAAATGCTATTTTGGAGTAATTGAGAAGCACACTGAGAAAATTCAGAAGAAAGCAACGAGTACAGTAAGGCTTAGAAAGCATTGCCTAACTGAACAGAGTTGAGAAAATGGGTCAGGAAAAGACTGATTTGTTTCAACACAAGAAAGGTTTTTATGAGCTATTAATACAACTGTTTCCTCCATTCCCTGAAAGAAGGTTATTTTCATAATTAACATAAAAATATAGCTTTTTTGTTTGTTTGTTTGTTTGAGAAAGAGTAGTGAGTGAATCCTGAGAAAGACTGCTTAGTGCATGGGCTCGGTAATACAAGACAGCAGGTATACCTTAGCCAACTTTGCAGACATGACCACATTTCAGAATCCTCTGGAGAACCACCAGGGCCACCATGCAAGCTCCAAAGGTGAAGTGTCCTGAGTGCTGGTCCCCTCCTCTCACTTGAGGTGAGATCCTCTTTCTAAGCATCTGGCCATTTGCAGGTGTAAAAGAGGTATTCTATTCACCTGCCAAAGCTGCCAGCACTGCTGAGAGAGCTGGTCTCCCCATCTCTTCCCAGAAGGAGAGGATGACCAGACGGGTTGATATCAGAACCTCTCCTGGTCCGTGGCCACTACCAGTCCCACAGGACCACCCTGCTCACAGGTGCCTCAGCAAGGCTCAGCACTGTGGGATGCTCAGGGCCAAGGCCATATCCCTGATCCTTTTACTGTGTAGCATGGGTCTGCCAGGTCATAAGGGAATGAAGCTCAGCAGCTCTTGGATAAAAGACCTTAACACTAAATAAAGAAATTATAGAAAAATGGTAGTAGTAGCTGAATCAGCAATGTTCTTTCCTCAGTGTTAGGTTAATATTACTTTTTTTTTTTTTTTTCTTTCTTTTAATAGCTTGCACTGGCTCACTTGAGATGTTTAATTAAGGGGAAAAAAAAATCAAAAGAAAGTTTCCACTTCCCATGAGAAGTAACACCACTTCAGCATTTCCCCCTAATGGAAGTTCAGATCCTGATCAAGCTTGGAACTAATGAACTTGCTTAGCCAAAATGTCTTAGAAAGTCCTTGTGGCTGTTGTGTGGTTATTGTATTCCTCATGACTCACACTAACTCATTTACATAGGTGTGAGCTGTTTAAACAATTCAAAAATATATATATATATATATTCAAGGGGTCTTATTTGTCTCTGGCTGGTTCAAGAAGAATACATTGCAACTGAATCTCATCCTACTCACTACAGAACTTGGCAATGAAATGTTTGACAAGGATGGGACTTAGGTCAATGACATGGAAAATAATGACAAATTTAAATGCAGATCCTGGAGGAGTATATCATAATAGACTGCATCAAACAAATCTAACAAGGAAATTAGCCTTGGTAAAAAACAAGGAATCTAAGTATTAAAAAGTGACATGAAACCAATCATAATAGATGTGATAAATCAGTTTTGCTGGACGGGAAATAAATCACAAGTGAATAGTGAGGGAAGCAGATGAGTGTTATGCTTTGGGATTTCAATATGTCAAAGTAAATTTTGTAAAATATTTATAAATTTATGAAGCATTGACAACATCTTAGAAAAAAATCTAGTATTTAGAATTTTATGGATATTTATATTTATATATTTGTATGAGTTTATGTGGCTTTGTATGTGTGTAAGTATATATATATACATACGTATATGTATATATATAATATGTATGTATATATTTATCCATACAGAAATAAACCAAGATCAACTGTAAATTTTATATACATTTACTTTCTTAATAAGACAAAACTGTTTATTTGGTTTGGTTTTGTGTGTCAGCTATCTGTATATTTGGATGAAGTCATTTGTTTGTCCAAGTCACAGGAAGAGGGAGATGAAAAAAAAGCTGAGAATAATAAGGCTGAGGAAAGGAAAAACCCGTAAAGAGAAAAAAAAAAAAATCACTGACATGAAACATTATTTTTCCGTAATTCTGCTTCATGTGAAATAGGATTTTGGGGTTAATTCACATGACAACTATCTCTACAGACAGATCCTAAATCAAATATACAAATATTGCACAAGAAATCAAACAGTCCGTGCATGAGATGAGCTAAATCATGAATTTTGATAACTTCTAGCCTGAATTAGAACAGGTAGATGTGTTGTTTTGGGACAAATTTATACGTAACCAATTCTTGTATTCCTGCACCCAGACTCACTCCATTGTCCTGAGAGAACCTTTCCAAAAGACATTTTATCAGCTGACTTATTTAACGTGACATGGAATAAGAAAACTTTGCTAAAAGCTCCTCTTTTGTAGTAATGAGTAAGAAGGGAAAATTCTCCATAGGATTTTACTCTCTGAAGGTACTAAACCAAAGAAAACAGGTTAATATCTGGAGATAAATGTGAATCTATATCCTTTTAGTCGGAAGGACCGCATAAGGCCATGAATGTACTAGATGTGACAGCATGTGCAGAGGAGCTTCCACGTGTGCCATTTCCCCACTCACTTTTCTTCAGACATCAAAGTAAAATACATGTAACCACAATACTGTTGTAAGTTGGGAGTTGCAAAGTTCTCCTTTGAATTAACTGGTTTGTAAGGGGAAGAGGCAATGCCATGAGAGGACATGGCATGGGCCAAGGAGGTGCTAGACAGCAGCACTTTATGGGACTCTGTTGGTCCCTTGAAAGACTTGGTGTAGGAAGCCTCTGGGATGTGTTTGCCATCCATTACATGAGTTTCACTTCAATAACTTTTCTATTGTAGGACCTAACAGGTTGTGGCCCTTGTTTGGGTTCTTCCAAGGACCAAACTTGTCTCTTCTGGAAAGCAGATGGAATGGGTGATCTGTGAGCTGCTTAATATTCGTCTTTATTGTCACAAATTAAGTTTCTGCAATGATCCATTTTGTAGCACAGTGTCAGATGGTATGTGGGGACTCTTGACTTTTTTGAGGAAAGATTAAGTGCTTTCAGTGAAGCTGAAAGCAGTGAAGCTGTTGTCTTTTCAGCTGTCAGGAAAGGCCAGATAAGGTCAGGGACAGGATGAGTGGTAACTCTGAGTCAACTTATGCAAGGGTGGTAGCTTGCAAAGTAAAATATACAGGCGAAATCATTCCTGGGGAAGTGGGTGGGACATGTCACAGATGGATAGCAGGGAACAATAGCTGCTTTTCAGTCACAAGCTTATTTCCACTAGCTAAAAATGAAAACCTATTATAACCAAAATAGGATCTAACTTGCTGTAGTTCTTCTCCTTGCATTAACTGACACTTCCCCAGGGAGATCAGGATTTCAGAAAGCATCAGAGGGGCTGACAGCCATTTCAGCCCCTGTCACACCACAGTGCTCTGCCTGCTATTCTGACCACCTTTCTGGAGTTTTCAAAAGGCATAAGTGCTAATTTCCTTTTGCCCTAAGCAAACAGACACTACCAGGGTCCTGGGAGTTCCCTCCATGAGCAGCTCTGGTTAAAAGCAAACCCTAACCCTTGTCTTGTTTTATTTTATCTTCTTCCAGAAGGACCCTCACTATTTCTTACATTTAGCTAAATGAAAGGCACCTTTACTGTAAACCAGTATAAATGTGGCTCTCCCACACACAGTATAACATAGAGTGGGTCAGGAAAGAAATGCAGTCACAGATGGATTGAGAACACTGCATGGAGGGACAGCCTGGCGAGGCACTAAAATCTTCAGCTCTTTTTGGCAATGTCAAATGGGAGGGAACAGGTATTCAGAAGTCCCAGTTTTACTCCTCTGGAAGACATGACCATGAGAGGAATTCACCACTTCCCATCCCCAGCTTGCCCTCCAAAGGCAGGCAGTGTGCTGCAGAAATGCAGTTGGCTGCAGGGCCACATGGCTGCTGGCCAAGAGCTCCTGGCAGTGCATGTAGGCCCAGCCAGCGCTGCTGAAACACGGTCTCGGGCCTGCAGAAGTTGATACTGCCACCCACTGTTGCTTCTGAGCACATTCCCCCTCAAACTGAGTGAATTTCTGGCTAGAGTTTGTTCTCAGTAGCCCATTTCCCTTTCTGGACTCACAGCTCTCCATGCAAACGGGTACATTTGGGAGTAACAGGGGCTCTGAAGTGTGCCGGTGGAGGTTGGGGTGGAAATGCTTTTCAAAGACAAGGATCAGTGGAGCCTTTGGATGAATTTTCAGTGCTGCTTCTTCTCAGCCAGGAATACTTTGGCCCCAGCTTTGTCCCTTTGCCACAGGCTTTTTGTTCCAGATGTTGTCAGCGTGTTGCAGTGGTGCAGAGAAGAAAAATTCAGATCTTCTTAATGTCTGAGGCTGAACACCCATTGCCTGACAACAAAACACATTTCACCACATAATTGGAAGCAACAGCACCTGCAGGGCAGGTGCAAAGAGAGCCTTGACTCCCATAAAATGAGGTTAGAAGCAAAAATTTGGAACAGTGTTGGTGCATCTGGACCATCAGTGTATGTTGCTGTGCAATCTGTGATTTTCTGCAGACAGAGATTGGGGGAAAAAAAAAAAAAAAAAGAAAAAAAAAAACATATCAAAACAATATAAAAGTGGTTGATGCAATACAAAGTATTTTCTTGTATGGTGTTAATCCAATTATTTTCCAGAGAGTTTGGGCTATTTCAGGTTGTCATACAGTTTTGCCAATATTACCTTGCACCATGCCTGTGCCATTGAAAGAGCTTTGCTTTAATTTTAATTCCATTTCCTCCCTTCAGCTTCACCTGCCATAACAGCTATGCACATCAAGCATGCATCTGTGTGAACAGACATAGGCTAAGTCCCCTTTACCAAGTGCTTCTTGTTAAGCCAATTCAACCTCAAATTTTCCATGCCAATTGTCAGCATCTGATGAAATTACTGGCAGGACGTTTTCAAGCAGAAGAATTCATTTCTGTAAGTGACACTAGGAAGGAAACGTGAGAATCATTTCACCAGTGCCATACTGATGAGGAACCCCATAGTATGTCTGCAACAAAGCTCAGCTTGAGAAAACAAACAAGCAAACAAAACCCCACCAGTTCCTCATCCAGTAAAGAGCAGATTTAATACATCTCTACCTTAGGCTAAAAGGGCTGATGGAAAGCAGAAGGACCAAGCTCAGCACCTTCCCTGCATTTTCCCACTGCCACTGTTGCCACATTATAAGTGAGTGTGAGAAGCTACACATAACCACAGGGCTTTGTAATACAGCAAGAAGAAAAATACATAATGAAATTAAACCAGGTTCCTACCTGAGCACAGAGGAACTTCAATAATTTTAATTAATGGCCAGCAGACACATTGCAAATTACCAGACAAGCAAAGAGGCATAAATGAATAAATAAAAACATCAAGAATGCTGAATCATAGAATACATTTTTTCTCATTTTATTTATTTGTGGGTGTTTTTTTTTTCATTCAAATTACAAAAAATGCCCCACTCAGAGTTCTACATGATATGCAGTTCGTGTCAGAGCTTGTAAAAAAATAAAATAACAGATCAAATCCACCACAAAATATCACAAAAGTAATTTAATTTCAGAAATGCACAGTAAGTCATGGTATGTCAGTGAGAGTCAGCAGTATATTCCTGGAACATAATGGAGTCTCAGGTATATCAAGTCTTATGAAAGCACATAGTCACTCAGACTGCTCTGGAGAACAAATTATCATTTATTTGACTGCATGAGGATCTGTGGCACAAGCATTTGTGACATCTTTCTGAATACTGGCAAAGAAAAAAAAAAAAAGAGAGAGAGAGAGAGAAAGGCTAATTTAATTTGGGAAGAAAAGGATACAACTTGACAACATTTATGTACATTTTACATTTGTGGTAAAAGCAGGATGACCAAGATAAAAACTGTCATGAGAAAACGTCTTCCTTCCCAAGGCTGCAAATGCCCCCCTTCCCTGCTCTAGCCCAACTCCATAGGCAGTGGCCAAGCAGAAGAATCACTGAAGGCAGCTCTGCTCAGTCTGTGCTGAGTAATATTTCTCTAATGAGGAAAGTAACATCATTTAGTGTATTTGAGGTTGGGAAAATTTTCTGTCCCTATTCTTGAAATATTAATTAAATACTTGTCATGTTTATCCACTTGGAGAAAGGACACAGGGCACTTCCAGATTTACTTTAATGGGCTACATATGGGTTTTCAGAGCACTAATAAAGGACGATTTACTGGAGCCTGGTACTATGTGGCAGAGGACAGCTTGAGTCAGAAGGAGTCAAAATGGAGCAGCCAGGGTGGTAAGGGACATCCTAGTTGAAAGCAGAGATGACAGTGGGTAGGTTTTATCTTATATGTAATCCTCATAGCAATTTCTTTCTATAAATAGGCTTCTCATGCACTATATCGGGTGAATATAGTAGCTCCATTGCTATGGATATTACTATTACTTCCTTTGGGTGAATGCTGTCTGCACAAGAAAGAAAAAAAAATCATTGAGAAAACAAAACAACAAAAAGAAAGTCAATTCACATTGAAATGTCCAATCCATTACTAATTTCTTCCTAAAACAGCCCAGTTTGATACATCATCTCAGCATGAATGAATCAGAATATTCTGATGGAAAGAAAAGAATGATGAAAAGAAACAAGTATTTTTAAACAGGTATTTGAATGTAAAACAGCTAGGAAATGAAGTTCAGCTGGAATTAGGCATAAAGTAATTTCTTTGATGCGTTTGTTAATCTATTTATAGTTGAGATACAGTTTTTAAAAGACACAGGCAAATTTAGAGTCTTGCAAGTTATACTTGAGAAAATGCCTCACAGAATGAACATAAAAATAATCTATTCCGTTCATCAAAAAAAAAAAAAAAAAAAAAAAAAAAAAAAAAAGCACCCTCACACCACCAAATTAAAAGGAAAAAAAAAAAAAAAAAGTCAAAGACTGTTATGTCATCTGATTACAATATCTGATTACAATATATCAATATTTTCCCAGGGAGGACACACTGAGAATGAATAGGCTTCTTAATCTAGCAAGGAAACGTGTTAGCAGCACTGCAAAAAGAGAAGCTAGACTGCTTCACACTGCAGAAAAGGCATGCATTTTAAGGCTGAGATTAGTCACTGGTGCAAGCTGCTAATAAAAGCAGAAAATTCTTCATTTCTTTTGGCCTTCAAAAGCACAAAAAAATGGCTTTCTGAAAATAAGCATTAGTCAAACTCTGGTGATGAAGCCTGATAAAGGAACGGCTGAGAATGGTAAGGGCTTGTGATGTGCGGGAGGTTAGATTACATGCTCCAGTGATATCATCTGTCCTTAAACGCTCTGAGTAAATACAGCATTGTACTGGTATCCAGAGTAATGATCAAAATTCAGCAAATCCACCTTTTTCTCCATTTTATACATTTTTCTTCAGGAAACAGGGAGACAATTACCATTTGCGTCTCTATGATTGCTTTGGTATTCTATATGCTCCTAAACCTCGATAAGAAACCGAATTCATTTTACGACCCTTTGACACTACTATGGCATTAACACAAACTAGAGCTGGGGCCATTGCATTTATCACAGCAAAGTACACCAAATAACATCCACTGTGCATACTGTATGATGCATATAAATGGCAAGATTCTAGGGACTCCTTGGGAGCATCAGATTTCATGTCATTTCTACCAGCAAATTAAACATGACAGATGTTTAAGTCTTTACCTAAAATAAATAAATAATATATATATATATATAAAATTATCAAAACAGTAAGAAAATTTAAATTCTGTGGGTTTGTGTCATGTGTGTTCCCACACCAGCCTTCTGCCTGCTATATCTTCTTAATTGATATTACCAGATCTGTTTGCAATGCAAGACCCCACTGTATCTTCCACTCCTGAACAGTTTCTAGCACTGACTTAAGATTAAAAGGAGAGAGGATTTGCTATTAGTAACATGAGTGAGAAGTGTTGAAGAGAAGCAAGGAAACAGAGGATCAAAAAGTGCCACTGCTACCGTTTACTTGGCAAGGCATTCTGCAGGTAAAGAGTTATGTTCCTTTACATGCAGGTAAAGAGTTATGTTCCTTTACAATAGGCCCTCATGTTGAATATGCACGTGGCGATTTTTAAATCCAGACCTCAGCCCAGTGGTGTTTCTGAGAAATTGACAAGCCCGTCATAAGTTGTCGACAGACTAGAAATGCTACTGAGAAGGGAAAAAAATAATGGCAAGACAAACAGATCTCCCTTCCCAGTTCAGCTTTCGTGCAGCAGCAGAAGGAGCAGCAACAGCAGCTCAGAGCTGCCCCCGGAGCCCGGCTGCCGGCCGCCTCCGCCAGGGGGCAGGAGCAGAGCGGCGGCCACGGGGGGAGCGCCGAACCCGGGGGTGCTCGGGCAGAGAGCATTTAAAACGACAGGGAAATGTGGCAGGGTATTAATTCTTTCCTTGGGAGATAACTATTTTTTATGTTCATATTCTATACTTTTAAACAAGAGGGGGAAAAAAAATGAAAAATGGGAGTGCAGGTGTCTCCTTCAAGAAGAAGTAACCTGGGTTATTTGCCAATAATTTGCCAAAAAGTGATAAATCCCATGAAGAGTTTTACAAAAGGGGCCAGACGTTTGTAACCAAAATACCACATCTGAGTTCCCATCTAAAGGACAACATCTTTTTACATTGCATTTATTGTGAATGCCCCATTACATTACATTCATTGTGGATGCCCCATCCCTGGAGGTGTTCAAGGCCAGACTGGATGGGGCTTTGGGTAACCTGGTCTGGTGGGACATGTCCTTGCCCATGGCAGGGGGTTGGAACTATGTAATCTTTAAGGTCCCTTCAAACCCAAACCGTTCTGTGATTCTATGAGTCTATTTTACCTTTTAACCTCTATTGCTATGATGTATTGTAATGCCACTCCAAAAATGGAGTGGCCATAATCTTTAGCATATGAGATAAAGCAAGTACCTTGTACACAAAATACTTCAAAACAGCATCCAAAACTTCTGAGCAATGAATTTCTGAGCACTGAAACTTGGGAGAGTTTTAGTCTTAAAACTTTTGCTTTCATGAGGTAGCTGGAACACTTCTACTACAAAGGTTTGGAAAGCTGTTTTTATTATGAAGCTTCTATTACAGAGCTCACTCCTGCCCTGTTTTTAACTGTATTTGTCATAGTGCTATATCATGTACAAGGATATACAATTTAACCTGATAGTGGGTAAGGATAGTAGGGCAATAATTAAAGTCTCTTCATTGTATTTCTTATCAGCTGCTTTTAGACTACATAAGATTGTAAAACAGACTACTGTAAGAATACAGTATGAAATTGTAGAGTTCATCTACAGGGATCTAATCGGCCTCTTCCAGGGAACATTGCATTACACTTCTGAAGAGCAAAATGCTGCTTGTCCCCATGCCCATCCTGGGCTCCACTGACCCTATTGGCTTCTTGCAGATCTTTATTTATGAAAGAATCTGATTTACATTATTTGGGGCTGCTGCAGTAGTTTTTGTGAGTGATTTATTTATCCTATTTTAATTAAAGAAAGCAAACAAAACTGTGGAAAACAAATGTTAACTGGAGCTGTTTCCTTTCTAGTGGAATTCCAAAGCTTCAGCAAAGCCTGCTTCCATATGGTGCCTCAGGGCACACAAACATGTTGATATGGGAAGATAAAACCTCCTGACATTACAAAGCCATTTGGTCAGAAGACCTGCTGGCTGACTGCTGACGTTGGACGCTCACCCACTGTGGCACAAATACTAGGACTATGAAGACATCTGTGTGCACTGTGTCCCTGTCTGTGTATCCCATGTAGCTGAGCCCCTGCTTGGTGAGTTACGGTCTCCTGGGGTCCCGAAAACCACAGGAGGAGCAGGATGGAGTCATGGTGGCCATCCATCTCCATTGCTCCCTTCTTTGCAGAGGGACTTCTCTGGTAGTAGCTGTGCACTGGACTCTCTGCCCTGTGTTCGCAGGGGAGATGTCTGCTCTCTACACAGCTCCAGGCCAGGGTAGGGCAAAAATGAGATCACAAGGGCTTCAGAAATCCCTGAGAAGATAAAAAGAAGTACACTATTTCAACCAAATACAAATATTTAATTAATTGAACAAAGTTGTTATTTAAGAGCATTGAAGGGAGCTATCTAGGGAGCTATTGATCTTGCACACTTCTTTCAAAACTCTTCTGTAAAAAAAAAAAAAAAGGTTCAAAGGGGGTCCCCTTTTTCCTGTCATCTGGTTATGATTTGCCTAAACTTTCATGATCTCCAAGGTCATGTCCTCACCCACCTTGCACCGAGGAGCCTTGGGTGGCAGGGCCTGGTGCTGGTGCACCAGATCGTGCTCACTCACACGCCACACGGGATGGCATACTGGCTGTGTGAGTATGGCCAACGAGCCTGGGGCAGCTGGAAGCACTCCAGAATCAGCACTAGTGACCCACACAGATGCAGTGGTCTGCAGGTCAGTCTGCAGGCAAAAAGGAACTTGCCTAGAAAAAGTGTAAGATGAGCTAGTATGATATACCCCTGACATCAAAGGTATGCCATGCTATTTCTTCGATCTGTCTTTAGATACTAAAGAGATACAAATATTTTAGATACAAATACTAGTCTGATTTGAGTAGATTAAGACTGTTCTGCTGCTTCAAGCTGTCTCTGTAAGTAGATGGGGAAATTGAGGATATGATGGAGTACCAACTCCACTGGCTCTGCAGTTGATTTGTCCCAGTACGTTCCCATCCAGAGAGATGTGAGGGGGGAAACACACCTCTCTTTCTCTCTCTTCTTCATCCTGGTTAAGTCACCTTGCTGCTCCATGTAAAGCTAATTTATGCTGATTGCAACAGCATCTCCATACAGTTGAGTCTCCACATTTTCAACAGCTAAGCCCTCAGGAGAGGTATGGTCCTAGAAGATAGCAACCAAAGCCCTGATGTCTTTTGGGTCCCAGATCACACTGAGAAACACAGCTACTGAGAAACATTTCCTAGAGGAGACTAGTTCTCTGCATTGGCTAAAGAGGGAAAGTGGGGAGATAAGATTCATCAGACTTAGACACCATTAATGCCCCTTGTACTCTGTTATTTCTAAAAGCCAGCTCCTCCCTGAAGACCTCTGGGATTGCATCCCCTTTCTCCTCCACCCACTGACTTTCTGAAGACCAAACTGAACTGTGAGCTCTTGTGACACTTTTTCCTTCGACCCATATTTCCTAAATAAAGCAAATACCTAAGCTACATTTTGTTCTATTTTACATGCCTGAAGCATGCATTAAAGTGAGAGAAATCCCAAACGTATCTACTTGTGTTTCCATGTGTTGGGTGTACACCCACAGCTTGCCTTAAGGAATATTACATTTTTTATTAAAGCAACCCTGTAATGCATCATCAATGCTTTGTTTAGAATATATTTGTTCTAATTAACTAACACATACTGTAATCAAAACTGCTGAGAGATATTAGGGAAATCTATGCTAGAAAAACAAGTGGCTGTTAAACAATGATCTGACAAAATTTAAGCAGGCCTAAAGCCTTTAGAAATAAACATTTTGTAACATTGTCTTATTTTGCATGTTTACTAAATTAGAACAAATAAATGGAAAATCAAGGCTCCTTTAGAGAATCAATGAACATAATCTAATTTTTTAACTATTGTACAAAATAAGATTGAGTAATAAGGCATCAAAGTGCAATACTGACAACGGTGCAAAATCACTGTTTTAAAGTAATGTTTCATTTGTTTACTACCAGTGGCCAGGTTTAATATAGACAAACAAGTTTCATACAGAAACTCCTTCCAAGTACAAAAATAAAATTTCTACTCTTCCTTTTGTTTTTCTAATGTTTTCTAGAATATTTCTTCACCACCAGAAACAGAAACATTAAATAACAAAAATTCCTGCAATGGGTCCGTCCACTATAAACATAGTTCACATATTTTAAAATGATATTTGATTTTTTTATACCCCAAATACATTTATAGCTATTTTTTTTCCAGAATCGGTTTTGTCTCTTCTCATTTTTCCCCTTTTTTCCTCTTCAGAGGTTTTTAATGTACACTACACGTTAAACATTTGCCTGACAGTCTGATGACTCTACCACATTATCAAGGTTTTGTTCACTATCTCTGTCCTCTCAGCTATAGTCTCTTCAAATATTGACATTACTCTTCATACACAGAAATGCTCATATTTAAGATATTCTCCATGCAAAATGTCCCTGAATTTTACAGGGCTTATTTTCTGTCCTCTACTTCAGGCAGTTGTGAAACGTGTGATGTAAATCACCTGTGGCACAGCCTTCATAGTCCTCAGATGGTGCTTAATGATTGCACTGCACAGCAGCTCATAAAACTGGGCACATAAATGTTTTTATGGCTATGAACTTGTATGGACTCAATTCCATATTTCTTCCCAAATTTAGTACATTTCTGCTGAATTAGCTCCCATTCCCTTTTGACGTCTTATTGCACATCTAGCAAGAGGTCTGGGCTAAAAGCAGATAAGGCACCAAGCCATTAGTTCCTTCAGGGTTTCAGCCCCCAAAGAAACATCACTCAGACGTCAAGAAGTGCTGAATAAGAAATACAAGTAAGGCCTCACTTTTGGCCTAGCTTAAATTCTGTTCTTTGTGTGAAAAAGGAGCTCTTTTAAGCATTAACTGCAGAACAGTGAAGATTTAGTTTCACAAGATTCCCTTCAGACCATCTCAAGTTGTTATCCTGTCAGCACAAAAGCAAACATGCTACCAGCAGAGCTGTCATAGCCTTGTTCTAAGAAGCAAATCTCTAATCCACTCCTTCTCCTTTTAAAGAAGTTTTACTAAACTTGACCTGTCAAGTGTGAGGAGGCCAAAACACAGGAAAGGAATACCGAGGGTAGGTCTGGAAAAGGACTATGGAATGGAAATGCTGGGAGAAGGAGACCCAGGAGCACTCACATGGATTTGGACAAAGGGCCTTGTAAGAGAATAGGTTTATAGTTTGGCAGCTTCCAGAGTAGGGAGCTGTGGATGGGGCACAGGGAAAGGAAGAGGTATAAAGTGGGCTATTGTTTTTATAGGGAAGGAAAAAAGACAATGAGGGTGTGTTCTTCCTTTGCAGCAGCAGCAGAAGAAAGTGGAGGTGGACACTGAAGTGAGGTGAGAGGGATTTGAGAATTGGGCCTCAGGGTATTGCAAAATGGCCTGGGAGTGGATGTAACAGGCATATTTACTAAACAAGCCTGATGACACTGATCATTGTCAATGCCAGCACAGGCACAATCCCAATCCTTTCTTCCTGGGCAAGCTGTTACCAACAGGGAGTTTATGCACATTAAGACATGCTTGCAGTAGCAGATTACCTGTCCTTTTTTGTTGAATAATCTCTTTCTGTTCAGAAATAGCTAAACCTGCTGTACTCCAGGCTGCCTGTTTTCTGTTGAGTGGCTGCTGTGCTGTAGATGGGTAACTGTGGCTGCCTAGTGGTAGCATGGTGTTGGTAAGCTGAAGACCCTAGTGGCCCACCTGGTTAGCTAAACAATCTTTCCCTAAATTTAGTTGTAGTATTCTTACTGTCTGAAGTCATCTGAGTGAGACTCACACCAAACTTGGAAGAGCAAGCAGCCTGTTTCACATTTTTTCTGCCCTTCCCAGGTGATCATATATCACAGCCCAGCTCTTTTGCTATGGATCTGGCACATCACATCATGCTTCTTTCTTTGGTTTGTTTAGCTTCACTCATCTAGTATTTGTCTATGAGCTGCTTTCCTGAAAACAAAAGGGTTTTCATTAATACCATCTTAAGAAAGCAAGCTTTTCTAAACATAGTCTTCTTTTTAATAAAATAGCTATACCACCTTTTCTTGTCCAAAGGAGTGTTGATAATACTTGTAAATGTAATTTAATGACTTAATTTAAAAATGCGTGCATGTATAAAGACACTTTTCTCTAAAAACCATATCTTTAACTGCCTGTTTGGATGTAGATAAGTAAGAATCTCTGTGTTGTGTCAAAGCCAAGGTCCTTCAATCAGTTCACCATCCTGTCTTGTGGGAATAGACTAAAAGAACTCACAAAGAGTTATGGATGAAGAACTCAGCTACAACACCCCAGTTAAAAAATGCACTCAGATGAAGAGTATTAACACCTACTAATGTGTCCAGCAGGAATGCAAACTTGACACATGAGCAGGCTTTCAGTGAATTAATGGGAGATCAACAGCTTGAGCACATAGGGAATGTCTGCACAGCTGTCCTAGGGAAGCTGTTCTAGAAGTAAGGGACAAAGAACGTAGGACATACCACCATGGTAGTGTTCAGGAAACAGAAATGTGGAAAGAAAGTTGGACATCATTTTGGTAATCCTTGAGTGAAAAAAAGTGGGTTGGCAAACTGAAATAACATTTTCTTATTATTTGCCTATATGTTACTGGAGAAACAACTGCTAGAATATCATGTTAAAAGAAAGATCCAAAAAAAGAATTATAGAGGAGAACTACAAAACTTGTTACAGATTGCTTAATCATCCTAAAAGCTTAATCTATTTAAACAATCAAAGTTTAAAGTTCCCTTGATCACAATTTATAAATGCCAAATCTAGCTGTTGAAGCTATAATAGGATTCAATGTCTGGGAGATGAAGCTAAACTAATTCAGGCCATAAATAATGCTCTCATTAGTTATCTGTGTGCATATTAACTGTTGAAATAATCTGTCAAAGATTGTCCATCACTAAAAATAATTCAATCACCATCGGATTTTTATTTGGTAGACATGCTTTAATTCAACAACATCTATTGGGCTTGAAGCAAATGAATTAAAAGATGTCCAGTGACTGATGTTACTAAAAGGGCTGGAGTAAATAATTGTAAAGCCAATATCAATCACTGAGTTCTTTAATTTATCTACCGCAAATAACAACCTCATAGCTCGGCTATGTGTTGCAAGGTTTATGTCTTGATTTGTTTAGCCTAATCACAGTATTAAGATATCCTTGCAGAGGATATCTCCTTTCTCCCACAGCCAGCAACGACCATAAAATTGATCATTAGAACACATCCTGTCCTCTAAATCATATTGCCACCTTTGTCAACAAGCCCTCTCAGAGGTCACAATGGCATCGGGTAAGGACATTTTCACCGGCACTCTTGTCCAAAAGGATTTCAGAGCAGGTGACATTATTTGGGGCTGTAACTATACCCTACCGAGAGAGGTCCCGTGACATTTCTGTTAGTGTTGCACCTTTTAAAATGCATTGCAGCACAGCCTAGGAACAATGTGCTCATTTGTCAAGATAATGCACATCTAAGTGTGTTAAGCTCGCAGTCAGGCAATTCTGAAACCTAATCATCGCTCTGCCATTTGTTGGCTGGGTGTGATTCACTTAACCTCTCCGTGACTGTGTGTCAAATGACAATAATAATCTGCTTTCTGGGGGCTTGGGAGCATTTAGGTAGCATTATGTGGTGCTCTGTAACCTGAGGTTGCATGACTGGCTCCCCATCTCATCATTTCACACGCAACAGCACAATGACTTGTCTCTTGCCTGTATCAGTGATGACTGACCAAGATGACTTGATGTGTGCCAAGAACTATCCAAGACAACACAGCTTTGGTCTAAAGAAGAGACATTTCTAAGCAGTAACGGTACATCCCGTTCTCATATACCAAATGAAAAACTGAAGCTCTGGGAACTGGACAGACGTATTGATATGGCTCACCACAAATACCGTCATTCCATAATGTTTGTATCAGCTATTCTCATTAGTAAATTTTCACACAGCACCTTTATTACAGTTTGCCATGTCTCTTTCATTACTTACTTGCTAAGAGCTACCGTCTTCACATCTGGCATACATAGATAAAAAGAATTGTATTTTCAGGAAGAAGATTGTTTTTAGCATTAGCCAAATTATATGCATTTGTACAATGTGCCCTGCCTTCTGCCAATTACAGCCACATCATACATTGGCCTAAATTAAGGTCTGTGGTATATGGATTTGCTCAAGGACTTCCATGGTGTGAAGCTCTTACAGTTTTTTTCTACCGTTATGGGTTTATGTTTTATGGATCTTTTGCATATGAAATAGTGCCAAATGGCAATTGTGGAATTCACCACTAATTGTAGAGAGCCAGACAATGGACACAGATACTTCCCCAGCAGCTGGGTCTGCCAGCTAAAAGGCTATAATGTCTCTCCTGGCAGATACTATAATTCTCTCCAAGCTGCAAGCAGAGTTGATAGTGGAATTGTTCCTTACCTCCTTGAAGCTAAATGGGAGTGCTCAGAAAAGGGTCACTGTTCAAAATACCAAAGCTCACTTTGATGGACACAGAAGCTGCGCAGGAATAGAACAGAAGGCGCAGCAACCTGCAACATGGATGGCAGGAGAGAAGAAAGGTGATCAGCTGAAGACAACAGCTTCTGTGAGCACAGCCAGATCTTGGATCGAACATGGATGTGCCCCAGTCTTAGTTCTTGATTTCTCATCTCTCTAAAATGAGAAGCATGATAGGAGAAAGGATTTTCCTCTGGCAGTTTCTACCTACCCCAATGTAATCTGCATGCTTCTCATTTAATGTGGAATTGGAATTTGCCCACAGAGCACTCTAAAACTCCCTTCTTTGTTCTTATTCACTTCCCACTCACTTCTAAAGACACTGGTCTTGATCATGTTGTGACTTATGTTATGCAGCAGTACCACTCTAATTAGTACTTGGACATGTTCCTGTTACTTTGGATGAAGCTGGAGGTATTTTCTCATTTCTATTCTTCAGGTCTGTTCATGAAAAAGTCACTTTCTGTGATAGATGATGACTTTACGAGTCATAATAACTCAAGTCACAAAAACTTAATTTAACAACTTGCCCTTAACAAGTGATTTGTTGCTTATGGCCAATGTACTCACTTCTTTCATGCTGCTTCCAACTACCAGTCCCAGCTCTGCAGTAAAAACAACATGGAGAACAGGGAACATATAACTACTTTTAAAAAGGGGGTAAAATAAGAGGAGGGTATCTGGATCCTTATGGTCAGGCTTCAGGCAAAGCTGGCATTTTATTACTTATTGCTTTTGCCAAATGCTGCTGAAGATCAAATTTACTTAGAAATCTGTCATTCTTACATACTCACAGTATTTTTTTGTCTTTGAGTTTATCCTCTTCTGCAGGGGTAATGATTAATCTCATTCTCTTGGCACACAGTTTTAAATCCAGTGACTTCAGCAGAATGAAACTATAACCTTAGCAAATGGGAATCTATGGCCTTGTCAGAGCAGAGTCTCTTTATACGTGCTGAGGGCTTGAATGCTCAGCAAACTCTCCTAAAATGATTTCATGAGCACACCTGCTATCTACTTGGTACTCAGTTTGATTTCTGGTAGTGTAGGTAAAAGAGGAAATTTAGGTTTCGTTTTATAGCAAAAAGTGAGCTCACTCCTGCTGAAAAACCTTAAGGGAGCTTTTATTCCCCACAACCATTTCACTCACCCCTTTCTGTTCCTGAGCTGGAAGTACTTTTCCTGGGGGATTTTTTATTTGTCCCTTAGGAAACTTGGAAGTGCCTCAAGACCGAATCAGAATGAGAATTACTTGTCAGATAAGATCTAGTTCCTGAGGATAACCTATCAGCTGGAGATGTTGGAATAGCAAAGATCCTGCACCTTGCTGCTCTAAAAACTGTCTCCCTACCATTGAGGTTTTGGCTAATTAATCGGCTTCTTCTGCCTACAGTGTCTTTTTTTTCAAACATTTATTTCATTTGGATTCCTTCATATATATGATAAGACTGATGTGAAGGGGTTTGTTTTTCTGTTTCAAGTAACTGGTGAATAATTACACACAACCACAGAATGGTTGGGGTTGGAAAGGACCTCTGGAAGTCAGCTGGTCCAACCCCCCCTGCTCAGGCAGGTTGCCAACTAGAGCAGGTTGCCACTGATAAGGGCCACTGACTTCTGCAGCTTGTCTGAGCGAGTATAACTTTTTACACCAATTCACAAAAATAGCAACTTCAGTACAAAGTTTAGTACAACCACCGTTGCAGAAAATAAAATGCTATGGTTACAGTGAAGACCTCTAGTATAGCCCTCAGTGGTTTTTTATTATTTGTTTTTGTTTTGTTTTGTTTTGTTTTGTTTTTGTTTTTCCTTTCCTTAACATAGAAGACTTACATGGAAGATTTATATAGAAAGACTACAAACTAGTTAAAACAAATACTTATAAAATGGAGATCCTTTTAAAAGAACAAGAAGACCAGGCTGACTTCATACATAATCAAGCTGTGCAAATGAAAAGATAGCATCTAGTAAAAAGTTTTTAATTGCACTAAGGCCTGCTTCATTTAGATGTCTCCATCAGCTTAGAACTGCAGAACGACACAGACTATATTTTGATTTGCCTTATGCTCTCCTTCCAAATACCTAAGTCTTCCAAAATGAAAGGATGCAACAAGCACTAACAGATATCCATGTCAGATATCCTGTGTGCACCTAGTAAATAGATAAAGCGTTGTGTTGCAGCATCATCATTTTTGAAGAAAGGAGGGTGCGTACATAACTGTAGCACCGCTTAGCCTTCAGACCACTAAGAACTGGTCCTTCCATCATCTGCCAGTCACCAGTAGTCATCACTAATCACCAGATCAAGTTGTTTTGAAAAGCAAAGCAAAGGAAACTTGTTTCCTGATATTTTTCTGCCACACATATTTCTCATACTTTCTCAATATATTACTCCCATCTGTCTTCTGTGGTCCTTAACTTGCAGAATGAGGTGCTCCTGTGGCTGGTTCTGCTTTTGGGGCTAGCTGTGAAGACTGGTGACCTGTAGCCAAACAGAACAGAGAACTACTTTTTCATGGTGTAACCTTTCTTTTCATAGGGTACTAGTCTGGAGGTTTTTTTCTGCTGATTTTTTAATGTATCTTTTAAGAACATATTTACTTTGGATGAAACTGGCCAATTGGTTGAAAATGTACTATGAAAATCTCCTATGGCCTTACGCACAAAGGGTAAGATTATATAAAATCTCATTTCCCTTAAATTTTATCATTTTTAGTTGTGGTTGTTGTTGTTTTTCCTTTAAATCTCCTTAAAATATTTTAAAGGCTACTACAATGAGTTATATCTGTAACCTGTCATGATTTATTTCAGTGGGTTTTGATTAAGTTTGCAAGAAATAGGAGAGAATAACTTGGCAGAATGTTCTCTACCACATTTCTCTTCCTTTTTTTTCTCACTCTTGAAATATGTTCTTTCCTCTCTGTGGGTAAGACACTCGTAAATGGAAGGCCTAAAATTTTAGCCTTCACATTAAACTGTCTGAAGAACCTATGGTAGTATGGAAGAGTCTAGCAAAACACTATGAAGGCCAGTTCACATTTTACTGAAAGTGAAAATTCAGGAAGTATGAAGTACAAAGAAATGCAAAAAGCCCTTACAGGGCCTGACCATGGGCTGATATAAATCATTTCATTGGTCGTGTGCTGGATGATGTCCACTGTTTCTGTACACCACAGAACTGCTGTAGTGCACATAGCAGACCATGAAAACTCTAAGGTCATCCAACACCGACAGATTTGTGGCAAAGATCAAATGCTTGACTCTTGACTGCTGCATATGAACCAAGCATTGGAGAGAAAGGAGACATTAAAAAGGTTGTTCATCATCAGAGGCTTAGATAAATTACATTGTATGAACAATTAAAAGAGACAGGATTATTGCTGTTCGGGTTAGTATAATTTATTTTTAGGAATACCTGAAGTACATAGTTAGAATCTTCTTATTCTAAATAAATTTAAATATATTACATATAAAAGGATCTCTATCTTTTGCAAGTCAAGAATAACCTGCCATGAAAGAAGCTCATTCTCCCCTGATGTTTCAAACACCTCTTATGTTTCTCCCAACCATATCTAGCAATCTCTAATTTTAATAAAATTCCTTTTTCTTTTCATCTGTTCTCCATTTTTTTTTTAAATTAATTGTTGCTTTGCTAAATTTGGATATCTGCCTCATTCTCAAGGATATCAGCTTTATATTGTTGTCATTATTGCACAGTACTGCAAATTGCGAAATGCTCGAGTGTCTCCAACTGGACGAAGTTGAAAATAGAAAACAACTCATCGCCTTACCAACTCCTTATCACTTATGGACTATTCATTCAAAGAAGTCACCTAAGCTGTTGGGAACCTAGTCCACGTGGTGGATTTGCTGTCATTTTCCTGAAATCCCCAAGAGTAAACTTATTAGATTGGTGACTGAGGCCACAGAAATGTTTGTGGTTTCCACCCATCATTACCATGCATTAATTGTAAAGTCTTTGACTTCATCTCAGATAGTTTCCATAGAGCTGTTTGAAGTTGTCTACACACAACTAAAAAGATGGTCTGGGGTAGTAATGTGGGATCAGATCCTTGGCAGAAACCTGCATCTAAGCAAGCTACCGACTGCTCTGTTCCTAACTTGGCAAACAGTATTTTGCCTCCTGGTGAAGCCCTTAGTTTATATTGAAAGTGAGATTATGTGGAGCTAAACAAAACTCAAAAATGATAAGCGTATAGTCCATTGGGCGGATATGGGATTTTCTTTGGATTCCTGAAGAGACATTGTAGGTACCTGCGTGAGAAATGGGGAAGAAGGGCTAGAGATTCTGGAGAAACCTGAAACACCAGTTAGATCACACTTCATGACCACAGCTGTGAAGCAAGAACCTAACTACTAATGCAGAATAACTTGTTCCTGTTAACATTGTTAAGACATGTGGATTTGTGAGGGAGGAATAAAAAGGTTCAACTGGAAACCCAAGCTTGTATCATCACATCATGCTAGTTACCTGAAGCCAACCAGAAGCAACCAAGGAACTTGCATCCAGGACTGGACACAGTCAGTATTATTCTTATTTATTACTTCTATGGGAAGTGGTTATAGTGTCATGAGTGATGCTGGGCACTAGCAGGTGAAAATCTTCAGGGAGGAGCATAAATCTTCAGGGAGGTACTGACTGGCCACGGCTCTCCCTCTCAGAGCTGGGGAGAAGAGAGAAAAAATTACATGATGAAATATATGTAAGTAATGATTTAAAAGACATGTTTATGATAAATAGAACATAAAGAGAAGCTTGCAAAATACAGAAAAAGAAAAATTTGGAGTGAGTTGTGAACTTAAGGAGACAAAGAAGAGGTGAAGCAGCAACACCTTAGGTATTGCAGATTAGATGCAGGATTAAAGGGAAAGAGAAGCTGAGATTCAGAGAAACTCTTGAGAGAAATGGTTGGGCCAAGCAGAAGAGAGCTTGAGAGTGTCTTTTATCAAAATGGAAATAAATGGGGATTAGAAGAAAAAGGGGTAGGATATCTCACCTTGAAAGGAAGTAGAAGAATGAGAAGGAAGGAAGGGCTGAAAGAATAATTGCCCAAAGGTTGTACTTGGTGAGGTTCAATTAAACAGTGGCCAGATGTCACAGGGTCAGCAGGGGCTGGGTAAACATCCTGAACTGTGTCTACTCATGTAGTAGAGTGCTACTCAACAGCAGTTGTATACATCCAGCATTTTCATAACGTATTTATAGGAAAAACAGAAATGGGTGATAATCTTGAGAGGGATTGTGCCAAGAATCTCCAGTTGTTCTACATTGTCTGAACTGTCTGGAAGCAGGCTGAAACAGCCTGTTTGTTTGCTGCTATTTTTCCTATAAATTTTAGTTCCAAATCTGGATGCTCAGCAAATCTGAATTTTCTAAAATTTTGAGGCTATCAAGTGCTTCACAAAGACAACTATTATCTCTATCTGTTCTGGAGCATACGGAGTTAAAGTTGATTAACTCATTTAAAAATGACTGTAAGATAGAAAACGAGTTTGCAGAAACTCCTGCTGATCTACAAGTACTGAAGAAAGCAAACCAGCGTGGGCAGATGAATATGTTATGCAACGTAAAGACTTTCTGAATCCTTTGCACACATGAAAGCCTTGTAATACAGGTTTTCTGGAAGAAGTTGAGCATGGTTCCTATTAGCTAAGAGGCAAAATGCCTTCAACAAGCACGTTCAAAGTGCTCCTTGGAATAACTGTAGTTTGCATGTAGGAATACGGCATAAGTACCTGTTGGACAAGAATCAGGAGAACTTCGAGAGTATATGTAAAATATTAACAAAGTGAGATTACACATTTGGTATTGCCACAGAGTTCCTTCAGGCAGGGTGTACGTGGTACAGCTCCCACAGATCTGAATGTAGACAGCAGACTAGCAAGTGGTAAAAGAACAAATTTTCATTTAAAAAAAGAATTCAAGAAGCATGCCACTGAAAATATATGCTTATGTGACAGGTCAGCAGAAGTTGTTTGTGTATGTACATACCTGTGTCTGCAAATAGGCAGGCTTTTTCTTTTGGGAAGAGAGGGCTAAAACATTTTGAAAAGTCAATGGGGTCTTGACTTTTCAAGTAGTTGCAGACTTTTAATCTGCTATGGGGAAGATTGTCAGCTCATGTTTTATTTATACTGATAGGACTTAGTTCTACATATAGTACCACTGACTACAGCTATTTGGTATACTGGAATTTAAAACTAAGAGAACCTAAGGCAGTAACTTTCAAATGCTACTCAGAGAGATTTTTTTTCCCCTCTCTGTTCATTCATTAATTCCATTTTCTCAGGGCGTTGAGATTTTTAGACATCACCAAAACCAGTATAGATATGAAGAAAAAGAGACTTTGTCCGGGACTCATCTATACTGATCAATAGCACAGCTCTTGAGTGCTGCCCCAGAAAGATTGGCCAATTTTCAAACATTTCATTCATATTCATGCTGCAGGCTTAAATATGACTGTCAGAGAGCACAAGTCATGTTGAGACTGCAACACATATAGGACAGTCTTCACCACAGATGTAATACCAACTTTTCCTATCCTCATCAGCCAAGTTGTTGTGGTTCTCCTGAAAGTGTGGTCTCATTTGAACCATGTGTGAAACATGAACAAGGGATTAAAGGTCCCATCTGTTATTTAGTCTAGCCACACTGATATTTCTGCACTAGTTTTGATTGGTGACTACCTAAAATATGCTGCACAGCATTCCTGCAGCAGAGCATATATGACTATTTTACCCAGTGTTCCTTTAAGGGGTTAATGATTATTAAAAATAATATAATAATATAAGGTTCTTGCCATCACTGGTGATGTTGTTCCAGTGGGAGCTTAAGGTAGAGCTGCAGGTTTCCCTAGAGCTGGACCCATAGGGAGCTCTGTCACGGTGCCAGCTCCTGTCTCATATTTGTCAAGTGTACCTCAAGTCAGAGGAAAGTCTTGTAGCATTGGCTGTATGGTGGGCTCAACAAGAAGCATAAAGAATGCCATCAACAGTTGTGGCAATATGATGGAGGTCACTGGCAAGGTATAAAATGATCAGAGACCCACCTCATCAGGCAGGATTCCTTCTAATATATATTCCTCACATATTAGAAGGATATTAAAAAGATGGAGAGAAACTTTTGTATGGGCAGATAATGATAGAACAAGGGAGAATGGCTTTAAACTAAAAGAGGGGAGATTTAGATTAGATTTTAGGAGGAAATTATTCACTCAGAGGGTGGTGAGGCACTGGAACAGGTTGCCCAGAGAAGCTGTGGATGCCCCAGTGAGAGGGTATTAGTCTGTCTCTGGGAGAACAAGGACTTGGAAAAGGACATGGAACTGTGGCACTCTGATTTGCAGAATGAAGAAGAAAAGTGATAAAACTAAAGACATTGTTAACTATCATCGGCTATCTGTATATTAGTAAATACAACAGAGGAGCTACTGATTCATTACTGCATGCAAGTACTTAATTATTAGTATGCTGGCTGGAAGAAGTCTGGCCTGTGCCAACTGGTACTTCTCTACATAGGTCATGGTTTGGGGCATTGGTCTCATTTTGAGCGGGAGTCTGATCAAAATGACCCTCAGAAGTCAGAATTTCTATGGATGTTTTGGGGGATAGCTCATGCCAAATTCAATGGACAGTGTGGATGTAGCTGCCCTATTTCAAAGTAACAGGCAGCCCCCACATGGACCTTGGCTGTCTTTATCTAGGAGTATAAATGTAGCCATTGAGGCAACGAAACATGAATATTGTGCAAAAAATACTGTTCAGTTCTCGACAGCAGGCAACCACTACCCCTGCCATTATAAAAAGGCTCTGAGCTACGATGGGGAGATCATCCAGAGCATATGTGCAGGGCTCCCTGACTGGAGGTGCTCTTTGCTCTTCCAGCAGTGGCATTCAGAAGATGCCAAGAAAATCGCCCAAAACCAAGACAGTGCAGACAATCAGGAAACTGAGCTTTGAACAGGGCATGGTGTAGGATCCAGCTTGATTGCCTGTAAAAGGGAGGACTGAACATGACATAAAATGGAAGATGAGACTCATTACAGGAAGAACTATTTTGAAATACTTGAAGTGATCATAATTACCATAATGAGACAGCTATTAAAAAGTTGTCACTAAGTAGGGTTGTAGTATCAGTAGATTGAGAAAGTAACGCTAAACTATTACATCATAACTAGTAGCTCTTAAAAATTAGATTTTGCTTGAGAATGGCAAGAAAGACAGCAGAGAAGAAAAAAATAAGAAAAACAACATATCTGTGACCTTATTTTTACAGTATGATCAGAGCAACTTATATGTACATAAAACTCAAATCTCCTGCCTCAACATGTTACAATTTAAAGGAATTCCTTAAAAACAACCATGAGAAAAATAAAATTAAGGGAAGCCAGAACAGCAGCCTGCACTGTGACAGCTCCAGCAACCCACCTAGTTGACCAAGGGAAGCAAGCAGATGTAATCTTTTTGGACTTCAGCAAAGCTTTTAGTACCGTCTCTCACAATATCCTTCTGGACAAAATGTCCAGCATACAGCTAGACAAGTGCATAATATAATGGATGAACAATTGGCTGATGGGTCGGGCTCAAAGGGTTATAGTAAATGTGGTTACATCAGGCTGGCAGCCAGTCACTAGGGGGGTTCCCCAGGGCTCATTTTTGGAGCCACTTCTCTTCAATGTTTTTGTAAATGATCTGGACACAGGAGTCAAATGCATACTCAGTAAGTTTGCAGACGACACTAAATTAGAAGGAGCTGTTGGCTCTCTTGAGCCTTGCAGAGAGATCTTGACAGACTAGAGGGCCAGGCAATCACCAGCCACATGAAATTTAGCAAGAATAAATGCAGGATTCTGCTCCTGTGATGGGGCAACATTGGCTATACGTACAGACTGGGGAATGAGAGGCTTGAGAGCACCCCTGCAGAAAGGGATCTGGGGGTTCTGGTTTGTTGAATATGAGTCAACAGTGTGCCCTGGCAGCCAGAAGAGCCTACTGTACCCTGGGGTGTATCAGGCATGGCATTGCTAGCCAGTTGAGGGAAGGGATTCTCCTGCTCTGCTCTGCGCCAGTGTGCCCTCACCTCAAGTACTGTGTGCAGTTTTGAGCACCACAGTATAAAAGGGTCTAGAGGACAAGACTTATACGGAGCGGCTGTGGTCCCTTGGTTTGTTCAGCCCAGAGCAGCGCAGGCTGAGGGGAGGCCTCATGGCAGCCTGCAGCTCCCTCACGAGGGGAGCGGAGGGGCAGGCTCTGAGCTCTGCTCACTGAGGACAGCGACAGGACCCAAGGGAACGGCATGGAGCTGGGACAGGGGAGGGTCAGGATGGGGGTTAGGGAAAGGTTCTGCACCCAGAGGGTGGTCGGGCACTGGGACAGGCTCCCCAGGGCAGTGGTCACGGCACCGAGCTGCTGGAGTTCAAGAAATGTTTGGACAATGCTCTCAGACATAGGGTCTGATTTTGGGGCGGTCCTGTGTGGAGTCAGATGTTGGACTCAGTGATCCTTGTGGGTCCCTCCCAACTCAGGATATCCAATGATTCTATATCACTATAACATCCCCAGCTCTCTCAGCTTTTCTTTATAAAAGAGGTGCTCTAGCCCTGTGATCAACTTTGTAGCCCTCCTCTGGACCTGTTGTACCAGATCCTCATCTTTCTTGTGCTGGGGGCCCCAGACCTGGATGCAGTACTCCAAGTGGGGCCACAAAGCTTTGCAACAAATTTCCTCTATTTGCAAATTTCCTATTGTGCCAAGACAAATCCTTGTACCTACAAGAGCAACGTGCCAATGCATGTTGTTATGATCTCTGACATTTAATCATGACTGTGCGCTCTGTACAAAACAACTATTTTAGCTGAAATCTCTTGGCCTTGACTTACTGCTGAGTCTGGGCCTCTTGGGCAGGGATGAGGTTGCTTGTAGTGATGTGGCAGGAATGCTCCAACACGTGACTCACCAAATGACACATAAATAGTGTCTGGGTGTGTGGGCAAGGCATCCCGAGACTTCAACCAAAGCCCGGTGTCCCTTGGGGCTGTCTACAGAGGAGCTCAGAGAAGGCCTACTGGCAGCTTGCAGTGCCTCACAACCACCATGTACAAGGCAGTAGATTTTATTTCTGGATTTTTCATATGAACAACAGAGGATGGCAGCTGCTCATGTCTAAACTCTTGAGGTGGCACATAAACAGATTTAACTTTTCAGAAAGCTCAGGGAGTCCGTCAGGGACAGTTTTCACATTAGCAATTACAAACACACGAAAACAAACAAACAAAACAAAACAAAACAAACAAACAAAAAAAAAACGAAAACCAACCTCCTCTACTCATATATCCCTCTACTTTGACAGGACCCAGTTTTCCACCACCAATGACAGTGCTTGCCTCTCAGGCTGGAAGCTGAGCACCTGAAGCCTGAGGACTTTTATTTCCCAGGTGTGGTCTTTCACTACAGGCAGGCCCAGCTTAGCATTTCAGCTGTTCTAGACCAATTCTCCGTGCAAAGGAAGTTGTGGTTTGATTTTTATTTTTCAGTGGAATCATGTGGTCAGCCATGGGACTGAGCTTCCCCTTGGCAAAAGCCTCAGCCAGCTCGGTGACTTGTGTAGAATCACAGAAACAGTATGGTTGGAAAAGTCCTTGAAGATCATCAGGTCCAACCATCCCCTACTACCAATGTCACCCACTAAACCATGTCCCTAAGCATCAGATCCAACCTTTCCTTAAACACCCCCAGGGACGGTGACTCCACCACTTCCCTGGGCAACTCGTTCCAATGCATGACTGCTCTTTCTGAGCAGAAATGTCTCCTCATTTCCAACCTGAACCTCCCCTGTTGCAACTTGAGGCCATTCCTTCTAGTCCTATCACTAATTATCTGCGAGAAGAGGCTGACCCCCAGCTCTCCACACCTTCCTTTCAGGTAGCTGTAGAGAGCAATAAGGTCTCTCTTGAGTTTCCTCTTCTCCAGACTAAACAACCCCAGTGCCCTCAGCCGCTCCTCATAAGACTTGTATTCCAAACTGAAACCCAGGCACGGCTTTACACCACTGCTGAGGAAACCTCCATGCGTGGTTTCCCTGGGCCCTCCCGTGTTGCTCTCAGAACCGGGCAGCTTGAGTCACGGGGATGACAAGATCATTTTTGACAAGTATGGAAAGAATCATGTAGCAGCACTCTGTGACATCCCTTTTGTAATTCGCTGTCCTTAATGAAATTGGATAATTACAGGTAAGGGTACTCACTGTGGCATGGGTGCTTTTTACTTGTTTTATTTATTTATTCCAAACAGGCGTCTAGTAAATACCATTAACTTTTTAGTGGTAGTGAGGAGCTTGTTTCAGTGTGTGTGGGGAAATGTAAACAAGGCTGTTTTCAAACTTAAAATGGAAAAAAAATAGTTAAAAAACAAACAAACAAACAAAAAACTCCTCGTGGATTTCCTCTCAGGAAAATCGCAAGGGCGGCTGCTGCTCCTGCAGCCCTTTCTGTGCCAAGAGACTTCGGGGCCCCTGCAGACTGGAGCCCCCCTACGAGACCGGACGGTCCCCCCCCGTCCGGGTCGCAGTGGTACGGCCGGGCCCTACCCGCGCGGCGCAGCACGGTGCGGTTCGTACCACCGGGCCGGCACGCTGGGGGGGGGAGCAGGAGCAGGAGGAGGAGGAGGAGGAGGGCGGTGTTGGCGCCTGCGCGCTGGGTGCATGGCGCTGGCGGAGCCGAGCCGGGTGGTGGCGGAGCCGAGGCGGGGGGCCGGGGGGCGTCTCGGCGGCCGTAGGCGGCCCCGGAGCCGGGAAGGGCCCGGCCGCCGTCTCGGGCAGCGCTGCCGGCGAGGAGCGGCGGGTGCGAGCGAGGTGTGTGCGCGGCGGGGCCGCCCCTGGGCTCTTAGGGGCGAGGGGAGGGGGTTTGGGGTCGGGGGTTTGGGGTCGGGGCCGCCGGGCGCTGCCCTGCCCGTGTGGGGCCGAGGGGCTCGGGGGGAGCTGTGGGGGGAGCTGTGGGGGGGAGCAGGTCCCTGCAGCGCCCAACACCTGGCCCCAGCCCGGCCCGGCCCGTGGTGGGGGCGTTTTGTAGGGTGAGGTGAGGGGGGTGCAGCTCTCTGGGGTCTCTGAGCCCCGAAACCCAGCTCCTGCCACGGTCTGCGGGTGGTGGTGGGGCTGGTGGTCCTGCTGGTGTCGTCTAAACTGTAAGTAATATGAAGTGGCACTCGCGTGTTTCCCTGGTATCCCCTCCCCACAAGTCCACGATCGTCACCTACGGCGTGTTCAGGAAGTTTCAGCGAACTCGGGGTGCCTGCTGCAGGACTGTTCGGTTAATTATGATAATGCTGCTAATAACACACAGTAACGTTGCTTGTCTGCATTCCGCGCTCTTCTCGCATTTTTGGAATAGATTTTCTGTTGGAAAGTTGTTTAATCTTTGGAGGCTGCCGGCTAAGCCTTGTTTTGAGACGTGATCTTGAAAACCCTTTTTTTTGTAAGTGGTGTTAACCCATGTGAGTTATTCCATGTCTTATCCCATGTGAGTTACCCATGTGACTTCTCCTGTGCGTTATCCCATGTGACTTATTTCACATGTAGGGATAACTTTTCATATTTTTATGTCCCAGGTGTGTCTGTGAGATTCTGAATCGCGCCCAAAACTCTAAGAAGTTGTGGAAAATCAGTGAGGGAACAGCAGAGGAGCAGAAGAATAATGGTTAGTGACAGCACGCTGCTGTTCAAATGTGAGTTTCGTGAGTAAGAAAACAGGATTTGCTTCTTGTGTTTTCTCTTCCTCTTTCTTGCCTTCCTTCTTTGCCCTCTTCTTCTGCTTCAGTGAGTTACTTTGCACTAGTAGAGATTTTCCAGGCCAATTGTTAATCTTAAAAAAAATAATAATAATAATAATTGTTGGTTTTTTTTTTTTTTTTTTTTCATTTATTTACCTGTCTTTGGGATGACTGTGCCTAATGGCAACAGGACCAAAGTCTTACTGCAATAAAAGGGAGTTCCATATAGTTCAGGAGTTGTGTATACAGGTGACTTATTAAAAAGACTCACTTTATTTTTTTCTTCTTCTTCCAGATGGAAAAAGAAGAGTTCGTGGTTTCTGGTTTGCATATTAGCAGAGGCTGACTAGGCCTAAAGGAGACAATAGTGTGGGCAAGAAGTGTCCAGCCCCCTGCAAGACTTTGATCTATTACAAGGAAAAACAAAACAAAACAAAAAGAAGAAGAAATGAATCCCACAAATGATGATCCAGCGTTTGGGACCATTTTTGACTGGGACTACCTCTTATGGGAAGTTCGTTTGACATTTTTGGCTGCTGGTTTTTTAATCTACCTGGGAGTATTTCTTCTGTCCCACTCGTTGTCTTCCTGGATAAGTACCACTTACCGTGCCTTGCATGCAAAGGAGAAGGTGTTTTGGAATATGGCGGTCACACGTGCTGTATTTGGACTTCAGAGCTGTGTTTCTGGCCTATGGGCTTTGCTCATAGATCCCGTTTTTCATGCAGACAAAGTGTATTCACAGCAAAAGTGGAGCTGGTTTAACTGTTTAATAGCTGCTGGATTTTTCTTGCTTGAAAATGTAGCTGTTCACGTGTCCAACATTGTTTTCAGAACATTTGATGTGTTCTTGGTAGTTCATCACCTGCTTGCTTTTGGCGGCTTGGCTGGTCTAGTAATCAATGTAGAATCTGGACATTATCTACCTTTGATGGGAATGTTGCTGGAGATGAGCACTCCCTCAACGTGCATTTCCTGGATGCTACTAAAGGTAAGAACTTGATAATTTCCAAGTTATGTTTGTAGGTTTTCATGCATCTCACTTCTCCGTAAATAATCTGTGTGGTTTGCCTACATAACTTTGCAGCCGGGCTGTTCATTTAACTGACATCCATGTCATTGTGATACCTGTTTCTGTCATGATCACATTTCTGTAGTCCTCCAAGTAGATTTCTGTGTGGTGGTGTCTGTGTGTGGATAGTGGGATGGTTTGGAGTTTGGGTTTGGGATCATGTATATGTGGAAAAAATACCATAGCTCTATGTGACAAAACACCATATCTCTACGTGAAAAAATGCCGGAGGGGATGTGTATGCAAAAGCTGGGTGTTTGCATTAGTTCTAGTGATTCCTTATCTTGAAATAACAATCTCACTTCTGTATACTTTCTGTTCTTGTTTTTCTAGGCTGGCCGTGCAAATACCTTTTTCTGGAAGGCCAACCAGTGGGTGATGATCCACCTGTTCCACTGCCGCATGATTCTTACCTACCACATGTGGTGGGTGCTCATTTTCAACTGGAGTTCTGTGATAGAAAATCTGGGACTTCT
The DNA here is from genome assembly GCF_965140915.1 of Aythya marila. NCBI lineage: Eukaryota > Metazoa > Chordata > Aves > Anseriformes > Anatidae > Aythya > Aythya marila. The sequence continues at coordinate 97,895,692 of NC_139044.1, read as the reverse complement.
ACATTTTATTGTTTTATTCTCTGGATTATTTGCCGTCACATTAATACTTAACCCGTACTGGACATACAAAAAAACTCAGCAGCTCCTCAGCCCAGTTGACTGGAACTTTGAAAGTAAAACGACAGAAAATGGAAAATTAAACGGTGACACACATCAAAAGAAGATGTAACTCTGAAACATCTGTTTCCTAGTATGATTGTAGCATGCAGCAGAAAAACACACTGCAAAGTAATCTGCCCATGAAGTAGAAGCTTTTGCAAGAAGCTCATTAACGAAGTCATTCCTTGCTGTTAGTATTCTGTAAGCATGAGAAGTATTTAAAATCATTGTCTGTATTTCGTATGTACACAAGATCTTCAACATCTTAGTGAAGAATTACGCCAGCTGTTTTGTCAGGTTGAACAGTACTTCATGATTTAGCAATTGGTATTTCATGATTTAGCAATGACATGCTCTCTAATGGTATCTTTTGTCCTAATGCTTCTAAGTGGCTTTGTAGTTAATTTGTCCACTGATCTCAGCTTGAATCAAGTTGAGCTTGATTCCCGTTTCATCTGTGCAGGACATGCTGATACTGAAAATCATGTTAAGGAGTTTATTAAGATAAACGGTGGCCCATATGAGGTATGTGTGGGTACCTAGTTCCTGTGTGCTATTAAATTGTTCCCGGTGGTTGTATTGGTCGTGTGGTAGAATGTAGTCATGGCTGGATTTTTATTTTTTTTGAAGTGCACAGGATGAAAAGGAGTTGAGTGTTTGCTGTCCAAGTGAGTTGTACGGGAGTTCGTATCCACCACAAACATGTATGTAGCAAGGAATGGGAGTGTCAGTTCTTTATGCTGGTGGTCGAGCTAGGTAATCATGGTGCTCCTTTCTGGACTTGAGATACAGGAGTCAATGACAAAACCTTTGGCTGTTTAATCCTTGAAAAAAAATGCTGGTTGATTGGTGAGATTATCTTCTTTGTGGGTCCCAGATGAGTAGTCGTGCAATTAGTTCCACTAGTAGTCCTGTTATAGTTCCTCATATTTTTGGAAAGCCTCCTAGTTATAGAGGATTTTAGAATCTGAGGTGATTCCTCTTTGGAGGAAAGCCCATACCACCTCTTTTAGAAGTTCTGTTGTTTTTTTAGTATTTTGATTTGTCGTGTTTTTATTTTACTTTGAAGAACACTCAAAGTGAGACTAACAGTCCTTTGCACTTTATCTACCACATCTCGAAATCTTTCCTTGACCTAGGGAACAGAGCTGCTTTTTAGATTGGGGTTTAGCAAATTGTGGTGGTGTTTCTCCCACTAATAATACTCAGTCCTGGATATAATTTTGGACAGCCGACCAGGGCATAAAGATCACGATAGAAGAGAGTGACACCTAGTGGCAGGAGAGTGACAAATATGCTCAATTACTGTTGCACTGAACTGTTGAGAAAAAAAGAGTGTCTTTTGAAACTGTCATCTGCTGTGACAAGGCTGCTACACAGGTTTATTTTCCAAGGTGATATGACTGGACAAGCCCAGGCTGTGAAGAACTTTAGGATGATGCTTTGTCTGCTGATCTGTGGTGGAGCATACTGTTTTAAATTAAGGTGGGGGAGCACTTTTTGGTGTAAACAAGTCCATTTAATTCATTTTGGCAGAAATGTCTTGGATTTTGTTAGGGTAGGTAAACTAGTGTTGAGGTTGCAATGTTCCCTAATTCACTTTACATAAGCACAGAGTTGAAGAGCTGCTCGTAGGGTGAGGAATATTTCTCTGTTAAGTCACAAATTTATATCCAGATCTTGATAGTGATGAAGTGGTGAATGTCCAAAATTGCCTGTTCAAAACTAGGCTGATCATCGTAATTTTACACAGCAACCATATCTATTATCTTGCTGATATTCAGTACAGAAAATGTAAATCTTGTGCTATCTTCTTATTTCTAAGCGGGCCAGAATGAGCTTATAATGTTTTGGCAGTATGGCCTGCCCAGATGTCATACTGTACTCTTTTTTTTTTTTTTTTTTCCCTACTCTGAAGTTAGAAATTGTGTACTTCTCCTGAGGGGTTACATGAGAGAGTAATAATGAAAGTGCTTTAGGAGAAAGAAGAGGAATGAGTTCCTCAGAAACAGAACTGAATCACAGGATGGCTGAGGTTGGCAGGGACCTCTGGAGGCATCTGCTCCAACCCCAGCTCAAGCAGGGCCACCCAGAGCAAGGTGCCCAGGACCACATCCAGGTGGCTTTTGAAGATCTCCAAGGAGGGAGACTCCACAACCTGGGCAACCTGGACTCTCCAGTATGCCCATGTCTTTCTTGTACTGGGGAGCCCAAAACTGCAGCCAGCATTTCAGGTACATCTCTCCAGTGCTGGATAGTGGGGAAGGATCACCTCTCTTGACCTGCTGGCAGCACTCTGCAGCCAGGAAATGCCATCAGCCTTCTTTGCAGCAAGGGCACGCTGCTGGCTTATGTTCAACTTGGTGTCCACCAGGGCTCTCAAGACCTTTTCTGCAAAGCTGCTTTCCAGCTGGGCAGTCCCCAATAAACATGATCCAAATGCACATCGTGCAGAATACGAGCCTGGGGAAGGGGGATGCTAAGTCACTAGACCTCAGGGTGATGCTGCACTCTTTGCAGCTCAGAATTTAAAGGTTTGGATTCAATAAAGCATGGCAATTACTAAAAATCCTAGCTACAGAAGTGTGAAGAATCCTAATAGAAAATTACCATCAGAAAAGAAGTGAGTTTGGGCAAAGTGCTCAGTTTGTTACAGGAGCTGGCTAAAGGAAGTGAAATTTTTATGTGGTAAAACAGTTTCAAAGGTTGGGATTAGTGAATTTGGGGCTGAAAAATAAGGTTAGGTGTGGTCAAGGCAGACAGGTGGATAGTTAAGTCAGTGACACCAGACTTCTAATGCTTAATATTTGTATTATTAATTGATGTGTTAATTATTAATTTAAGTGGACTTTAAATCTTACATTAAAAGTATTGTGATCAGAATAGGGCAATCTTTTAATACGCATCTCTGTGCAAGTTTTTTTTTCCATGTAATGACCACTTCATAGTACATCTCTAAAACTTTTTGCATGTCTTACTATATAATGAATACCTAAGAGCACCTGCTAACCTAACCACTGCTACACCTGCTAGAACAGAAGAGCTAAGCAATACAAATGACAGCATTCACTTCATATTTCTGTTGGTTTGAGGGGTGAAGGAATTTCACAGTCCAGCTAGAAATACAACACGACATGGAAATACAGACAACCTTCCTTCTCCATCTTGAAGGGCAGCAGGTGGAGTTATCAGTTCTGTTACACAGGGCCTCTTTTTTTTTTTTTTTTTTTTTTTCCTACTGAAGTGTTTTCTTTACTTCCTTTTTCTTCTTTGGCTGCTCCCTTCAGAAGAACCTTTCCTGGTTTATGACTGTGGGTTTATGACTCTTACTGCTCTGAAGAAAAAAAATTCTTTGAAGGTTCTGTTTAATTACTCTTATAATCGAGTGCTTCATTTCAACCCGAAAAAACAGTTTTGTTTTGTTTTTTTTAAATATGGAATTAATCCCAGTCCTTCTCAGGCCTCTTTTGTAAGGTCTCACGTGCAGTCTGATGTAGAAAAAATTCACCATCAGCTTCAGCAGGAACAGGATGAGGTCACAGGGGGTGCCACTGCCGTGATTTGGAAACCTTTGGCATAGTTTTTTTGGGGGTGAATTTTCTGCCTGCCAAGGTGACTGTTAGACACTTCATCCTGCTTTCTTTTTGGGCAGGCTTATCCAAGGAGTGCTGTTTGTGTCACCTTTCTAGGTGAAGTTTTTTTAAAAAGATAACCTGTGTTTTGGTTTGTGGTGTTTTTTATTGTTTTGGTTGTTGTTTGTTTTGGGAGTGTTTCTGTTGTTTTTAAAAATAAACCAAAAAGTGTCTGATCTGAGGCACACTGGCCAGACATCTGGTTGTAGCTGTGTTCATACAGCCTTCCTAAATCACAGTTTGTTGTCCTCTGTTTGTGTCTTACATCCTATGTTTTTTTTTTCCCAAACCTGTTACATTTATTCTTACCTGGTCATGATCCTGCAGCAGTCACGGTACCACAGCGATGTTTTTGGCTAACAGTTTCCAGCCCTTACTGTTGATCTCTTCTTCTGTTACATACCTAAGTCCAAATCTTTCAGGTTTTTGGCTTTTTTTTCCTGATAACACTGTTTAAATATTGATGTTGTACAGTTATGAAAGACACCCTTCTTAACCTCAGGGAGATTCCCACTTAAAGTGAATTTAGAAGTGTTAATGAATTAATAAATTCAAGTCTGTTCCGTGTACAGTGCAACGTTTGTTGAATGCGTCTTTATAGTGAGTGCATAAATAAAAGTATTTTATTGAACATTGTCTACTGTTTTTTTTACTGATGAAAATAATGCCTCAACTATTTTTACTGGCTGTTTGTAGCTGATAGTCATCTTTAAATATGTATATATCAGACTTACTTATTTTGAAATAGTCTCCCAAACTTGATAAGGGTAATGTCGTACCCATGGCAATAGCTCTAAAGCCTTGTAAACTAATGTCCTTTCACCGTCAACATTTAACGTTAGCACGTTTGGGTTAAAACTCTAGAAAGTGCCCTGTGTATGTGGGTATGTACTAAAAATGCCTAAAAAGTATCACTTGGTAACTCTTGTTTGTGTATTTGAAACATGTGATTGTTTGGTTTTTTTTGTGCGTTAGGCTGTACCTATGTAGACACTTCATTTGGTGCCACGTGATGCTTCATAGTTTAGCATCACTTTTTTTAAAAAAGATGTTCAATTGCTGAGTAGCAAAATACAGTTATAAATATTGAACATGCTCATCTTGAGTGGTGCTCTGCAGGACTTAATTCCTGATGCTTTTTAGCATTACTGAGCTAAAGGGAAATATCACCATTACTGGCATTTCAACTATTCTTGTAAGAATGCACTGTACAAACAACTGGCTGGCATAATTTTGGTAGCTGCCTCTGCAGAGAAGTCCCTGAGATTCAGTGAGGCAGAAGCAAAGATGTTCATGTGCAAAGCTCCACTAGCTGTGGAATGTGTGTGGGCACGGACTGGGGTGAGGAGAACAATGCTTGTATGAATAAAGTCCGTCCTTGTAAACAATCTGTGAAAGGAACATGTTGCTAATATTTTGCTACTCAGCTGTTCTCAATTAATAGATAAATATGTTTTACTTTGTAGCTCTTGCCATATTCCTGGAAATGTATGAGCGCACAGTTATGCTGACAGCGTTACTCAGCAGTCGCAATCTTTTGATCCTGTGTCGTGGCACTGGTATTTAAGCTGATAATTTGGAACAAAAAAAAAATAAGTGAAAGTCTTTAATTAAGAAAATTATGCCTGTTGCTTTAGTTGTCAGCCCCCAGATGGGTTTGCAATGTTGGAAGAGACATTGCAGGCTCTGATCTGATCGACTAATTAGTGTGTTCCGCTAGTGGTGGTGTCACAGAAACGAGCGTTCCTGTAGCAGCACATTGTGCCTTCCTGTTTTCCCTGAGCAAAACAATGCTGAGTGAGGTCGATGACAGAGATAATAATGCAGCGAGCATGTACAAGAACACAGCAACGTTCAAGGTGGCAGAGATGAGCTTAATTTGAAAGGAGTGGGACCTGCTCACGTGTGCACGAAGAAGAAATGAAGCAGATGGGCTGTGCTTCACTTGTTGCCCTGTCTGTGCGTGTTCGCGTGAGTCAGCCAGGGTCACTTCTGGGTCCTTCAGGGCATGACCTGAGCAGAGGGAGCAGAAGTTTAATGCTAGATTCATCTGATACAGTACGTGTTACTTCTGGTCTGGAATGTTTATTTCCTCACATGATCCTCTTTTCAGCTTCCTCTGCTGCTTTGAATGCTCACATCACATTAAAAGGGACACTGTTTTCACCAAAACGTCTTCTGATACTTAATTTAAAGACTTGTGAGTGCGTGCATGGTTTTAGTATTGGTTTGATCAGAGCAGCTCCAGCTGCTCACCTGGGCCTGTTTTTTCACATTGTAAATGCTGTATAGCAAATGCTTGCACCAAATGGGGAAATAATACACCCGAGAAAGGACTAAGTGTGCCCTTGTGGTTGTACATTCACATATTTTTTCCTGATGTATAAGGTACAGGGCTGACTTTACTGCATTTCTGGACTGTGCAGTTCTGCTGGCAGAAAGTTGTAAGAGACATCAAGGTGATAACTACAATACCTTGAAAAGCAAAGCCATGCTGACAAACTATAAAAGTAGGATCAAGTGGTTTGTGTAGAATGGACAGGGGGCATCTAACAAGCTTGGTCAGTTCGTCTTAAAAGTTGTATTTACAGGGCAAAAGTGTCCTTGAAAGCAGCAGCAGCCTTTTTGAGGAGCCATAGGGAGTAAGTATGAAAAAAATTAAGAGGCTTTGGATGAGATGGCTGAGACCAATTGTGTTATACAGTGCTGAGCAGGTTGCAGCTGGGCTTTGAATAAGTTGGTTGTCTGATGCTTTAACTCCTTTTTTTCTCAGCAGCATGTTTTGAGTATCAAAACCCTATACATATTGGATGAGGCCAAGTTTGAGGACTCCTTTTAGGACATCAGAACTCTCAAGCAACGTATAGCCCAAGGCCAAAAGAGCCTACAGTGAGTTCTAATTCATAATACTTTACTCTTGTACTATCATTGCCTTTTTATCTTACATAATTAATTTTACCCCTGGAGGCTCTCTTGCATATTCATGAGAACAAAACAATCTGCTCTTTTATTTTCCTGTCTATCCTCATACTTATTATTTGCCACTTTTCCCACTTGAACTTCTCTTAAATATTGGTGGCTTTGAGTTATACATAGTATTTCATATAAAGTCTTTTCTTTAACTTGTATTACATTACTATTTAAGTTTCCTCACTGAAAATAGCTTTGTTTCAGCCCAAGGTTGTATTTCTCTTTCTTTTACATTTGTATATACTTAGTTCTTTGTAGTCCTCCCATGGCAGCTAATTCATGCCACCTTTTTCCTTCCTTGCTGCTTTATCCATGGAAGACATTCCAGCTAAAAGTAGCAATTTTTTCTTAAGTCCCTAGACATAAGGCTATTCCACACTTCTTGTTCTTGCCCTGTTCCTAGAAAAGTTTACAGCTCAGTCAGATATCCATCCTTTATATAGTTAGTGTGTTGATGTTTTTTTGCTGTGTTAGGACTTTGGCACGGCTGGGCCCAGCAGCCAAAATGGTGGCACCTCTGGGGAAAACTATTTAAGAAAATGGTAAAAACCACATTAAAAACAAAAAATACATTAAAAAACAAAGAAAAAAACAACAACAAAAAAAACCACTACACAGGCAAAGGGAGGAAGAAAAAACAGTGAGAAACAGCCCTGTGAGCACCAGTGTTGGAGATTAGGAGATTCCCCTGCAGTTCATGGAGAAGACCATGGTGAAGGAGGGGAAAAGCATGAGGAGAAAGGAGCAGCAGAGAGGAATGGCCTTGGACTGACCATGAACCCCATTGTCCATCTCCCCTGTGCTGCTTGGGGGCAGGAGGAAAGGGTTGGGGATGAAGGATGAATTTAAACCTGGGGAAAAGGGTGAGGGAAGGTGCTTTATTTTTGTCTTTTTCTCACCATCCTACTCTATTGTTTGAAATGGCAATGCATTCGATTAATTTTCCCCAAGTTGAATCTGTTTTGCTTGTAATGGTAATTGGTAAGCCATCTCCCTGCCTTTATCTCCACCCAGGAGCTTTCCATCCTATTCCTCATCCCGTGGAGAAGAGGGAGTGAGAGAGCGGCTGGGTGGGCTCTGGCTGCTGGCCAAGGTCAACCCACCATGGTAAGTTGCGGCATCAGCTGTTCTGTAACTTGTGCCACCCTCAGCAACAAGGAGCTGATGTCACATGGGTTCTGGTGCTGGGAAGTATTAAAATTTATGGAGATGTGTGCCTCGTCTGTCTGAATCGGCAGTCATAGAATTTGACTTGCAAAGACTCCTCATAAGCAGAGAGCTCCTGAAGGCATTCATAAAGAAGGTGCTAGTGCTGGTAAAACAGCATGGTATCGTAAAACTAAGTTGTTAGGGTAAGTGTTGGGATGCTCAGAAGTAACAGATTGTCTCCCAGGAGTAGTGCTGATGCTTCAGGGGGACCTGGAAGACTGGGAAGCAGCAGACATCGTATCAGAAAGATGAGCAATGCTGTTATTAAACCAAATGCTATTCTGATGTAATAGCCTGGATTTAAGATGTTATTTTTAAATATATATATGTTTCATCACTCATGTTTGATGAGGGAAATGGAGGGGAACTATATTCTAGGAAGCTCCAGCATGAGCTCTGCAGGTGCTCAAGTTGAGCAAGGCTGTCCTGGCTCTGAGGGGTTTCTGGACTACAGGTGACATACGTTCTTTGTGGGGGACGTGGTTAAGAGCAACAGGAGAAACAATTCCTGAATTTTCAGTGGATGAAAACTCTGTAAGAGAAATTGCCTGCTTTGTCAGCTGGTAAACAGAAGGAAAACAAAACAAAACAAAACAAAACAAGAAACTACATAATGAGAATGGAATGAGCTGCATTATAATTATTGACAACTAATTATGGATAGATAAATAATGAATTTGTCATATAGACAAATACATAGATAAATAATGAATTTTGAATTAGATGACCGCTGCTTATAGGAGATTGTTGTAGAAACTATTAGGAAGAGAGGAAGTTATTTTGGAATGTAGTATCTTGCTTTGTTATACTCAGATTTCCCCAGCAACTTTTTACTGGAATCAGAGAAGTATATTTAAGCATGGTCACCAGAATCCAAGAAGTAGTTGTCAAAAGTCAAAAGGGTTCAGAAAAGAATTAGAGAAAGGATTTGAAGTTTGCTGCTCTGATGGTGAAACATACATGCAAAATGGACAGGTAAATGCACATGGATAAGGAGGTGGCTGCTGAAAGAAGAAGTGTATTGCTTGTAGATGATGTTTTTAATCATGGAATTCAGCAAGTTGCACGTAATCTAGATATATGCCTGTTCTTTAGTGTGGCCTTTAATGACATGTACTTACTGAACAGTTTGCTAAACAGATTCTCTGCCATTTCAGCTCTTCAGATGGTAGCTGTATGTGAGTGAAATACAGCATATTTTAAAAGTTACAGAAAGGACAGAATAAAGTGGTCTCTACTGGAAATTGGACTGAATGCTATAATGGGATTTCTGACCTTGACCTTTCTATATGGCTCAACTTTCTCCTCTCATTTTCTTTCTCACGGAGGGCCTATAAAGCTATGTGAAAACTATTTTGAGGTGGTACTGTAACAAATTGCATGAAAAACAAATGACTTGGCAAAAACTCAAAAATGTATCAAAGTAATACTTTCAAATATTTAATTTGGAATTCAGTTTGCATGGACCCATATGAACACATGGGGCAGTTGTGTGTGTACCTGCTGTTGGACAGTCGTACAGACAAATGAAGAATGTGGGGAAAAGTTGGAATAATCAATTTTCCTTTGAAATGCTATCATTTTCTAACATAAGTGGTAGAAATAGCATAGTGGTTTCCTGTAATGGTAAGGAATTTACTATATTTGGGCATATTTCATGACTGGCCATAGCATGACTGCCCTTAAATAGGCTAGGGTCATCACTGTGTGATGCATAGATCTTTGAATAACATCTTTGAATAACATTTAGTTTGGCATTTTCATACTTAAAACTCCTCCAGGAATTTTAAATGGGGTTTATGAATAGTAATTGCCATTAAATAATGGCAATTGATATCAGGGATTGAGAAATTATAAGGTATTTAAGAACACATTTCACCCCAAGGTACGGTGGTACCTTGGATGTATAGTACATGTGAGGTACATGGATGTATAGTACAGTACATTTTCAAAATGATTGTGAATTATGAAGGGGGTGCTGACTCATATCCATGTGAGCGTTCAGAGGGTTAGCTCAGGTGGATTACTTTTGGGATAAGCATTACATGCCTGCACTGCACAGCCTGACCACTGGCTTGGTCAACACGGCTCTGCAGCGAGAGAGGAGAGGGCAGCGAAGACCTGCAGGTTAAGGAGGACTTGGCAGCATCTTTAGGAAACCTTTATTTCGGTATGCTTAAACAGGCTCAATTTCACAAACTATGCAAGAGTGATAAATGAGATGAAGCTCTAAAACAGCCACGGTGGCCTAGCGCACGCCAGCGGGCTCCTCCTGAGAATGAGGTCGGGGGGAGGAAGGGGGGCGTTAAAAAAAGCCCATTTTTGTCCCGATTTCTCCATCCCGGCCCTCCTGAAGGCCTGCAGCGAGGCAGCCGCCTCCTCCTCCCGCTCCCCCTCATCCCGCAGGTGCCCGGGGCCCCTGGCTGGAGGCTGAGGCAGGAATGGGGCGGTGGGGCCGGGCCCCGCCTCATGGCGAGCGGCGGGCCGCTGCGCCAACCGGGCGGCCCCAATGGCGGCGGGGCGGGGAGGAGGAGGAGGAGGACGAGAACCAGGAGGAGGAGGAGGAGGAGGAGGAAGGGGGCTGCAGCGGGGCGGGGGCGAGCGGCTCCCCGCCGGGACTCGGCGGCTCCGGGCGGCGGTGAGTGCGAGCCCCCCGGCCCGCGGTGTTTTGCGCTCGGCTGGCAGCGGGTGGGGTGGGCAGCAGAGGCGGGGTGTGGGAGACAGGGTGCGGGAGACAGGGTGCGGGCGGACCCCGCGACGGCTTGCCCCAAAATCCCAGGATTTTGGGGTGCGGGCACCCACGCGTGGGGGTGTGCTCGGGACTGGGGTGCACAGAGCTGCGGGAAGCCAGGCGCTGGGCTTGGCGCTGCCCGGAGTTCCTCTCCTTCCCCCGCTTTCCTTGTTTTAAACCTATCTATTCAACACCAACTTTGTAATCAGCAGCTGAGTTGGCTTTCCCGAGACAAGGGAAGACGCTCTGGCACCGCTCATTTTCATTTCTTTTTCAAAGGAGGCATTAAAATCGTGCTCCATTTCTTCGTCGTTAACGCTTGAACTGTCGAAGTAGTTCCCGAGTTGCCTGTGGTGATCGCAGCCCACGTAGCTGCTCCTGAAGGATGCCGGGTGCTGGCGGCGTGAGGCGAGGGGAGCTGTAGGGACGGCCAGGCACCTGGTGGGCAGGTGAGCCTTGGCGCTGGCCAACACCAGGTGTTCGTGAAGGCAGCTATTGAGGATCTGCTCACCCCAAGGGCTTGTTTTAAAGCCCCTCAGGTGGTGCTTGGTCTTTGACCAAAAAGATTTTATCACCCTAGATCCTGTTCTCTTCCATTTAAGCCTTTATTCAATCCTTTCGTATTTTTCCAAAGCTACTGAGGTCATGGCTTATATCTCATGGTAGCAGTTGTGAAGTTGTTTAATTGCAACGTAAAAGTATTTTGTTTTATTTTCAGTTGTGCAATTTCACTGTTACAGCAAAAAGGTTTGTATATGTATACATCTTGCTGCGTGAATCACAGAATAAGAAAGATTTGAGTCAAGAATAAGAAAGATTGTCCATTTAAAAACTGTTCAATGCTGAATAAATGCGGTGAGGATATACCAACATATATGAGTTGGTGACTACTGTCAAGAAAATAAATGTTTTCCAAAAGCCTTTGCTCTTTACTAGAGAAACCTGGTGAGCAATCTGTACTGCTGTAGAAGTGAAATATTACATTTTTTACATTTTCTGTTGGCACTTAGGAGGAACAGATTTATTGCCTGAGCACGGGGTGTGTTGGGCGTCTACAGTTGCAAGCCCATTATTTACACGGGGATTCTGGCTCTTCGGCTTTCTCCTTCAGTGGTCTCCTCCTTCCTTTCACTTGGGTGATCCATTTGATCTTGATAGTCTCTCTGACTTGCTTTGTTTAATCCATCTTGTCTTTTTTTTTTCTTTCTTTCCACCCTCAGGCTCGGTAGCCCATAAACTAGTTACATGTGTTTATCTGCCTATGAACAGTAGCTCTTCAGACACTATCTTGAAATTTGATATTTCTGAAGGCTTTCCAGGGAGATTTCAGTGCAAGCTGTGGACATCTTGATTTACCTGTGGGGTGGGTAGAACGTGAGACATGTCATGTTGCAGGTGTCTTGTGATGGAAAGGCACCGCGTGTCCAGCGCATGAGGCTTTTGTGGCTGAAGCCCACATGTGGATGTAGGTGCACAAAGGGTTGTGGAAGCAGGTGGGTGCTTGAGGAATGTGCTGTCCGGTAGCTTCTGCTGAGCGCACAGACACAGCAGGATCCCCTGGATCTGGGGATCTGTATGCAATGGGGTATGGAGCAGAGCAGCTGAGTGACATTGAGACCAAATGTGCAAGTCTTGCGCTGTTGGATTTGGCAGGTCAGTGGTTAGCACAGCAAAGTATGGGAAACACTCTTTCCCCTGTAAAGAGATGCCCATTCTGTGCCCTCTCTGGACAGGATCTACAGCTCCTCTCTGCAGACAGGGTATGGTTCTGCTCATCAGCAATTTCCTGGCACTACATTCCTGGAGTGAATGTAACAGTATGAAACAAACTTTAATGTTTCTTGAGTCTAAGTTTAAAAAAAAAATCCATAGTATTAAGTAAATACTATTAAAGTTCTCATCTTTTATTATATTTGAAAAATAAATTAAGGGTCTAGGTTCCTCAGCATCTTGGCTTTTTTCTTCTGCTACCCTGTTAACTTCAGTGGAAGTGTGGTGATTTACACCAGGTTGAAATACTAAGTCTAAATACTTATTTTAGTCAATATGTCAAATATTAAGTGGTTCTGATTGTCCTAAACCTAGTAGCTCAATGACATGTCTTAAGTACAGATTTCCAGGATCCAAACTTTATAACGTATGCAGCCTTAGTTTTGAGTAGGTTGATTTTTTAATTCAGACATGACAGCTTATTTGAAATGTTTTTGGTGATTTTTGTTATCTATGTCTGTCGATATAAGCTGCTTTTCTCAGCATTGTTTTTTTTTGTTGTTGTTGTTTGCTTTCTGGTTGTCCTTTTATGTGTGTAAAAGCTTGTACTGATTGTACTTTTTGCCTGGACATACTACTGCTTACTCCTTCATGGGGAATGGTTCTCTTTTGCTTTACTTTTCTTTTTTTTTTTTTAATTTTGCTTAAAGATATTTAGTGTCAGCATTAATAAATGCTGTTCTGAAGAAATACCAGCACCAAAGGACTTCATTTGATTCTGAGCTGTTTAGAGTTTCTCGCATAATCTATAAATGTTTGAAGGAATACAACAAGCTTGTCTAAAACCTATAAAACTATTTTCTAACTTCATAAATATTAATGGAATTTAATGCAACTGGGAATAGTACATTACTCATTGGTATAACGGGAAGTCTTTTAATTGCTTCTATATAAAGGAGAAATTATTTTTAGATCTGTTGTAGAAAATATATAAACTTCAGTCTATTTCTGAACAAACCAGGAAACAAATTCTGCGATCTGAAGGAAGAGGAATATTTTTGATTCAGACTTTGACATTAAAGTTTGTGTACTGTGCAGAGCTGTAGTCAGTTTATTTTTTGTGCATTTTTAATACTGCACTGCTCTCAGTTTTGTATGTGAGGGAGAAATTAGCAGTGTGTAGTATTTACTTGTCTTCACATACATGGATAATTTTCTTTCTGCTTCTGTCAAGTGACACCTGTTCCATTTTTGTCTTATTTAATCATGTCTTCCCATTTTGCAGTTTTAGTTTATAACTGTAAAAGGGATATAATGGGGATGGTTGTTGTACAGCCTCTAAAGGCACTTTTGAAATTTACTTCTAGTAAGTTCAGCTTTCTGATGGCTTTTTGAGCTGCAGTTGCATTTCCATGCTGTGCTTGGATGCATCTTGTGGAATATATGTTGTAGTAGTTGTCCCCTATAGAAACTTCACTTGGAGTTGCAGTGTTAAGTGCTGTGAACGTAAGTGATGAGTGCGTCTTACTTTTTGAATGTTTTACATGTTCTAACTGGGCAGTAAGTGAGGCTTCACTGATAATGACGTGAATCAGTCTTTCGGTTTGTAGGTATTCTACAGAATGGGAGTGAGGCATCCTTTTTTTTTTGTCTTATCCAAGTTCTCCTTTTGTTAAAATAGGAACTCATGGATGTTTTTTCATCCTTGTTCCTATTTGTATTAAGCCCCCCTTGATACTATGCTCTTACTGGAAAATTAACGTTGGGAAATTCTGTTCTGACTCTACAAGTAGTTTCAAGAGTTGAAAAGTGCAGGAGAGACATACCTCCCAAACCTCTCCAACCTGACAATTATCAGGAGTTCGTGAACCAAAGCCTGAGAATTAGTTAGGGAGACTGCAAACATGATCTGAGGGGCTCTTTGTGATGAAGGAGGGATATACAGTAGGAAGACAGAGCAAATTTCTTGTTATGGTCCTGTACGAAACTGTGATTTAATATTTTCTGTTTTGGTTTGAAGAGAACAGGATCTTGGGAGTCAAGAGCTGTCACATCTGTGGAAGGAGGCTGCTGCATTAGGAACATCTTCCGAGATTTAAATCACTTGCATATTTTCTTATAGTCAGGAATCTGGCTTTTACTCTCATCAAAATGCTTAAGTTGATCATGAAACCAGAGTCACGTAAAATACAACTTGTTTTCAAGGGGAATGATGACAAGTAATGTTAAACAAGATCTAAAAAATATTTTTGCAAATTTGTGGTTTTTAGATCAAAAACTTGATTCATGTTTTTATTCTGAATTGCCCGAATCAGCAAGTCTGTGGGAAGTGATGCATAACTGGACAACATTGATTCATGTCCTACACGTTTACTGCTCAGTCAGAAAGCCTGAAGCTTAATGTCAAATGTGTGGGTGAAGTAGTTAACCAGAGCAAAATAAATTGTTCTACTTATGTGGTGGTGAATAGGGGCATTATCTTCGGGAAAATCTGTTTGTGACTTACTGTACTGTACAATACTTGCGACTTGGGACTGAACCATGAATCCAAGACATTAAGACCCAAGCTCGAGGTCAAACATTCACTCTCATTTCTGTTCTCTAATCTGTTTTTTAGAAATGCTTTCAAAAAAAAAAAAAATTGCAAAAATCATATGAATATTGCTTTCTGGAAAAAATGTAGGAAGTTGTGAGTGTTTTCTAAGATTTCAGTGTTTTTTTCATGTGATCAACTTATTAAAGATACATAACAAGTATGCATCTCAGAAATTTTGAGTGAATAAACATTATTTCCTTATCTGTAAAATGGGATCATAAGTTACTAAGAACTAGACAGCAATATGTGAATCTCCTTCTAGGAGCACTGAGCCTTGAGTTTATGGCTCTTGACTTTGTATTTTACACCACTTTAAAGCATTCTGTGTATCTGATCCACTATGACCCTCAGTCTCCTCCTCTTCCTCCTTCTTTTTGCAAGCTAAGATTCATCTGGAGTAAGAACCTGTTTTCAGAAGGGGACACTTTCCCTGTGAGAAAAATAACTGTTTTTTACATGTGAGGCTGATAATTACTAGAGTAAATGCATATTTTGTAATAACATTTGTAAAGTCTCTGCATAATACTTCTATGTGTATTATAATAACATGTATACATGTAAACCATACATAAATTTGCATTGCAGCTGCAGCGTTATGCAGTATGTGAGGATCCTCTCTGGTTTAAAACCAGAAATCTTCATTAGAATGTTTCTACTGAATATCATGCTTGATCTCCAGTATTGGGAGAGAATAATCTGAAAGAAGGTTGAAAGTGGACATTATGGAAATGAGATTACTTTTCCAGATAAAGTTAGTTACTTGATTTTAATGAAATTCAGGGCAAATTAAGAATTATGCTCCTGATATTAATATGCTTCCGTTTTGCTTGTGTGTGTGACACAGAAAGTCATGGTCCTGAACCAGCAACAACAACCAGCAACCGCTGTTTTGTGTGGCACAGAACAAAGAAGTCAGTCCTTGCTGAAAGGTGGCACCAGCATTCGCTTTTAGCTCCTTTGGTGCTTGTGGTTGTTTTGGTACAGCTGACTTCCAGGATGGAATCCCAAACCCAGAGTGATGCCTCTGTTTTACTCGTGTGTATTCAAGCTGTTTCTATCAGAAGAGACAGAAGCAAAGGCTTATTCACCAGAAGTCAAATTCCCTAAGAGCATGCTCAGGAACCTATTCCGTTTCCTGGTTTCAATTACTTTTCATCCATACTCCCACTCATTCCATAAATATTTGTAGGTCTCAGCTTTCCCATCTGTAAACTGAGCATAGTGCTACTGAGCTTAATAATGTTTCTTAATGTTTGTGTTAATGTTTATTTTGGATTGAGCAAGGTCTTCTACAGAATAATGTTGCCATCTGGGGGGTATACTACTAGAAGGATGAAAACTGACTGGACAACGGGGTTTAGAGGTCATTTTTGTTGTACCCTCTTTGGGGACTGGTTACAAGAGGAATGCACTAGTTGTCTGTTGTAGGATGTGTCTTTTTAGCATTATGCATGACTTGAAAGGCAACCAGCCCTAGCTTCAGGTGACACCAGACTGGGGGAAGAGGGGAGCAGCAGTGGATGTTCCTGAAATCAACAGGACCTGGGCAGGGGGGCGGGATGGGCTGACAGGAGCTGAGTGAAATTCAGCAAGGACAGGAGCAAGGTTGTGTACCTGGGAAGGAAAAGCTCCTGCAGGGGGAAGGATTCTTTTCACTCAGCACTTCTCAGACCAAACCTAGAGCATTGTGTCCGATTTTGAGTCCTCACCTCACCCTGCCCACTACAAGACGTGGATAAACAGGAGGGAGTCAGGCAGCAGGCCACCATGATGGCTGCAGGCTGTAGCACTGCCCTGTCAGGAGAGGCTGAGGGAGGCTTCATGGGGGCCTCACGGCAGCCTGCACCCACCCACCAGCAGGTTATCAAGACACCTTCAGATGATGTACTGGGCAAGAATTCACTCTAGATGAAGAAATGTTGCCTAAAAAGAGGGGGAAGAGAATACTGATCTTCAGCTGTGTTCTTTGAGCGTCCCTGTAGATTGGTTCTTGTTCAGTGCTTGCTGCAGTGTTTTCTCTAGCTTTGAGCAGGATGTTGCTTGGTGTGGGAAAGGGTGGTAGAAAAAGAAATGAGGTGGCTTTCAGGCAAGTGGATTCCATATGTGCTCCGAAAAATGTCAGATCTGTGGATCTGACCTTGTTTGCATTGTAGCTGGTAAGAAAACTTCCCCTGGCTTTAGCTGAGCCAGGCATTAGGCTTCCTATAAATAAATAAATACATACACACAAAAGAAATTTACCTTCCTCCTCCTGGATTATTTTCTCTTCTTGCTTCTCTGCACCCCCAAAAGAGGCTATCCATCAAATTTCAGGAAGATTTACTGAGTGGGAGTTCTGGAGTTATAGGCTGAATAGGCTGAAACTCAATTGGGCGTTACGCAGCTGTATTAAGTAGGTGACAAGGGCATAAAAGTATCTTGGACATTCACAGGCTTTATCTTCACAGTTTGGTTGTTTTGTTTTAATTCAATTTTTAGGCTTGCACGCTTCCCCAGAGAAGTTACTTTGCCGCTTGCCTACACTAAGCACTCTATGAATCACAGTCGATCAATCTTTGAAGTCAATCTCCTAGCTTCACCTTTTCTGTTTTGTATTAATTTTATTAATGCTCACTGGCTCATTCTTTCCGTACCATTAAGAATAAAGAATCTTGATGTCACTGAAGTTATAATGCACATTCCTTAAAGAAAATGTAATTTTCTTAGTGATAATAATAGAAGTCAATCATTACTTGTATCCTGATAGCCGAAAACTGGTGGTCTGTTGTTTATCCCACAGTTAGAGGAAATTATTGATGCACTGCCTCATCACAGAGACCTTCTACAAGAGGTAATCCCAGCAATATCACAAGAGGGGAAACTGAGTCACAGAGAGGAATACAACTTTCTTTTATAGCCTTTGGACAAGCACAAAGGTGCCTTTGTTTTCTTTGCTAAAATTGCTGTTGGCAGTGGAATCAGAACTTCAGTTTTCTGAATGTCAGGCGGCTCGTGTGTGTTATGGAGGTGTTGCTGCTCCTGAAATTCTAAGGGTTGTTGTGGGACATTGCAGACACATTGTGGAGACACATGCTGTCAATTTTGTTTCATAAGTTTCTGGTTTGAGTTCCATTCCAGATCTGACTGTTTTCACTGCGTATGATTTCTCTCCATTAGAAACATCACCCAAGAAAATCTGATTTTAATGTGGTGTTGTAAATATACATATATTTTCTTAAGCATCAATTTACCAAGTACATCATGATACCTGCATTTTGAAATCCTTTGTGTATTGCAGTGTATTAAGGTGGTAGGATTCTTTTTCTTCCAAAATACTTGTGTTTAACATGGCTATTGATTTTTAAAGATAGTCAAACTTACAAAGTTATTAGCTAAGCTTCTGGAATAAGAGCATGCTGCACTGCTACAAATTTTTTTAATGGCAGTAATTAGGCTGCTCTTAGGTTTAGAATTTTTCCTTTGTGTAGATCTGCTTGAACAGATAGTTTCAGTGGCTAACCATTCCAAGTGGAGAATTAAATTGGGAACTTAGAAAGTTAGAAAACTCCCTTTCCTCTTTCATTCTGTAAATATGAACATTACCTATTGTTCATAATGGTTTGGGAGAAGAGGACCAGGTGAGAATATGAGAAAGCAGAGAGAACTTTGGACAGGAAGGGTCGCCGGCCTTTGTGAAAGTGTGTACCTTGACCTTGTTCCCTGTATCTGCTGTATGTTGGCGCACGCAGAAAGAGATGAAATGCGCAGAAAGAGATGAAAAGGAGACAGTCAGTAGAGCACCACCATGGTCCACAGCACCCACTGCTACCTCTTAACCTGCAACCGAAGGAAAAAAGGTGATGGGCACTGAGTCAGGTGAACTGTTCGGGCAGCTGTTCAGGAAATCTTAACTTCTGGGCTAGGTAACTTCAAGAGGTTCTTTCTATCCCTGTGTTTCTGTGATTTCAGTGAAGCCTGGAAGGAAGTGGTTTGAGTAATTGAGTAATTAGTGGTAATGCTGTGCCTGATAAATCAATTTTAAATGGAAAAAAAAAAAAAAAAAGCCACAAAAAAAAGCTCTGCATTTTGGTACTTTGTCATACCTAATTTTTCAGGCCAATTGTTCAGCTACTCAGGTACATAATTTTATGATGTGATAAGCACAATTATAATAGCTCATGTGTTTCATGTTTGTTATGCTATTTTTTCTATCTGCAATTTAAAAAAAACAAAACACTTTGGAACAAGTTTTTGGTATTCTGTGGTTTAAAAGGACAGAGTTGAGTTTCTTAAATGATTCTATGTTAAACTGAGTAACACCTACTCAACACCTATGATGTTGCATCTGGAATGTTCGGTTTGGGTCACCCAGTGTGAGAAAGACTGGTAAACTGGAGCTAGTCCAGTCAGGGCTGCTGCCATGGTTGGAGCATCATGCCAGTTCAGGAGAGGCTGCAGGAACAGAGTTTGTTTAGTTGTACGTGGAAAGGATAGAATCCTCTCAAGGCAGACAATCTACTCCCAAAAGAAGGGGTTGTTGTGAAGAAGATGGAGCCAGATTTCATTCAGAGGTGCGCAGCAAGAGGATGAGAGCTGATGGCCACAAGCTGCTGCAAGGGAAATTCCAGTTGGATGTGATGGAGGAGTTCTTGCTGCCGTGTCTGGTGAAGTACAGGGGCAGATGGTGAAATCTCCACTTTTGGGGGCTTTCAAAATTTGCCTGAACAGGAAAGCAACCTGATCTAATTTTGAAGTTAGACCTGTCTCGAGAGTATGAGAGAACATTCAGCAGTGCCTTCCAATTTAATTTGTTCTTTGATTTCTGTGATTATTCTTAAATAAATATCTACACAGTTTGAAACTTCTGTTGGCGGTAATAGTCACTGGAATCAATTGGGGAAAAAATACTGGAGCTTACAAGTGGCAAACAGATTGTGTACTCCTAGCCAAGTCAAATTGCCTGGCTTAATCTTGATCTAAATCCCTTTGGTTAGAGTTAGCTCCTCTGTCTCTCAGCAGAAGGGCAAAAAAGTTTTGTGTATGGTGGTGTTGGAAGGTGTTCTGTGAACACTGGCATGGTTATATCGGGCACATAAAAATAAAATAATTGCCATTTTATGAAAGGTATTAGTGGAATTCACAATACACAAGCTCACTTTGCTGCTAGAGTGTTTTTTTCCATATCTAAAAAGTAGATAAAAATCTGTGGAACTTGAAAATGAATTAATGCAACCCATAAGGCAGAGCAAGTGTGTCTTTCTTCTTGTGAATAACTGCAGTGTTCGTATGAGAGCAAGCAGGTCAGTGGTTAGGACTCGATCACCGGGTCTGTGACCTTCCTCTACACAGTTCTTGGGTAATGTGAAGCATGTCAGTGAGCCAGATGAACACAGAAGGCAAATTGAAAGCTTCCACAGCTCCGTTCTGTATGCTAATTGTTAGGATTTGCTTTTGAGGAAGATGATTATTTTCGAAATCATTGCGGAAGTAAGTTCCATATGTGTTTAAAAACTAACAACCTGTTTAAAAATAAAATAAAATGGGGGGCTTTTTAGCTCCCCTTCTAAAGATGCGCTTGGCAGAGGTGTTGAGACAAACTTCCCGAGGTTTACCATTTATTGCATGTTTCATATTTGAAAACCTATGTTCTGGTGATGATTCAATTTTAAAAGAAAAAAGAAAAATAGCTTTCTCTTCAAACTATTTTTTTCCCTTATTTTGCCTGTCAGTTTTGGTGTGGCAAAATGCATTCCAGGCATTTGTAAGTAGGAACACGCCTTTGAGCTCTACAGATACAACTGATAAGGAGAGAGGCTTTAGAGGGGACGCAGTATAGCGAAGGCGTGTCGTAGAGCATTTTGTGTGTTACAGACAGATGTGTGTGTGTGTATGAGCCCTTTCTGAGCCCTGGCTGTGAAGTTCCTTGTTCTTGTCCAGGGTTCGACTACCTTCTGCGGTTGGATCCTATTTTGAGGTATTTCCTTTCATCCACTGCCAACTTCTCTGCAGGTGGCAAATGAGTTGACCTCCGCATCCTGATTCATTTAGCTGATTGTTTCTCTGCTGTTCCTGAATTTCGCCATCTCCTTCAACTTACCCTTTCCATACCTTGGCTGTAGAGGCTTTGTAAGGGCTTGAACTATTTCGCTCAGCAGTGGTGAGGTTGAAATGAAGTGGCTCAAAAAGAGTTTTTTAAGATAATCCTCTCCCCTCCTAAGGTAGAACTTAAGATTTCCAATTCCCAAATGGAGAAAGGGATGATTAAAACTTCTGAGCTTCCTGGAATTCCTTTTCTCCCATTAAGATTTTGAAGCAGAATACGTGCCACAAACAGACACTGAAATAAGATGTTTTAATAATCTGTTTGCGATTGTGACAGTGGGACCTGCAGAATATTAAACAGTTTGAAAACTTCATCTTTATTCAGCTGGTTTATTGAGATCATTACATGAACTGGCTCCAATACTGAGGACTATGTACATAAAAATTTGGACTAGATGTGTTCTGAAGCAAGAGGCCAAGCACATTTCCTCTCTTCCATAATGGAATTAGCTAATAGGTTTGAGCTTGGCCAAATTGAAAAAGGAGTGTCTGTATATCGGAAAATCATGTTCATCTAAAAAACATTCTCCCTTTATTTTTGCAGGGTTTTTCAGTCTGCTGAAGGTGCAGTGGATACACTAGGATGGACACAGAAGAATTCCCTCCCCCACCTCCAGAAGGTAACACATAATTTTTATTTTGGTGGTAACTTTCCTAGTAACAATGTGGTTATATTTTCAAAAGTATTTTTACCTCCCCAGTGCTCCCTCCCTGCATATCACTGTGGGGCTTGCTCCTGGAGGTATTTAACTATGCCTCCACTGAAACCTGTGTGCCTGCCATCCTCCCTGATTTATTCTTGGAGGTTGCTCACTGGTGTTGTAAGAGGAAGAAAAGGGGAGAGGATTGATCTTTACAGTCCAAATCTTAAAAAAAAAAAAAAAAAAAAAAAAAAAAAAAAAAAAAAATTTTCTAAGGTAGCTTAGGCTGGACCATATCATCACACCTTCACCTTGTTCTTCGTTGGCTATGAGTCCTCCAGCAAGTGCTGCCCTGTAGAGAACAAGCAAGCAAAGATATTTGGGTCAATGTCTTAAATGCCTGGACAGATTTGGAGTCAGAATTGGGAGGATGGAGGGGAGTGAGCTGTTCTCTGGTAGGGCACGTGCTGCTTCCACAGGGCATGCTTAATCAGGACGATGTCTGCTGAGGGCTGTGGACGGAAGATCTTCTGATGCTGCAGTTCTCTAGCCCCATATCTTCAGTTCTGTGCTCAGCCAACACATGTCCCAGTGGGAAGCAGAGGGGAAGTGTGCGTGGCTAAACCTCTCTGTGGTCAGAGCACATGAACTTATGAAATATTATTGTGCATGCAGGGCTGTTTCTGTAAAGTTAGCCCTTGGTGCTACTTGGCTGCTATGTACTGGCAGCCATATGGTTGCTAGGTCAGCCCAGGTTTCAGAGGGCACAGAGGCTGGATTTACAAAACACTGTATCATTGTCTTCTCCGCTTTTGCTTGCTCTAAAAGAATATTGCCTGTAGCTGTTCTTCCCCTTGTTTGATTTCCTGCAAAAACACACCTTTGAATGTCGTTTGGTATTAATATATTTTAAGTCTTGAAAGGATTTGGCTTTTAATAGTTGGGTGCTGGGAGACTTCTTAAGAGAAGTATCATATATGCTTGTCCTCATCTTGCTCTTCCCAAAGCATTAACTTATGGAGACATGGATTATGTAGACCTGTGGCTGAACCCATTGCAGCTGTTCTTATTTTGGTAACGTTGCTAATACAGTTCGTATAGATAGTGACTTTCTGTAGTCTTCCCATGAATTTCTGCTCTGTCTGTCATATTGACATTGGACTTGCGTGTTCAGTGAGCAATAAGATGTATATAAATTCATATGGTAGTGTATATTATAAAGTATGTGCTAGCACATGTATATTAATAATACACGTATAGGTCACTTTAAATAAAATGTCCTATAAGTGTATTATTGTTTATTCACAGACTAACTCATACCATAGCTACATAAACCTTTTTCAGTATGAAAGAGAGTTTATCTTGGTTCTCTTCAGTCATAACTCTTTAGGAATTTTGGAATAAACATCTTAGGTCAAAATTGCTTTCCCACTAGCTTGGACGCTGCCACAGGCAGAGGTCTGTTACTAGATACTACCTAGGAAACTGGGAATGTGAGAGAAGCAGAGAATTGTGAAATCAGCTTTTAATGGGTTCACTTTTTGAACAAAGTTGTTGACAGTTTTATTTATGCTCCAAGATACCACTGAGGTTATTGCTGGCAAAATGCTTTTCCTGTCCTTGTCCTAACCCATTGTGGTCAGGACTCTGAATTTAACTCTGTTTTGTTTAGTGACAGTTTCTGTGAAATTGTCTTTTATCAGATAATCCATCTCAAAAGAAATGTAGTGCTGTGGAGAAGGAGTCATCCGTAAGGAATCAATATTTCCACTTGAGGAGGAGCTGCCATTGTTCGAAGACTTCTAATAATTGTGGCAACAGCCCGAACTTCGAACAGCTTGTCAGTACTTGGGGCACTGACAAAAATTCAGGGCCACATAGTTCAATAGGATTCCAGAATTCAGCTGCAAAGCTCTTCATGCCATATGGAGCTATGTATACCATACTTATTTTCAGACCTGTTTCTTCTTAATATGCTGGCATTAGACTTGTTAACATAAATTGAGATTCTGCTCAAGGTACTGTTCTGCCTCATCTTGTGTCAGTGGATTCTTTCCCTGTCATTTGAAAAAGTTTTGTCCAAAGTTATCAGAATTATAATATTTTTTTAATTTTACCAATGCAATTTCTTTTTAAAAGCATATTTATAAAGGGTATCTCAGTGAATGTAAATTTTAATTACACTAAAATACACTTTAATTCACTTCCTAGGTAGTTCTTATTTTGCAGTTGGGTAGCAGGTGGAAATTTTAGGGCCAAGTACAACTGCAAATTCACATACCTGGATTAAAAGACGAAAAGGTATAGAACTGCTTTATAATGGTTGAGGTTTTTTTTCTTGGTGTGCATATACTCTGCCAGACCCATAGGGTCTGTTCAGAGGTGCTAAGCAGAATGTGGGCAGATGGGTGATTACTGTGGTTTGCAGTGAGGATGAAGTTCCCATGGTGTGCTGCATCCAGGACCCTCTGCAACATACTACATATCTTTTTAGCTGTTGCGTAACTAAAGTCCTGAACTGTGGTGACAAATCAAATAGCAAACTATTTTGTCATAAGTTGAAAGTGATGTGGATTCTTTTCTAACTTACAGTGTATACCCTGTACTATAAATCTCATTTTTGTACTTACTTAATAGGTTTCCTGTGTCTTTGGGCAAGGAACTTCTACAAACTTATTTGTATCAGTCCTTATGTATAAAAAGGGGTAAAATAATGGTAAGCCTTCATCTTTGCAATAGGGATATTGTAAGAATATATGTGAAAGCTATGCAATTAAATTCATATTAAATAACGTCTTCTCTTTAGCAATAATCATCTGAATCTCTACCTTGTTTGAGAAATGTGAGTTCAGGTGCAGTTAAGGTCAGTAATAGGGCAGCTTCTTCCACTTCTTGAAAGGAAAAACCTACATATGATAGGAAAATATGACCACAAAAAAAAAGGAATTTAACCTTTATTTATTTCATTTATTATCCTTATGCAACATAGCTGCTTATAGCTGTTTGGACATTCCATTCATGCATGGTTAATTAGGCAATGACAAGTTTGTGCTAGTTAATTCCTTTACCCCAGAGCAAATTCAAGTACTGAAGAACTTCAGTAAAAAAAAAATAAAAATTAAAAAAAATAAAAAAAGTCTTACATGCCTGTATGTTCCTTCCTCCAGAATGTTTTTAAAAAGTAATTCTTCTAGCAGTGATTAAAAACTGCCTGCTATTTTTCTCTGTACATATTCTGAATGAATGTATGTGTTAGTAGCCACAGTGCTGCTGGAGGGGAGTCAATGCAAAGGCTTCCTTGGCTAAGAGAATAACCTGGAAGCTGCTTCAAAATTGGCACTTGAGATGACAGTACTAGCTTGGGTTCACTTCGTCAATGTGTATATGCATAGGAATTTCCCTGGCTATTTTGTGAAATAAAATAGAAATCATTTTCTTCTTTAAAATCTGAACAAAAACAGATTTTATCCTGGCTGTAAGTTACAAGAATGTTTTTAATTGATTGCTGCATTGGTGTGGAGTTAACCAAACCTGTCCCTACAGCAAGGACGTGCAAAGTGAAAGCCTTTTTCCTTAAGTGTTTGGGTCTTTATCAGGCCTGTTTTACAAGGGAAGGCATCTCTGTTAGTCCCAGGGGATGGACACCTGAGAAGCTTCTTGCCTAAGGGAAGTGGGGCAGGGTAGGGACTCCGTGTCTGACAGGCTCCTGGTTTTGCACTTCATTCTCTGAATGTGTCCCTTTTTCTCTGTTCCCGTATTCTTCACATTCATGTGACATGGTCTCATGTGATTTCTCTGTGAAAATTATTAGAAACATTGGGTTTACTTCCTGAGTATGCTTGTCAACAATTCATCCCAGTTACCCTAAACTAAGTTGCCTTTTACAACATTTTTAAGACCTATGCTCTGTTCTGTAATTAATTGAGTCTTTCAAGGTAGGTTTATGTGTAGTGAGGAGGCTTGGAGCATGGCTCCATTGTAGTACAGTTCTGGAGTCAGGAGCAGATGGTATGTTTTGCTATGTATCTAGAGGAAATGAAAATTATTTATGTTAAAATGAAATAGTAGAATTTCAGTATTCAATACAAGAACATCATGGGAATGAATTTGTTAGAATCACAGAAATGGTTTGGGTTGGAAGGGACCTTAACGATAACCTAGTCCCAACCCTCCTGACATGGGCAGGGACACCTCCCACCAGACCAGGTTGCCCAAAGCCCCATCCAGCCTGGCCTTGAGCACCTCCAGGGATGGGGCATCCACAGCTCCTCTGGGCAACCTGTGCCAGTGCCTCACCACCCTCTGAGTAAAGAATTTCTCCTTTATATCTAATCTAAATTTACCATCTTTTAGTTTAAAGCCATTACTCCTTGTCCTATCACAACACCCCCTGACAAAGAGTCCCTCCCCAGCTTTCCTGTAGGCCCCTTTACTGAAAGGCCACTGTAAGGTCTCCTTGGAGTCTTCTCTTCTCCGGGCTGAACAACCCTAACTCCCTCAAACCTGTCTTTGTAAGAGAGGTGCTCCAGCCCTTTGCACATTTTTGTGACCCTTCTCTGGACTTATTCTAATACATCCATGTCCTTCTTGTGCTGTGGGCCCCAGAGCTGAACGCAGCACTCCAGGTGGGGTCTCATGAGAGCAGAGCAGAGGGGGAGAATCACCTCCCTCACCCTGCTGGCCACGCTGCTTTTGATACAGCCCAGGATACGGTTGGCTCTCTGGGCAGCAAGCACACATTGCTGGCTCACGGTGAGCTGCTTGTCAACCAACACCCCCAGGTCCTTCTGAGGGCTGCTCTCAATCCGTTCTCTGCCCAGCCTATATTTGTGCTTAGGATTGCTTTGGCCCAGGTGCAGGACCTTGCACTTGGCCTTGCTGAAACTCATGAGGTTCAACACCCACTGAGAGGCCCACCTCTCAGGCCTGCCCAGGTCCCTCTGGATGGCATCCCCTCCCTCCAGGGTGTCAACTGCATCGCACAGTTGTTACTGATCTCCTCCTGGACATTGAGCCGTTGACCACCACTCTTTGGGTGTGACCGTCCAGCCAATTCCTCACACACCGAGTGGTCCACCCATCAAATCCATGTCTCTCCAATTTAGAGACAAGGATATCACGGGGGACAGTGTCAGATGTTTTGTACAAGTCCAGGTAGGTAATGCCAGTTGCTTTTCTGCTATCCACCAATGCTATAAACTCAGCGTAGAAGGCCACCAGATTTGTCAGGCAGAACATGGCCCTTAGTGAAGTTGTGTTGGCTGTCACCAACCACCTCCTTATTCTCCGTGTGCAAATTTCCATGTGCAAAATTCAACTGTGTAGTTGAATGCCAAACACTCTGTACCTGAGAGACAATCATCCATCACTCTACTTCATTTGGGAAACACGAGGTGCTGTTAAAGCTGCCTGTGTGTTTTCTCACCTCTTTTACTGACTCGCACCGCTGTCTCCAATGCTTTGAGTAAAGCCAGGTGAGAAATTTTTTTCTGTTCTGCCGAAGATTGTGGATTTAAATGTGCTTCAGTGGGTTGAAACAGAGACATTTCCATGTGTTTTTTAAGCTGAAAAAAAATAAATATATGTTTTCACAACCGGTGTCTAGGAGATTTTATACAACTTTATATGTAAATGATCAACTCTCTAGGGCTGCAAGTGGGATATTTCTTTATTCCCATTACGGCAAGATATAAAGCGAGGAGGCCAAGGGCTTAAATCTGGATATCCTGTATGTGACCAAGTGCTGTGATTGTGTCTTCCTGCTTTTTTTGTTTGTTTGTTTGTTTTCCTGCCAGTGCTGGAACAGTAAAGTAGTCGTCATTCCTCTGTCCCTGACAAGGAAGTCTGCCTCGAATCTCAGTGCGCTCTCCAGTAAGACAAAAGTAGGAACAACTGTACTTTCATGAAAGGTCCCATTGAGGTGACTGCATATTCCAAGAAAAAAAATAATCAGAAGAAACCTTGGTTAGGGATTAAGGAGCAGCTGAGTAGTTGCAATGTTGTACTGAAGAGATAACTGTATTTCTCTGCTAGGGGAACTTTTTATTCCATGAAATATGTATTTATGTATTTATATAAAAATAATTTAGATGATTCAGTTAACTTTTGTCCTGTTTAGTGAAGGATCTCATAGTTTATTTAGGTTTTAGCTGTTGTAACAAGCTGATTTTGTGACTGACACAGAAATCAGAGGCAGTTAAACAGGGGCTTTTGTCAAGAAAATCACTTGTCTATTTTATGGTTTAGTTTATGGAAGCAAAGAACAGTGGGGAGAATGTGCTTGTGTTTCAGGCTAAAGTAGGACAAAAAGATGTTACTTAGCATGATTGGGGGATTGAAATAAGAACATTGTTTAAATTAAACTGCAGCTATAAAGGGAGTTGGTCTTAGGCTAAATGGCATTGTTTGTTAGATATCTATTTTCAGCATGCAGACAGTTACAAATGATGGTAAAGGGGGAGCCAAGATTTCAGGAGAATGAGAACAGAATATGAATTGTAGTTATGAATGGTCCCTTGTTTCTGAAGCCAGCAATAGCTTGCTGGTGTCTGACATCCCATTTGTAATAGAACAATTTATTTGTTTCTAAAGATCACATTGCTCTCAGTAAATAAAGGAAAATGCACTGGTTAAGGTAAGGATCAATTATTTCGTGTGACAATTAAGACAAGCTGTGTAACAAAGAGTAACAAGAATATTTCCATTGCAGAAATGCAGTTACAGTGTCACACGTCCCTCCTAATCATGTGTTTTTCTTCAAGCCAAACATATTTGAGAGTTGGGGAAAAAATGAAGAGAAATAGATTAATTAAACTTATTTCTGTTTTTATTATCTACAAAGAAAACAAAATTTAAGATTTAATTATATTTTCTTTTCTTAGAAGTAATGCTGTAATTTTTTTTTGTTGGATGTTTATAATTTGTTAGATGAAATGTGATTCACTGTCATGGAACTGAGAGGTTAACTTTATCATTTTGATCATATTTAATGCTTTATTTCTGAATAATAACTTTTAGGGTGTATTTTTTTTCTTATTCATTCAGCTGCTTTGTAATATGACTTCACATCTGGATTTAACTTGCTCAGTTATGTGTAGGGAGAAGGTCCAGATATACTGATTGAAAAGGACAGTTGATGAAGAGATAAGGGGATTCTAGGGATGCCAACACAACAATTTATTTATTTATTTTTTTTTCTGGGGTAATTAATATTCTTTCTGAAGAAAGAATATGAAGATGAAGAAGCAAACTTTAAAGGAATTAGGGGTATCTTGCAAGGAATATTTATGGAAGCTAAGTTCCAAAATTTTAATTTCCAATAATGAGTCAGCACACAAATAAAGTTATGAATATTTTTTTTTCTTCTTTGCCTCTTTTTGCCATTTTGGGATTTGTATCCAGTGCTAACTGGCCAGGATAAATTGCTGCCAAATAACTGAGGGATTTTTGTTTGGCTTGGTTTAGTTCCATGTCACAGATCCCAGTAAATACTCACTAACCATGCCTTAGACTGCTGCAATGACTCCAACTGTAGAGTTTACGTAGAGAGATTAGTTTTTTTATACATTGTTAGAATTCTTTTATCTTGTGTATGAGAGCCAGCAAAAACTTGTTTGCATTATGATATGTTAGATAGAGTGTCTGAATTATTGAATGAAACATTTATTAGGTGCTGCTTGCTTTCTCTGCAGAGAGGAACTGAAGCTACGCCTAGAAAATGCACTTCATGAATATTTTTGGGAAAAAGCCCTACAACCCTCCGTATAGTTTCTCCTTTCTCACTGAAGGAAATGAGACCTTGTCATGGTTTTGTGAAATCCAGAAGATGATTTAGGCAGTTAAAGAAGGGTCTTTGCAGGAATACATCCTGTTAAACAGTCCGTTGTTGCTCAGTAACTGATTAGGTGAAAGCATGAAAGTTCCTGAAAAATCTTCTTAAGCTCGCACAGGTTTTGCCAGGAACCGAAAGAAGGATCTTTGCGTTGCTGGGCCATGGAGATGCACATGCTGAGAAGTGGCTTTCACTGAGTGTGTGTGGCTGTTGCAGTGGGAGACAAAGGGAAATCCAGATGCTGACACTTGAAGTTGTCCCGGGAGTGGTGAATTGGTTTAGTGAAAGTGTCCAGGGGGTCTTTGTGGTCTCTGGTATTGCAGAGTACAGTGGAAGTAAAATTAACATTGGCTGTGAGTGCTCTTGCATATCTGATTATCTGTTTCAGTGACCCTCTCATGTTTGCATATGAGGAATGTTTGCCAGCTGAGTGCTTAAGATGACTCGTCATGTTGGAAGGAATCCCTTTGTGATTTCCCAAGTGGACTGGCTACAGCAATGAAGCACGAGGTTTGGTTATGTCAGCTGTCTATGGCCGGTTCTGGAGCCAATGCAGAGCTTTCTTTCCCTTCCATAGCTGATGAAATGAGGTGATGAGAAGGACTCTGATGCCAATGGAGTGTAAGATCCCAGGGAAACACCACCATTGCCCAGCTCAAGCCTATATATATACTGAGGTGATGGAGTTTCTGGTGAAAGCTTTGTTAAAAGGATATTGTGAAACAGAATTTTGGAGAGCTTGGTTAGTGAATCTGGATGGTAAGAATTCCTGTTTTTTCATGAGTTTGCTTGAAGTCCACAGATGTACTTTGAATTACAGCAGAACCTTCGTATGTTAGGACAAAGAAGAGCTCCAAAGACACAGTGAAACAATACTTGGTGGGAATGCTATAAAACTCGAGCTTGGCAGGCTGTAGCAATCACCCATGCCCACCTCAGTGAGCTGTGGTAGCCAGGATTTGTGAGCAGCTATACTCCTGCTGACTGTGCCTAGGGGAGTTCCCCCACTGAGCCTGTAAACCAAAGCCAGAGATCAGATGATTCATACCCATGGTAGCCTGAAATAAAGTTTGAAATCAGGCAGGCAATACTGCTGATCCTTATTGTTAACGTAACAAGGTGGAAAAGAGCTTAAAAACAGGGGATTGAAACCCTGCATTAATGTTAACTACTTCTTCCCCATTAGTTTCTGGGATAATGAATTTATCATACTTTAGTGTGTGTATTAAAGTTCGTTTACATTTCAGTTTATCTTTTAGTGCTCTGTAGTCTGAGGAAAGAAAGAACAACAGAAATTAGGTGAGAAGCCAGCTAAAACCCAACATATTTCCAGTGCTTTTCCTAAGTTTACAACACAAAACCATTCTGTACTAGCATATACATTTTTCTGTAGTACCAGATGATAGTCTCTGTTAAAAGATGTGTCTCTAAAGTCTTTTCTTGTTTAGAGTAAATTGAGAAGATAAAGGTTGCCTGCACTGCTTTGAGAGCAGTGTTAGGTAGAATTATCTTTGGGGAAAAGTAACCTATTGCAGTGTGTCCAAAAAGACAAATCAATCTCCAAAGCAGCATGCAGCTTCTGGACCTCACCTCGGCCATTACCACTGAAGGAAGGAGGCTAAGCGTGTGAACACTTCCAAGGAAGGTCAAGGTTTTTAGGTGTTAAAAGCTCTGCTTTTGGGAGTGGCTGCAAATGTTTCCGTTTTGACATTGCTGGATAAATGGTTGTTGAGCCCTGGCCTAATGATCCAGAGTACAGATTTCCTTTTGCCTACATCACGTGAAGGCATGGTGCTGACAGAGTAGGAGAAAGAAATGTAATCCAAAGTTGAAGGCAAACCCCTTGCTACTTCATATCCAAAATGTGTCAGGCTGGTGGACGGATGTTGCTAAACACAGTCCAAGACCTAAAGTACTTCGGCTTTTGCTTTGTGTGGGTTCTAGCTCTTTTTTGTATGATATACAGTTTATGTACCTGAACTGTGTGTTTTCTTTCTGTGGAAGTAGGATCTCTCATGGTCTACGTGCTTTTGACCCCTAGAATAAGTGACACTTCCTGCCTTGTGGGACTCCCAAGTCATTTCAGTTCAAACTATTATCAGATGATGCAGCAGCTTCTGACTGCTAATTAGAATTAAACAGGCTGTAGTAGAGAAAGGCATATTCCTTAAACAATTAAACAAGAACTGCTTCAGTTTAAAAACAATCATTTGGAAAACTATATATAATAGATGAAAAAGTAGAGAAGTAAAGGACAAGCCAGACTGTGCTTTCTTGTGGAGATATTATTAAAAAAATGGTAATTTTCCCACAAATATATCAACTGTGTGGTCAAAAAGTTTTCCTAGAAAATCCTCATTTGTATTTCTTTCTTCACATGACGCTTGCATCCTGTGGTTAGCCAACATGCTCCTTCTCTCCTCTTCCAGAGCTGGATGCTTCATTTTTCCCAGTGACTTGTCCTTCTGCTGTTTGATTTCCATTTTATGAACGCTCACTGTTTTTTTCCATGTACGGGCTGTGCTTTTGGCAGCATGTTGCAGGGCGAGTTCAGCAATTCCTATAAACGACAGCGTTGGCTGTGCTCAGCTACACGTATCACTAGCAACAGCCATGTCATGCTGTATGTGTAGTTTCTCTGTTTTGATGTCTCTTCCTCGTGTTAGATGAGGTGGCGTTTACATGGATTCAGTCCAGTGACCACAGCAGTGTGATGTGGTGGAACCCTGATGACACCAAACTTGGAGGAGTTGTGGACTCAAATGAGGGCGTAAAGGCCTTACAGAGGGATCTGGACAGGTTGGAGAGCTGGGCGATCACCAACCGCATGAGGTTCAATAAGAGCAAGTGCCGGGTCCTGCACCTGGGACGGGGAAACCCTGGCTGCACGTACAGACTGGGCGATGAGACGCTAGAGAGCAGCCTAGAAGAGAGGGATCTGGGGGTCGTGGTAGACAGCAAGTTGAATATGAGCCAGCAGTGTGCCCTGGCAGCCAGGAGGGCCAACCGTGTCCTGGGGTGCATCAAGCACGGCATCGCTAGTAGGTCAAGGGAGGTGATTGTCCCGCTCTACTCTGCGCTGGTGCGGCCTCACCTCGAGTACTGTGTGCAGTTCTGGGCACCACAGTATAAAAAGGACATGAAACTGTTGGAAAGTGTCCAGAGGAGGGCTACGAAGATGGTGAAAGGCCTGGAGGGGAAGACGTATGAGGAATGGCTGAGGTCACTGGGCCTGTTCAGCCTGGAGAAGAGGAGGCTGAGGGGAGACCTCATCACAGTCTACAACTTCCTCGTAAGGGGGTGTCGAGAGGCAGGAGACCTTTTCTCCATTAACACTAGTGACAGGACCCGCGGGAACGGGGTTAAGCTGAGGCAGGGGAAATTTAGGCTGGACGTCAGGAGGGGGTTCTTCACAGAGAGGGTGGTTGCACACTGGAACAGGCTCCCCAGGGAAGTGGTCACTGCACCGAGCCTGTCTGAATTTAAGAAGAGATTGGACTGTGAACTTAGGCACATGGTCTGAACTTTTGGGTAGACCTGTGCGGTGTCAAGAGTTGGACTTGATGATCCTTAAGGGTCCCTTCCAACTCAGGATATTCTATGATAACCCCTTCAGTACCAATGGAAAGTCAATAGCCTTTAATACTGATGTGTTTTAAGTGTAGACAGGGATCTATCATGCATTCATGCAGATTTCAAAATAATACCCATTCATACTGTCCTAGCAGCCTCTCATTTTAAAGACTTGCCTCTCTGTACATCAGTGACGTTTCTTGGTGAAATATTAATGGCGGAACCTACACATACACTTCTGAGGTGGAAAAGATGGTTTCTTCCAGGGACCAGCATTTGGCCTCTGGTAGTGGCACTCAATACCAGTGATCGTCAGTGTGCAGAGTATGAAGGCAGTTAAACAGCCACGAAATGCTGGTTTCATGTAGCAGCCTTTGTAAATCACAGCACTGTAGGGGTTGGAAGGGACCTCCAGAGATCATCGGGTCCAATTGCCCTGCCAAAGCAGATTCCCTAGAGCAGGTTGCCCAGGTAGGCATCCAGACGGGCCTTGAGTATCTCCAGAGAAAGGGACTCCACAACCTCTCTGGGCAGCCTGTCCCAGTGATCCGTCACCCTCACCATGGAGAAGTTCTTTCTCATATTGGTGCAGAACTTCCTGTGCTCCATTTTGTGGCCATTGCCCCTTGTCCTGTCAAAACATAAGTATAGCCAGCGTTGAAGTGCATCCTGTGGAGTCAGGGAGAACAGGTCTGTTCATGTTGCTGCTGGTACTCTCTGGGCAGCCTAGTTCATACCTAAGGTTTTTGTTTTAACCTCTTTGGTTTTTGCAACTCTTAATTTTTAGCTAACTTCAAGCTTAATTTTTAGCATTGTGAGCCATCTTTCCGAACATCTGCTGATGTTGGTAGCAGCCTCTTTCTTAAGCTTGAACAGGCAGATTCATCGTTCTTCTGACTTGAGGTTGAAGTTTGCTTTTTATCCAGAAGAGTAGTTTCTGTTGTACATTCTTGACAATGTAATTAGTATGTAATTTGTATGTTTATGAAATACTGAAGAGAGGTTTTTACTTATTTCTTTGTTGTTTATTTGAAGGGAGAGCCTGTTAATTTGTGTGGTTTTGCTTTTGTTTCCACCACTGGAAACGCTCCTTGTTCTGAATATGTGCTGTTTGTTTTGTTTTGTTTTGTTTTTCGTGACTGTTTCCCGTAGAGACCTTTAATGCTCACGTTGTGGTCATGCTTTGGATGTGTGTGAGCTTTGAGTAATTAGCAACGCTTTTATGCCACGGGGACCTGGGTTTCCTGTAACACCAGCTTAGCCCAACTGCATGTGAGTGGGGAATGAAAGCCTCTGGCTCCCATCTGCTTTCCAGGGAAGTAAACTGAGTTCACGTGTTTTTGGGTTTTGGGTTAGACTTTTTTTCTTCTTTCCAGCAAAGGAGACGCTTTCCACCTGTGTGACTGTACAAGGAGCTAATTTGTGGGTATTAGTGGTGTGCTGGAAAAGCGTAAGAAGCACAGCTGAGGCACCTGTTTGTGGAGGGCCTTTCTCCTCAACTGCCATCATGTCTGACCCCATGCCGTGGCATGGAGGGTGCTCAGCTGTCGTGATGACATCTTGTTGTGGTGACACATCGTGGTGGCATCTTGGCAGGAACCAGGACAGGCCTCAGGGCTCCTCCTGCCAGCGCTGTGGAGGAGATAGGGCCCAGAGGCTACACACAGGGAGAGGAGGAGGCCATGCATCGCCGTCCTTTCCACAGGTGTAGGACTGAGGGAGAGCATCTGAGTTTGCTGAGTCCTGACGTGATGAGGTAGCTCCTGGATGTTTGTTCCTGGATGTTTGTGTCTTGTTGAAGATGTCTTGAGCAAAAATGCTCCATTACAGTATCTCTGCAGCCTGGCTTCATCCTTTAAAGCCGTGATCAGCAGTTGGAGGTCACTGAGCAGTGTGGAGGTTGGTGCTCGAGAACATTCTGGAAAAAGAGTTGCAGATATGCACACCCAGAAGGGCATACTTATGGAAATGGTCAGTTAGTGGCCTTGAAGTGCCAGTAAATGGTGGTTCCTGAAAGCCAGCTGTCCTCTTCTGCCCTTTGGTTCGTTTAAGTACTGATACAGTACCTCAGAGGCTGACATTGCTTCTGCTTGCTCTTAGCACAGCATGCTCCAGGGGATCTTGAATGGGCATTAGAAATTCCAAGCATGAAAGTTACTTGAATAATTTAAAAAGTTGTGCTTTTTTATTTTTTCATTGTGGAAACAGTTTATAATGGCTTGACTGCCTATTATTTTTAAAGGAGCTGTTGCAGTGGTGTCTCCTGTATGAGTCCTTGTTTCTTCTGCTGGTGCCAGACCTCCTTAACCACAGAAGTGCTGTCTCCCTCTCACCCAGAACTCCAGCCTCACCAGTCACCTTACTTGTCCCCATCCTTCCCTATCCAGCTATTTAGCAAGGCACATGTGAGCCAGCTGGCTTTCTTCTTCACCTTTCTCCCTGCATAGGTGCTCGGGGACGAAAGCAGGAGAGAGGCACTCAGGCCAAGTACCACAGCAAAAGAATGTTCAAGTGCAGTTCTCTCTCCTGGTACTGAAGAAGTCCCTGTCTCAAGTGGGAGATGTGAGCAGCTAGAAAATATTTTGTTGCTTTCTAGCTGTAGTAATGCAATCTAATCAGCACTGAAAAGCTGTGAGATTAATCGAGTGGTGACCGAATCTTTTAACAGCCTTTTAAAAGTTTCAGCTGAATATGAATCAACGGCAGTTTTTCAAAGGTTTGCAAGTTGGCCAAATTGGAAAATTTTTGCAGTAGCAATTAAGGTTCTTCCTTGTAATTCCTGTCATTTCTCAGGACAGACAAGTATCAAGTGTCTGTTACAAAATTTCACCTGAAATATAAACTGAACAGCTCTAGCGCCCATTCATTTTGGAGTGTGGTCAGCATGATGCATCGGGGCCCAAATTGTTAGTTTTACAAAAGTAATAATAATTTTAAAAACAGTTATTTACTGTTATGATACTCTAAAAAGAAACAGAGCTCACAGCTCTACCTTTGTTAAGGAGAGATTATATTCATAATTATGTGCATTTTTTCTCTTTCTACAGCTGTAATAGTAGTTCTGTCTTGAGGCTGGCTTTAAAGAGACAGAAAAATAAGTATCTACTTTCATCTATTCCTGCTTATATACTTAGCCACATGGGAAGTGGGTATTCCAGAAACATTACAGTTTCTGGAATTGTTTTCAGGTTGGGGGAGAGTAATTCTTTTTCCTTCTGGAGTCAGGATTTTTATCCTGGAATCAAGATTTTTTTAATATATATTCCAGTAGAAAGTTACATTTTGAGGCTTTCCTCAAAATATCATGAAGATATTTTTACTTCTATTTATTTCAGTTACTTTAATGAAGAGCATTTTCCTGGTTAGAATACAGCAGAGCACTAAAATCCGGACAGTTCCATTCCTTGTTTCTGTGTGGTGTCTGGTATACTTACATAAGGAACTGGGCAGACTCTTAACTACCGAGAAATAAGGGTTTGAAATAGCAAACATATCTTTCACTTTAAAAGAGAGCTGAGGAGAACATCTCTGGAATGCATCAAGCTTAAATAATAAATACTTGAATTGTTATCCCTGGCTGTTTGCTTTAATTTGTAAGCTTTGCTTTTACATTTTGTAATATCTAAATGTATTTAAGCTAGTAAATGATTTTAGTAAAAACTTTTTCCTATTTCAGGATACTCAAGAATTTGTAGCAAGTTACAGTATTCATGGAGTTCAGTTTGAAGGAAGACGGCAGGTCTGTGTTGTCCTAAACATCTAGTGACAATCCAAATTACATGAGTGGAAAAGAGAAATGTTTTCAGATTGCACATCAGAATAAGAACAAGCAGCTCCTTCCAGTTTGCTTTAGTTTCAACTGCATTAATAT
Source organism: Aythya marila (assembly GCF_965140915.1). NCBI lineage: Eukaryota > Metazoa > Chordata > Aves > Anseriformes > Anatidae > Aythya > Aythya marila. Next base: position 97,858,748 of record NC_139044.1, on the reverse strand, counting down.
TTTTTCACTGAATGATATTTTCCATCTGAAACAATGTCTACTTCTTTTGGTCAGTGTAGTTGATGATAAATATTTCAGTCACTTTTATCATATCCTTAAGAAAAAAAAAAAAAGAGAATTTGGCATTCAGTGAATATATGACAGAGATCACAGACATTCCAGAGGCAAAATTGAGGAGAAAAAAAAAAAGTGCATTGGAAGAAAACTGCTTGCTAAAGGGAAAAAGGGAAAGGATTTTTCCCTTCTGGCAGCATGGATATCTACTATGTCCTGCAGTCTTTGGGCCGTTCTTCGTTGTGGAGCTTTTCAAATACAGTAGATGCATTTTCTCTTTTCGTTCCATAGTTCTTTGCTAACCTTTATTTAAAAACAAAACAAAAAAACTATAGCAGATTGCAATGACTACGCTCCTGATTATGTAGAAGCCTTCTTTCAGTCTGCAAAGGCACTGTTAAAACCTTAAAACAGGCATGTTCAAATGCAAGTATTTTTGATGGTGGTGTGTCTTCTTATGTCCAGGGCTTCCAGGGTTATTGTCACAGTGTCCCAGACTGCTGAATTGTTCCTGCTTAGGGTTCTGATCATTTCTTCATTTATCTTTGTTTTCTGTGAAAAAAACTCAACTGACTTCTTTAGGATCATCTCTGATTTATGTGATTGCAAGGAAAGTCAGTTTTACTTTTTTTTCACTTTCTCCTTTGTTTGCACTGTATTCAAAGTGTGTTTGCTTCACACATATTCAAAGGGTAAGTGCTGATCTATTTTGTTTTAATTATGTATTATCTCTAAAAGAAAATTATTAGTGAAGCTTCACTAGCCTCATCTCAGCTTTAAAATTAATGCCACTCTATTTATCTAACTATTTATCTGTGCTATTAAACTATAAATAGTTTAAGGAAAATGAATGGGAAAGCAGATGGTGCCAAGAATGTTTCACAATTGGTAGAACAAAATAAAATTGTTTAAATTTGCTTATGCCCCAGCAGGTCTCTGTAAACATAGCCTAAGTTAGCTTGTTTTTGAAGTCGGCTTAAGAAAAAGTAATTTCCCTGAATAACATACCACAGAAAAGTCATAAATTCATGTGCTGTGCTAACGATTATGAGAGTATTTATTCCTTCTTTTAATTCAAAATTCACATTTTCACATTTAACCCTGAAGGAAATTTTTGTATTTCAGATTTCTTTTCCCATGTTTGAAAACTCCAAATATAGATTTAAAGGAAGAGAAGTAATTCCCCACAGAATGGTATTGGCATAGGATGAAGAGGTTTAATCAATTATTGTATTCTCATTGCTCTGGCTGGCACTTGGAAAGTTAAGAATGTGAGTAGTAGTGAAAAGGCAAATTGGATTTTTAGTAACCAATTTAATTATTCAAAGCAATTTCAGGCAGACTCTATAATGCCAAATGAATATTACTTAGGCCAAAAAATAATGAATTTTAAAGTGATGTTAAAAAGTTGTCATCTTTGGACACCACTTACCACTTTCCCCTCCCACCACGTATTTTTCTGCAGTCACAATTGCCTGGAAATCCACTTTCTGCTTTACACCTAAAGGATTGGAGGAACTATAACTGTCTTCACGAGCATTACATTTTGCAAGATACATGGTGGGTTTTTTTGGTAGTCAGATTCAGGTCAAGCTTAACTATGTTTTGTGTCTTCCTAATTTGCCGTAGAACTTTCCAAGAGCAAAAATGTGTTTTCTTGTTAGTGCTGTTTTGATGTAACACAAAAAAAAATGTAGAAACAGTACATATTTTCTAAACTGTAGTTACTCGTAATGTCTTTTTTGTATAACAGTCTCTATCTGCAGCGCTGAGAAGTTCTTCACATGAAGCAAATGGAAATCACCCCCACCCTCTGTTTATTTTTGTTATTAAAATAAATTGTTTCCATAAAATCAGAAGTTCAAAGGAGAATGCTTTTGCATATGAAACTGGCAGGATCACTAAATTCAAAGAATTAATTTAACGTGCAGGATTAAACAAAAGTGGGAGCGATGCAAAGCCAAAATACAGTTTTGAAACTATTTGGTGGGAGGTTATTTGTCTCCAGTAGCCCATCACTAAAGGATGTATGATCTGGGAAAGAACTCTACTTCTTTCTTTATGTCTTTTTTTTTTCATCCTAACCCACCACTGATTCAGTTTAGGGGCTCTTTCCATCCAGTAGTGCCCAATTACAGAGTTCTGCATCTTGTTTATTTCCAATGCAAAGTAAATGGAAACACAACAGGGCAGCATTAGCAAACATGACAGGAAAAAAAAAAAAAAAAGATCAGGTAGTACCTTTCAATTTATTTGTTTGTAATCTAAGTTGAGAAACTCAACTCTCTGTTAGGTTTTCTGCCCTCAGTCATAACGTGTGAGTTGGTTGGGTTGTTGCGGGGAGATGGAGAGGAAAATTGAAGGGAAATTGTGCCTCAGCCGACCAGGGTTTGCTCCTGGCTCCTCAGTCATTCCTTTTGCTTTTAGTGTCTCAAATTACCTTTTTTTGCCAGTGGCAGTTTTTGTCTGTCTCTGATAAATGACACTGTGCTGGATTCAGGTGCCTGGGGAATTGCATCAATGTGAAAGTGCTGGAGCAGAGAATAACCAGGCATATGATACCTAAGCTACCTAAGATACCTAAGAAAAAAAAAAATGGATCCAGAAGCTCTGTAACTAGCAGCCACAAAACTTCGTGTTGCTTCCTAGATGTTTGCCTGCGTGGTGTGGATATTTCATAAATTAAATGTATGGATTCTAGAGCTGACCTCTGGTGAGCAGGTGGGCTCACTGCTCTTACTTCAGCCCTGCTCAAGCAACACCTAAGTTTGGAGTGTGGCCTAACCCTATAGAAGTGAGCAGAGCAAGTTTAACCCCTTCTGGTTATCTCATCTTCCTTCTCCCGCTACACAAAATGCAGAAGAGCTTTTTTATGTGTTGGTAGGGTTTGCTGCTGATACTTACTTGTATAGAACAGCCAGAGGAGTAGCCCGTGCACACACTTTAAGTTGTGATACTGTGGCTGTTACTGACTTCTGACTGACATCTTCTCACTTGTCTACCTAGTCTGGATGACTAACCACTATTTCATGCACTGGTAATCCCAAAAAACACTCTACTTGGAAAACAAAAACCTTTGAAGTACTAAATTTGAACTATAGAGAGAAACTGAAAGCTTTAAAAAATGAACAAAAACCTATCCACAATAATAAAACCCCTCTTTTCTTTTTTTCCCCCTTCCTGGCGAGCAGCAAGGAGTACAGAGGCAGTTCAGGTGGATGCTGAATCAGGAAGAATTATGGGGTTTTCTTGAGTCGTTTGGAAGAGCTCAGTAGCATTTTTTCATCTTTCAGAAAAAAAAGTATTACTAATGGACAAAAGCAAGTATGAAAAGCCTCAATCCAAAGGCATTCTGACAAAAGGGTTTTAAAAGGCATCAAAATTAAACTGAACGTCCTGCTGCCTCAGCCACAGACCGTGACCATAAATGCAGGGAACCCCCTTTTTTGTTCCTTAATATTTTTGCAATTAGTTTGCTTTCTCTCCTACAGAGAGACTGTGTGAAAGATCTTGTTATTTGAGGCTGCGATAAAATATGCTGGCTCAGCCTGCCCGAAGAAACAGAAGCCTTGGCAAGAATGCTGATTACCATGACAATCCAAGCAGTCCTGCATGGCAGAACAGCTGATAAGCATCCAGATTCAGGAGATCCAGCCGTCCTTGCGTGACTTTGTTTTTAATATCGTGTTACCTGAAGGAGGGGGAAAAACCCTATGAACCTCAGTAATATGTTTATAAAATATTTGTGCATTGACATTATTAAAATATATTTTTGTCCTATAATTATGTGTTTTTATTACATTTTAATGCATTGTTGAACTCCTGCATAAGAATGGCGTTGGGGAGGAGCTTGGGAGGTTGGTTGGGCTGAAGAATTTCCACAGATGTTTCTGCAAGGAGAAGTCTGATAACAAATTTTCCTTGCAGATGGTAGCAGAGCAGCTGTGGCAGGTCTAGGGAAGGAAGGGTGAAGCCCTTTTGTAGAAACAGAAGGGTCTGAGGGGTTTGGGCTTCCCTCCTTGCAGCTGCAGTGGCCCCCTATGCTCTGCAGAGCATCTCCAGCAGCAGCTTTGGATCCTGCACTCAGGTTTCATGCAATGCAAATATGTGGTAAAAACAGCAGTAAATAATGCAGTGAGAGGTTTTAAATCCTCAGGGGTTCTTCATGCTCATGTGGATAAGAACAACAGCACCAAGGGAAACTGCTCAGCTCTTCTTCCTTCTCCCCACCCCTGCATGGGGTAGCAGGGGTGTGCTGCAGGGTGCTCATAGGTAAAGACAAAAAAATAGCCCACATGCTTCAGGTCCCAGCCATGTTGGGATGTAATTTGTTTAAGCCATTAGCTTTTCACAGCTAAAAACCCCCATACCAAAATACACCTCGATGACTGAAGTGTGTGGTAATGGGGTTACCACAGATTTAAACCAATGACATCACGTAACACACCGTCTCAGATTGGGGTAGGGAAAACAATCTGCTGCTCTTTAATGTGCATGAAGAAAGTTACGGTCGCTGTCATTTTGATTCTGTTAAGAAAGAAAGGGCATAGAAAATTGGAATTAGAAAGGGAGAGTGATTTGATATAGAAGAGTCCCTATCCAGCTACATTAATTCATGAACTTTTCTTGTTTAAAGAATCAGCTGCTTTAATGTTTTTATAAATCTTGTTTGCTTTTGCCATAATGAACTAGGACAAAAAGGTATCTGTATTACCAGTTTCTCTCGCTTTCTAGGTAATTTAGTTATATTAAAGGGTTTGTTGTAAATTGCCAGAGGGTATCAACATGTTGAGAAAGTTCTATTCTGTTCCAGTGACCTAACATTTTTGGGCGTCATTTTATGGGCTTCATTCATAACATAGAGCACCTGCCTAACGTCTGACATCATTACTGAGAGCAAAAAAAACAAAGCTTGTCTTTCTGCATAGTTCTAGAGCAAGAGCCTAAAGCCACGGGTACGAATGATGATGAAGAGGACGAGGGAGAGCAGTTTGACTTTGACAGTGGAGATGAGATACCAGAAGCAGACAGACAAGCCCTTGTGCCACCTCCTCCTGATCCTGGAAGTAACACAGAGCACCAAGAGGCTAATGGCACCGGTAAGTCACCCCGACAGGCTCTGCATCTCTAGGCTAAGTAAAGAGGCAAGATTGATGATGGAATAAAAATACTTGCAAAAAAGAGAGATCCGTAGAATAGCTGTGCAAATGTTTTGATTATTTGTGCTAGCTGTACTGGTGGTAGATTTGACAAGGCAAGTGATGATCACACGCAATTCCTCTGAGGTTTCCCATCCATGTTCAGTGTAAAACAATGTCTCAGTCATAATGCCATGCTCCAGGAAACCTTCTATGCCCTTGAACCTGTAATAGCATGAAGATGGCTCAAGATAGTCTGCCTTCACAGCTAAGCTTGATGGTTGCTGATCGTATGACGTGCATAAAAAAAAAAAAAAGTCAGAATGTAAGAATCTTGTTCATAACAGGGGTCTTATTTTTATTAGACATTAAAATATTTTTTACAACACTTGCAGATGTTCCCAGTGCTGAGGTATGCTCTGGAAATCGCTCTATTCTGCTCAAATTGACAACAGCTGATTTGGCTGACTTTGATCCAGTTTCCTTTTGTAAACAGTCATTGTGCTCATGGCAATGAGAGATAAATAACTCGTCAGGTGACTGAGCAGATTGACAACCTGGAACTTAAAACATGACTTTTCTCTGAAAAATTCTTGTTTGCTCATCCTGTTGTGAAGACGTGCTTACAGCTTGAAAGCTTCTGATCACTTGGGATCCAATTCTGTAGCTTGCTTCAGAGTAGCCTTTGGTTGCGCTGTGCCCCAGCTTGTCTCTAGAGATACCGAGGAGTTTGTGGATCAGAAAATAGTTTATTTTCAAGGAGGAAAACTTCAAAAGTTATTTTCTTTCCCCTGTTCTTATCAGAGCATTTTCAGGACAGCTCTCTGAGGAGCATCCCTCCAGTGAGCTTTTTCTTTGCTCATGGCTATTGCTAAAATGTTTCTTGTATTTGTGTATATAAGACACAAATATCTCTAAAATATGACTTGCAACATGAGGGCTTAAGACAGTTTTCAGCTGTGTGCTTATGGCAAGCAAGAGTGGACCCTAGCCACTTGTCAGAAATCTTATCCTGTATTTAGGATCAAATTATTGTTTTTCTGTAAGGCATTCTTGTAACCCGGTTGTTTTGCTGCTGGAGAACATTACTGTGTGGGAATTTTGTGTCATAGACTGTAAGCAGATTGTATAGTGGGGGTCATGTAAATGTTTACGATATTTGCAAAGAACAATATGAAGCACCTTGAAAAGGTATAAAAATAAAACCTTTATTTTTTTTTTTTTAACTAAAGGTGCTGATACCTTAGAAAGAAATGGGGAGATGCGAGCATCAGAACCTGCTGCAGAAGGCATTCCAACAAAAGTAAATCCCTACTCAGTCATAAATATTTCCCCAATGCAAGAAAAGGATCCATCCTCCTCCCCAGAACCAAGTCCTCAAGAAGAACCTCCAAGTCCGAACGTGTCTGGTGGCTATTCTGTCCCCGTGCCCTGTGGCTATGCTGTGCCATCCAATTTACCTTTGATACTACCAGCATACTCCAGCCCTGTTATAATACGCAGTGTTTCTGTAGATGAAGAAGGTACTGTATTTACGCAGCTTATTTTATTTGATGGGGAATCCTTGTTTAACTTCAGATACCTGTGCTGCTTTGTAAATGCTTATGTACCATTCAGCCTTGACATCTCTGGGGGATTTGGTGTCAAAATAGAATAACTGTTGTGGAGTAGGAACTAAAATTTTGACGGACTCAGAAGTATCGGTTTATTAAAACAAAAAGACAGGGAAAAAGTAAACATTTTAATGGGACTCTGTTTGCCATATTAGGATTGAGATAGCTAAATTAAGATGTGTAAGAAAAAAATGAATGTACACGGCCAGTTCTTTTCAAACCTTTTAAGTCCATGATGGTTGACCTTTAGTTTGCTGGCACTGTATCACAACATAAAGCACGAGTCAGGACTCTCCTGTCTTATCTTGCCATTAAAAATAATTAATGTTAATTCCCCCTTAATGTCATGAAATAATTTCCAGAGTAATAATTCAGTGCTCAGGCCAACTGATTTCTTTGCAAACCCTTATCATGCTTGATCTGGGTCCTGGCAGAGTTCCTGTCCCTTTTACCTTTTCTATATGCACTTCTGGTGTTTTTTTTTATTGTTGTTGTTGTTGTTGTTTTTTTTCAGACCTTGTGGATTTAGAATTGCTGCGGGATTTTTTACTTGATAATTTGGTGCATTCTCTTTGTCCTTTAGTATGATTTTAAGATGGAAGGGGAAACTAGAAAGGGGAATAACTATGGATTATTGCAGAAACAGGAACAGTCCCAATATGTTGTAACCAGAATTAGCAAAGTTGACAGCTTAATGTCAAGAGAGCAGGAAGAGCAGAAAGCTTTCCATATCCTGTCTTTTTTTTTTTTTTTAATTTGTTTTGTTTTGAATATATTACTCTTTAGCTAGGAGGCAATTGTACTGTAGTTCTGTGTACTATATGTTTTTTGCAGCCTTTGCTATCTACTTCCGTTAGGCATATAGGAGAGTAAACCCAAAATTTTTGTGTTGTTATTGCCTGAAGAGGAATATATGATTGAGAGATTAGAATTAAATGCATCAGATACTGTAGCTTCCTTTTACTAGCTCCTATACCAAATTGCTGTGCCTGTGTGAATTCTTTCAGTTGTGAAAATAGGTAAGATAGTGTGAAGAAACTCACACTTTTTTTAGAGATTTTAGAGATTCTTAAGAATAAAAGTGCTGTGTGGAAGTAAATCATTTGTTAACTATTAGTAAAACTGCTTTCTTATACTGAAGTGTACCGTTTGAACCCCACTGACATTATTCCAAGCATTTTGTTGATTATATGTATTTTTTCTACTTAGCAGGTATGCAGTCAGCAACTGAAGAATGTCACTGTAACTCTTTAAACTCAGAGGAACCCCAAAATAGGTGATTGCCAGTTCAGTATGTTTTAATGATCTCTGAAACCTCAATTCCTGATAAAACTTGCATTTGATAAATACTTCATTTTTCATGTCTGATGCTTCCATGTTTTGTTATTTTCATCTTCTTAACTCCATAACTCTGCTTATTTACCAAAATCCTTGCATTTCTTGAGGTTGGAAGGGAAGTGTTTTCAATCTATTGACTAAAATTGTCAGATAGAATAGATTATTAAATCCTAATTACATACTGAAGCAGAGTTTTTGAGTAATTAGCAACCTCAAAATGAGAACTGGAAGGCAGTGAGATGTTTTTATTTATTGACTTGTTTTAATGGTTGTTTAAAAGTATCGTTGTGTAGCTTTTAATGATTTTATGCCTTCCCCCCCCCCCTCCTTTTTTTCCCCATCAGTGAAGATAACCAGGTCAAGAGAGAGGATGATGCTCTGGCAAAGTGGGTTGCAGATCCTGCAAACACTGCATGGATGGAAAGTAAGTATCAGTGAGTTCAGAGTTAAACTATAGAAGAAGGTCAGTTTTAAGTTGTGATAAACTGTGTATGTAATCATGTATGTTTTATGGGAATGTCAGTGTTCACTTTTATTGTGTTTTCTCAGGTATGTTCTGGAGCCCATTTATACATAGTTAAAATATTCAGCAGCATAACAAAAATTTGTATTTTAAAACAAAATTAATATTGACTTTTCCATGAAGTGCTTTTTGGAGACTATGGAATAGTTCATCACTTTTTACAGGAAATCACAGAAATCATTTGGCTATTTCAGTATGTCTGTGGTGGAAATTTGCTCAACTTCACAGTCTGCTCTGTGGCTGTATGTGAAATCTTCTCATGAAGTAATTGGCAACTGTTTGCTTAACGCATTTTCTCAACATGTGCCCTTGGCTAGTGGGTGCATTTGAAGCCAGAACAGAGCCTGTGTGGTTTGAGGACAGGTTATCCTGGCTGTTCTCACCTGGGACAATGTGAGGGATCCCACTGGGCTGGAGAGTCATCTAAATGTCACTTGAAAGAATTGAAGAATTTGCGTTCCTGTCCTGCCTCTTAACTTTTTGAGATGATCATTATGTCATGTACAGTTTTGATTATTTTTCTAAAAATGTCTATTACAGTTTCTTACAGCTAATTAATAAGATAATAAGCAGCACCTGAGAAACACTTCTACTGTTGTGAAAAGAAGTGAGAAATACTGAGTGTGGAAATAGATTTCTATTTTCAAGCTACCAAGGCTCATAATATACAATATAGATAAAACTGCTTGAATTTTCACAAATACATTACTGTTACTGTTGCTATGCATTATTCCTTTACTTGGATAACCTTGATTAGATATACTAGTAAAATGCTGATGGAGAATGGGTCGTATCTCCATTGTATTCATATATGCCAGTATAACCAATATACTCTGTTGCTTCTGTTCAGATTTTGGGTGATTTCTCATGCCTTTTTTTGTTTTGTTTTGCTTTTAGACCCAGATGAAGTAATTTATGATGATGTACCAAGAGAAAATTCAGACTCTGAACCAGGTTTGAAGTCTTTGTAATACAGACCATGCAGGTTTTAGTTTAAATTGAAAGCAATGTCATATGGCCTCTGTGCATATATAATGAATAGACACATTAACTAAGTTCCATGTAAACAGAATTAGCATTCTAACAGTAATCAATAGCTCTTATAAAGTTCAAAATTAAAACTAACTTTTAGCACAGTCTTGTCTCAGCAGGTCTCCTACACCTCTCTGCCCATAAGCTGAATTCTGCTGTGTTTTATAGGTACTCTGGGAAATCCCTAACTGGTTGTGTTCTGTGCATTAGAGACTTGCAGTGGTGGGTGTTGTACTTGTAGTGACCTAAAGAAAGCAAAGTAGGGAAAGAGTGTTTTAAATACTTATCTAGTACAATGCAGCATTATCATAGTTGCACAGAGAACTGCTCTATTCTGGGAAGCACCCTGTCACATAATAATACCTGTTAGATGGAAACATGTTCAGCTCTCTGAACATTACTTGAAGAGGAGGTTCAGGGCAGCTATTCACCTTTCTGACTGTGACTCTCCAGAAATGCTTTTTCTTCAGCTTTGGAGTGGTTTAGCTCCTTATTGTGTGACCATGTTTGGAAGAGGCAGAATAGATCTTAAAACAGTAGCTGAAGCCTAGATTTTACCTTTACTGGGTAGGAATAGTGGAGTTAGGGGTCAAGAAGGCTATTTAAACAAGTTTTTGGTCAGGTTTGTTGGGTGATTTTTCTTCACAGTGCCTGTGCTTAAGGCTTGGTTGCTGCCAACGAACTGTTTGAATGGATCTGCTTATTGGGAACTCTACATTTACTTGTCATGGCTCTCAGGGTATAGGCATTTATTTGATTCTGAAGTTGGCTATGACCATGTTAATGGTTCAAGCAAACACTTGGGACTTCTGGTATGAAACACACAATTGTCTTTAAAGCCTTAACTTTTTTATTTCTTGCTATTAGTGCTATCCAGGCAAGACATTTTGCAAATTTTATTACTATTTTATTACTCACATTTATTTATTATTTCAGTCTATCATGCTGCATTTAATGGCATGAATGCTTTTAGTACTGGAAGGTCCCATAGTGGACTGTGCTACTCTGGGCAGGGATGTCTTCGCGCTGTGTTTGCTTGGTCCAGAAGCACATAGACTGAGGCCAGAGGCTAACCTGAGGAGATATACATGTCATGGATGCTCTGCTGAACATCTCTGTCAGAATTTTCACCTTATGCCATAAATCAGTAATTAAAATTTTGACATTCTATTTGTTCCCAGAGTTACTGAAAATTTCTGAGAAAATAGGTAGCAGAGGAAATTTCATATTTGTACGTTCATGTTCTTTATGTTTATTGATTATATAGTTTGATAGGCAGACACTCCTATTTCAAGAAAAAAAATCTGTCTGAGCTCATTCTACATCAGTAGGTGAACAAGATACATCCGCTAAATCACTGGGTATAGTGTGTCCCAATAATTGCATTGCAAAATTTTGGCCTTTTTAAGTCTTGAATTATTTTGATTTACTATGATAATTCTTTTAAATTATTCATTGTGCTAGTTTACCACTAAAATGTGGTCCTTCAGGCAGTTTATTTTAAGGACAATCTTGATATGCATGGAGACAAAAAAAAAAAAAAAAAAAAAAAATTTTTGTTATTCCAAGTGAGAGGAGATTCTTCTGTGGTAATTCAAAATAGTTTCATTCATGCTAATAATGGAAGATTTTTATTGCTCAAAATGTATTTTTTTTTTAAATAATAGAATCCTGGGATCAGCCAGATATGTAAAATATGTCAGCTTTTCTTTCAAGTATATATATTTTTTCTCAATTTACATAAAACTTTAGTCTTGGAATAAAAGCATGGCTAATGTGAGACAGTTTTAAATGCTAAGTTGTAACCTCTGACAGTAGGGATTCCTGGCAGAACTATCCATACTTTTCTACTTGTATTAACAAAGGATTCTGTTAATGTAGGCTGCATGCTTGTTTCCTGAAAAATATTTGGCAATAAAATTTTTCCATTTTGTTTTGAGTTACTAGATGCCTGTGCCAACTAAAACAGCAGCTGAGGTAATAATGATGGAAAGCTTAAAGTTAAAAAAAAAAAAAAAAAGTTGCCCAAACAGTGTGATTATTTGTAGTATATTTTTTTTTCAGTAACTATTTTGGAAACATTTTTCCAATGACTTTAATGGGTGGTACTTTGGTCAACCTCTGAAATAATAGCTTCCTAGATCTTGAGAAGGTTAATATTTCAAGTTCTTAGACTTGATGGACAAGGTAAGAGAGGAGAGAAGCCTAGTCAAAGGAGGAGTGCCAGTATAACTGCAAGAATGAGTCATAAAGTACCAGAGTTTTGTAATGTATTTCTTGTTACTTTGGTCTGTTCTGCTTGAAATAGTAATGTCTTCATTTGATTCTCAGTGTTTTAGCATTTGTTGTTTGAACTGATCATGAAAAGTTCCTAGCACAGCTACAGTTTGAGCTTCCATTGAATTTCTTTTAAAAATATTGTGGCATTTGGACAGAACAGCATAATTTGAGCATGGCATGTTTCTAAAGGTATCATGGTGTGTACCCAGAACACCAATCATGTCCTGTTACAGTAATCTCTTACAACAGAGATAGCCCATTTTGGCTCTTTTGAATATTGGGTTACTTTAAGCATGTTAAAAAGTGTGCATACAAAAGTCTGCCTAATTCCTTATGGTACATCTGAACAAGAGGTTTTTCTTGTTTAAACAAAAAGGTATTTCAGTGTAGTTTTCTTTTATTTTGGTTTAATTCTTGCAGAAGAAATGATTTATGATGATGTTGAAAATGGCGATGATGGTGGAAACAGCTCGCTGGAATATGGGTGGAGTTCAAGTGAGTTTGAAAGCTATGAAGAACAAAGTGATTCTGAGTGTAAGAATGGAATGCCCAGCTCCTTTTTGCGAGGCAACCACAAAAGACATGTATGTATCCTGCAGTGCTGCTGTCATTGAGGTCATCCTGATTTTCAACACCTGCCTTTCTCACCTGTATTTCCCTTCTCAATCCACTTTCAAATACCAACATATTTTTAAAGGACACACAAATCTGTCTCCTTTAAAGAGACTGTCTTTAAAAATAGGATGAATTTTCCTTGTGGGCAGTTCCTCACAGTTTCTGTTTTGCAGCTGGTGTATTAATGTAAGTGGTAAATGTGTATGGAAAATAATGCAAAGAAGAAATGGGATAAGCCTGACAAAACTTGAAGTTTTGGGATCCTTTGGGCACTCAAAAGTCACAAAACTCTGCTAGTGTTCCCTGCCTTTTTGTCCTAGATCACTTTGGTTCTGTCTTGATTCACTTTGGTTGTTTGAAGGTGAGAATTTGTGTGTGTGTATGTGAAAGAGAAGTTTGTACCATTTATTAATGAGAGAAGAAAGGTTGTGTGGATAAAATGCTATTTCTGTGACATCTCTGGTCCATGCCACAGGAGCCAGGAAGACACTGACAACATGGGTATGTGCTCTCCCTGCATCTTTTTGACTGCATGTTGGGAGGAGACCTGGCCTCCTGTGCTCTCTCCTTCAGCTGCACTCCTTTTGCCCTTGTGCGCTCTCTGTGAGAACAAAGTCTTGTGTGGGAGCTGGGGCAGCCATCCCGCTGCCAGTTCCCTGCTCTGAGGGCTTGGAGGATGGAGGCATGGTGCAGAGACTGGACACAGCTTGTTTGAGAAGGGGGATGGGGTTTGGTGCCTGTAATCACTGCAAAAACCTTAGGGCTTCTCAGTCACATGCTAACCAGTAACAGATGCTGTAAGCTACTTCATAATTGAGTATAGTCAGCGTGCAAAATGCTCCAGTGGCAGTAGGATGTAGGGAGGCTGCCATGGCTGGGGTAGCACAGTAGTAGGAAGAGGAAAACTCAAAGGCTGGGGACTGAACCTGCCCATTCTGCTGGGTTTCTCAGTAATGTAGGTGTGCTTGCTTTCTTTAGCTGCTTTCTGCTTTTGGCTCTACATATTTTTTTATCCTGATTTAAATACTACTGCTACCACCTCATTTTACACCGTTTTTCCAGGGAATGCAGCCCCAAGTCCACTTGCACTTTCAAACAGAAAATGTACAAGAACATTAGGGAACTTGCTTAGCACTTGTTCTTCCATAGCACCCTTATTTTGATTTTGCAGGCTTCTTATCTTAATGAAAACAAAAGCCTCACTGTCTCCCTCCAGTACCCCTTATCTGCTTTCCCCTGACCTCCATCCTTGCTGCGTGCCCTTTGGAAATCAAGGAGTGAGCAATTAGCTGGAAAACTTGATCCCACTCCAATCAGCACTTTGTGAGCTGAGTGCTGATGTTGTGCATTTCAGTGTGGATTTTTTTTTTTTTTTTTTTTGACCTAACCAGAAAGAACAAGTTTAAGCTATTGCAGCGGTTTCTTTCTGGGGAGGTGTTGGACTAGCCTGAAGAAAACTGAGTTTGGTTTTTGAATACCTGTGGAAGAGACTGAGTAGTACTTTGCACTTGAGCTTGTAAGTCTTAATGTGGCTGTTGGTTTGTTCTTCTGAGGATAGGGGTGAGGAGCCTAGGAACAAATTTGCTGGTGGATGGAGAAGTTGGAGAGACCACCCACACCTGTATGGGTTTACTGGGAGCTGGAAAAGTCAGGAAGCTAGAGAAGGGGTTTAGAGGAGGATGAGGCAAGACTGAAATTTCAGAATTGTTAAGACAAATAATCAAGCATCAGCATTTCAGTATAGGGAGAAACCACTCTCCTTTATACCTGGTCCCTATATCCATTCCTTTGACTAACTTTCACTTCTCCTCAGGTCTTATGATGGACGTTAGCAGTGTTTTCTCAGCATGTCTCCTTGTAAAGTCTTTTATAGCCTGTAAGAGACTTACCTTATTATTTTTTTCTGTTGGTTGAAAAGCATGGGAAGGTTGGAGGCATGATTTTAATTGTAAGTGGTGGTATGACTTCCCTCAAAGTCACTTTTATTATAAGTTTTGAATTGTTATCTTAAATTCTATTTTTTTAAGAAGAGAAAACGTTTGTACTATCAAATATTTCTAAGCTGTGAACCGGATGCTGTTCTTAATTACACTGTTGTAATGCCAGAATCATCGTGTTGAAGGTAATTGCATCCTGACCAGCCTAGCAGAGCTGAATTCTGGACCTGCCCCTTTGTTTTCAGCTCAGCCGGCCTTCTCTTTCCTGATGCTTTGATTGTTTGCCAGATAATTCTGTTGACATCAAGCTGAGGGTTTTTCCATTGGGCTTCTTTTCTGTTATAAGGCACACAAAAATATATATTTTTTTCCAATTGAATTTTTGCTGCTTTTATCTTGCTTTCTCAAAATGCTTAGTGAGGATTAATGAGTACTCCAGGGTATTTCTCCATGAGAACTTCCTTACCTTGCAAGTGCTTGTACTTATGTACGAGGTGCTTATGCCTGCAATCATTCAATGAGGCTGTGACAGAGCAAAGATGCATACTTCCCAATTCCCACGCATGTGGGAACTACAAACCTGTGCATCCTCCCTTATTTTCTCCTTACCCAACGCGCTAGTACAGTAGATCTCCATTTTCTCAGGTGCCACAGCTCCTTCAGCCCTTGAGAATTCCTCTGATTTGCTGTTTTGAAAGAGCCAGAAATGCACTGGCAAGGTGTGCTCCTCTGAATGATGAGCTGAAAGCTGATGTGTTGTTTCCAAACAATTTGTAAAAGATGTGCACGGTATAATTAATATGCAGTTAGCTTAGACTAAGTGACTTTGTCCCTCTCTTTACATAGTTGCCAGCACAGCGCAAAGGTGCCTGGCCGACTTTCGGTAAGTCCAGCGATCTGCAGCAATAACAGTCCACTCGTCGGGCTGGAGCTTCCCTGAATGAACGTTTTCTCAGTTATCTGTGTGTCAGGAGGCAGAATTAGCAACATGCATGATGTGTTTTAGTACTTTAGCATTAAGTTTGCACTACAGGCTTTTTGAAAAGATTGTGTCTTTTTATGCACTGTAGCTTTCTCATGACCTAACGCGTTTAAAGGAGCATTATGAGAAAAAGATGAAAGATTTGATGGCAAACACTGTGGGAGCAGTAGAGATTCAGCAACTAAAGCAAAAACATGAGCTGAAGGTAGTGTAGTTAATTTTTGTAATTAGCTATGTTTAAAATGATTGCTTTGCCGACACAGACAATATTGTCTTTGAATAATAGCTTGAAAAAGTGGACAATGATTTGTTTAAAATAGTTCTAAATGTGCTGGATTGCTATGTAGTTTGTCTTAAAAGTGCTTTGTCGAGGGCTTTTCCTCATGTTTATTTGTCAATTGTAACAATTTCAGAAGATCGGGTAGGGCATTGGCCTGCCCTTATCCCAGAGCCTGAGCGAGGAGTGAGCCCTGGTGCCTTTGTGAAACCCCAGGGAGCTCCACAGGGCTAGCGTGACCCTGGCGCTCTGTCCATGTCAGAGCAAATTGTAGGACAGAGAATCATGCTGCTGGCCATTCTGAATGGAGCCAGCATGAAAAGGCTGCTTTTTTGCTAAAAACTTCAGCTCAGACAGAAAAAAACTGCCTGAGTGCAGCAAGACAGCTTTGTTTGTATTCTGGTGCAGCTGATGATGTCAGCACGGTTCTGGCAGTAGTGGGGTTTTATTTTTATTTTTTTTTCTTTTTTGCCTTGGCAGCATTTAGGAAAGGAAGAGTACAAAGCAGTTTTTAATGAACATGTCCTAGCAAAACAGCACTACTTTTTTTTCCATGAAACTTCTTTGCTGTAGTATTGTACTACAAAATATACTTAATTAGATCAACTTACTGATTTCTTCAATTAATGAAATTATTAGTTGTAAAATTTTCTGCAAAACACAGTGTTTATTTAAGAATATAGTTAATACAGAACTGAATTTTTAGGTCAGAAATACTTTGGCAGAGTTAGAAGATAAATAAGAACCCTTACCATTAATGACATGTTCTTAGTGTTTATTTGTTATATATTGTAAAGTCGAGCTTTTGAGACTATTTTAAGTTCAGATGTTTGAAGCAGAAGGATTCTTAAAGCATTCCTGTTATTTTGGGTGTGCATACGAGGTTATCGTAAAGTGAGATCCTTTCTCAAGGTTTGATTTGATTAGGAAGTACAAATGCTCAGATCTATGGTTTGATGGATTTGAGTACTTATTATAGCTATTTCATTGACTTTGGGCTATATTTATAGCCTAAAACACTTGACAGCATTCTTTTAAAAGGTATTTGGATCAAAAGCATTCTGCATGTTATGCTCAAGCGGGTTGGTATTATTCACTGAACATGTAGAATGTATTTTTTATCTTACAGATGCAAAAGCTCATGAGAGCTGCTAGAGAAGGTACCAAAGATGGACTTGAAAAAACAAAAGCAGCTGTGAAAAAGGGTCGTTCTTTCATTAGAACTAAGTCTTTTATTTCCCAAGGTATGTATGTGTCAGTTATGCTGTGCTAATGTTGTTTTTTTCTAGTCGTTCCTGACAAAGGACACAAATAGCCTAGCAATTTTTTGTACTAGTAGCTGAGTACTGGTTGCATCAAATCATAGAATCACAGAATGGTTTGGGTTGGAAGGGACCCTGAAGATCACCCAGTTCCAACCCCCCTGCCGTGGGCAGGGATGCCACCCACTGGGTCAGGTTGCCAAATCAGCTCTGTCAGCAAATAGTGTAACATTCAGTTCAGATCACGGTGCGGTCAGTGCATCTTGAGTAGTTTTATGTTTGGGGTGCAGGCCTCAGTGACCTAGGGAACCGGAGGACAACACAGAAGAGTCCACTTAAAAATAACAGTGTCAGAGATGCTAGTTAGATACTGGTTTATGGGGATTATAGAAATCATGTTAAGGTACTAAGTCTGTCCACTTCCCTCCATCTAATAACTCCAGAGTGTCTGTTAGTAAGAAATTCTGCTGTTATGATCCGGATTTCAGTGGAGTGATAGCTATTTAAAAAGTCTATAACAACCAAAAAGGATAACAAAAACTGTGCCTGAGAGTGGTAGCAAGGAAAGAGTCTTCTGCTTTATCAGTTTGCTGATTTCTAGCAAAAGCTGGCTTTTGGGTTGGGAACTGTCACAACAGAAGAGGCTCTAAAATAAAAAAGCTGGAGGTATTTGTGTTCTTCTAATTTAAAACAGGCATCAGTCCCATGTCGTGACCCTCAGCAGCCACAGTCCACAGCTACTTTTTGCATGTGGTAGTGACTATACACAAATTTGTTCTCCAGGATAAGGCTGAGAGGTAGTCTGTTTTTCTGCTCAAGTTTCTGCCCAACTAATTAAACGGTTGTAACTTCAGAGCTCCTAAAACTACAGTTTTAAGAAGCCAAAACCACAAGACTGGAACAAGATGTTTTTAGCAAGTGAGCTAACATAAAGCTGCATCCTATCTGTAAGGACTAGTGCACATCTCATTATGGTCTCTAATAACTGGTTCTAAATTTAGGTGAGTCACAGCCATAAAATAAAAGATTATTTGCAGAAGGTTTATTGAGCAAAAATGTATCCTCACCCTCTTGCTGTTACACAGTAGAAAATCATCTTCGTTAGTGTTACAATGGGCCCAGTACTCCTCCTCACGGTTGTAGAGGTTAGGTAGAAGGTGCAGGATATCTATGGAAGATCTAATCCTCTAGCCAGTTACCAAATCAGCAGGGAGCATGTGACAAATTTGCTGATTAATCTCATTAATTCCTCTAGCCAACAAAACTGCTTCCCTTAATTCTCTTTGTGTTCTAAGCCACAGTTTCTCACACTGTTCCTTCTCTCTCCTCTGCTGGTGTCGGGCTGTTTGGCTGGCTGTGTACTGCCACCTATCACTGCACTTTGGTGGTGCTTCTCAAATGAAATTAGTGGCATTGAGAAGTCCATAGGGACTAATAGAGAATTTCTTACTCTCATTTCTTTTGAAGGCCAGTGTTTTGATACGTTTGGCTACTGATTTTAGTTCAGTCAATGGAAGGTTGTATGAATTTTCTTGCACTGAATCATGTTATGTCTGTGTTTAATTTCATCCCAAAGGTTGTTTGTTTAAAAACTGCCGGCCCTGTAGTTGCAGAGCTTTAACCCTA
The DNA here is from genome assembly GCF_965140915.1 of Aythya marila. Lineage (NCBI taxonomy): Eukaryota > Metazoa > Chordata > Aves > Anseriformes > Anatidae > Aythya > Aythya marila. Next base: position 97,840,071 of record NC_139044.1, on the reverse strand, counting down.
GTTGTCATGTCCTGCAATTTGGACAGCTCTGTGCTCTTAGCTGTAAAGAGGAAGGAGAAATCATGCAAAAGATGCATAGGCTATCTCCTGCTGTGTGGATTTTAGGACTTTGAGATAGCTTTTGAAATATGTTCTGTACTAGAGCACCTATCAGTGCTGGTGTTTTTGTGATTTCACAGGTAATACAGAAATGCTGAGAAAATTACTTTTGTACAGGAAGTGAAAATAAGGCTATGTTGTAAATACTGTGCTTGGGTCTCTCAATCTCTGTGTTGTCAAAGTTGACAGTTTTTTATTCATCTATTTGTAGATCATAGATCATCATGTCTGGAAGAAGAGGAGCTAAACTTATTTATTGATGTGGACTGTATGCATGCAGAAGCAATTATGACCCCTATGCCTGAAGGATTATCACAGCAGCAGGTAAAAGGCTTTTCAAAACCTGGTCTTTTACCTCTTTTTTTTGTTCCCCCTTATTTTCTGCATCAATGGCTGTCAGGTGCCTTCCTCTTCAAACATTCTGGCATATGATATAAAATAAAGGGAGATTAAATTCAGACTAGAATAAGTAGTTTTTTGAAAATTGGTGTGTGTGAAATGTATCAATAAAGAATTCAGCGAGAGATACAAAACGTTTTGCATTATAAAATTAGGAACTACAGTAATTACTTATTTTTCTGCCTAAACATTTCAAGCTGAATGTGATGATTTTGAGTGAAAAAGAAGAGTTTAAGATTTTTTTGCTGAGTCAGAAGACGCTGGTGCTCTAGGAGTTCTCTTTTAAATGCAGAGAACATTCTGTGTACTCTCTGCATCTTAAGATTTCTCCTGATCTAAAAAAAACTTGTCCATGGTAAAGTCAAGTCTACAGAACAGTATAGTTTGCTGTTCACCACCTCAGATTTCTATGGTCACTGTGGAAACCATGTCAGTAGACACTGAAATCAGCATAAGTTTGAATTTTTGGCTGGAAATAAATCCTGTTGGTTCATGTTACTGTATTGTTGTGACAAGTTATAATGACAGTGTGAGAGTTTTTAGTATCTTGTGGCGTAAAGTCATGAGTTGGTCAGTACCTTAAAAAAATGAGTGGCGAAGCTAATGGTATTCTTGAAAAATAAGTTAAAGAGTAGTTGAAGAGAGTGGTATGGGCTTTTGTTTTGCTTGGTGAATTCTGTTTTTCTGATATGTTTAGCACAATGCAGTGCTAGATCTTGTAACGATACAACTAGCAAATGTATTACATTACTGTAACATCCCAGCATCACTGAATGCTGTATTTTCCTTCTTTCCAAATATGGGTTTGGGAGTTTCACTGTTTTCTGTAGGTAATTAAAAATGGATGTACTTTCTTCAGGAAAGATAGAGAGCTCTTAATTTGGAGTAAGCTGTTAATTGCTGTGTAGGTCATGATATATATTGTGTATCGTGAAGAGAAGCCCAGCTGAGCAGGGATGGAGTTAGGAAAGCCAAAGCTCATCTGGAGCTTGAGAGATGTGAAGGACAACAAGAAGGGTTCCTTATATGTACACTGACAGCAAAAGGAAGGCTAATAAAAATATGGGTCCCCTGCCTGATGGGACGGGGGACCCTAGTGACAAAGCAGGCTGAGAAAAGTGAGGAAGTCAGTGACACCTTTGCCTCAGCTCTTACTGGTAAGGTTTGTTCTCAGGCCTTTGAAGCCCCCAAGCCAGGGGCAGGTTGTGTTAGGGCAAAGCATTACCTGCAGTGGAAGATACAGCTAAGGTGTACTTTGGCTGGATGGACATGTCCATGAAACTGGGTGGCACATATTTAGTGGTTCTGAAGGTATGGCCTTGATCATCTAAGATGACAGTGACTCAAAAAAATTTAGTTATCACACTCATCCTCAAGAAGGAGGGTCTGGGAAACTAGGGTCTGGCTGGCCTTATCACAGTCCCTGGGAGGTTATGCAGCAAATCCTCCTAGTAGCTGTTTGTGAGTTTGGGAGGGACAGAAGGATGATTAGGAACAGTCTTCAGTAAGTCCATTAGTGCCTGACCAGCCTGTGTGCCTTTGGGGTGACTAACTTGTGGATGGGGAAAATGGAGGGTGTCATTCCACTTCTGCTTTAGCAAGGCCTTCAGCGCAATCTCCAGAAGTATCCTTGTAGCTGTATGTGTAATATAATTCCTGTAGGCAGACTATAAATTGAGTGGAAAGCAGGTTGAAACCTGCTCAGAGGGGTACAATCAGTGGTACAAAGCCCAGCAAGTGGCCGGTGTTAGTGGTGTCTGTCCTGCAGGAGGTGATACAGGCCCAGTGCTGCTTAATGTCTGTATCAGTTCTCTGGGTGCCAGCTGCAGTGCTCCCATCAGCATGTCTGCAGGAGAAACCAAATTGACATAGGCAGCATGTACAATGCTGGAAGGTAAGGCTGCTGTTCAGGGTGACTTGGATGGCTGAGGAGCTGGGCTGACAGCAAGCTCCAGTGATGCCAACAGTGGCAAACGCAAGTCCTGGCTTTTGGTTCAGAGTATCCCTGTGCCACACACAGCACAGGCAGGGGACAGACTACCCAGCAGCCCTGGGGATCCCAATTGGACTGGAAAGCTCCTTCCAACCTGAGTTACCCTGCAGTGAGTTGTCTTTATGGATGTTCTTGCTTTAAACAGTAGGTGGCATGGTAGCTTTTGTTTAAAAGCAAGCTCCTGTTTGAATACTATGTCCTGCTTCGGGTCTCAATCATGTTAGCTTTCACGTCGTTTTAAGCCTGTGACTAGAATTCTTTCGATTTTTTTCTTTTCAAATTTCTTATTTTAAGTTGTTTATGTTTATATGCTATTCCTACTAGCAACAATGCTAATATAAATGTAAGACTTGCATGCAAGCCTATTGGAAGTTACATATATCATGATGACCAATAGGTGCTGTTAAGCATTTATTTTGTGTATTGTACAGCCTGAAAAAGCATAACTCAAACGTATTTATTCTTTTCAAAAGTGTGAACTGTGACTAAGAGTAGCAATGTTATCTTTTATTAGAGCAACCAATACGTTACACCCAATAAAAAACTTAAATCTTGTCTAAGCACAAATTAGACACAATGAATTTTACCACTTATTTCTTTAAGCAAGGCCTCAGATAATTTTGAAGTCTTCCTTTGAAATGCCAGCACTTGAAAGAAAATCCTTACATGACCTACACATAATTTAATAATATGAAATGCAAGTGTGAAGAATTAAAGGCAGCTGAGGAGAAGAAAGCAGGAGGCTGTGGGGATCAGAAGCAGGGGAGTTTCAAGAGAAGCAAGTCTGAGATGTGAATTTCATGGTCTTAGCCTCTCATTTCAAGGCTAGCTTAAAGTAGTAAAAGAAGCAGTTTTGCCTTTCCTTGTACTTCTGGGTAAGTGGCTTGTCCCTGCCTTCCTACCATCTTCTCCCTCAAGCAGAACATCACTTTTGAAAGTTGGATTAGGAAGTGAGTTTGGGTGAAGACAAACCCTTAAAAATAGCAAGAAATATAATCCATAGCAGTTAGAAGTTTTACTTTTAAATCAGATCAATTTCTTTGTCCTTTCTCTCATGTTATCTGCATGTGTATACAGTATGTTTCAGCTAAATCACAGAATTAGGAAGTAAAGAAGGATATGTGATGAATAGTCTGGAGTTTGTAAACATGAAATATGACAGTATTTCCTGAAGCTTACAATTCTGTTGATTGGTATAAATATAGATAAGATTTTCACTTAGGCATGTTAATATCCCCCCAAAAAAAATCCCAACTAAGATAATTCCTCATAATGAATAAATTCATACATCTAAAAATAAAAGATGTTTCAAAATTAGAGTTTGAAATTGGAAACAATCAGCAAAGATTATATAGGCTTACAATAACTGTTGTTGTCTTAAACTTACTATTACTCTAAAATTATTTTTAATGACTCTTGAAGATGTACGGTGTTTATGGTATGGCAGTGCCAGTATTTAAATTGCCTTGTGTTTCTTGCTTTTTATCAGTGTGGGATTTTTACCACGAGCATTCCCACTTATGATAAACATGTTTTCCTTGAAATTAATCAGGTAACTTTATTTCTTCAACAGGTTGTGAGAAGATATATTTTGGGCTCTGTAGTTGATAGTGAGAAGAATTACGTGGATGCTCTGAAAAGAATTTTGGAGGTACTGCAATAACTTTTGCATTCTATGGCTTGGGAATTCGAAAATTAATCAAATTCTTAAAGAATCTGTAGCGTGACTCACAGATTCTGCTACAGATGCTTTATGCCAAATGTTCAGAGAGATTTTGTGCGTATGTGCTGTTACGTAATTTGTTTGACTTTTTCTATGTATAGAAGACCCCATTTAAGGCGATTTTAACATATTTATGTATCTTTTTTTTCCCACAGCAATATGAGAAGCCCCTGTCAGAAATGGAACCAAAATTACTGAGTGAAAGAAAACTCAAAATGGTCTTTTACCGTATTAAGGAAATTCTTCAGTGCCATTCAATGTTTCAAATAGCACTGGCGAGTCGTGTCTCTGAATGGGATTCTGTTGAAATGATTGGTGATGTCTTTGTTGCTTCAGTAAGCAAATGCATCGAAACGTATTATTTTTATTTTAGAATTGTTATTCAGTCTCTGTATCTTTCTGTTTAACTTGACCATTTTATATCCCGTGTTCTCCAATTCCTGCAGTAACTGTCAGAGTATATGTGTACCATCATGGTAAGGAAGCTGGCACCAACAGGTGTCTTCAGCTTGGTTAGCAGATGAGAAAGCATTGTGGCCAAAATTTTCAGGCCTTGATCAAACTTTGAGATACTTAAGTAAGCAGTTTCTTTTTCGGAGGAAATAGGTTCAAAAACTCACCATAATAAGGGTGAGATCAAAGCTCAGTTTCGCTTAAAAAGCAGGTAGTTTTATGTATGTGGGACTTTACATATTTACTGGGAATAGAAAAAAAAAAAAAAAAAAAGAAAAAAAGAACAAACGCAGTACTTGATGTCCTGAGTTCCTGAGTTTGAACTGAGCCTGGAGCACACACACAGAGTATTTGTAAATCCCTTAATGGACCTTCATCCAGTGAAGAACTGGACTAGCCACTGGCTTGAATTACAGGAAACAAAAAGTTGCCATGGTTGATAGAAAGATGTTATTCCCACAGCAGGTGTGTGAATGGAAAGGGAAGGCTACCTACTGGCTGGTTTGAGTACTTTGTTTTGTTGCCACCCAGCTGCTGGAAACTACCACCTTTTCATTTCAGCTGAAAGAGAGCAGGGATGTGCATTTTTGGGTGCTTTGACCCCATTTCAGTGAAAATGAAACGTTTACTAAAGAGTCTGTCTTTAAACCAGATGTATCTTACTTTGACCGAAGCAAATTAGGGTGTACTTACCAGGCGAGCTCTGCAGAACCTTTACTGAGGAGGCAATGGGCAGACAGAGATCTTGCCCTTCATGTGGCTGTTTGCAGGTCACAAAACCTGCTTTCTTGCTAAACATCAGCTAAAGATGGGTTGTGTAGGCTTTGGGAATTCACTTGTTCATTGAATCTGGAAGACAGGCAGCAGTGCATTACCACTGTGAGAAGGTCATGGGATTCCACTAGCTGCTTTGAATCTCAGTGGAGGCTTCTTGATTACACAGAGTCCCCAGGCTTTGCCCTCGGATTGAAGCCAAGGTGAAGCTATTTCTGTAAATCTACATTTTATAATTCATAGCTGCTACATCTGTACATCTCCAAGCTGTGTTTTGCAGAAAAGTTATTTTGGGTATCTTCAGTATTTCTGTACATCCAGCACTGAGCCAAGCAAAAGCCTTTAGCTCCTAACAAAGTGAGTCAGGGCTCTAAATAATACTGTTGGGCATCCTTTGTGCTTATAGTTATGGTCTACCTTTTTATCTTTTTAGTTTTCCAAATCTATGGTATTAGATGCGTACAGTGAATACGTAAACAACTTCAGTACAGCAGTGGGGATTCTTAAGAAAACATGTGCCACCAAACCTGCCTTTCTGGATTTCTTAAAGGTGAGTTCACTCAAGCTTAAAACAGCTGCACATGCGATATGAGTAAGACACTATAAATTAAAAGGGGGAAAATAAGACTATAATACTGTATATTATGTGACTTTGATTTTATGGCTTAGGCATATAAACTCTACAGAGAATTCACTTTCACTACTTTGAGAATGATAACTTGATTCTAGATCCTGGATGTGTTTGGAAGTGCAGAGTGGTGTTTTTTGTTGCTGTTGTTCAGGTCAGTTTATTGGTGTTCACATCGCTGTACTTGGCAAAACATTGGGATTCTTTCTTATCAGGTGAGCATGAAATAAGAGGACTCAGATGGTGAACTATTGTTTTGGATTTATTTTACTTCTAAACTCTTCATTCTGTTGTGCAGTCGTATAGCTGTACTTCCATTCCACAATAATTTACTATTATTTTGCAAATATATTTTTATTTTTTTTTTACAATTTGGAGATAAAATTGATTATTTTTGTGCAGAATGTTTACTGCCCTGATGAATGCAATAGTGTGCATCGTGAGCCTGGCACATGCAGTGGAACTGCTGGGAAGCCTTAGGTGTGATGCCCTACAGAGGGTATGCAAAAACTATTGCAAGGCTTTTAGGCTGTGTGTTACACTGCTAAGAGCCTGGAAGCTCAGTTTGTCCCATTTTCCTGAGAGTCTTGGATTGAGCTGGGCCTCTCAGAGCTGTCACTCTGCCAGGTCTGCCACAGTGGTCCATCAAATGCTGAAGTCGGGTCCCCTTGGCAAGATAAACTGTGAAGCTTTTAGGTTGCTAGAGGATTGGGAAGGGAGGGCCAGGGGAGCTGATTGCTAATCTATCTTCAGATCTTAAAATTAATTCAAAGCATTTTGGAAGTATGGCAGCAGCAGTACACAGGATTGTATTCTGGAAGCCCTAGGCACCACGAAGATGAAACTCTGTAAGGTTACTTCTCACACAGGTATAAGCCCATTGTTCCAGCAGTGGCATCATTTACGCTCTTGACAATCCTTGTCAGTACCAGCACTGGTGCTGCTCCCAGCTAGGGAGTCACAGTTGACTTCTTAGGACAGAGTAAATTTATGTACCACCTGTTTTTTTATTATTATTTTGTCCAACTGCAACTAACAGACTTTGTGCAAGAATTTTCTCCACCAGTGGTCAGGCAAAAAAATGGTTGTGAAAATGTAATCACTGCACAAAAGTTTAATATTGTTTGGTTTTTAATATTGAATATTTCTTCTACTCTTCTTTTTTTTTTTTTTTTAATCTTTTGTGATTCTGATCAAAATATTCAAAAAGTTGAAATATTTTAGACAAACAGGGCTTCTGAACATGCAAATGAAATTTGTATGTTCTTATCCCCCACTCCTAAAAACCAAAGTAATGGATTCTGATATTTTTCTTTCCAAGCATAAATCAGTGATCTTTTCCCTAGTTTCTACTAATAAAGAAAATGAAAGTCTTTTTGTTTCCACAGTACTGAGATAATGTTTTCTTTAGATTTCCTCTTAAAAACGCATTGGTTTTCACACATTTATGGTCTCTTAGGCCCAAGGTACAGATCAGCAATAGTAAATTACAGAGTATAAATTGACAAATCACTTGGATTTACAAATTTAAAAACTGGAACAATTATGTTCATTTTGTTGTACTTGAAGTTAAGCAGATGTTTCATTGCATTGCTTATGTTAAAAAGAAAAGAAAAAAGAAAAGAAAAAAGAAAAGATGTGGTTTATCACTGTATACATAGGTACCACATTGCTGGTGAGGCTTCATCCCAGCTGCAGTTACTTAAGGAGGAGATTTAAGTTTGGTTATGTACCAAATACATCACCATAGTGATTAATAGTGATTCTAAAAAAAAATAAATTACTACTTCTAAATGAAAAGAAGGAATATTTGTAGTAGCATTTTTATAATAAATGAAATGATACAGAATATTTACAAGACATCTTTTCATTTTGTAACTGATGGAAATACACTTAAGGGAGTAAACAGTGTGACTGTCTTGCATTGCAGCAGTGCCAGGAGTCAAGCCCTGATCGGATTACACTGTATGGTTTAATGATGAAACCTATCCAGCGCTTTCCACAGTTCATTCTGCTATTGCAGGTAAAGAATATTTACCAAACAGATTTACCCAATAAGTGTTTTTGCTGCATTCTCACATGGCTTGTTTGTGGGATTGCTGGGTAGCTGTCTTCTGCTAAAAGACTATGCTGCAGTGGCAGCGACCACTGGATCCAGGGGAAATATCAAGGAAAAAAATTGCAGTGCATCATCACGTACTGATCTCTGATTGCATGGGCAGGCAATTCACTGTAATTCACAGTTCCCCTCTGTAGACCTGCTCCAGACCAATTTTCAGTGTTTCAAACTCCTTCCAGATCATGTCAAGTCTATCCCAGAGAGAGCTAAAAGTTAGCTGCATTATGCAGGTGTGACACAGGGCAGGCTTCAGGATGAAGGTCCAGGAATTAATGCAGGATAAGGTTTAGAGGAAGTTGTGGTGGGAGGTTGTGGGTAGGTAGCTGTGGCAAGAGCTTTTGAGACAGCACAAGAGATGAAGTTTATTGTGGCAGGAAGCCATAGCGAATTCGTGGTGATTTTTAAGTGCTGTGAGGAAGGAGCAAAAATTTCAAATTGTTCCAACGTGTGCCTACAAAAGGGAAGGGTTTTTTAGCAGCTGTTGTAACCTCCATAGAGTAAGTATGGTCTCCTACTTTAGTATGATATTGCTGTCAGTGTATTAGTGAGGAATAATAATAGTAATAAAGATAATTGAACATTATTATAATAAGAAGTATCAGAGAAGTTTAAATGATTGTTTAGACACCATATTATAATATTGCTTTTCAAATCGTTTTCTATTGTGTGCAACTTCTGCTAATCTTTTTTTGTTACATTTGGAGGTTTTACATTTATTTTCAGGTTTCTTTTCTGTACTTTCTTCCTATAAATAATGACCCCATTCAATATCTTTTTTTAATATCTATTAAGATATTCAGGAAAATAAGTGATGCACAGTCTGAATATTCATTAGATGTTCATTGGTCTTATTCTTTAGTAGTATTCAGGTAAGGAATGTAGCAGTAACTTCTGCACACAAGTCCACAGCACATCCTATACTCTTTTGAACTTGAGTTTGGAGTTAATTCTGATTTTTGTTTTCATTTATGATTTCCCTAAAGGATATGTTGAAGAACACTAATAAAGGACATCCTGACAGATTACCTCTACAGATGGCTCTTACCGAACTTGAAACACTGGCAGAGAAGTTAAATGAAAGGAAAAGGGATGCGGATCAACGCTGTGAAATAAAACAGATAGCAAAAGCAATGAACGAACGTTATCTGAACAAGGTTAGGAAGCAGAAATGTGTGATGGAAGAGTCAGTTTATTATTAGTTTCTGGGTCTTGAACAATCTTTAGAATGGATTCTGAAGGGGCACCTGCGTTTTTTTCTGTAGTGCTTGACACCATGGGGTTGTTCTGGTGGTAGGTGTGAGAAGTGAGTTACCTTCAAGACAGAATGGGTTCACTGGTTTAAACCACAGTGTGTTGGGGTGGGTAAAATGCTGAAATAGCAGCAGCAGTGCTGGTATTTTGTGGCAGTGTAGAAAATAGCAATGTTTTCTTTTTCTGTATCAAGTTTTCAAGGAAATCTTCTGCATGAGAAACTTCAACTTAAATTTATCCTAGAACCAAGGAATTACTCCTGTGTAAAGGAAGGAACCAGTTTCTTACACCACAGTGCTTCCAACTGCAGAGTGGTTGAGAGTGTGCTATTGAACATGTCCAATATCTTTCCTGTCTTGAAGAACACCCCAGTCTGTTTCATTCATATATTTAGATCTTATAATAGAAATGTCTTTGAAGAACTGCGGAAGACATTCAGTTATGGGGAAGGAAAAATTTTCTTTGAGTTTGTTAGTAGCTATCTGTATTGTAGATATATGTATGCTTATTTGCATCATAAATGCTTCTGTTTTTCCCAGTGCTTCAATTATTGCTTTCATGAAGTTAGAGATGATTGTACTTATTCTGGCATGGAGTAATGGAGGCATGCTAAAGGAGTGCAAGGAGTGCTTTTGTCTGTGATTCATAAAAACCCTGGTAGTTTTAAGAATAGAAAGTAGTCAACCAGAACATACTTCTACTAAGCTCTTTATGAAAAAAGAAATACTGAATTTATTGTCATCCTGGCATATTATTTCCATTCTAAGTGCATTAAAGAATGGGTTCAGGTAATTTACTTTTTCTCGTTCTCATACTCCTGCTTTTTGAATTAGCTACTAATGATTATCTACAAGTGACTGAAAGAGTTAAAGACACAGAGTGTGCCCTTTAGCAGGTGGTCCAGATTTCTTTTTATCAGTTGATAGCAACTGTAAAGTCTCATGTTCTGTACCAGGAGATTTGAGATCTAGCTGCGTAGTCACTTCAAATCATTTAGTGCCTTGTGCAACTTGTGACTTAATGTTTGCTTATACAGATTTCGACAATGCCATTAAACAATGCCAGGCAAGGTGAAACAGGTGGTGAAGGAAATGGATAGATAGGAAATGGGTGCGTTGCAGACCATTTTGTTTTCTCTGCCACTATGGAGATGTATTTGACCTGTAAGGAATTGGTTCATGCTTGCACGCAAGGCTGAGTCTCAGCACTTGAAGAAAATTTGCAGGAACAGTTTACATGTCCTGCACCTTTTGTGTGTGTCATGTTCTTGGCAGTCTGTGGAAATATGCCAGCTGCACTCCTTCACTGATTTTGTAAGCCAATGTAGACAGAGAAGCTGAAAGCATTCTTCTTGCACCCACTCTGACTTGCCCCTTTGTGATGGCTGGAACCATGTGTAATGTTTAAACGGACTATGAAAGAAGAGGTGAAGGAAGGAAGTAATGGAAACTGTGGAAGCTATGACTTTTTTTTTTCATTAGAGGATCTTTATCAATATGGAAGACTTTCAGAGCAATTACATGTTCCATATGAAGAATTAAAACCCCTGCAGGACATATCCTGGGGTTATGTTACTGCTGCAGGAAATGAAAAGCAAATCAGTAAAGACACTTAATTCATTTGGCAAATTCACTTGTGAGCATTTGTAGTCATATGGCAATATTGCGTTGTTGTTGTTGTTGTTCTGAATGTTAGATGAATAATGTATAATAGACGATGTTGATTGTTTTTAAAATCTAGTTACTTAGCAGTGGAAACAGATACCTCGTACGGACTGATGATATGGTTGAAACAGTTTACAGTGACAAAGGAGAAATTATCAAAACCAAAGAACGGCGACTTTTCATGTTAAATGATGTGCTGATGTGTGCAACGGTAAACATACGGTAAGACTTAACTAATATTTTTTAAATTATCATTCAAGTTTAAGCTGGAAATGATGACAGTGAAAAGAGTTTTTGTTGTTGTTGTTTTTACTATGTCTAATGATCTCTATCAGTTGTCATAATGAATGGACAGCTGGCTTTTATACACTCTTCTAAATTGCCTGCTGATATTTTGAAGTTCCAGAATAAATTTGTGTGTGTGAGCATATATACGTGTGTGTGTGCGTGTGTGTGTATATATATATATATATATATATCTATCTCAGTTGGAAACTGCAGTTAGAAATGTGCTGTAGAATCATCAGTGTGCATTAGGGTAGAGTGGAGTGCAGATATACCACGGTAGGTTTTTTTTCTCTTCTTCCTTAAATTCGTGCTGTCACATATCTGTAACCTGACACGATATGGAAGTTAAAACAAAACCAAAGCTAATGCGTGTAGCTAGAGAAAAGAAAAAAAAAAAAAAAAAAAAGGAACACGCTAATGAAATTCCAGCTGGGGAAGGGTTTTTATCTCTGAGACCAAATGTTGAAGGATTAAAGTTGAGGTGCTTTGAAGAAAGCATTTTTTTTAACATGCCTTCTGTTTTAGTTGGCTGTAGCAATTACTGTTACTATAGCACTGTGTATGCCAAGGTCACACTCACATTCCAATGTTGCTTGTATCATGAATTGCTTTGTGTGTTGGTACATTCTGACAGAGAAAATGTAGACTGTTAAAATCTTCCAAAAACAGCTTTTCTTAAGCATAATATGAGTTGTTACGTTAGTTCGTTGGTGAAGTCTGAATGCAGCACACATTTTTGCAGTAGTGTGAATGCTTGGTCTCACATTAGTGAGCAAGAAGTACGTTTTCTGAAGAGCAGTTATTACATAGCAAAAGCTTATATCCAATTATCCCAGGAATCAATTCTGTTCTTTAGTAGCTTTTGACCACTTATTTTCATCATTGTCTTGGATTTTTTGTAGTTGGTCCTGAAGTGGCAATGTGCACTCTGTTTTCACTTGGTGTCTGAAAAGTTCATGATTTTGCCAAGTCTCTGGGTTCCTTGTTAAGTCAACAGTTCCAGTTATCACTAACAGCACTGTTGTTCCTGACATTAACTGTTTTTTTCACTGCAGAAGAAACTACTTTGTCAGGCAAAATATAGTTAGGGAATGAAGGAAATAATATGATAAATTTCATTGATTACACTAGTATACAGTCCAGAATTTTTGGTCCAAATGAGCTGTAGTTTCATTTTAGCTGTGTAGAAGTTAGGCATCTAATCTAAGCTAGGCTTCTGTTATAGCAGTGGTTTTCAAACTCAGCTTTGTGCACGCCTACCTATTGACCGCTGAAGGTGTAAACTTCTTCAGAGAACTTACATGTACAGGTAGCAGAACAGCACGTGTCAGCTCAGTTTTCTTAACCACCTTTTATCAGTCTTTACAGAAATAGTCAGACATCCCAGGAGCCTGGCAGGCGTTGGTTCCAGAACAATATTCTGTAGCTGGCAAAAGATGCATTTCTGCAGTCCGTGACCCCCAGAAGGTCCTTCTTCACGTGTAGCCTAGATGTCCGGCTTAAACTGGAGACCTAACTTTTAAGTAGTGGGAGTTGGACAGGGTGGATGCTATCCCTAGCGACTGAACAGCTGTGTCCTGCCCTGTCATGTTTTCTTTCTTTTTAACTAGATCTAGAGTTCATAAATATTTGCTTAAGTTGTGGTACTTTTGTTTTTTCTGTTCATTCTTGTCTCTCCTTTGAAACAGAAGTGTGACTGTGTGGTGAATAATTAGCTGACTAGCTGAATGTTGGTGTCCAGATACTGTTCTCACTAAACACTCCGGGCCGATTTCTCCAAAGCTTTTATTTTGCTTACTTCAGCCGTGCTTTCTGTGAAGGAAACATTCCTGTTTCCTTTCATATCTCTTTTGTGCTTGATAGTAGATGTTTGTTACATATGCTTGAATGTGTGAATAACAGAATGAAACAAAGGAAAAGGAGCCAGTGAATTCCATTTCTATTTCAAGTAAAGCTTCCTCAGCGTGCTGTTTCCTCTGAAATGCCTGTTGTGATGTACACATCCGTTAGCAGCAGTTCACGTGTAGATTCCTCTTAGAAACCACAGCAATTGCAAAAAGTCTGCTGTAAAGAACATCCTGGGCTTTGGGCTTCGCAGAAACGTTGGCTTGTCAGCAATTGAGAGGTTGCATTGACCTTCCTCTTCCTGGTAGTCGTTTCAAGGTCCCGTCATCCAGGCTTTCTTGAATGCAGCAGTTACTGCTTTTTAGCACTGTTTCAAGTACTGTCCTAAAAGACAGTACAAGCAAAAAGAACTAGGAAAAAGTGGAGCCATAGTATTGTCCTATGGGCTCGTGTTTGGATGTCAAGATGCATATTGATTTTAAAAGATCCCACAATCACAGAATGGCTCGGATTGGAAGGGACCTTGAAGATCACCAAGTTCCAACCCTCCTGCCGTGGGAAGGGACACCTCCCAGTAGATCAGGTTGCCCAGGGCCACATCTAACATGGCCTTGAACACCTCCAGGGATGGGGTATCCACAGGTTCTCTGGGCAACCTGTTCCAGTGCCTCACCTCCCTCTGAGTGAAGAATTTCCTCCTGATCTCTAATCTGAATTTCCCCCCTGTTAGATTAAAAACATTCCCCCTTGTCCTGTCATTATCTGATAGAGCAAAGAGTATCTCTCCATCTTTTAAGTTCTGTTTAACTACTGAAAAACTGCAATGATAGAAATGTAGGGTCTGTTGATGGCAGTCCTGTGCTGTCTGTAAACAGGATTATCTGCACCTGCATAGCTATCTTTGTACTCGAACAAAGGTCAGTCACAAAAGTCATCCTGATGCATGTATTTCTTTAAAGTTTTACACAGTACTCAGTCTGCTGAACAGCAGATTTTCTGAATTAATAAATAGAATGCCATAAAACACAGTGACTTGCCACAACAATAATCTGTGTATGTGTATCTTCCAGCTCATCCTACGAAAGCAGTGGCACTGTGACAACTGGCCAGAGGTATTTATTAAAATGGAGCGTACCACTGGGACAAGTGGAAGTCATAGAGTACGGCAGCAGTGAGGGCCAAGGAGAGAACTGCAGGTTTCCACCCCAGCACTCTGCTGAAAATGTCGTCATTAACTCTAAGCCAAGTAAGTGACAGCTGTTACAGATTTACATATTTCATTTTTTTGCTAAAATACATATGTCAATTGCAGTGGGCTACAGAATACAAAGCATTTGGTGCAAGAAGAATTCTGTAACATGGACATTAACTTAATCTCTTCCTTTGGAAACTGAGAACTCAAGTGCTAAGACAATCTCTTGCCTTGCAGCGTGAATTAGTTGTGTTTGTCCTATTTCAGAGTTTTATGCATGAATGCATAAACAATTCTAGAAGTTTAAATCCTGAATGTGTATGGACATGCAGTAGATTTTTCTTGGTGTAGTAGGGCAGTTATCCAATGGTAGCTGGTTGTACAAATGTTCTTATCCCAGAGTTACAGTGAGGAATTTCTCTTTGATAAAGTTGACAAGCCAACCTGTTGCTGTGGCATCAGAGTCTGGCCACAAGTGGTTACTGAAGGGCAGAAGTTACTTCTCTGACGTCTATAGTATCCCGCCCTTCGAGCACGGTATCAAGTTCTTCAAGGAAGAAAACCCAAACACTTTAATATTAATTTTGATGAGTGTTTTAAAAAATATGCCAATAGAGAACTTCCTCCCAGCCTCTCTCCAAAAATGACCTAAGGCTCTGAAGTTTGCAAGTTCTTTCTGTGCTCATTAATCCATCCTACAAGCTTGCCAACTGCCCTCAAGAGATGTATGAATTTCAAGAGTTTACTCAGTAGCTAGCCTTATATTTATATATATATATATAAATTCTGTATTTGTAAGCATATTTAATATACCTAGATTGTGAAGCATATTAATGGATTGTAATTTAGATTGGTTTCAGTGCTAGCTCTGGACATTATTTCACACTATGTTTATTTAATATTGCATGCTTGGCCTTGTGATTTTTTCCACAGTTGTGCTGTAAGGAGGCAAAAATATTATACTTCAGAACTGAGGTGTGGCTGCAGCATTTAATACCCCCCTTATTCTTAATGACAGTGTCAGGCCTTTTTGCTCCTCCCTTTTTAAATAGCCTAAGAACATTTTTATAGGTATTTATGACTCTTTTTTCAAGGACGACCTCATTCCTAGAACTCCTTTAAAACGTTAATGGTTTATTTAGACAACGAGATTAGAGCTCTTAAACTATAGATTAACAGGTGCTGTATACATGACCCCAAGAGGAGTGAGTACAAGGGACCGTGTAACTTAGAATTGGTTCCCCTCATAAGAGTATGTAGGTGGAACAGCTTATGAATATTGCTAGCGCAACTTTATGCAGCAGCTTCATAATTGATTATATCAAGCCCTTGCCTGTCAGCAAAATCACATAGGAAGTGGAGGATGAAGGGAGAAAGAAAAAACCCTTACCCAAACTATCCTGTAGAACCTACTTGATTTTTTTGGTTTTGAGGTTTCTGTTTCATGATGTGTGGTAACAATAAAAGAAAAAAAAAAAAAAAAAGACTTTGTACATCATTTGTAGTCTCAAACTTTAAATTAAATTGTGCTCAACAGATAAAAGGCAAGGTGAATTTGCTGTTCACTTAGTAAGCTCTGATCACTGCATTAATTCAGTCTTCTAATAAAAAGGATTGAAAGGTAATAATTAAAAAGTTTATGAAGGATACTGGTTATACAAATGAATAAATCTTCTCTCAACTTTAATCAAGCATTTCTCTGAAATGATCCAACTAAATCAATTATAATCAGTCATGAAAAAGGATGAGCTTAGCTTTGCTATTTGCATGTAGTGCTGTGTCAGCACTAGCTGTTACTCTGAATGCAGACTTGTCCGAAATGACCTGTATAGACAAGTTTGAAGAGACGCTTAATTGTGTTCGTTTTTCTGTAGAGGTGCTCTCTTAGTTCCAGTTTTCTTAGCTGCAGAAGATTAAAGAAGCTCAGAAAATAGTCTTCTTGCAGAGAGAAGGGATTGGTTAGACAGTAGTGGTTCACTGTTGCTTAGCTGCACCTACCAAGGTACTGTATTTTATATTTGATGATGACACATCATCATTGTAGTCTTGCATTGTCAGTGAAATATTTTGGGTGTTTAACACAAATGACAAAGCATTACTGGCAAAATATTCAATCATTGCTTGGCTGAAAATACATCACTTTATAGTCATATGTTGCGTTTCCCTCTGGTTTTGAAGTATTCCAAGGAACTGCTGTGGCTTCATGGAATGTGTTTTTAATCTGTTGAAGAGCAAGACAGCCTAAACATCTAATGATCGAGAGCAATTTGGGATGCTAGAGGCAAAATCGTGGTTTCCTTGAACTAGAACCATGTGTAGGTCTGTGTTTTCACCTCTTATTTCTCTCTGTGGAAACTGGAGAAGAGCAGAATGATGATGATTCTGTGTAAAAGCAATAGGGGGGTCACCTCTTCCATTTCTGGAGAACCGAGTAAAGAAAGTTTGTATCTGCAGCACACTGGGTTAAATATTTCCCCCATTAAGGCTATTTACTTATATTACTGTTGCGATCAACAAGAATTCTGTATAGTGTCTGGTTGTGTCCTTGTGAGGATTACAAGTTGTGCCATGATGAGAAAAATGTGATTAACTTTTTTTCCCCACCAGAATCCTTGAATTCTATGACAGAAGACAACTGCCATAAGCGTAGTATCTCACTAGTAACAGCTAAATGCAAATGGCACCCTAAGCTTTCTACCACGTTGCAAGAAAAAATATTTTAAAGATGCAAATTTTACTTTGGGTGTTGCAGGAAAAGTAATAGCCGAATTTGAATTAATCCTGTATAGGTTGTAATATGCAACTGCTGAAAGGTTGAAAGGTTTTGTTAGTACCTATAAATCAAGGGTGTACTTTAGTACTGTTTTAAAGAAAAACAAATGTTGCGGGAACATTGTTTTCAGTTAGCAAAATCATAAATTTGCAGTTTTCTACTCAGTTCTGCTTTGTGTACCAGTCGTTTATCTCTGAATTTTAGAGGAGAATCCATTTAGGGGCTGTTCAGTTAAACTTTTTTTTTTCTTAAGGCTTTCTTGTCTCTTGCCAAGAGATACTGTGTGGCCTGAGGGTGTGTGTGGGGAAAGCAGAAAAAAATCTGAGTTTGTTCTGCTATGATCCTTCTGTCTTTGATGTGCTTTTCCCTTACTCCTGTTATTCTCCCCTAGCACCATAAGTAGATTATGAGATCTTTTAATTATGAACATGGAGAAAGATTGAAGTCTCAGCTGTTTGGCAGATTCCTTATATTTGTACTGTACTTAATACTGTTTTGTCATGGGGAACAATTATAACTTGTGTTTGCTTCCTGTAACAATATTTAAAGCACAAAACATTTCATATTCTCAATTTTCAGGAAAAACATAAAAAAAAAAATAATCGTGTTTTATGGGATTTTTTTGAGCGAATCCAGCAGAGCCTTGTTCCCTGTATGAGTTAATCTTTGAAAGTCTGTGAGTGTAAGCCTCTGGCACCCCAACCAGATGGTTCCTGTAGAAATAGCTACCTTAACTTTGTATGCCAAAGAGGTCTGATGTGTTAATTTTCTTCAGTGGAACCATTTGCAGCAGGATGAAGTTCTTCCCCAGTAAATCCACATACTGTTTGTATCGGCTATACTGATTCTCCTCTACATCCCAATCCTTTTAATGGTGCTGGTTCATGCGAAGAAGCATAGACACATTTATGGTGTTGAAAAATTGAATTAATGGGAAAAAAATTAATGTTGTTATGAACAGGAAGTTTTGATTCACTTGTGCTGGAAGAATTGTGTCATATAACGGATTTCAGTAATCGGTATTTGAAGCATGTTTAAAGTGGTTATGAGAGCATTTGATTTGTTTTTACGGTAAGATATGAAAGATGGTATAATGCTAGGTGAGGTTGCAAAGTGCAAGAAACAAGAACTGTGCTTCAGGACTCAAAAGGAACTTGGCAAAGGGATTGTGTTATGTGAGGAGAACCCTAGGTAATAAATGGTTGAAAAGCTCAGAAGAGACACTTACCTTAATTACACATCTTCAATACTTAATGTCAATTAGTGAATTCCATTCTTCCATTCAGTTTTGTTGATACTTGCATCGACTTCACTCTATCTGCACTACTGACAGTGACAGATTCAATGTTCGCATCTAGACGACTAGTTTCATTCGGTTTGGTTTTCCTTTCTTTTTCTGCTTGCTTTTGCCCCAGACAGCTATGTGCTTATTATGGTCCTGAGGGAATGAACATCAAGTTTAAGGCCTCCTGAATGTTAATATTTGCTCTGTCTGTTTGTGGGTCAGTCTTACTGTTCTGTGCGTTGGTTTCCTCACCTATAATACGATCTCTAGTCTGGGTGGGAGGCCTTAAGCAGTCAAAGTATCTCAGGCATGTAATGCATCTTGTGGAAATCTAATGGAGACCACAGTTCACTTAAAACCACCCACAGGTAAATCAGTATCTTGGATAATCCTATTATCTCACAGAAGAATTGAAAGAGTAATCCAAGGCTATTCAAGTACCAGGTATTGCTAACCTAAATTTCTTTTTTTTTTTTTTTTTTTTTTTTTAATGTAAGCATCTAAAGCAATCAATACATTTGTTTTGCTATCTTTTTCACCATTATATGCTACTTTATTCTGAATGTTCCCTAGTAGTTGAAAGGATTTACCTATTGGCTATTTCCTTGTCTTCATGTTTATTACATTTTTTTTCTGTTGGCTTTTGATGAAGTTTACTGCAGTGTTGCATTGTAATAAATGATAATCATTCAATCAAAAAGGAAAAGCCAACTGAATTTATAGAAAGAGGGTGGCAGGTAAATTAAATGCTACTTATCTTCTTGTGATGAAAAAGAGGGAGGGTGAAAGAGCAGTGAGCACAAATTGTTTTTTAATCCAGTCCTAAATATGTCTCCAAAAGTTATAAAAATAGGGTCAAAGGCAAAATTGTAACTTCTCGTTAAAATGTACTGTGTTCCATTCTAGAAGAATGAGAAGAATGAGATCTTCACTTAAAAATCACCCTTCTGGAAATAGAATCACTGATTAAAAAAATATATATATATATTTCACAGCTCTTTAAAGGGATATGTAGGAACAATAGGTAAATACACTCTCCAGAGTTTGTTTCTTAGACCCCAGCATGTATTTTTATGAGTTTGCAATTTCTGCAGGCTGTTGACAGATGGTGAAATGTGGGTTCTGTGCTGAGATGAATTTCTGTTTGGTGCTGCAGTGACAGCGACCACCCTGAGTTGTCTGTTTACTGATGCTCAGGGCAGCTCAAGAACAAACAGCGTGAGCTGTAAAAGTTTTACACAGTGTTTAATGTAAGAAGACTGCACTGTAAAGGCTCAGAAGCAAAGAGAGTGGCCTAAACATGCTGCCGTCACTGAGTGAGAAGCCCGTGCCTGTCAGCAGCATCTTGGCTTTCTGCTGCTAGTGGTATTCATTAGGAGTGATATGCAGCATAGGCTATTACTTAAGCAAAGAACCATTTAATTTTAACCATATGGCTAAAAGCTGAAAGAGAAAATGAGCAAGACCCATCTGTACAATATATATCATGCAGTGATGAGTGTGGGAGATAACAGTAAAATGAAATAAATGGTTTAGCACGTTTGAGTTTATGGCAGAGTTTTAATGTTATTTTTTTGTTGTTGTTTCACAGATTTTCAGTTCATTGCAAAAATCAAACCTCAGCTTCACTAAATTGTGATTTCTCTGCTTTCCTGATCAGTCTAGGGATAAATTTTACTCCATTTCCGCTTGCTTATGGTCTTGATCTCTGTTGTTTTTGTTTGTTGTCAGGCGTAACACAACACTGAAGTGCAGACGTGATTCTTCTGCGTTTCCTTCTGCTTTGTGCAGTCGGTTCATGTAGGTCTGTGAGTGTTACCAGGGAAACAGGTAGGGGTGTTTGATGGGCTACAGTGTGTGAGCACTTGTGTTTCTGCCACTGTCTTCTTACTCAATGGAAGAACAGTTTTTCTCAAAAACAGAAATAATGCTGCTGCAAAAGCCATTACCACTGAAACTGACTTTTGCTGCTTTGTCCAATGAGAAATGTGGAGTTAGGGAAGGAAAATATGAAGGAAATAAAGCTGCTTTGTCATCACTTTCAGGCTGAACAATTATAATACATCATTTAATACTCAGTCTTGCTTACTGCGGACATTACACCAACTCTAGCATTGGTGATAAGGCTTTAAAATTATGATAATGGCATGAATTGCTAGGTGACCTAACTTTCATCGCTGGGATGAATTTACACTGGTATCATCTCTGGGATGATTTACACTGACAGTGTAAATCTTTGTTTCAAAACTAGTGAAAATAATCTGTATACTAAAGTAATGTAATGTGCATAAATGTAAACTATTGTTAATATATGTGAACAAAAGACCAGAGATTTTAAATAAATCTCACTCCAAACACAGCCTGTTCAGCCAAGCAAACCCAGAGACATTATATAGTTCACTGGCTCAGCAGATACGTGTTTTCAACTGGTGGATTATGCATAGATTAAATTAGGTGTTACATTTTTATCTCACCCACTTTAGAAGAGACTCCTTCCTTTGCTTTTCATACCCTTTTTAGTGGTTGTAGGGCTTTGACATTCAGCTCACAGAAACCTTTTTGTGGCTTGGCAGAGGTCTTATTCACATCTTGACACAGAGTAGTAAAATGAGTAGAAACTATGAGCAAACGAGTATGAAAAAGGGAGGTTGAGCTCCCTCACAGTACAATTTCCACATGAGTTGCAGATATTCTAGTCTCAAATTCAGTGGAAACCACTGACAGCCTGGCCAGCGTATGGTCCCTTGCAGACCTATCTCAAGATAGTTCGTTGCAGTACTATGATCATGTAAGTACATTCAGACATGCACTTTCACTGCCTGTTCATGTCATTGTTTATCTTCTCACATCCAGTTGTGGTAGTTTCACCCTGATGGGCAGCTGAGCTTCACCACACTGCTCTCTCGCTCCTAAAAAGAATGAGAAGAGAAAATACAATGAAAAGGGCTCAAGGGCAGGGATAAGGGCAGGGAGATTGCTTGCCAATTACTGTCACTGACAAAACAGACTCAGCACAGGGAGATTAATGTAATTTATTGCCTATTGATAGCAGAGTAGAACAGTGACAAACCAAATAGCAAACCAAAACCACCTTCCCCCTATCTACGCTCTTCTGCTTCCTCCCCCCAAGCAGCGCAGGAGAACAGAGAATGGGGGCTGCGGTCAGTCCCTGACACTTTGTCTCTGCCGCTCCCTCACGATCACTCTCTGCCCCT
The DNA here is from genome assembly GCF_965140915.1 of Aythya marila. Classification (NCBI taxonomy): domain Eukaryota; kingdom Metazoa; phylum Chordata; class Aves; order Anseriformes; family Anatidae; genus Aythya; species Aythya marila. The sequence goes on along the minus strand of NC_139044.1, from coordinate 97,818,370 downwards.
GCTCGCCTTGGGGTCCCTCCCACGGGATGCCGTCCTTCCTTAACTGATCCTGCAGGGGCTGCCCACAGGCAGCAGCTCTTCAAGAACTGCTCCCACATGGCTCCGTACCACGGGGTCCATCCCCCAGGATCAAACTTCTCCATCATGGGTCCCCCACAGGTGGGCGGCAGCTCCCCCCAAACCCCCTGCTCCTGTGTGGGCTCCTCTCCACAGGCTGCAGCTCTGGCCCGGGGCCTGCTCCCGCGGGGACTCTCCATGGGCCGCAGCCTCCTCGAGGCCACATCCACCTGCTCCACCGGGGGCTCCTCCACGGGCTGCAGCGTGGAGATCTGCTCCATGTGGGACCCATGGGCTGCAGGGGGACAGCCTGCTCCACCAGGGGCCTCTCCACAAGCTTCAGGGGAATTTCTGCTGTATGCCTGGAGCACCTCCTGCCCTCCTGCTGCACTGACTTTGGGGGCTGCAGGGCTGCTTCTCTCATTTTCACACTCCTCTCTCTGAGCTGCAGTTGCACAGCAGGTATTTCTTCCCGTTTCTTCAATCTGCTCTCCCAGAGGCCCACCCAGTGTCACTCACTGGCTCAGCTCTGGGCAACAGCGGGTCCCTTTTGGAGCCAGCCAGAGCTGGCTCCGATCTGACATGGGGCATCTGCTGGGCTCTGCCCACAGAGGCCACCCCTGCAGCCCCCCTGCTTACAAAACTGCCGTGTAAGCCCAACACACCAGTTCCTCTCATATCCTTTACAGCCATGCAGTCACACTCCAGAGGCTCCTTGCAGCTTCCCTCGCTTCTTATGAGGTGGGGGCTTCTAGGTTCCTTCTGCCCTCCCGTTGGACCCTGCAGGTGGAAAGGGTGAGGAAAGAGCTGTAGCACCTCTCTGCTTTCATTCTACAGTCTCTTTGCTTCCAGGATTTTCTTTCCCCATGGAAACAGAGACAGGAACTTGAGGTGCTCTGACTTGTACCTGCAGTCAGTACGTGGCCCAGGGAGGCACTTTGTATCTGTCCTCCTGGTGTGCTGCAGAGGAACTGGGCTGTGGGCTGAATTTCATCTATCAGTCATCCTGTTTCCCTCCCTCCTGTTCCCTACTGGTATAGCTGTTTCTGTCACTAGGAAAAATATTTATGGTGTTTTACCTCTAAAATTCCCTGCACTGTCAAGATTAGCTGAAGATTAATGTAATCCCTAAACCATGCTCACAGTGTATGAGCTACTTCTCACCCTCTTAAAAAGCTTTGCTTGTTGTTCTTGCATAATTTTACTCATGAATGGTATAGCATTATAATTGCTTGCATTTAATACCTTGTACAGTATTTGCAGTTGCAAGCTGCTGATTTTATCTGCACATTACTCAAGCTGTGTGAATAAGCAGGTTTGTGGTTGGACAGTAATTCTGTCCAAATTTTTGTGCGACCTATTTCTTTGGTGTTCAGATCTGATAGAATGAGCATGTATTGAGGCAGGTCTCAGCATTCATGCAGTTACCACTTAAGAGCTGGCAGGGAGGCAAAGCATGTTAAAAAATACTTGTCAGGATGAAGACTTGGACGATTTGTTTTCCAGTCTGTTTTATGTGTACTGGGTGGCACTGAGGACTTGGTTCATTATTCAGTGAGAATAAATACATTAAAAGAATTTTAGAAACTCAGATTATCATATTCAGTAATTTAGCTCTGAGAAATTACCTGTAGGTGCTTATATGATTAAAGTGCAATTAAGATTTCTTCCTTTGCAGAGGTTAGCCTGAGTAATGTCTCCTCATGTTTATGATAATGCTCTTCATGTTGGATGATGATGATGGTCTGTCCTGACAGTGTTGGTAATTAGGTTTGCTTGCACCGTGTCTGGATTTAGCAGTTCATGTTCTACTGATCTCAGGGTGTTTTATTGCTTGTCACTTAATATTCTGTACATGTTTGTGCTGCTTCTTCCCTGTACAAGGCTGTTAATAATATTAATAAACCTTATTTAGGGTTGTGCTGAAAAGCTACATTGAGTACAGCTGCTCACCCTTTTACCGATGGCTGCCAGCTAAGCTTTTGTGTCTTGAGATCATTCCTCATTTCCTATTTACTTCAACTTCCCAACCTAGAGACAAACACTACCCTGTGAATATTTAGTTTGGATCTGAGAATTTTATGAAACCTAGGGTGAACTAGGTTTGAGCAACAGTCAGTGGCTTAGGTTTTTCAGGGGCATGCAACTGCTGAGATCATGAGTTTGATTTGGCATGAAAGAACAAATGGGGCTAAGACAAAAATCTGCTTTTCGTTTATGAACTTTAAATTGATCTATGGGCGTGTTTGTCTTCAGATTCCCTCCATGAAGATGGGTTTTGGTTCCCAAGCCTACTTCTTTGGTATTTTACTGGAATTTCAGTTGGCTATTAAAACACTCTCGTAAAAGAAAAAACAGAAAACAAACCCTACACGCATGCTTTCCTGAGGTGCCTATGGAAACAGGAACAATGTGTGTAAGCAAGTTGAAAGACACAGATAGGAGTGGTGCTGTGTGGGAGCTGTCAAGTACTCTGCTTACATAACAGCATGTGCAGGAAGCTAGTGGTTCAGCATCTAAAAATCAGGTCTCATCTGCTTTGTCACCGGCTTTCACGTTTGTAAAGAATTTTCAGACAGAAGGAGCTAGAGCTAAGGAGGCACTTTCCTTGTGTGCAGCTGCTGAGTTCATTTGTCGTCTTCTGTACAGGGGAAGTTTAGGAGCAGTGGGGCAATTGTCTTCACCCACCTTCCAGTGAAAGTGAAGTGTTTAATTACAAAGGTTTTTACAAAGGGAAGGGGTTTAGTATTTAGCAATGGTCATTACTACCAATCACTAAGTGAAAGACAGTATTCCGAGTATTCATAATCTTTTTACCAACTCTGTTGATCAGTTCTTAAACAGATGGCTTGTGTATGTAAATGTCATATGAAAGTCTTCTTTTCTACTTGCATCAAGAAAATTAGTTTCACTAGACCATCTTAGGGGGAATGTTTTTTTCTCTGTTTTTCTTGATCCCTTACCCAGAGCAGCTATAAGGCATTTGTCCTGTGTATTTTGCATTCCAGTGTATCTGTAGGAGCAGGGTCCCAATGTAGAGGAAGAATTCCTGAATTGCAGTACTTGGACCTTATTAATGCTTTCTGGCTTTCCTTCTTTAAATCAATTCTCAAGATCCTCAGAGAACAGAAAACTATCTTAACTTCTGATATAATTTTCTCTCTCTCTCCATTCTTTTCCTTCTTGAAGGTTGGCCATCAAGAACTGAGCAATGTGATGCTCTCAGTCCACTGTTCCTGTATGAGAAATCAGTGAAAAATTTCCAGGATAGACACGAAATCACATTTAAAACAAAACAGTGAGACAGTTCTGATAGCACTGAAATAGCTTTAAATGTATTATTGCTACATCATCATTGTTAACATGTTCAGGCTAAACTGTCTCAGACATCTGTCCAATTTATTATGAGGTGATCAAGAACTCATCTGTTATCATGATGATTTGCTTTCCAGCCCAGTGCACAAATTTCTCTGTGCTAATGTAGACTTAAATGCTGTGGAAGGGGCCTATCTTTTATTATTTGTTCCGAGAGCATGGTTCTATACGATTACCAGTTTGTTATGCCTTCCTCAGACACAGCAACTTTTAAAGTTACCTCCCACATATATAACTTCTCCCCAGATCCCGGATGATTTTTATGCTCAAGATGAGGATTGAATCTTTTCCAGAGTTCTTTCCTTCACAACACTTGATGTTTCAGTATGCTGCCTGGATACACACAGATGGCTCAGTGGGAGGAAGCAATTTGAGTGCACTCAGCCTCAAACACCAAATCACAAATGGCAAGTCAGATTTGGGATTTATCAGCCTTTCAGCGTAGTCTGCAAATCTGGCACGTTCTGCAAGGGTGCCATTAACTTTGTGTTGCCCCTCAATAAAGCTGCAACTATAGTCAGGAAAATAGCCTTTCCCTGCTTTTATTACATGACTATTTGTGAACTTCCATCCTGTATACTGCACAATCTGACTTCAGGGCTCTGCATCTATCAGTTGAAGTAACCTCTCTGAGGACCTTGAATTTCTCTGATGCATCAGTTCTCAGTTCATGTCAGTATGTTTGTTTTTTTTTTTTTTCAAAGCACATTGTATTGACGTGTTGTGTTTTTTGAACCATAAAGGGAAAAGGTCATTACTATAATCATACTCAGAGCAGATCATGTCAATATTGGTTACTCTGCAGTAAAAAAGGTACCCAGGAGTTGGACTCAATGATCCTTGTGGGTCCCTTCCAGCTCGGGATGTCCTGTGACTGTGTGTGTGTCTGTTAACCATCTTCGGCTTAATATGACACATGGTTCAGAAATCTTTTCAAGAATACTTGTAATATTGAGACTATACTGGATGAAGTTTTTATTTTATTTACATGCCATTTGGATTTACGTGATATTACTTTCAAAAATCCCCCTAACCAGTAATTAAACAGGAGTTTGGAATTGGAAAGGACCACCTAAACCATTATGCCTGTTTACCCAGTCATTGATGCTTAATATATAGGTGTCTGCATCTACTCTAGGCTTTGTAACACTTTTTTATTTCCCATTTAGCAGCATAAATCTGTCATAAATTAGTAAGTCACAGCTGAGAATCAGAACACAGCCAAAGCTTGTGGAAGAGTTGAGTACAAGTAGCACATCACCACACTAAAATCTGTCCCTGAGTAATTCTTTGAGAGTGAGAATGGGGTGTGCTCCATTTGGGATTAAAATAACCAATATGCTCTTGGTGCCCGTGAGAATTGAAAATTTAGGGGAACCGGATGGACGGTGATCACCGGGGAGCGGCTGCACTGCCGGTACCCATTAAGGCAGCTGCTGCTGTGCTGGCTGTGTGCTGGAAGAGACACAGCTGCTGGCTCTGCTCCCAGGGCAAACAGCGTGTGGCCAGAGCTCTGCTGTGCCGTGCACGGGGGGCAGAGAGGGCTCTTCACAGGAAGGTCGGCTACTTTGAAAAGGGAAAACCTCCAATGCTGTGAGGGTTGTGAATTCAGCTCCTGTTTCCTCTTGGTCCCAAAGCGTGGCAGAGATCCTCTAAATAAAGATGGTAAGGGATTGTTTCCCCTTCTGCCCACACCCAAGACACATCTATGCGTGTATTTATGCACAACCTTCCAAATCCTAATTTTGCCTGAGCCAAACTGAGCAGACTTTAACCACACCCAGGGAGTTTCCTGCAGGCTTTGTAAATGGCTTGATGTAAATGGGCTAAAATAGTTTCTGCTACGCTTACAAGAATTACTACAGATCAGGCAAAACTGGTGAGTTTAAAGCTGTGGTTCTGAGCATAAGACTGAGAAATGAGCAGGTAGAAGTGTTTAGTATTATATTCAAATCACAGAATATCCCGAGTTGGAAGGGACCCTAAAGGATCATTGAGTCCAACTCCTTGGACTCAATATCTATATATGGGCTATACATGTATCTCAACTAATGATCAGTTGCTTTAATAAAACATTCCTGCCACCCCAGTTTTACTTCTTAGTTTTCACTTTTTTACAGCAAAAATTAAATTAAACGTTAACCTCCTTTCTTCCCTCAAAAGTAAGTGGCAGGTTTTTCCCTTAAATCTGTCCTGAATACCTTTCAAAATAATGCTGAGCAAGGAGCAGGAGTTTTTTTGCATGAATTCCTGGTTGTTGGCACTAAACTTGACTGTTGCAGGGAGGCACGAATTCCTCTGGTAAGATCTTAGCAACAAAGGAGTTGATGAAAAAAAAATCCTGCTAACTTGCATGTGGCCAAGATTTCACCCTTGATCTGTAGGCGGAATGCAAAAAGCTTTGCCTCCGAAGCCATACAGAGGGTTATTGGCTACAGCACATGGCATTTTCTCCTAACACCATTCTGCATAACACGTAGGATGTGTAGAGCTGGGAAGAACCTTCTCTAGATTCCTGCTTTTTTTCCACAATGGGAAAAAAAATATGTTTTGGAACTTGATAATTCGCAAGAGTGGCTTAGAAAAGGGAAGGAAATGACTTTATCGTTTGTAAAACTTTTCAAAGTACAAAAAGCCACCCCCACACAAGAGTGTATCATCTGCTTTGGAATGAATCCAAGAGTTTATCTGTGCTCTCTGTGGAGGAAAGAAAGAGCAAACACCCACCCAAACCCGCCAGCAATCTAATGGTCAAGGAACATGTGGAGGCTGAAGTGGGCAAACCTCTGGCTATGAATTGAGAAACACATCTGATGAGCAGACTGCAGTGCTCCCCACCACCGTCACCACCTACTTCACCCAGGAAAAAACCCTTGGTTAGACAATTCTCAGCTAAATCAACTGATAGTTAACATATTGTTAGCCACCAAGGATCCAAGCAAGCTAATCCTAATTTAAAAGACATTTTGAGTAACCCTTGCAGGACCTGATTCAGAGATGAAATTGCTGTAACTTAGAACTCAGTATTGAGGCACAAATCGAGTGGTAAATTCTGAGAAAATTATTTTCTGAAGTGTATATTGTTATGATCTCAGTTATTTTTCCCTGTTTCAGTTTGTGCCTACTAAGGACCTTCAGGGAGGAATGATGATAGCCACAGCTATTGATTTCTTCCTTGGCTGACCATTACAAATTTTTCTTAATGTGACCATTTGTCACACATGAATATCAGAGATCAGAGGATGGAAGCAGGCTGTCTTTAATTATTGATTGGTTTGGTTTTTGGCTTTCTTCTCTGTGCTAAGAACTTGGTCTTTAATGAATGAGCCTGAATTGACTTCCGTTTGGCTTTTCTAAATCATTTCATATGCCAGGTTAGTTTATTTGTTTTGACATTCTCATTGCTTCCTTTTTAATCTTGATTTATTAAAATTGTATAAAATATGCATGATGCAAACAAAATAGACTCAGATGACAAATAGTGAAGGGGATTGAAGATTTATGCCTTACTCTTAATGCTGGAACTAGGATATCTATAGAAGCATTTGAAGCTCCAGGAAGAGGAAGGTAGAGAAGAGCTACTTCCAGGTGTGGTGGACGTATATGCTATAATGGGGAATCCAGTCAGTGTAAGTAGTTAAAGCTTGCTTTATGGCCTCAGTTGAAGCCTATGGCACAAAATCCTGCAGTATCTAAGAGCTGCCAGATTGCTTGCTTGCTGCCTGATTTGTTGCAGGTTAGTGTCCTGTCTCTGACCTGCTTTCGGTAATAAAACAAAATCTCAGGGAACTCCATGTTTATGAGGCTGCAAAGAGTGATCCTGGCTTTTAAACTTTAGAAATGGTGTAGCTGAAATTCCCTCGAGTGAAAATATCCATCCTATTACAAATGAATTCTCACAAACTTCCAGCTTTTCACAGCAAGACAGTTTTAAATTTTCTCTTGGATCAGACCCACAAGTATAAATTTTGGAAATATCTGTGGTAGGTTTTTCAGTGCAGCAGTTTGGTTTGTTTGACCGTGGGATTTATAAATGACAGGTAAATGAATGGACTTCTGCCAGAAGCTCAGCTAACTGCCAATTACTTACAATCACTCTAAATCTTGTTTTGCAGAAACTAACTTTTTGTTACAGAAATGTGGGGCAAGAATGGTTTCATTTGTGTTCTTTACAATGACAAACATGTTATCATGGCTTCCAGCCAGATTTCACCAGACTTCTAACACTGAACAGTCCTTTTCTTTACAAGTAGCCCCACTGAAATCAACAATTCGATGTGTCTAGGAACTAGCAATTCTGGTGCTTAATAATTTATAATTACTGTAGACATCCATTAGTAAAAGATTTTAAGCTAGCAGAAGAGGGATATAAGGAGAAAAGAGTTTACAGTTTTCAGGTATTGTTTTTATTCAAGTATTTGGACTGGAGAAAGTGAAAATACAGCTCAATGAAAGCACAGTCTGCCATTCCAGAAAAGTATTACATTTTTGTTTTAAACAAATCATTTCTCAGCTGAAGATAATGTTAAAAACCTAAGAGAAAGCTCTTAGGACTACTTTGGGATTGTTTCTTTTTAATGAATGTAACAATCTTTTCTTACAGACTGATTTGTTTGTGAGGATAAGAAAGACTATATTGTGCCTTTAATTAGCATTCAGAACAGGCAAAGGAGGGTGGATGAAAGTTGAATCTATTTTGTGGTTGGGTAACTAGTAGTAAGTGCAGTAAGCCCTGATAAGTGCTCAAGGGCAATACTCCGAAATCCTTTCTTTTGTTCAATTTACCAAAACACCTAAAGGCAAGGGAATAACTTGCAATTTTCTGGGCATGTATAATATCTCCAGTTTATGTTTTCCTGCAGTGGAGAATTCATAGGTAAAGTAACCTGTAACATCTTCCGTAGGCCTTGTAATTTTACCTTCTAAGAGCATCTTTGTGGTCTGCAGTCCTAGGAATAATATCCATGTAATCCTTGTGAAATGAGTGTTTGGCATTACTTTTAGGCAGAAGCTGCCTATATACTGGGCATACGTAGCCAGAATTATATTTAAATCGTATTCTTGCCAGCTCAGGGTTGAAAACTGCTCAGGGTAGTTTGCTGCCCATAGACTAGCTTCCAAAAGTGTGGCTTGGTAAAGGAGCCATAGTTCAGATAGCACACTGCAGGAGCTAAATAATCTGCAGGGGGGTCCTGGGAAAAATAATCCTGCCTGATTCCTGTCATTCAGCCAACGGGAAATGTGCAGACTCTGTATGAGTCAGGGTGTGAGGTTTTGGGGGAGAGGGAGAGAGTTGTTTCTGCAAGAGCTGCGTAGCCATCCTTCTAACACGTCTGGGAGTCAAGGTGCTAGCAGGGCTTTGAAAACTTTGTGCATATGAATAGGCAGTTTATTCTACTAGTCAGAATATTTTTCTGAGTCACTGTTACTCTGCGAACAAGCATACTTATTGATGGCTAGGGAAAAATATTGCTGCTGCTAAGACTTGGTGCTGTTTTCAGGTCAGCTTCTTTCTTATTTTAGCATTATTGCAGTAATGTTTCAAGTGGTTCAGTGAAATTGCAGATTCGTGTTAGAGTTGGGATGTGGGCATATGATCCTGCATTCTCGTTCTCTCAAGGTAAAACAAGATTTGAGTTTTAAACCATCATAGTGAAAGCTACAAATATATATTTTTTTGCTTCATCACATGACAGAAAGCAATATTTATAAGGGATGTTCAAACTAATGTGTAACAACAAATTTGGTTGTCGGTGCTAAGCAAAAATTCAGTATTACATAGAGGTTTGGAGGCCAGCGAGGCTTTGATATTTGTCACAATTCTCATTCATGCTTTAAAGCTACAGATGATGCTCTTCTTTCTAATAGATGAACAAAGTGAAAAAGACAACTAATGAACTGAAAGGAAATGGCTGTGGTAACACCTGTGTATATGCAAAGCTAGCATACAATAATATATACTACTATCTGTAATTTCCAATGACGTATTTTACAATTATCTGTTGTTAAGAACACTGGAAGCACCTGGAGCAACTAAATGAAATGGCCATGATAAATAAAACAATGAAGAACCTACTTGGACCTTGATGCATTAGTTGTTTTTATGATCCAGAGGGAGCAAAGCCTATTTAGATAAGCCTAATTTTCTCAGTGTTAAGAAATAATTACATATGTTAATAGTGTTATCTTTGCCATGCTTTCATCCTTTAACTGAGAATTACCTCTTTTTATTACATATAACCTTCTGTTCTTATTCATTTTAGACAAGCTGTATATGGGACCAGGGCAACTATACCATGATCTGCAGAACCTTTTGCATGACTTGAATGTAGTTGGTCAAATTAGTCAATTAATAAGCAGCCTTAAAGGAAACTATCAGGTAATAAACAAAGCTGGGTTTATTTTTCAAATAAGTTCCTGTTGTAAAGTAGCATAATTGTTTTTCCCTAGGGTCTGTGCAAGACCTTATGTAATTCTCTCTGTAAAGAAATCATGTTTAGCTCCAGTAATTCATTTGCTTTTAAATGTTTAGTGTTATAAGTAGATTACAACTGTCTTTCTAATATTGATCTACTTTGTTGTTTTGCAGTGTAGGTGGATACTACAATTGTCTGCATTTCCTCAGTAGCTGATAAGCTTATATGGAAACAGAATTAGGTTTTGATCTTAATATATTGGATTCTTACAGTTAGACAATGTAGTAGGAGGGTGTTTTTTTGGAGAAAGCTCTTGATGCTTGTACAAGCTTATAATCCTAGCTTTCAGGATGGAATTGTGCTTAAAACTGAGTGCAAATCACAAAAATATTAATGGACGTTCAGAGGAATTCTGAAAGCAATTTGCTTTGATTTTTTTTTTTTTTTTGCATCCCGTTCATTTAGCTTTTATTCTGGCAAGCAGATACAGCACCTTAACACTGAATTTCAGAATGCGTTCTCCACATTCTTAAGACTTAATAAATAAAGATTTTAAAACTCTTTTCATTTTAAAACTCTTATTTGACACCATAGTATATAAATGCATGTGAGTATGTATATGAAATCTGAATTTCTTAGGATATCTTACCTTCAGAATCAAGGGCATTAAATAAAACACAAAACTTTGTGAAAACGTGTACTGCAAAGGAAGCTTTAGGAAGCAGTACTTAAGTTTGGACAAAATTTCACCAGGATTTGGAGGTGAATTTCAGCTGCATTATTGGAAGTATGTGTGTATCAAATACTATGGGACTTTCACCCACTAAAATATACAAAACCTCTCTACCTGTGCTGCCCGTCAGAGCCAACTACCTTTTAAAAACTAAAAATGTGATCAATGTTTCCAGGTTGAGACATGTAAAATAATTAGGACAATTTAGATGAGGTCAGCTTCTTTATTTTTAAAAGATACTTGAATTTTCATAAAATTCTAACTATTGGCATTTCATGTGCTCTTGTGTATAAATAGCTTGTTACTACTGATGCTTTCAGTGTCACTCAGATCTGCTTGCCCTCTGTGACTGAACACTGAGGTTGCAGAGGGTGGTTGTTGCAGCATCCTACCCAAGCAGATTGCATCTACACAGAGCTTTTGTGATGGCTACGTAAATATTTTTGCCTCAAAGATTTGTACAGAAGCATTGGCAGTATGTTTTATAGAGGTTTTCTTAAGAACAGAAATTTCTTTAGAACCATTTGAATTCTGGGGGGTTCTTTGTAACTATTCATTGAAATGAAGTAAAAGGGTTTTGCTGCAATTGATGCAAATTCACATTTCTTACTCTGACAAATGCTTGGGAGCATAATTTACGTATTGTCAAACTGAACAGTGTGAGAGTAAATCATCACATAAAATATGTTAACAACCTGTCTACAGATACTTTTGAGATATTTTTACAGATATTTTTGAAACGTTTACAAATCTGGCTAAATTATCCATGACCTAAATGAGATTCATTAGTAACTAAATGAAATTCATTTAGTTCATTATCCAGAACTAAATGAGACCCAGGTGCCAGGAATTTTTTGCTGATATGTGGAGATTACCTTAGTTTACTGGAAATAGGTCAGTAAGTGGCTGTTGAACCTTACCTTTTTTTATTCTTTCAGAACTTAAACCAATCAGTAGCCCATGACTGGACCTCAGGTTTACAAAAACTGATCTTGAAAAAAGAAGATGAAATCAGAGCAGCAGATCGCTGTAGAATTCAGCTGCAGCTTCCAGGAAAACAGGACAAGTCAGTAGTAATCTAATTTGCAAAACTTTCCAAATGGGTAGGGATGTACCAGGAAGGATTTTGGAGTCGTTAGCTCTTTCTGCTCTACTCTCTGTAAGGTTAGCCTCTCACTTCTGCTGTCGTGCCACAGTGTTGGCAACTTACATGTTGCAGGACAGCCCTGTAGTTTTTCTCTTGTTCCTCAGCTTTATGTTCTTGATGCAAGATGAGAGATGGGAGTTAGAGCAATGAGAGTTAACAGGGAATAGCCTTTGTTATTTCAATTCACCAAGGAGGATTGTTCTTTTCATACCATTTCATGTGAAGGGTGGGAACAGGGGCATATGACATATCATAGCCTGCATAGCCTCTGTTTCTATCATAGCTGTCTTTGTCTAAGTATTAGAAAATAATGGAATTTCTTCTTGCTCAACATTTCTAGCGTTGACTGTATCTCTTTGTGCATTTGGAATGGCCTGTTCTGTTTTTTTGTTTGTTTTGTTTTGCTAGTTTGTTTTTAATTTTTTATTATTAATTTATTTATTTGTCTTGCAGGTCTGGGCGGCCTACATTCTTTACAGCTGTATTCAATACATTTACCCCTGCCATCAAACAGTCTTGGATCAACAATTTACAAATGGCTAAACTAGCCCTTGGTAATTCTTAGTTGCTTACATTTCCTGTCAAGTTCTCAATGTACAGTGCAATTCTTTTCTTAGATTTTTTGGACAAAATTCTATCTGCAATAAAGTAGGTAATAGTGATTGTGTATCATTACAAATTAATGAGGATCTAGGCATCAGGGACACATTAGGATCTGGACATCATTGTCAAGGAATATAATTTCTACAGTATTTTAATGAAATCTATGATAATCATTTCTAATTCGAAAATCAAAATTGTAATATCAAAATCAAAATGCACTAGAGGACAGACAAGTGAGAAATTTACTTCATTGTAAATTTATTTTTTCAGATCTTACAAACCTTTCAACCATATGCCTTTCAGTTCAAATTCCTGTGTTTTAGCTCAAGAATGATTTTAGCTAGGAAATGGCAGAAAGGTGTTGGGTTCGTGTTTAGCTTTCTGAGCATGAAATAAACATTTATGCAATTTTAATAAAACATTTCCCTAGTTGGATACATGAAACAAGTTTTTATTTTGAGGATCCTTGTAATTATGATGAATAGTAGATGGCAGTAATGTCACTTAACTGGCAGAGCAGTGGTCATATTTGCAGAAGATAGATTTGCTGGAATCTGAGGAAAGGTTTGGTGGTGTTCAAGCGTTCAAAAGGGAAAAGGCAAATGTACCTTTTCCTCTTTTAATAACCTACTGACAGGATCATTGACTTATGAAAACACCATTAACAATTCACTAGCATTAGGTGTTTTTTTTTGTTTGTTTTGTTTTGTTTTGTTTTTTGCATTAATGATAGTTATGTAATCTATATCAAATTTCTGCTCATAGTTGTAAGTTGTCATTTATACCAACAGAAGTATATATGGCATGAGAAGAGCCTGGTCATTATTAACCAGTTCTAGAATTATTTTCTAGTTCTGTAGAGAGGTGTAAGCGATTATTCAGTAAAAGTATCGTGAGATGTTTGTTGCTATTTTCTTTCCATTACAGCGGAGGATAACCTGTTAGGTTGGTTCTGCATAGAAGATGATGGGAATCAAATCAAAAAGGAGAAACATCCTCTCCTTGTTAGACACATGCCAGTGATGATGGCCAAGCAACAGGAATTCAAGGTGAACAGAAGTGATATGCAAAATTACAATTGCCTTTCTTCAGTGATCTCTCTTTTAAGGAATACTGTATTGTGTGTGTGTGTATATACATATATTCTCGTGAGTTACAGTTATTCTTGGATGTAAGACCAATAGCAATACAAGGTCCAAGAGGGTCTCAGGAATGAACAATACCTGCAGTATTTAAGACTTCAGAGAACATGGTATTTAGTTTTATATTATATGAATTTTATTTTCAGGTGTAAGCTCATCACTCAATGAAAGCAAAATTAGTAGGAGTTTTGAACTTATCTCGAGGTTTCCAAGTGTTTATTTGAAGCTCCAGAGTAAACCTCAGTTACAATTGGGGCAGAAAATTGATCTCCTGCTCAAATTTCTGATTTGAATTAATGCACAGAGAGCAAATTTTAAAATGTTTTTTTTTTTTTAAATTATGCTTTATGGGGTCATATATCAAATGTAGTCCTGTTCTGAAAGGTGATGCAGAAATTGTGTTAATGGCTCATTTTCCAAAGTAATCTGTTTGAAGTCATATTTACCACTGATTTTAATGATGAAAATAAGTACAGCATGTCAAAGCTAGTAGATGAAAGGAAAGGGTGCTGGATGCTGTTTTTTCCTGTGCATCAGCAGGATTTCTATTGAGTATCAGTTAGTTAGGCTTGTACAAAAAGACTGATGGAAATAAAATTGTATATGTGTGACCAGAATGACAGTGTTTAATGTTATAACATGAGTACTGCTTGAAGCCTGAATAGGTCTGCAGATTCTTGTTGCTTGGACAGTCTAAACAGGAAAGAAGTTTATCTGAGAGCTTCACTGCGAGTATGAGTATACAGGGCTGGATGTTAAGGGGCAAATTGCTAGCTGGACATGCATTTGAAATGTGTAACACTTTTAAATGGGGACATGCCTATTATCCTGTGTTTTGTTTTGTTTTTCCAAGCAGAGCTGCAGTTGCACCCAGTCTGCTGAAAGTCTCTAGTCTCCCATACAGCCATCATCATTCATATCTTACTAAAACCTCAGATTTATCATTAGTGAATACTTTCTAATGTCACCATAGGTAAATAACCAAAAGAATTGATTTTTTGTAAGGGAATGTAAAATACTTACGTTTCCATAGAGCTAGGCATTTGCAAATTCTGTAGGGCCATGCCAGCTGCCTTGAAAGCCCAGATTTAACCCCTGTAATCAAGTTACAAGAGGATCTGTTTGTTTTGGAAAGAAGGGGAGGTCAGTTGCCCATACAGGTGTGTAATGGTCTTTGCTATCATCACTTCAGCAGAAGACATTGCATGGCAGAGCTTGCCTGAGCTTCAGGTCTGCTCTGCCAGTTTTACAGCTCCTAAAGAGCTGTGCAAGCCCAACTGTTACTCATGATGCTCTTAAGGCCTTGATGTTAGTGGATGAAATCATCTAAGTATTACTTGTGCTTTTCTGCAGCTTCAGCTGCAGTTTGGATTAGCTGTCTCAGCTAATCAAATCAAATCGCCCTTGTGAGAAGATAGTTGCAGCATGTGTTAAATGAGACAAGCTAAGACTGGCATAGATGCTTTTTTTTTTATTTATTCTTTTTCTGATCTTTCTGTCTTACACATGTAGTATATTGCTTTGGTGAATACAAACCATCATTTTTACTACTGCTATTCACTTGGTGATGCCTGCTGACTTCATGGAGAATTGTGTAATTCTTTGCACTTCTGAAAATTCAATAAACTGGGAATTTAGAATTCTAACTTATGCCCACTCTTGTTTCCTTATTTTTTTTTTCTAAATTATTCATTGTACAGAGATGATGTTGCAAGGTTCTGTTGAAGTGTGTAAGTTCATACTAACCAAATAGTCTTCAGAGCCATTAGCAATATAATCATAGTGTCATTGGTGTCTTAGACAATAACATTTGCGTGAATTGTAGAGGATCTTGTCTAAAAACATAGTATCACACCTCATCAGGAACCTTTTACTCTGTACGTTATTATGAACTGCTTGAATATATTATAAAGTGTTTACATAAACTTTGTGCAGCTCTTCCATGGATATTAGATAAATCAGGGAAAACAGAAATCCGTGACTGCTCATAAAAATGACTTTTTCAGAGCCTACATATTGGTGCTTGAATGATTTTCTGAGATGGGATAGACTTGCATAGTTCTTGAGTCTCGTGTAGCTTTCAGGATGTTTTTTTTTTTCTTTTTTTTTTCCTTTTTTTCTTTTTTTCTTTTTTTCTTTTTTTCTTTTTTTCTTTTTTTCTTTTTTTCTTTTTTTCTTTTTTTCTTTTTTTCTTTTTTTGTTCTTTTTTTAAGGGGCCTGGATGATAAAATCATGAGTGTGGTTATTACTTTACTGACAGTGATATGATGACATGCAGTTGGAAGTGAGTGAGAGTGCTTTGGAGCATAGCATTGCCATTCAAAATGAGTAAAACACCTGGAGAAATAATCTGGAAAAAAACAAAAATAATGAGGATGATAGCTACTAGGACAGGCACGTGATAGGTATGCTCAGGCAGAAATAAATAACTTCACAAGTTGAGATTGAGGAAGTGGTTGAGTAGAAAGTCTGTAAAAGTAATTTTTAATAAACCAACAATGCAAAAATTGGTTAAGAATGTAATATTGTGACAAAGAGCAAACAACCAATGGGTTTACACAGGGTTCAGAAAAGGTACTCATTATGTACTCTAGATGAACTATAACAGTTCATCTAGAACAGTGTGTTCAGTTCTAGAAAGTTTTGCACTTTCAAATATTCAGAGCTGATGGGGAGATGCTAGTTCTAAAACAGCAATCACAATCAAGAATTTTATAAACTAATTAAATATAGAATATATTTATTTTATTTTATAAATAATTGAATGATTTAAGCAGTAATGTTCATTTAGCATAAAGAAGAAGAAACTCAGGGAGGTTCATAACATATAGCAGCCTTATTTATAAAAGAGCACTGCTGAGGTGAAGGAAATACCTAGTGGCTAACATGGGAGGTAAAGACTAGCAATTACTAAAAGGGTGGTTTGGGGTTGGATGTTTGGAAAAAAATAACAAAAGTCATGAAGCATTTGAGCACATCAGGTATATGATTTGTAATCTTAATCTTTAATATCTGTAAAAGTAGATAAAGAATGGGTTAGGATTAATGCACATGCAGTTGACCCTGCCCACTGGAAGCTGGTTGAGCCAGACTGACTTCTTGCCTTCTCTTCTGTCATTGTGATATCCTTAAATGCTTTAGTTAATTACACACTAAATTAACTAGAATCAAGCATTTTTATTTTTTTTTAATGTGTTAACTGTTCTTTTTTCTTTGTTTGAAGATTGAATGTGCTGCTTATAATCCTGAACCATACCTCTCTGGAGAAAATGAGTCAGATTCCTGTTCCATGGAACATGGTTTTCTTTGGGTAAGCTTAGTCTTACAAAGGGGTTTGTCTCCTCTTTCTTGAATTGTTCATTGTGACTCTTAGTAGCATATGGATCTGAAATTATTATTATTGTTACCATCATGTTACGATGGAATTCTGTAAAGGATACATAGTAATTTTGTCCACATGATCTCACTGTACTCTGCAGGGTTTCATTTATGTGTATGTGATTTGTTAGCGTGGCACAGAATGAATTCCAAAGCGCTGAGCACAGTTAGACATGAGTTATGTGCTAATTTCTAATGAGGGCTACTTAAACCCATATGAGCTCACACTGTCCTTTTGTCTGTTTCCGTATTTTAAAAATGTTTTATCCATAAATAATCTGTTTAAGGTTGTACATAGGAAATAGCTTTATTCTGACTTATTTTATTGCAACCCCAAATATGCTGATATTCCAGCAGACAAAGTGACATTTGCCAAAACTTGTTTTTAAAACAATTTCAGTAGATTTTCTTTTTAATACAATACTGAAATTTTTTAGGGGCAATATTCTGGAACCTTTGAGAGTTAAAAGTTTTTGTTGGCGGTCGTTTTCAGGATGACCTGTGTAATTTCTTTTTGTCTTCGGTCTTCGTAAACAGTCATCACAAATACCTGCCAATAAAGCCTTTTTACTACAATGTAATGTTCTTTCTTCTCGTTTGCCATGTTTTTTTCATTTCGTATAAACATAAAAATGTTCACAACATTTTAAAATGTTATAAATTAAACATAATATATAACATTTTTATAGTATTTTTAAATGTTATAAATTAAGTATACTATATAAATGTGTATTGCTGCCCAGGCAGATAATTTAGTTTTCCACGCTTCCCAGCTCCCTAAAATATACCAATTAGTTTCTGTAATTGCATTATTTTCAGTATGTACATATGCATATGAGTTAAACATCCCAGGTCATAATATTTGTCTTCAAAGAAAAAAGTGTTTTTGTAAGTATATGAGGGAATTTTGTGTTCTTACGTAATCTTTAAAAACATGTTTGTGCTGAATTATTTTCTTGTTCAACTAGAGACGCACTCTTTTACTTTCCAGTATTCGTTCTTGTTAATGCTGGTCTTGCTGGAGTCAGGCATCAGACTTCATCTTTTATTTTATTTTTTTTTCTCCCAATTCAGATTGGTAGTTGTACTAATCAGATGGGCCAGATTGCAATAGTCTCATTTCAGAGCTCTGGCCCTAAGGTTATTGAGTGCTTCAATGTGGAATCACGGATTCTTTGCATGGTCTACATACCAGAGGAGGAGAAACTAAAAGAACGAAATATGTCTTTAGATTCTGAAAATGTTCCTGCAAAAGCTTCTAATGTGCCTACTATTTGCCTTGGCATGGAAGAAGGAAGGTGATTCTCAATTTCAGTATACTATATATGATTAGCTTTACTACTCTAGCAAAAATGTGTGAGATGCTTTCTAGAACACGTTTTCTTTTTAATAATGTATTCATGAATACCCAATGACATCAACTCATCATTTCCACCTAAATCAAGAAAAAATACGCTCCACATGATTTTGAAATATACTTTGTACTATATAAAATGAAAATAATACCTGTATTTGATGAAAATAATACCTATATTTTGATGAAATTTTATTAATCATACATCATGTCTGAACAATATAAATACTATTTTTGTAATGTTGCAACCTAATTTTTAGGTATTGTAAATTTTTCCCCTGGTATTTTGTTACATACTCTTTCATGCATATTATATTAAGATTTAAATAAAATACAATTTTGTAGTTTTATTTTTTCTTGTTTCTCTTTGTAGCATTTCTGTTTACAAAAGTTGCCAAGGTTCAAAGAAAATTCGACTTCAACACTTCTTCACTCCTGAAAAATCAACTGTTATGAGCTTAACGTATATGTCGCAATACTTGTTTGCTGGCTTGGTAAATGGAAACATTGCAATCTACACAAAAGCAGAAGGTAATGTAGTGATATGATTTGATAACATCCTGAGGAACTTGCATGTCAGTATATTTTGGCACAAGCAGTTTTCCACTACCATATTGTTTCTCCATGTAGAAATGCTGAAGTAAGGTTACTGCAGTTACAGGGGAAAAATATATATGAAAAAAAATATATCATATTTTCATTTATTACTTTGAAGAATACTTGGTAATTTGATACTGTTCTTTTTATTTGGTACCATAAAATACATATGAAAATTGATCAGTGCTCCAGCTTAAAACCTTAGGTATTCAGTGTCATGACTCCCTATATTTGCTAACATTGTTTGCTGTATTTTACATAGCAGTATGCTAATTCCATTCTACTTCTCAATATCGACTTCAACACTTCTTCACTCCTGAAAAATCAATTGTTATGAACTGTTATGTTTATGAAAGACAAAAATTTCCTAATGGTAAATATTTCTGTATATCTCATTTGAAATAATGAGTCAGCTTTTATTTTTCAGATGAAAGTGATTCCTCTTTGTGCATCTCATATATTTCACAGTAGGACTCATTTTTCATTGCCATTTTGGCCGTTTGTGCTCTATCTAGCTAAATAATTGTTCAAAATAATCTGAGTAAAGGAGAATCCCAGGTACCACTTCTGAACTAGAACTGACTTCTTCAGAGCTGGCTTGGGTGGAAGTCTGTGCACTTTGAGAATTTTTCATGAACTTTCCTGCAGTACCACATACACGTACAGTTAGTTCAGCTCAAAAAGCAGTGGGGAGCAGCGACACCTGAGTTTTTAAATAGCTCTAAGTGAGATGTTAGCAGAGACACACCTAACCTTGCGAAGTGCAGAGCTGGCACTACTACCTAATATACCTTGTTATCTTGAGGTGCATAAGTGTTGTTGCTGTGCTTCTCTAATATGACAGGTGCTGTGAACAGTACAGCTGTGTTTGTGTGGCACTACACCTTAACTACTGAATCCTGCCAGCCTCTAACTGCAGAGCCAACTTCAGTGACTTAAATTTGTGGAAGAAATGATATGCCACCTGTATTGTCCAGTGTTAGATAATACAAAGAGTTTGGGAAATACCTTTTCAAGCAGCAAAGAATCTCAAAGTGTTGGGAAAGAGATTTTCTTTCACCAAGTGCCATCTTCAACTCAGTGGGTTTCCTCCTTCCTTCTTGGCTGTCTTCTCTTATCTGAAGCCAGACATTACATTTCAGTGCCCCCCCCCCCCTTTTTTTTTTTTCCCACTGAATAGCAAATTTATCCTTGTTTCAGAGGCAGAGAAACCTTGACCCTAGTCTCACAGCATCATTTTTTGACGCTTCAATTTCTGTATTTGCCTGTGTGGGGTAGAAAGTGCAACTGCGATCTTCTCTGAATGCGATGGGTGTGTTTAAGATTGCTGTCACTCAACTTCTTCTGAAAAAGACCATTGAAAAACAAGAGTGGCATCCTTAGCAGTATAGGTAAGAAAGGATGCATGGGTTGCATATCTACAGAGCGAGTTAAGAATGGGGCAGAGCTGTTAATCAGACAGAATTGTGAGCTGGAGGATTGACCAGGATCATAGTGTCCCCTTCCTCTAAGGCACGGGTTTTGTGCAGCTGAGTATTCAAGGAGCTTGTTACGTTCTCTTTCAGGATAGCTGAAGCTCAAATGGGAAATGTGTTTTTTTTATTTTTATTTATTTATTTTTTTTTTCCTGACTCATCCTGTGGTGCCTTCCTTTGCAGTTTGGTCTATGTTTGTTATTTCAGTTCTCCATGCCTTGTGAAAGTAGTGCAAATCAGCTGCCCCCACATTAGCATTTGGATTCCTTATAGCTCACTGCTGCTGTCATGTGATCCTTCAGCCCTGAAGGGGTGTTTTTATGAGCACTGACCTATTTTACCAAACAAAGGAATCTGAGCAGGGAAATAGAAGGGACAGAGAGTGCAGCCTAATAAGAGCTTCGTGTAATTCGTCCGTGTCGCCTTCTCTTCTGCAGAGGGGGTTACCTTCCAACCATATAGGAACCAACTCTTTTTTTTTGGTCTGTCAGCATAGAGGAGATTAAGGCAAAAATTAAAAGTGAAAGTGAAATATAACCAACTGCATTACCAGACATCCTGATTAGAAGCCTGCATTCAAAGACAAATGTTTTGGGATGCACAGGTAAAATAGTTGTGCAGCCTATTGTGGTACTTCATGAATAAGAAGGAGTAAGTAATCTTCCAGGGTGAAAAATCTATCTGCCTGTTTCTATTAGAATTATGATCCTTGTTTCTTCCGTTATAGGTAGTGTTTTGTGGATCAGTTCAGTCACTGAAGCTCAATGCCTGTACATATGTAGTCATATGTACATATGTAGTCTTATGTAGACTTCTGTCATTTGGTATTCATCACCCAAATAAGTATAATTGCTCCTATTGTTTTCAGATGGCTTAATACATAAAAGCATACAGCTTGTTTAGAAATAGCAAGTACTCTACTCTGACTTTCTTCTCAAGAAAACTCTGTCCATTTGACAGCATCTGCAATGCTCTGGCTGCAGAGAAGTCTTCTCATGGAGTAATTTAAAATGGGAAGTAAAGAGCTGAGGACCACATGGCATGGTAATGGGAGAGTTGGAGGTTCACGGTGTAACTTCCTCCTTCATGGAGGGCAGTCATGTTTACTCAGACACCTCTGTGTTGGTGGGTTTTCACTTTTGGATTAAAAAGTATTTGAACCTGAATGTATTTGAAAATAAATTAAAGGCAATGGGGCACTGTTATCTTAAAATCTACTCAGTTCCAAAATGTGAGCTGGCATGGTCATCTGAGAAAATGTCACAGAAGAGCTAGGAGGTAGGTGAACTAATATTAATCCTAGAAATAGAAGCCTTAATAATTACACCTAGGCACGTGTTTTTTTTTTTTTGTTTTGTTTTGTTTTGTGAGTAAGAAAGCTAGTTTGAGAAACCATAAAACAGCTAGCACGTTAAATGTTTATATGGGAATGGTAGTGATGTGGATTGTAGTGTTCATCTGACACTTTGCATGTTGAGAACTTGTATACAGTGCTAGGAAGTTTGCACAGTTATCGTTCTGAAATATTGTGTATTCAGTGTTTGCCCCAGACCAAATTATTATGAATATTTCCAGGCAAAACACTTTTAGATGAGGTTAAGGAAAAAGTATGTTGCAATGTCTGTGTAAGAAATGTAACAAAAACCTCTTTGTGCTGATTGCAGACAGACCAACAGATGTGTTTTCTGAGTGACGTAATAGCAAAAAAGGTCAGCATATGTTTGACTTCCATTCACAAAAGTATCTTAGGAAAAGGAAATCACAATCTTTATAAAAGGTAGGTGTATTGTCCCTGGTGTACTGGAGTCAGTTCCAGGTACTTCCTTTCTTCAGGACACTTATGCACGTTTCCTTCCCATGAAGTCTATAAAGAGAATGGATAGAAACAGGAAAAGGAAATAAAATCTCAGTATGATTGTGGCAAAGACTAGAACAGTTAATATATTAGTAATTTCAGAAAGGGTTTGGTTCAGATGAGAGAACAGATACACTAAAAAGACTTGCTGCTCTGATTACAGTGCCTGACTTCTGAGCATGCAATTGCAATCTGTAGCCTCTCACTTGCAGTACCTGCAGCGAGCCCTTGCATATTCAGCCCGAAAATGAAGTTCACAGCACTCTGCATGCTCAGAGGTCCTTCTGCTCTGCTCAGCACTGGTGAGGCCACACCTGGAGTACTGCATCTGGTTCTGGGCTCTCCAGTACAAGAGAGACATGAACTTACTGGAGAGAGTCCAGCAGAGAGCCATGAAGATGATGAAGGGATTGGAGCCTCTCTGCTATGAGGAGAGGCTGAGAGAGCTGGGACTCTTCAACCTGGAGAACAGAAGGTTCAGGGGGGATCTAATCAATTTACATAAATACCTGAAGGGAGCGTGCAAAGAGGATGGAGCCAGCAGTGCTCAGGAATAGCAGAAGAGTCAGCAGGCACAGATAAATATCTGAACATCAGGAAACACATTTTTACCGTGTGCGTGACTGAGCACAGGTTGCCCAGAGGGGCTGTGGAGTCTCCTTGTTGGAGATCTTCAAAAGCTGCCAGGACATGGGCCTAGGCACCCTGCTCTGGGTGGCCCTGCTTGAGCAGGGGTTGGACCAGATGCCTCCAGTGGTCCCTGCCAACCTCAACCATTCTGTGATTCTTTGAGTAATATCCAAGCAAGCTAATAAAGAATTGAAGCAAGGCATTTCTTAATGTCATCCTCCTTCCAGGTGCTGCAGAGCTAGAGAAGTGCCAATCTCCATTTGTGATTCACAGTGGAGAGCTTGCATCTATAATTATTTTTTTAAGCTGAGGATGAATCATTCCTCTTCTCTTTAAACAGGATAGGAGAAAGAGGACATGTAGTCTTTCATATTGTATCCTAATGACTAAGGCACTAAGCTCTCAAGTGGAGAGATCTCTGTTTTATCCAATGATGATTTAGTACATGAACTGTATTAAACTTCATTTGTTCTGTTGCCCTCTCACCTTTTTTGAAAAGTGGCTCAGTTTTAACACAAAGAAGAGACTGGGTCTGCTGCCATTTCCATTTTGAGTGGAGCTCACCCAGGTGGCTGGAGGTCTCTCCTGGAATCCAGAAGATGCTGATTTGAATCTTTTGCCATAGCCAGAAATGACCCACACATCTAGAAGTGGAAGCCTCATATATTTTAATGAAAGCAGTGTTTGCCAGTGTTTTTGTTGTTGTTGTTGTTGTTTCATAGAATCATAGAATCATAGAATATCCTGAGTTGGAAGGGACCCTTAAGGATCATCAAGTCCAACTCTCGACACCGCACGGGTCTACCCAAAAGTTCAGACCATGTGCCTAAGTTCACAGTCCAATCTCTTCTTAAATTCAGACAGGCTCGGTGCAGTGACCACTTCCCTGGGGAGCCTGTTCCAGTGTGCAACCACCCTCTCTGTGAAAAACCCCCTCCTGACGTCCAGCCTAAATTTCCCCTGCCTCAGCTTAACCCCGTTCCCGCGGGTCCTGTCACTAGTGTTAATGGAGAAAAGGTCTCCTGCCTCTTGACAACCCCTTACGAGGAAGTTGTAGACTGTGATGAGGTCTCCCCTCAGCCTCCTCTTCTCCAGGCTGAACAGGCCCAGTGACCTCAGCCGTTCCTCGTACGTCTTCCCCTCCAGGCCTTTCACCATCTTCGTAGCCCTCCTCTGGACACTTTCCAACAGTTTCATGTCCTTTTTATACTGTGGTGCCCAGAACTGCACACAGTACTCGAGGTGAGGCCGCACCAGCGCAGAGTAGAGTGGGACAATCACCTCCCTTGACCTACTAGCGATGCCGTGCTTGATGCACCCCAGGACACGATTGGCCCTCCTGGCTGCCAGGGCACACTGCTGGCTCATATTCAACTTGCTGTCTACCACGACCCCCAGATCCCTCTCTTCTAGGCTGCTCTCCAGCGTCTCATCGCCCAGTCTGTACATGCAGCCAGGGTTTCCCCGTCCCAGGTGCAGGACCTGGCACTTGCTCTTATTGAACTTCATGTGGTTGGTGATCGCCCAGCTCTCCAACCTGTCCAGATGTTTGTTTTGGTTTGTTTTTTTAGATCCTGTGTAGATGTATGCTGCTAGTTTCTGGCCCTGAGGTTTAAGGAATAACAGAAAGCTCAGGTTTGAGTATTGCAATAGAATGTTAATGTGCTGTGTAAACAAGAACTGGGGCAGTTCTGGCCATGAACGGGGCAGAGTTTTGCATTCTTTACGAAGACTTCACCAGGAAAAATGTTGGCAGCTCTGAAGTTAGTCAAGAGTTTGATGACTTACCTGTCTGAAGAGGCCTCAGGACATGGATTAGTTATTTTCAGAGGATTAATATCAAGGAAAAGGAACAAAATTAAGACAAAATATAAGAGTAGGGGGAAATAGATCAAAAAGTTAAGGGAGAGCAGGTTATTTCATTAGCAAGGTGGATGTCTTGCCAAGCTGATCAAGGCATATGTACTTTGGCAAATCCAGGAAAGGGGGAATATGTGGAATGTAAAGGGTTGATATCAAACCTCAGAGCTTGGGTCTGAAGGACAAGTATCTAAGCACAGTTGCAGTGTGTCTGAAGAGTGTGGTTCTGGTATACGATCAACACTTGAGGTAGAAAGGGATGAGAGGTATTGCTATGAAAAGTAATGAATGGTACCAAGCTGTTAGGGAAAAGCAGTGATACTGAAAAAGAAATAAATACTGTTATCTTGACTGTGTTATCACTGTTAGCAATATTTCCAAATACTTGCTACCAGAAATGTGTTGACATTGCTATCAGTCTTATTTGGATATCACATGCTGGGGCTTCCAGTGCCACCTCTGTCTGTAATTTTAGGTAGGGCTCTGTCAGCTATATAACATTTTTGCATATATATGAAAAATCAACTATATGCATGTGCAGCACAGGACACTCCTATTTACGCCTGTTTTTAGAAGAGCAGACCTGGGTCCTTCGGCTTATTTCCATGTGATTAGAAATGTGCTGAACTTTTTAGTTCTGTTGCTACTATCTTACTCCTCAACTGTGTTGGTTTGTGTACCATGTGATGGAAAAATGTTTGTGCTCCACTGCACAAATTAACCAACAAGCACTGTTCCCAGGGCTGTGTTGGCAGCTCTGTCGAAATCATCAATAGTGCTGCTAAGCAAGAGAGGAAGTTACCAACAAAAAAGCGGGTTTAGTTCAGCTCTGCTGAAAGCAGAAAGGAAGGGAAAACTACTACAACCTCTGAAAAGACTTTCTGAGGAAGTAAATTGTATTTATCAGGTTAGATCAAGACTTGAGAACACTCACAAATTATAAAGGTATTAAAAATAAAATGTTTTAAAAATGAATAATGAACTTATTTTTATAATCATCTATAAAGGTAATATCAATGCATTGGGTTTTGTGGAAACAAACCACAGAATCATAAAATAGCCACTACTCAGTCTTATAAAATGAAATTTGTTTTAAAACTTTTCTTCCCTACTTGATTAAATTTGAATGAGTTGCAGGATAACTGGTTTTATAAAACATAAAAATCAGGAGACATAGCAAAACACACTAATAGAAACAATGTCCTTTTACATAAAGGGCTTAGAAACATTTTCTGAGCATAAGATATCTTACTCTGATGCAGCTAAGCAGCCTGATATGAGCATTGCAAGATACTGTTCAACTTTGGGATGTAAACTATGGCACATAACTGTTGGAAAAATATAGTTTACAAAGTGTATTATAAACAGTGGCATAAAATATATTGGTGTGTGGATACAACAGTGCTTAAAAACTGTTCTCATGTTTTAAATATTAATAAAAGATACAAATATCAGAAGTTATAACATCTTATTTCTAGAAGTCCCTATACTAAATTATGTATTTGACCCTGTATTCAGGTTTTGTAGACACATCTCATTCTTGCAAATGAATACCTTGCCTGCAGTCCATACTGATGACTCCTATTCAAGTGATGTCTGTGAAGGCTGTCATGTCTCATGTACTAGCTATTTGATATATCTGTAATAATAGTCGATGCCTGCTTTGATGTGCTCGGTTTAACCTCCGAGTCCACTAAAACTTGCAAATATGCTCATCTTTATGTATTGTTAATACTTTCAGACTTTTCTCACAGAGCAGAAGGAAAACTCCTCTCTCTTCTCCCACTGTTTCCCCTTCCTGTTTCCACAGGTGTCAGGCTCCGATCTTGTATTTGCTCAGAGTGCAACAACTGATTTTTCTACATGCAGACCAGCCTCTGGTTATGGGATAATTGTACTGCATATTGTATCTCATGTAGTAACTATATGCTTACCTTGTAGGTTAAAGAAGAATTTATTGTCTGTAGCTTTTTAGCAGTCTAAAGATAAGGATGACCAGGAAATCTTAAAATTAAAACAATGATTATTTAGAGAACAGAGACAAGAACAAATTCTGTTCATTGACAGAACAGAATTTTAAGCCACATTTCTGTGGACACTCTGAAGGGCATTCTCCAGCCAGGTCTCTGTGAGCTGCATTATATACATCTCCATTGCTTATTTTTCTTTTGATCAGTTCCTGCTTTTCATGAAACAATTTGCAAGAAGTCACACTGGGCTCCTTGGTCTGGCTTTGTCCTGGTGTATGCCTTGACTTTTTACCAACAAAAGTTTTACTTCAGCTACTACTTTCCCACCTTTTTTTTTCTTCTTTTCCTTACAAGGAAACCAATATATTAATTGAGTACCTAACCAAGTATTTATAACTTCAAATGAAGCCTCTCCATTTCTTTTGCAAGGGCCGTGCATAGTTTTGAATAGATAGTGCCACTTACTGAGCATGCTTACATAACTGTGTCTTGAATTTGCATCCATTTACACAGGTGGAGATAGTATTTCACTTAGATTTTAGAAGCAATGAACTTTGGATCAGACAGATAACATGAAAAAGCGGACATCAAACATGAAATCTGTGCAGGCTGTATCGAACAGGACCTGGTGAGATCTGGAAGGACAGGCAGAGAGAGCAGTATGTGTTCTCAAAACTGTGATTTTGATGGTCTTGAATCTATTTGTGAACTAGATTCAGACCTGTTAAGTAATTTGGTTGGGGGTTGGGTGGGGAATAGCAGTGCGAATAATCTTGGTCAGCAGAATGAAGCCCTGACCTTGCTTTTAGCCAGGAGTCTGCGGTTAAAGCATTCACAGAAGTGTGTTGGATTACCAAGCTTAATCCCTTGCCTTGCTTGAGAGGATTTGTACCCATGGTTCCAACTCTCAAGAGATTTCAACAGCCGTCACAAAATAAGGAGAAAGAAGCAATGCTTAATTTCTCCTCCTGGTGTCATCCCACTTTGTATAATTAATTAAGCGTTCATTGAGGCAGGGATAAGAATGCAGCTTACCCATCATTTAAATCCTGTCCTCATTACCAGGCTAGAGTCTTCCCACTTGCCCTCTTTTTTTTTTTTTTTTTTTTAAACCTTTTCTGTCTCAGACGTTGGCTGATCTGGAGGACAATGATTGCAAAAAGAAATAAAAAAGTACTGCAGAATAGCTTTATCTCATATTTAGGTTATCTTTGTAGGGTGATACTGAGCTCCAGATTTTTCCTGGGGTGATGTCAAGTTGGATTGCTGTTTCTTTGCATAAAGTCATGGAAACACAAAAGACATCAGGTCTCTGTTTCACCTTTTTCCAGTCCCCTGAAATCTTAAAAGTAACTGGGTTGATAAAGTGTTTTGCTAAAAGTACCAACAGAAAATGTTTTTGAGAAGTGGGTTTTGATACTCATAATTGTTAAATCAAATATTCATAACATTGCTATTTGTCAGTGACACTGAACTCCACCTCCTTACCCTGTAGTATGTTGGTTTTTTTCTTTCAGAGTTGACATCCATGTGACAGCAGCACTGATTTTCATTTTTATTCAAAAACTGCTACAAATGCTAGATGATGATTTTAAATGAGACTTGATCAAAATTAATGAGGTGGCTTAATGCTAAGCCACCTGAGGAGTTGCACAGAACTTGAGGATGCTCACGATCCTCAACGAAATAAAAATGTTTGAAAAGGAATTTAAACAAAATTTAAATCCCAGAGTCCACAGTTGAGATGCTGAAAATCCCCACTCGTTTGTCCCTTTAGAGTCAACTATGTGTTAGATATAGATTAATGTATAGATTGAAAGTGTTTAAGAAAAAGAGCTATTGAGTTCATTGAGCAGTTTTGTCTGTACATTAATTGTTCAGTGTGGGCCATATAACTACAGGGGAAAAAAAATAAAAAGATAACTTGTTGTTTGGCATATCCTTCAGAAGAGACAGTAGTAGAATTATGCTGGATTTATCCCCAAAAAGGAAAGCTGAGGGTGCTATGTACTAGATGCTGTTACAGCTTCTGCAGTCAGTGTAACAGGCAATGAAAGCCAGGATATGCACACACGTACAGCTCTTTTCTGTGAAGTTCTGTGTGCACTGAACTGCACATAGTGGTTAGAGCATCCACAGGGTATGGGCAGCCTCCAGGTAAGAATTTAATTTGAGGATTGTGTGGTTGCTAGCAAATGCAAACTTTTCCAGAAGTTTCTTTATTGCTAATGGTACACATGAGTCACGAAGAGCACAGTGACTTTGCATTGCTGGGAGAGTGTGCAGGCTAATAAGTGGAAACATTCTTACTTGCAAGCTGAAATCATGAAAACGATTTTGACAGTCTGAAACTAAATGCCATTTTTGCAAAGATGCTTTCAGAGCAGAGCCACATCCTGGGAATGACTCAGTGAAGACTGCATAATGCAGATGGCAGAAGCAATTAGAAGCACTCCAAAAGCAGAGGCTTATCATTGTTGCTGTTGTTATTGTACAAGCAGATAATGCCTAAGCAGATAATGAAAGGTGGACTCATTACAGGAGGAAAAAAAAAAAAAAAAGTGCTCAAGTGCTTGACTAAAGATGTGCTTACCTTGGTCTCATAAATCAAAATTCAAGTGGCTACTGAGTTGAAACCAGTGTAAGTAAAGGAAACAACATTTTTGCAGCTTATGCAGGAAGAAGGCTTTCAAATGAAGAAATGGGGCCTTTTGGATGCATTTTATCTCAACGTTAAAGCAGATACATTATCAGATTGTGATAGTAATACTAAGTAATGGACAGAAAGGTCGTATTCGAGAATGTTCAGTGAGTTCTTACAATAGACATAAACTCATAGAAGTATTAAAATGGTAAGGTCAAAATGTATGGATAAAAGACAGCTACAAATACTTCAACAGTATAGCTAGCTGTTACATTTTTTAGACAAATGATCTGCTAATCCTCGTTTTGAAGATATGTCAAGTGTAAGTGACCACAGCAGTAAGCGGTGGCATGCAGCTTTTATTAAAAGGTCTCTGAAAAAACGATGCTGCAACATGTACTGCGTATTGTAATTTGGATCTGCTAAATGTGGTCCACAGAAAACACTGTGGGTTATAGCTGGGGATGTTGTGGTTTAACCCAGCAGACAGCTGAACACCATGCAGCTGTTTGTTCACTCCCTCCAGCCCACAGTGGGGTGGGGGAGAAAACTGAAAAATGCAGTGTTGAGATGAGGACAATATAATAAAAAATATAATTAAAAATAATAAAAATAATATAACATATAATAATAAAATAATATAAAATAATAAATATAAATAATAATAAATAATAAATAGTAATAATAACAATAGTAATAATAAATAAAATAATAATGAATAAAAATGATATGAAAAATAAAAATAATAATAAAATGATAATAAAAATACATAATGATATAATAAAAAATAAAAACAATTTAAAAACATGTCTATCCCTGCCAAAACCAGAATAGGGGAATAACAATAAAAGTGAAGATACAGCACAGAATTCAGTTTTAATTAAAAACAACAACCACCATCAACAAAAAACATCCAAATGAAAAAACACCGTCTTACACAAAGCATCTAGTAACAGAAAATCCATTCCCCATCAATATGTTGCTAGAGAGTTATTGGAACTCATTAAAACCTACCACAAAAACCTAACTTCTTGAAATAAGAATCTGTCCTAGTTGGAATTTGGTTTCAGCTGAAACAGTTCACTTGTGAGCTCCTTCTGAGTGGGAGAAAACTGTGTCAGTTGTGGCTTTCTGACTGTACTTCTTCTGGAAAGAAAAGTGTTTATACGAGCAATGTGAGGTTTGGTTCCATGTTTATCAATTAATCCAGATGAAATTTGTTCATTTAACAAATACACAAGCGTTGTTTTTTCCTCTTAAAACATTAAGGTAAGGGGATTATTCTTACAAACTTACCTTCGAAGTTAAAATTAAACAGGTGCAAAACAGAGTGCAGCTTTGCAAAGTTTTGCATAGTAGGCTCTATGGTATCACTGTTCCAATTCTTCGTGTATTTACAATTTTTCATGTTAAAGCCTCTGGATTAGTTTGCAGCTCCTTTTGAGGGTGCTGTTTGGTCATTATCAATAAACTAAAACAGCGTTTCCAAAAGTATTTTATAATAATGATTGCAATATGTTGTACAGTCCTTTTTATTCTTTTTTCTTAAAGATGGGATGTGGAACACTGAACCTCAGAAGACAGTTAAGCTGGGGGTTCTGCCTGTCAGAAGTCTGCTTGTGATGGAAGATACCATTTGGGCTGCATGTGGTGGACAAATTTTTATAATCAGCACTGTGACGCATTCCATAGAGGTAAGTGCTTTTGAAATTAATTATTATTCACATGCTATGCTGCAATGTATAAGTGGTAAAATTCAAACATTAAAATCTCTTTAAGAAACGTGAAGATTTAGGAAGCGTTTTGTAAACTGTGGTTTCATTTATTGTGTTAAATCCCACCCCCTACAGCCTGAAATTCTACCGCAATGTTTTTTGCTGATGTTTGATTAGATCAAGGTATGCTTCTTCTTCCCCCCGTGTTTCTACATAAAGTGCTTATAGGGTACTTGGGGGAAGAGGTTTGCTTCAAAATGAGATCGAAAGGAAAAGAAAGCAGCAACAAAAGCAGCCTGTAGGAATTGCCCATTAATTCCAGAAGAAGGTTTTGATGCAAAGAGACTGCCTCTGCATAGTTAGATGTGACTTCTACTTTCTGAGGATTTCTTAGCATATTTCGGATCACTTTTGTTTCTCAGTGGTCTACAGAAATGTGCTTTGTGTAAGAACATTTTCAAATGAATAATCGTGCAAACGTCAGCTTTTCTGGAAGGACAGAAGAATGTTAAGGATTCAAACTCATATTTACAACCGCATTTTCCAAAAAGCATGAAGCCTTCCATTCTGTTAAAATTGCAGCGCTCCACCAAAAGAATGTCTCAGCGCCTAAAGTTTAAGAGTTGATGAAATGTGAGCGATTAAAGCCTCTCCTTCAACCTACGGTACAATTATACTGAGTGCCATGATGTTTACAGCCATGAAATTCTTTCAGGCTGGAATTTGTGATGAGATCACAGCCTCCTTCTGTGTGTGCTTTGTTGCTGCCTTTTTTTTTTTTTTTCATTGATGATCCTGTTTTCTCCCAACAATTGTCTGTTTGGAACAATTGATTCTGTGAGTCATTGTCATGGGTTTGCAGGGAGAGCGAGTGTCCTAATTTCCTGTTTTTATCTGTGATTTCTGGGTGACTTGCTTCATCGAAGTAAATGCTAGAATCATATATTTTGCTTCTATGTTTTCCTTTCATTTTTCTTTTATCCTTGTTTTGTTCTTGGTTTGGATGTTATGAGGAAGAAAAGATTTTGAAATGGTGGTTTTGAAATGGTTTTGAAATAGGTTCTTGTGGATGGACTTCCAATTACCTTGATTGTGGGGTAGCCTCTGGGACACCTGGAGTTACTGACATAGACTTCTGTGATGAATTCTTACTCTGCTCTGCACTGGTGTGATCTCACCTTGAGAACTGCATGCAGTTTAGGGCACCAAAGAAAAGGATATAAAACTGTTAACATCCAAAGGAGGGCAACAAAGATGGTGAAGAGTCTAGAGGGCAAGATGTACAAGGAGCAGCTGAGGTCCCTCGGTTTGTTCAGCTCAGAGCAGAGCAGGCTGAGGGGTGGCCTCATGGCACCTGCAGCTCCCTCATGAAGGGAGCGGAGGGGCAGGCGCTGAGCTCTGCTCTCTGGGGACAGCAACAGGACCCAAGGGAACGGCATGGAGCTGGGACAGGGGAGAGTCAGGCTGGCGGTTAGGAAAAGGTTCTTCACTGAGAGGGTGGTCAGGCACTGGGACAGGCTCCCCAGGGAAGTGGTCACAGCACCGAAACTGACAAAATTCAAGAAGCATTTGGACAATGCTCTCAGACGTAGGGTTTGATTTTGGATGGTCCTGTGTAGAGTCAGTAGTTGGACTCAATGATCCTTGGTGGGCCCCTTCCAGCTTGGGATATTCTTTGATTCTGTGATCTTTCTGATGTCTCTGATTCTCACAAGTTATACTTGGCAGCAGTAGTAGATCACAGTCAGATTGTTCCTGAGATTGGTTTTATACAGCCAGATCACTGTAAATAATTTTGGCAGTTCTGGCCTGATTCAGTCACCAAGTTCTTCCCAGGTCAGGTTGCGTGCCTGCAGGTGGGATTATGGTGTGCTATTTTGGCACAGAACAAATCCAGACAAGCTTGGAGGATTAAAGAACATATTAAGTTTACACTCCTAAAATACAGCGTGGCATTGTCAATTACAGTAGTGAAAACTACTGTAATTCAGAGAGAGACAAATAAGATTCTATCAATCTCTCTCAGACACAGTAGTTCCATTTTTTAGCTTTTACTTCAGGTTTTCCTACAAAAACATCACTGGAGGTTTCTTTCAATTTCCCAATGCTTTGTAAACTAACCCATCCGTTGTTTTCAGAGCCTACATTGTTATAGATCCACTGACTTCTATAGCTATAATTAACACACAAGCAATGAATGGTGCAGCAAGCAACATAAAGAAATGCTGCAACTGGAAATGGTGTGTCTGGGTTGAATAATGTTTTTGCAGCACAGATCATTGTATTCAAGACTGTGATGAATTTTTGCATGACTAGCTGATGGTCATGTTTATTTCACAGAAATACTCATACCATAGCATGTTTTCTTCCTCACAGAAGTGCAAACAAATGTTGATTTTCTGTTGCTTTTTATTGATCCTAAGATATACACAGTTACTGATCCTGTGTTAATCATCTCACCAGACAAAACAGCTCAGTGCTTTTTATTGCTGTCCTCACTTACCTGACTTGTTCTGATAACTTCCTGGTTTTATATTTCTGAAAGTTACCTGCTATGATGCCCATACCATGTTTATTGGCAGTATTGGTTTAATACACAAGGAAGTTTAGGCACT
Organism: Aythya marila; assembly: GCF_965140915.1. NCBI lineage: Eukaryota > Metazoa > Chordata > Aves > Anseriformes > Anatidae > Aythya > Aythya marila. Next base: position 97,784,804 of record NC_139044.1, on the reverse strand, counting down.
CTCGGTAGGATATATTTTAACAATATCAGAAACAAAATATATCTGAGCTACCTCTTCCGTACTGTGCAGAGCAGAAGTGTTTCTGTATGGAGGAAAATCAGCAAAGAAATGGTGTATTCTTCCTCTGTGTCCTCTCTTGAGAGGAGATTCAATTAGTAGTAAAGATTTGACTCTAGAATTTTGGCATCAAGTTCAGTAATATTCATTTTTGCTCTGTCAACAGGAATGCAGGTGTCACACAAGGCTCAACTGTTATTCTTCCCTTTGTGCAAATCCTTTATTTCTCCATATTCCTCAAGTTACTGCTGCTTTTTTCTTGATTGCTTTCTATTATTGTGCATATATTTTATATGCTCTGGGTCATTATAAACTATTTATAAAGGTACCTGACAAGTTTTGAAGACCTTACTCACGCAAGCCCAAGAGCATATTCAAGATCATTTCATAAATGCCTTCCTTGTAAGGCACTCCCAGCTTCATAAGCATTTAATTTAACTGCCTATGCATTTGCTAAGTGCAAAGTACATTATAGTACATTATCCTCTGAACACAATTTCATTGCACACCTCCCTGCTTTTTTAAGACTCTGATTTAAACTTTTTAAAAAAAAAATTGTTACCCAATGAGCAGATTTGGCATCCAATGTATTGATTATGGGTGTTACACACTTTTCCTGCTTTTTTTTTTTTTTTTTTTTTTAAAAAAAAAAAAAAACACCCTTGGATAAGACTTTCAATTCACTTGTTTTAATGATACATTACTGTAGTAGTTGTAGTGTTACAGGAAATCATTTTCATCGGCGCAGTGCCCCACACTGGCACAATGCCTCAAGCTACTTGGCAAAGGACATGTGAGAAATGCATCAATTGTTGTTATGTATTAATTTTATTTTCTGATACTCTTTCTGTGAAGAAGAAACTTGTCCTCAGCCTTGACCCTTGATCTGGCATTTGCATTGCTGTTTAGTATCAGCCTTGATCCTACGGAGTTCTCTGTGCATGTAGAGCCTTAAGCTCTGCAAAGGCAGTCCGTTTAAAAACAACAACAAAAAAGCCAGAGAATGTAACGGAATAAAGTCGAGAATTGAATGGCATTCCATCCTGTTCTGTTTCGTCTTGTTTTTAAAACTTGGCTAACTATTTACGAGCTGCTCTAGTTTTAACAATGTATAAGTAGAATAAACCAAAATATTTAGCTGAATAAACTAAACAAATGAAAATCCCTATACCTGAGTGTGTGTTGCCCAACTACTGTATCTTCTTTAAAGAAGTAAAAACAATTTCTTTCACCTTGTGGACAATGATACCCATTATGCATCTCTCATTAACCTTGAACTAATGTGGTTCAGTTCTTGGCACAGCTGTATGGTACAAGTGGGCAACCCCTCAAAAGAAACATTTCAGCTATGCCCCGTGCTGTTGAAACAATAGTTAGCTATGTCAGCCTCCACTGCAGGACAGACTCGCTGTGGCATCCAGTGTGTTCTGAAACTCTGATGTTGCCATAGAGTTAGGAGAAGACTGCCTGAGGGGGGAAAAAAAAAACGACTGAATAGAAGTCAGAGACTAATGTATTTATGAAAAGTGAAAAAGTAAAATGGAGTTCAATTATTTTAATAACAAAGGGAATGAGACATTTTTGTCCTCGCATATCTGGATTTCCTGTAATGTGTAAAAAAAGAACTTGAGGAAAAAGGACGGCTCTTGGATTTCAGATAGATGTGTAATTGAAACAGATGTCAACATTATCCTCTATACAAAAACTTGTGCTTTGTAAAAGAATATACAGGTTTGGGTATGTTCCTGCTCCATCTCAGAAGGCCCTTTGAATGAGAATAATAGTTCTTTTTATATGCTTCTTGTGGTGTTGACAATATTACAGTTTTCCTTTAAATGTGTCTGTTTCAACAGACAGCTGTACCAACTGCAGGGCAGACAAAGTGGGAGTATAATGAGTTAGCTGGTAAAAATGGAATGTGACAAAAATGCCTGTGCAAGTTGTTTACAGTTGCACTCACAGAATTGTCCTCTGTGGTCAGAAAACCAGAGAAAATTAATTTTTACAATCAGCTTCAGTTTTCTTCGTATTTCAAGCCATTCAAATTGCTAAAATTCACTTCAGTGGCCTTGGATCTGTCCCTGAGAAGTTTTTAAGTCAATTGGTTACCGTCAAGGCTGAGAGAACTGGAGTTGTTGAGTCTAGAGAAGAGAAGGCTCCAGGGTAACCTTATAGCAGCCTACTAGTACCTAAGGGGGGCCTACAAGAAAGCTGAAGAGAGACTCTTTGTCATGCAGTGATAGGACAAGAGGTAATGGCTTTAAACTAAAAGGGGAGATTCAGGTTGGATGTTAGGAAGAAATTCTTTACTCTGAGGGTAGTGAGACACTGGCATAGGTTGCCCAGAGAAGTTGTGGATGCCCCATCCATGGAAGTGCCAAGGCCAGTCAGGATGGGGCTTTGAGCAGCCTCATCTAGTGGGAGGTGTTCCTGCCCATGTCAGGGGGGTCGTAACTAGGTGATCCTTAAGGTCCCTTTCCACCCAAACGATTCTGTGATCAGTGTATGTATGAGTCTATAAACAAAAGTGCATAGAATATCCCAAGTTGTAAGGGGCCTACAAGGATCACTGAGTCCAACTCTTGACTCCACACAGGACCACCCAAAATTCATACTCTGATCTCCAAACACTTGGTGAACTCTTGTAGGTTTGGTGTCGTGACCACTGCCCTGGGGAGCCTGTCCCAGTGCCCAACCACCCTCTTGGTGCAGAATCTTTTCCTCACCCCCAGCCTGACCCTCCCCTGTCCCAGCTCCATGCCGTTCCCTCGGGTCCTGTCGTTGTCCCCAGAGAGCAGAGCTCAGCGCCTGCCCCTCCGCTCCCCTCGTGAGGGAGCTGCAGGCTGCCATGAGGCCTCCCCTCAGCCTGCTCTGCTCTGGGCTGAACAAACCAAGGGACCTCGACTGCTCCTCATAAGTCTTGCCCTCTAGACTCTTCACCATCTTTGTTGCCCTTCTTTTGACACTCTCTAATAGTTTTATGTCCTTTCTATACTGTGGTGCCCCAAACTGCACATAGTACTCAAGGTGAGTCCACACCAACACAGAACAGAGCAGGACAGTCACTTCCCTCAACTGGCTGGCAGTACTGTGCCTGATGCACCCCAGGGTATGGATGTCTTTCTGGCTGCCAGGACACGGTGATGGCTCATATTCAACTTGCCATCAACCAGAATCCCTAGATCCCTTTCCATGGGGCTGCTCTTGAGCCTCTCATCACCCATTATGTATAGCCAGAGTTGCCTGTGTCCAGGTGCAGAATCTGGCACTTGTGCCTATTAAATTTCATATGGTTGGTGATTGCCCAACCCTCTGATTTGTCAAGATCTTTAAGCAAGGCCTCTCCATCCTCAAAGGAGTCAACAGCTCCTCCTAATTTAGTGTCATCTGCAAACTTTGTGAGCATTTGGCTGTTGTGTCCAGATCATTTTTGAAAACATTAAAGAGAACTGACCCTTAAATGGAACCCTGTAGGATCACACTAGTGACTGGCTTCAAGCCTGATGTAACCAAACTTACTACAACTCTTTGAGCCTGACCTGTCAGCCAATTGTTCACCCATCACATTATGTTTTTGTCTAGCTGTAAGCTCAGCATTTTGTCCAGAAGGATACTGTTAGAGACAGTACTGAAAGCTTTGCTGAAATACAAAAAGATTACCTCTGCTGGCTTCCCTTGGTCAACTAGATGGGTAAAACTATTTTTACAAAGGGCTGTCTGCAATAAAACATTTACATGCATTATGATATATCATGAAATCTAGTCATAAGATCTGTTTCTGGCTTCAGAAAATGTTGTTCATGGGTAACTTCCATTGAATCAATTGCATGATCACAGAATGGTTTGGATTGGAAGGGACCTTAAAGATCACCTAGATCCGACCCCCCTGCCATGGGTTGGGCACCTGCCACTAGATCAGGGTGCTCAAAGCTATGTTATGTGATTAAAAAAAAATAAAAAATGAGTGGAGATTGAGGAAAGCGATGAATATAAATGTACCTGTCAGAGGTGCTTACCTTGCATTCTGCAGTGTTGTTATTAGAAGAGTCAAAAAGTAATGTAACAATGCTCTCTAAATCTGAACTACTGCCTAACAGCTGGAGAGAAACTTCTCTATTCATTTTTTTTAAAATTAACATTTAAAGAATAGCATAAACAAATTCAAAAATAAATAAATAATTCCCATTATTTTTAAGCAGCCAATTTCTCAGTGGAAAGTACTAATTTATGGATTTTATTTGTACTGGTAAGTAATAAAATTAAAAAGGGCCTCTAAGTAAAATATCAGAAGTTAGGCTTTGTGAAAGCTTGAAGTTCTATTCTTCATCTGTGGTCTTCATCTATTCATTGAATTTAGATGAAGAAATTGAACTATATAACCCAAATACATTCAAAACATAATCATCTTAAATTTGTAATTTAGATTTGCATGCAAAATGACCAAGATATAACTTTTAATTATAACACAGAGAAAACTGAAGTATGCTTTCATATGGAGTAACAAGGTACTTTTGCATTTTATCTGCAAATATAATATGTACTGTGAATATTAATGAAGATATTTACTTACATATCCTTCAGGTAGGGATTTGTATACAAGGAACAATTTACCATTTATTTAATCACAGAAGTTTTGTTTATCAGACTAGCTCTCTGTATTTGATATAGCTAGTGCAATATTAAAAGGCTCTGTTTAACTTTATAGACAGTTTACTGACAAGACAAAAAAAAAGAAACAAAAAATCTTTACTTCTTGTAAACGATTAAAGGTGTTCACTACAACTTTATTTAATGTGTTATACTTTCATGTGTTATACAAACATGTAAAGAGGTGTCAGCCTTCTTGGAGCCACGTAGAAGTCATAACTGTGAAATCACCAGATCAAGGAAAATATTCAGGCACTAGATCCTGAAAGTCTGGCATTACTACTTTCTTCAGAAGGAGCATTTTAATCTTTCTAACAAGAAGCATCAGTATTTTGAAGGTCAGGGGTACAAAATAGCTAATACTTCTAAATATTATCTTCTTCTACTACTACTAAATTCAGAAATGTCTGAATCAAAAAGATGCTTTCTTGGGTATGGTGATTGTGTGATGATACAGTTCTCAGTCCTTGGGGAAGCAAGAAGGGCAGTCAGTAGAACTGCTACTCTGGGTTTCTGTAGAGCTACTTTTGGTCTATTTAGGGACCTGGTTGATGGGATCTCTTGGTAGGCAGTTCTAGAAGATAAATCCAGGACAGCTGGATGTTCTTTAAGAATGAAATCTTGAAGGCACGGGAGCAGGCCATCCCTATGTACTGAAAGACAAGCTAACAGGGAAGATGAACAGCTTGGCTGAACAGAGAACTTCTGGAATTCAGGAATAAAAACAGAGTTTACGACCTTTGGAACAAGGGGCAGGCAGCTCAGGTGGACTACAGCAATGTGAGGTTATGCAGGGAGGAAATTAGAAGGGCCAAAGCCCAGATAGAGTTTAACTTCACCACTGCAGTAAAAAACAGTAAAAAAAAAAAAATGTTTTTTGAGTGCATAAACAAGAAAAGGAGGACTAAGGAGAATCTGCATCCTTTATTGGATCTGAGGGGAATCATAGTGACAAGATAAGAGGAAAAACCCAAGATACTTAATGACTTTTTTGCCTCAGTCTTTATTACTTCAACTAATTCTTCTCAGGGTATCCAACTTGCTGAGCTAGAAGACAGAGGCATGGAGCAGAATGAAGCCTTTAAAATCCAAGGGGAAATAGTTAGCAACCTACTACACCGCTTGAATATCCATCTAAGTTATGGTGAAGTTACTCTATCTGTAGTTAGAACTTTGGTTCAAAAGCTGAGAATCTTTCCATACCAATGATGATGTATTTTCAAAAAAAAAAAAAAAAAAAAAAAGTAACAGGAAAAATTAATAGATCTTATGCAGAAGATTATATTTATCTTGTTTTTCTTACAGAGCCATTTTGAAGCTCATCAAGAGGAAGGCATGGTAATCTCTCACATGGCTGTTGCTGGAGTGGGAGTCTGGATTGCCTTCACATCTGGATCTACACTTCGGCTGTTCCACACGGAGACACTGAAACACCTCCAGGATATTAACATTGCCACGCCTGTTCACAACATGTTGCCAGGTAGTTGAATCACACCATATGATAAAACATTTTTGTTTTGTCTCTGTCAGTGTTATTTTCCAGAGTGTTATAGATAAGGCCAGAATCAGAACATCAGTCTCAGGCTTTGATAACTGTCTTGTGACTATTTACTTTAGTCAATCGCAGTCTGTTGCCTTCCCAAAAGAATCATGTGTGCATTGAGCTTGTTGAGTAGCAATTTTCCTCCTTAAAGGCTATAAATTATATAGATAAGCAGGCAGAGTATTCTGTTTTGTCCTTTCTTTTTTTTTTTTTTTGTGACTACAAAACATGAGGGCAGTGCAGTCTACCAAGAAAATGTGTTTGCTTTGCAAAATTTAGTATTTGCTTCTGGAACTTGATATCAAAGTACACGATGGAGTCAATTAGCCTAGGATCCAAACCACCAAGGCAATTACTTAATTTTAGTTACATCAGTATTCCCAGTGAAGTCAGCTGAACCACTCACATTCTTCCATTTAAGAGTTTGTTCCATGTTTTGCTGTTTGGAGCTGTAGTTTGCTGGATTAAAAGGTTAGTGTTATAGGCAAAAGTGGAACCTGTTGGTGTTGGGTTGACATTTAGCAGATCTTTAAGTGTTCTAAGACAGAAGCTTTTTAATCATCCCAAAATCATCATTGTCATAGGCAGTTGCATTGGCCTGAAATTCTGTGATTCTGTGATTCTGTGTGTATCGAATTTGCACTGGCCTGTATCGAAGTGAGTGGCTCTCTAATAACTAGGGAAGTACTTACGTGAGATAAACCTGTTTCTGGCACTTTTATTTCAATTGCCATGCACAGGTGTTATTACGGACTGATGTAGGCTAATATGAATATGGACTGTGTAGTGCTGGAGGGCAAATGCTTTGGGATGTCTTTTGGCTTACTCTGTACTAAGCAGATGCACATCATGTAGGGGATGTTAGAATGTTAGGAGAAGACAGAGACAGAAGAATGATACTGGCATGGCTGACCATGAGTTGTCCGTGAGGGGACAAACATTCCTTCTGTATGTCCCTGTTTATAGACTGTAATGGACTAACCTACTGCAATTTGTATTGGAATGTGTGTGCCAGCTTCATTGCTTTGCTTTTAGTAGACGTCAGTTCTTCCAGCACTGACATTATATTTATATTCTTAGGAGAATGAGGTATAAATCTTGCATCAAAATGTTTTAGTTCTTCAGTCTTAGTCTTACCATGTTTTCTTTAAGAGCATGTTAGCTTTGCAATAAAGCTGTGTTTTAAATTGTGTCCATTTATAGTGTTCTAGCCTGGGTGTTTTTCACATGTGTTGTTTGACTGTAGCACCAACAATGAACAACAGCAAATGTCCTGCCTTTAAATAGTTTTAAATAGGTTGCATAATTTAATTCATCAGCCTTATGCAAAGAAATCAAGATTAGATTTTTAAAAAGATAACTTCCAAGATGTTCTCTTGTTTATAGGGGGGATAAAAAGGAAGTAGGGCCTCCCTTACACATCTTTTCTGCATATAAAAATCTTCAAACAAATTTAGCTTTAATGTTCATTGCCATGGTAATAAAACTGCTGATGTAACATGATTTTTTTTCTTTTTCTGTAAAAGAGTTTTAGCTAATTATATCTCCTTGGTGTCATTCTTACTCATTTTAGATTCTTGGTGTTTTTTCTTTTCCTTTTCTGTCTCTTCACAAAATGTGCTTCGGTGAATGGAAATGGAAATTTATTTCAGGAGTAGAACATTATTACAGCAAGTGTTCCAAGGGAAGACTCCATTCTATAAATGAAATGAATTTCAATTATTTAGCAGCAGCTCTTGGGCCTTTTTATATGATACCAATAATACTGCAACAACAAAGGCTAAAAGATGGAGGAGTAGGAGGTTTACATAATAAACAGCAGTAAAAACTTTTGGAACAAGAAGAAGACAAAGAATAAATCAAACTCTGTATAGTATATGCTGAGATTAAAAAAGAAGAAAAAAACTGAAACAGGAGGAGGAGTGAAGCTGCTTCGTAGTTAGAATTGTGCATTGTGCCTTTTCTGAGAATTTTTAGGGACTGAAAAGTTAGGAACTAACGTTTGGAAGGGTAAGTGTGCTACAGGACATCATTTAGTTTTAAAAGAAACAACTCTTAGTTTTCTGTAATCCAACAGGAGTTCTTTAATATGCAAAAAGAACAGATGAATAAAAATTCAATTTGTATTAAAATGAGACAGAAGAAATTGATGTAAAAATATTTCTAAGGTTCTTAAGAAAAAAGGAGAGTGCAAGATCGTGAAATAACTTCCAAGAACCTGGCCTACATTTGCCAAGTTTGTAGTAGGAGCAATGATATGTAATATTTGCCTAATAGGCTACCTGAAGAAGTTATCTGCATCTTCATTTAAAGCAATGTAAATGAGAGGAGCATAACTACGTTAACTTAATGAAATTATAATTTTTCTGTTATTACACAGTAAAAGTAAAAGAAAAATTTACCGTCACTGTTTTAAGAATGGTCACTGTGAATTACAAGGCTATTTTTAAAGGATAGCTGTAGCAGTCAATTAAGACAGAGGAGTAGGAGGTTCTCGTAACCTCAGTATGCAGTTCTCATAACAGTAGATTTCCCCATTTTGGGGAGAAGACAGCTTTAAACATGACTGCTTTCTCTCCTTGTTTTAAAGGACGTGCCTCTTTTACTTTGAAAAAGATAACTCAGCAGCCAACTGGGTAGGACAGAATAATGAAGTGTAAGTGAAATGTAACAGGAAATTATTGTCATTACAATTCGGCCAAGTTGAGTAATGTAGAAAAGCAAACAGACACACACAACGTGAACCAAAAGTAATTTTTTTTTCTAAATCAACTGTTTTATCATGGTTCATTTGTGGGGATTTCTTACACCTTTTGTTTACAAAGGTCTGGTTAAGGAAAGACAGCTTGACTGGGAAAATGCCCCCAAGTCAATAGATCAGATTATGATAATCTTCATGTCATACATGTCAGCTAAATGGCTTAAAAAAGACCACAGTGAATCTGCTGAGACATCTGAGCAGGTATTAAACAACTACTGTATCCCAGAACATCCTCTATCAACCATGTCCATAGTAGTCCATATACACCAAGGGATATAAGTAACAACCCTGGTATGAGCTCAAGACAGTGCCTTTCTGGAGTTATAGGAAGCTTGTATGTAGGAACACAGGACTGAAAAGTAAATCTGGGTTGCTGAGGCAGCTATGTTTACTACATAATGCTCCACAGACCCTTTACTTCATACATCATCAAAAATACAAGCCATAAAATACTTCCTAATAGTATGTAACAAGCTTATGTTCTATTAAAACAGCAGCAACAACAACAACAAAAACACACCAGAAAGCACAAATTCATTGTGAAAAACAAACAAACAAAAAACCACAAGATAATTGTTGAGTTGGAGAAGATCATCATCATTATAAGTCACACAACAGTACAGTACAGTGAGGTTGATTTTAAGTGGCACAAGCTGTCTGTTAGCTGGAGAGGAGACATGCTGAGTAAAAGAAACAAATCTATTAACATTTGAAGTCAAATAGAAACACCTTGCTAATGAAATCTGCTTCATCTAGTAGAGCAAGTTTATGCTTAGTATTTATGATCAGTGGTTGAAATCTCAGCAAAGGCAACTTTTCACCCACCTTCCTCACTGTTCACATAGCCTGGTTATTAAATCAATCAATCAATTGTACAGAACATGGGTATGCAGTCCATTTGTTATTAGTAGTCTTGTTTTTCACCCTTGTATAAAATATTTCATTATTCAAAAGTGTCCTCCAGCGTGTCTTTTAAAGAGATGGCTGTGACCTTGATAGATGTAATTTCATTGCTCATGGGGATGATGAAGGGTTACCTGTTTAACAAAGAGGTGAATTCTGTTGATGTTGCTGTGTTCTGTATATATCCATATATCCTCTCATGACACATGTTTGTTTCCTGGAAACAGATGGAAAGGGCAAAGAGAAAAATATATCATTTCCTCTCTGCAGAAAACTATACTTTGAGGCTTATAGCTTTATTTTGACCCCATCCCGCCAGGTGCCACACCATAAAACGTGGTTGCTTTATGATTTTACTGCTGAGAAATGTTTAAATGGTGGGTGAAAATTTGAGGTCAGCCCATTAGATTTGTGCAGTGTGCTTTTTAGACAATTTTTTTATATAACAGGAAGAGCAAGTTCATGTAAGAGGATAATGCACCATTATGTCCTTGCAAATACCTAGAGCTGAATTCAGATCTCTGTGGAAACCCATGAGGATTTATGTGGTTGTTGAGACTGGGTCAGAAGTTGAGACCTGAGAAAGATTGAACACAGAGCAGAAACATAATAAAACTATTTGTCTGTGTGTTAACTTAATTGTTGGCTTCAGCTCTTGGTAAAGTCAAGATCTTGGTAAGATTATTTCATGAGTTTAACAATTGCATCATTGCACTGGGACAGAGTGAAATAAAAGTTTTCATATAAAGATAACAACACTTGGTTTTGGCATTGCTGTTTATGATTTTCCCTTGTTAACCTGTTGATTTCTGTGCTTACTGCTTAAAAGTTCCTGGAGAATTGGTTTTATATTTTTTTCTCTCAATTTGAAATCTATCAAAGTAAGTCACAAAATAACATTGAAAGATATGAGTTAATCCTTGGGTAACAGTTAAAGTGGTATTTAAAATTAATATCTATTTTAATAGTTTGTTTATATATATATATATATTTTTTTTTTTTTTTTTTTTTTTTTTTTTGCTGCTATTATGTGCTATTTCAAAGGATTTTTTCAGATGCAGATGTTTCCTGCTCTTCCCAGATTTCAAAGCACATGTTACTCCTTTTGACCTCACTAGAGATGTTTCGTGCTTGAGGCTGTGCTCGGTGTTTAAGATTCCAGGTTGCTGGCTGTAATTTGCTCTTTTCACCTATGGAAACAGTAATGCACATTACCGGTTCTCACTGGTAACAATTACTCATTGGAAGTTGCTTCAGGGCTGGTGTATAAAATCATGCATATTGTTTTATATTTTAAACAGTCAAAAAAGCATTAAAGATCGATTGTTAAAAATGTGAGCATCTTGCTTCTGCAAGGGGTCTGACAGGCAAAAGCACACCTGGTGTTTTTTACAATTTAAAAATAAAATATAATTGTACTTAATTATTTCTGTCTGTACTTTGTAAAACAAGCTGTAGGCAAAATGCAGTGAGGTTAAGCTAACCTGCAGTTACCTTGCAGTTGCTGTGACACAGGTTGTGGGAGATCTTTGAATATTATATGTAACTTGAGCAGGTTTGAGCTTTAGAGCTTTTGAGCTTTTTTTTTTACAAAACTCGAGGCTTGATTTTTGACAAATCCAATATATGGAGGGTATTTTTTGACCTGTTATAAAGGTAAATGCAAAATTTACATTAGCAAATGATTGAGGACAGCCGAATGGTTATCACCTCTTACATGGACAGCTTTGAAAACAGCACAAGCAGTCTTTTGTTTTTATTGTGGGTCTTTCAGTGTTTTTCTCTCACTCTCAGGGCTGCCATCTGTGTCATCACTCTAGGCTTTGAAGTGGTTTTCGATACTGTGTGGTTGCCTTACTGCCCCTCACCCTGTGACTCGAGAGGTAGAAATCTGTCTCCCCATACGGCTCTCCATCGAACCAGTGGTGAAGGAATGTTTCTATGTACTTTGTTTTGGAAACTAAATTAATCTCATTCATTAAAAAAAAGGGGGCTTCAAAAGGCTTGTAATTTGTCTATAGACATAACCCGTTTATGCTTACCTACCTGAAGAGGGATGATGCCATCATACCGCATAAATACCTACAGTTTATGGAAAAATACAGGTGTCTCTGCTCTAGTCTGTTATCAGTAGGCAAAAATTACATTAATCTCCCTTACACTGAATCTGGTTTGCCTGTGATGTTACTTGCTGAGGGATCTCCCTGTCCTCACCTCAACCCACGAGCTTTTTTCATCGTATTTTCTTCCCCTGTTCCTTTGAGGATGGAGAGAGAGAGAGTGGTGTGGTGGAGCTGAGCTACTTACCGGTGGGAAGCTGGTCTCTGAAAACCTGCATGAGTAGATGGAGCCTCTTCAACTTCTTCATGCTTGCTACACCTGCCGAGGGTGACCTAATTGCCTGTAGGGTATTTTAGAATGTGTTTTCTAAGCCGAGGTTCCAGATCTGGCCCTGCAGCTGACGCGTGCCTTTGACAACACACCATTGCTGGATAAATATTTTGGTTTTGTAAAGTTCTGTCAGGAAAGACTTGGACTGTGGTCCACCTGCTGCTTTCCAGATGAGTGTTTTAACCTTTGGGCTGCAGTCAAGCTGCTCTTCCCTGCTTTCCTACCGGGTCTGTGATTCATATGTTCTTGGCTGTAAATTGGGTCAGCTTCAAGGGAAGAGATGGAAAATGCATCAATTTGTGATACACCATAATTAAGGTACTTTTCCAAAGTGTGGAACATGTAGGTTCATCACAGTTATACCAGATGTAGTATCCAAGTTCCTTGCTTACTGATGAAGGTGATTAACAACTTGAGAGCTATCATAGAGATGGGAATGACTGCTTCCCTAGCATGTGAAGTTAATTGTAAATCCAAAAATGTGTAAGCTTTGAACCTTGATGACTTTAGCAGAGTTTGAATACTCCTCAGAGTAAACTTGGGTCATGCCAGAAGTTTGGGCTGGCAGTATTTCCATTTATGTAACTTGTCAAGATCATTTTGAAAATCCATCTACACTGAATCAAACATATTTAGTACTCACTATAAGCAAGAAATGACGTTGTTTTCATAAGAAAAAAATCGATCCACAAGGACTTGTCCAGCCAAATTTTCATAATCTTCAAGGATGGAGGTTCCACAGCCTTTTTGAGTGGCCTGTTCTAGTGTTCGGCCATCTTCATGGTGAAGGAGCTTCTCCCTACATTTAATATCAATATTCCATGTCCCAGATTTGGTCCGTGGTGTCTTTTCCTGTCAGTGTGCACATCTAAATGTCTGACTCTGTCTTCTGTGTACTGTCCCATTAGACAGGTGTTGTTTTTAATCCCTTCATGCTCATTATTTGCTTCAGTTTCCTTATCATCTTGGTGGCTTTCTGTTGGACTTACGCCAGTATGCCCATGTCACTCTTGTATGGGGGAACCCAAATGTGGATAGAGTACTTCTGATAATATTTCACAAAATAAAAGCTAGGAGAAAAAAGTAATTGTGAACAGGTTTGAGTCTCAAGTATGGCGTGTTGTAGTAGTAATACATTATTGAACATTGGGAAGTGGAATGCCTTTCAGTTTTTGTTTGTTTTGGTTTTGTTTGTTTATTTGTTTGTTTTGTTCTAATTGAGAATACACACAGTATATTTGCAAAACCATACTTGGGCCCCTCACTACAAGAAGGGCGTCAAGGCCTTGGAGCATGTCCAGAGCAGGGCTGTGAAGCTGGTGAAGGGCCTGGAACACAAGTCCTGTGAGGAGCGGCTGGGGGAGCTGGGGTTGTTTAGTCTGGGGAAGAGGAGGCTCAGGGGAGGCTCATTGCTCTCTACAACTGCCTGAAAGGAAGGTGTGGGGAGCTGGGAGTCGGCCTCTTCTCACAGATGATAGTACTACAGAGTCCTACGGTGATAGGACTAGAGGGAATGTCCTCAAGTTGCGCCAGGGGAGGTTCAGGTTGGAAATGAGGAGACATTTCTTCTCAGAAAGAGCAGTCAGACATTGGAACAGGTTGCCCAGGGAGGTGGTGGAGTCACCGTCCCTGGGGGTGTTCAAAGAAAGGTTGGACGTGGTGCTTAGGGACATGGGTTAGTGGGTGACATTGGTAGTAGGGTGATGGTTGGACCAGATGATCTTGAAAGTCCTTTCCAACCCTAATGATTCTGTGATTCTGTCTACTTTTAGATACTGTGCTTTAGAGATTTAGGACAGACTATATAAGAAGTTCAATTGTATTTAAATTGCCACGTAGCAACAAAAGTTTAATACCTCAACCCAGCAAAATGTGTGCCTTTTTGATGAGTGCTTTGCTGAATGAGACTGTACAGCTGATTGTGTGTTTGAGGTTACTTTGATCTAGGCAAAGATCATCACCCTGAAATAATGCAGTGCTTCCTACACCTCACAGGGCAGCAGCGTGTTTCTGTGACCAGCCTTCTGGTGTGCCATGGGTTATTACTGGTTGGAACAAATCTGGGTATAATAGTAGCATTGCCAGTGCCACGCCTGCAGGGGATTCCCAAAGTAACTGGTGAGTGAAATTTCTCAAATGGATTGAGTAGAATGGTGTTATACTGAACGTTTATTTTTTCTTTTTATTTTTTTTTTCTGTCAGTAGTTCAAATTACATGTATTGTTCAAATACTTATCAGAGCTTTGTGATGAAATTGTATTTGTCACTCTTCCTCAGCTTCACCATATATACAGATACTCTAGATTTCTCTCAGTTGTTTGAGTCAGGACAACTGTTTTTATTTAGGGAATACGAATGTGATAGGCATTAATCCTGTCGGAGTACAGTAAAAATACAAGAAGAAGAAGAGAGTGCATGCAAACAATCTTTCTTCCAGATTTGGGGAAAGCATTAAGTTTAGAGACATAGGTACTGAAAATGTAGTATGTTGTTTGATTATTCGGTAAATTGGTTTTGTACCCTTTTATTCCAAAACTGGAGACTTGGTATATGTGAGAACATTTTGGTTTTTGGACAATGATCAGTATTTTTGCATTGAGAGATGCTTTCGTGAGTTAGTTTCACATTGCCCTGTTTGAAATATATCTGAATGCTGCTGTATCATTTTGCAAGTATTTAAGCTGCTAGCAGAACCAACATTTGTTTAAGTATGTTGTATTCCAATTAAACACCCCTTTGCCATTCTGCATTTTGGTTTCAGAATTCTGCCAGAGCTGCTGAGCTGTGGAGGGAAGCTGACAGATTTTATGAAGCAAGCTATTTGTAACTTCCTTCAGAGGAAGAAAAAAAAAAAAAAAAAAAAAAAAGCTTATGTAACTTTTCAAAATGAAAACGTAATCCTCTGTGTTCAGCAAGATACGCAGCAATAATCCAGTATGACAACAGATGAATGTTTCTTAAAAGATAGGGAAGCAATATTAGAAATATAAAGAAAAAAAAAAAAAGCAAAAAAAAGCGTAGTTGTCAAGTCAAAAAAGCATCTCATTTTATTCTCTCATTTTCTCTTTTGATGTGTTTTATGTCATCTGCATATTCTTGCATTTATTTTGGGTCAAGACTTGTCAGATTTCACAGGTCCAGGCATTACATTTTTGCAGTCTTCGGATACAGTATTTGGAATTTGAACCAAAAATGTCTGACTTTTTCCAGTTGTGCTTCCAGTAGTGATAATTCATCTTAATATCATTGCACTTGCTGTAAAAGCAGATTTTTTTTATTATAACCTGAAAAGTACTAGGGAGTTAGGGATGGACAGAGTGATCTGTAGAGTTGTTTTTTACCTTGATGGCCTAATTCTTTTTTATATTTTAGCTGATTTTGTATAATGTGTGTGTATATATATATGTATAAACCGTAAAAGCCACATACACTGATGTTGGTTGAGCTTCTGAATTTAGCACTATGCAACTTCTTTTTCATACATTCTAATGATTTGCACAGTGTAAATTCTCTTTATACTACCAGCATCCCACTGTTTAAATACCTTAAAAAAATAATTGAAATTGTTCAGCCATTTCCTTATGAATCTGCCATGGTAACTAGAAAAGCATTCAGAGGGATGAGCTTTAGTTCCTGCTTTATAGTGTGGAGAGCTCTATTACAACAAAACAGATGTTCGTATGCTATTCTAGAAAGGTACAGAGTTGCAGTAGATTAATTGAAAACCACATATTTTCTTTGTGGATTACTGGAGAAAACTCACAATGTTATATTTGTGTCAATGCCAAAAAAAAAAAAAGAAAAAAAAAAAGAAGTTAGTAGAAACTTTCTGTACTCGCGCTGTTGTGAACGCAGCACAAGTCAATTTGAATTCATACTGTCACATTTCAGCTGGTTTATTAACACAGTCCTAAAACACCCTTATAGCACAACAGATGATTTTTTCTTTCTACATTTTTTCTGTAAATTGTGTACATACAAGGCAACAGACAAGCTACAGACAGACTGGAAGCATATAATAGAATTTTAAGAGTTATGCATTCCTGAGCAAATTTAATG
Organism: Aythya marila; assembly: GCF_965140915.1. Lineage (NCBI taxonomy): Eukaryota > Metazoa > Chordata > Aves > Anseriformes > Anatidae > Aythya > Aythya marila. The sequence continues at coordinate 97,768,443 of NC_139044.1, read as the reverse complement.
AACTACTTACAGCAGAGTGCTATGTGTTCTATTAATTTATTTATATTTAATCCTTTAATTGTCTTTTTCTTTTGGCTCCAGGAAGAGGAATGGTGTCATATCATGCACACAATGGGCCAGTCAAGTTTCTTGTAATGGCTACGTCTATAAACAAGAAAAACAAAAACAAGTTGAGGAACAGCCTGCCTCCTGGCCCAGAATCTAAAGACGACGACCAAAAGAATGTTCTGCACAATGACAGACCAGGCTCTTCCCTGAGTAACAACCCTGATACTTCAGTTTGGCTGGGAGGTTCAGCAGGATCCATTGCACAAAAAAGTGACTTGTCTTCATCTTCAGGATCCCTTACTTTGTCTCATGGATCAAGTTCCCTAGAGCATAGACCAGAGGACAGTAACATTTATGAGCTTTTGAAGGATCAAAATTTCTCACTTAAAAGTAAAAGACAGAAATCCAAGAAAATGAAAGCAATTTCAGTGTTAGTCATTTCTGGTGGCCAAGGACACAGAAGAGTGAACAAGAAGACCAAGCAGCAACGACAAGATGAATTAGTATCTTCAGTGATGGTCTGGCAGATCCCACTATTAAATATCTGAGCGAACAAAATCTAAAATACTTCCTACTATGAAACAAAGTCTGGTATTTTTTACAGCAAATGCCAGCCTAGGACCCAAACCAATAGACCTTATATACATGAGAGCAGTTTCAGTAGGGCTGGATCACAGATACAAGGCAGAGTCTTCACATATTTAGAACATCCTACAGTGTTAAAGAGTATTGGAAAAAAATTAGCTGTTGATTCTGTCTTTGATACTTAGAACAGAAAGGATTTGTTAGACAATTTTAAAGACTTTAGAACCCTTATTTATATTTGCATTTATAAATATCATTATGTTCTATAGCACTTAGGGAAGGCAAGGAACATGTACTCTGTCGCATGCCGTATTCGGTTATGTAAATCAGTGGTTGTTCCCTTTTCCAAAGTGACATATTGCATGGACTGTAGATTTTAACAAAATAGCAAATATTTTTAAACAATAAATATTCTAATGCAAGCTAATATTAATTTGGTAACTACCATCATAGTTTTTAACATTATTCCATATGCCAGAGTTTGGTCTGAACAAAAGCAGTTATTGTAATTGACACTTGTTTATTTCAACATAAAAAAATAGATATTTTTTATTTCTAATGCTCAGTATTATTAAAAAAAAGTTGCAGTATAAAAAGTGCATTAATTTTCTCAGTAGGTGCACTGTGTCTGTCACATAGAGAAAGTTCTAAGGATGTTATGGCATAGGGCAAATAGAAAATACAGATGTAGAACAGCTGTGCATTGTAGTGCTGGTAACACATTCCCTCCTGGCAGCTTGGTATCAAAGCTAGACATGTACTGTGCCGTTTTTAATTAGGTGTGCCTAACGAGTATATAAATAATGAGAAACACACTAACATTGCAGTACGTATAGGAAGCGCACGTAATCATTGTGGGCATTTGCCCTGCATCTGTTGATTTTTGCTACATCCTCAGGCAAACACCTATCAAATAGTGTCACTGCACAACTGCAGACAGCTGAGATATGGTCCTATCTTTTCACCCAGAGATTCAGCCAAACACGGTTTTGTAAGTGGATATTGTGGAAACAGTGTTCACCGTTTCTTTGCGTTCATTCACTCAGTGAGGAAAGGTGTTGCTTTGGTGCTGTTAGAGGGCTGAAATCTAAACAGAGACCTAATTAATCATCTTTTCTTCATGAATCAAAATATTTCCAAAGGGAATGTTGAATTTGGGGATTACTACTGACATTGCTTTTTGCACTAGTCTCTGTGCATGTGAAATACAAGACAAAGCCTTCCGCTCAGAAAGACATTGCAAAAAATGGTGACGAGACACGTCATTCAATCCAAATGCATTTAATGTGTGTTGAGTGAAGGAACTGGGAACATCCTTTTCCCTTGTCAATAGACTGAAAGACACGGAGAAATTAAGACTCTCAAGTTTCATTTGGATATGTTGAGAACTCAAATACTGTCCATTGGTTCAATAAAATATAAATTAAATGTGTCCAAAGCAGAAAGTCTGCCAGATGTTTGCATTGACTAAAGTCAAGTGCAAGTTTTGGCTGCTTCAGCACTCTTCTTATCCCAGTAAGGGGATGGATTTCCCTAAAATTATTATTTCTGCTACTTTTAATACAGACTCCTTGATTCCACCACGTTTTGTTTCAGTCTGCATAGTTTTAATCAGCGTTAGCCATAATTAGTGTTTCCTTGCACGTTATATTTCAACGTAAACAGTACCAGAGACTGGATAAGTTTGTTCAATATAAGATAGTTTTGTTTTGTTTTTGTTTTTCTTAAATAGCAGCAGCATTTTAAGCATTACTGAAATTTCTTTTGCTATTTTTCACCAAATCTGTATCTCTCTAAATTCTCAGTCTGCTCTAAAGAGCAAACCTGTGTCAAGCTGACTCCGAAGTCAGTGGGTGTGCTGACTCACCAAGCCTGATGGAGCACCGCAGTACGAGACCATCGTGTCTTCCTGCCACGTGACACACAGAGGGAATGCTGCTGCGGAGAACCTTTGCCTGTTGGCTGGCACTAAAATAGACATTTCAAAAATCAGATATGCACACACATTTCAGAGGTTTGGCCCACATCCTACATCCTGATGAGAATGGGCTTCTTAAGCCATAATAACATGGACTCGGATAAGTCATGAAGGAAATCTCTTACGGATTGGATTGTAGGTTTAGGTCCTTCCTTACTGTTTTATGCTTTTACACTGTGTCTTTCACCATCTACATCTCACCACTTCAGCTGGGTGTTGTCAGCATTGGTATGGGCTTAGTGTTGGCATGAGTCCTTGTGCAAAACAATTTAGCGTGCCTCTAAGCCATCAGCCAATAACATTTTCCCCAAGTTTTCCTCCTCTTCATGACCTAGTGCCTGGTCTTGCCTGGCCTGAGAGATCAAGGCCGGTAGCGTTTTCTACACTCTTCCATAGCTATGGCCCTGGGAGTTGCTCTTTGCCCACTGTGTGGAAGTACTAAATCGTACAGTTTCATGTATGTATATTGAAAAAAACATGTTAAAAGATTCTTCTGTGTATAAAGCATATATAACCTAGCGTCCCTTTGCTACGCTACAGCAAAAAGACTAAAGGTGTGATTCTACGTGCCCCTTGGGTGTGGGCTTCCATGTCCGTGCTTTTGGGACTGGAATCATTATTATGCCCACTCTCTCGTGGTTCGTTATCAGTTCGTTATATGGTGAGCTGAGTCCCCCACACATTCAACTGGAAATCCATGCGTGGCGCTATTACAGAATCTGCTGGCAATGATGCATGAGAGTTTTAAAGTGTTAAATGATGTTCATCCTATCTTCCAGCTGAAATGTTGCTTTCTTCAGATAACAGAACAGTAGAAACAGATCCAAATCTGCTCTTCTGAAAGTCCATCAACGTTTTGCCACTGACCTCAGTAAGACCAGCACCGGGTCCCACATTTACATTACACTGTTTTGAAAACGAAAGAATCTGTTTGTCTTACTGAGTGGTATAGAGAAAGAGAAGCTGTATGTCTTTTGTTAGAGACACACACTGTCATGAACTGGATTTTCAGTAATGAACTGAGCACAACGTGCAATGCTTATCTTCTGATACACAGCGTACGTAGCAAGGTATTACCTTACTGTGAAAGCAGAGAGGAACCAAAGTTTATTTTACAGCAGGCAAATAACCTTCATAGCCGTTGCAGACTGCTGCTGGGTAGGTTGGATCTTGCTTTCTGATACTGCTTTTCTAGATTAATAGAAGTTATGGAAAACATTAGGGAAAAAGGGGAGCAAGTGTAACCACTACGATATACTCTGTATATGTTTTCTAACACATAGTAGGGTCTTTTATAACATGAGCCATAAAACGTATGTATTTATGTTCAAAGTATAAACTGAAAAAATGTTTAATAAAAAATGTGATAAAAATTAACTTCACAAGTACATTTCTCGGGTCGTCATTTTAACAGGAAGGCTGGAATCCATGGCATGCATTAATGAGAAATATATATATATAAATGAAGTCATGAAAGGGAAAATAGGATATGTAATGAGGACAACAGATATATTTTTGAATTTTTATAGTTTCTAGGTTTTAAGCACCATTGAGTGCAATTTCTGCAAGTGATGCAGACTCTCATAATAAGTTTGACCCCTGTATGAATGGACATGAATAGAACTCAAGCAGTAAAATTTCTTCTGTGCTGCCTAGAGGGAGTATGAGTCAGCATTAGGGCAGTGCATATGGTATAGAAAAATGAGATGCATTAATGCTCCAAGTGAGTATGGCAGAGCAAAAGCATTAAAAGAGGAAATTAATTTTCAGTTGGTAACTGGCAATTCACCCTAATTAATCTGCCCTAAAGGATGCATACAGAATCCCCTGATTGTGTTTAAATTCAGAGGCTTGTATTCATCAGGCTCGGCAATAGCCTTTTTGTGTACCTGCGCTGTTATAACTAAACAAGAAGAGAGTTATTGAAGTAAAACGAATAGCTATTAAAGCCTGCTTTTTTGTTCTTGTTTTTAATACCACATCTATTTTATTTATTGTTCTGGAAAACACCAACTTTTCATTCCCTCTTCTGAAGATCATTGGTATTTTTGTAAGTTTCCTTGCCACTCCTATTCTTGCATTAGCAAAGATACAAAATGAAATTAAATTCCGTGAGTGCAGGATATTGTAAATTCACACACTTCAGTCTGGATTCTGTCCCAACAGGAATTTACAACTCATTTATGGGTGGGATGAGGGTGTTTAAAAAGTGCATGCTGCCCCTTTGAGACACGTACGAGAATATGGGGGAAGATACGAAGTGTGGTGCAGTGCTTAAACTTCATTGTTCCTCTCTCATGTCCAATTTGATTTTTGAAGTGCATAAAGACGAATTACTTTTCATGAAATGCATTTGGGGGTGAGAAAAATCTGCAGTTTGAAAGCTGCAATCAAGGGAGGGCTCTGTAAGAGTTGATCTGTACTTCAATGAGTGACACCATGGGACTGATTCAGTATCTCTGGTTGCTTTGTATATCTTCACAGCAGTAATTCTTCATGTAATAACAGTCCTGTTAAGAAGGTAGATTGATATCTGCAGCTCGGAGTAAGCTGAGTTGAAAAGTGGCTGACTTGAAGCCTCATAATGAGTCTGTACAAGAAAACAGATTAAAGACATTACTGCTGCCTAAACCCATGATTAGCCCTTTAAGCTGTGCCTCCTGCTTGCAGGCATCCTGCGCATGCAGCTCTTGAGCTGTCTGTGCCAGTGAACTGGGCAGGACGGGGACCACAGCCTGAGCACCACTGGCCTCTGGTCATGTCCATCACGGCAGGCTCTTGGGGGTTAAGGCTTCTTCCATCAGGCAGCACTGACACAGCTAGTTGGGTGGTTTGGGGCCGATTAACTGCATCAATCTCTTTGGTCTCTTGGTACTGGTGAAGCTTAACATATATCCCTGTAGCTTGCTTCATATGGGATGGAGCCTAGCAGCCCGAATCTTGAGACCCTAAGTCTATTACACACGGGGAATAGAAATAGGTGCACTTAGAGGTTGATTCTTCCCACTGCTCTTAAATGTTTATTTTATGCCTTTATGATGGGAGCATAGATATCAGCGTGGACTTTACGCCTACCATGCAGATAGCAGTGGTTGGTACATGGAGACTCATGTGGTGGATCATACGCTTGTGCATGGTGCCAGAGCTCAGAATTCAGCTTACTTCCATTGCCGTTCAGACTGAGGATCTTTATGTGGAACCTACATCCTATTTTTCTTGCAAATGCAGCATGTGCTCTGCTAGATCTCTCTGCTATTTGATTTGAGAAATCTGGATCAAGATCTTCAGAATTAGCTGATTTGCTGCTTCCCCATACTTGTGCTTACTTGATCGTAGCCTTTTCCTGAGAGGCATGCGCAGTAACCAAACTGCCAGAAACACTCATCGCCCCTAAGGCAAAAGAAAATGAAAATAGCAACACTGAAACAGTTCTGAAAGGATCTGAAATTCTCCCAGGCAAAGGAAGATTTACTGTGCAAGCCCATTTAAATGCAACAATGTGGACATATGACCAAAGCACTTCAAGTGCTTTGGCCAAGCTCCATAAACTGCTCCATAAAAGGCGGTTAGTCATTCACAGCACGACCTTCCAAGGTGTTCAAAGGGATTTTTTTTCCTCCAGCAAAACAGGCCTTGACAGCAGAACTGCACATTCTGCTGTTGTGCGTATTGTTATACGCCAGGGATAATCACAGTGATCATTAAAGTGTGTCCCGACCCGGAGGATGAGCCAGAACACTTAAGAGGAAGATGGCACACCTTGGAGGAGATGAAATCTTTGTAAGTAATTGGCTGCTCTGAATGCTTTTTGAAGGTGCTCTTTTGAAAGGGATTTCTTTTGTGGAGAGCTGGGGAGCACAGACTGCGTACTTCAACGGGAAGGATACTAGTTCAGCCAAGATCTGTACGTGCAACAGCCTTTCTACAACACTGCTACAAGCAGCCCATGCTGCTCCTAATCCAGATCAGACACAAGTGACACCATCAGTTAATGTCAGCTGCTTCTGTGCTGCTGGAGACGAGAGCACCTCAACTGTCCCTTGCACACATCCTGAGGTTTCATCAGGTGGAGTCCTCGTGACGGCCCCTTCCTTGCACGAACCCAGCCATCCAGGCAAGCAGCTGATTACAGCCTCCACCTCTACCTGAAGACATTTCATGGGTGGATCAGGATTTGGGGAGAAATGTGCTGATTGTGAGGTGTTTTGCTCACATGCCATAGCAGCAACCATGGAGGTACATTGGAGAGAGGTGGCGTGACAGTCCTGGGCTGGTTGTGGCTGAGAAGAAACACTGCCTGGATAATCTCCTCTTACTGCAAAGAGCAAGGGTAGGCTTTAATTCTCTTTTTCAAATCCTTTGTTTTTTATTATCTTTTTAGTGAACTGGGAGATTATGTGCTTGTTTTCCCAACTGCTCATCTATTTAAGTGCTGAATGTTCCCCATCTTTTAACCCTATCAAATGCTTTCAGCCTAATTAAAAGCTGTTCTACCTGTTCAGAGCATTGTTTCAGGTGACAAAACTCTCAGTAAGACAGTCTGCTTTGTTCTGCCTTTTTTTTTCTTCCTTTTTTTTTTTTTTTCCTTAAATTAAAAACAATATTGATCTGTCTCTGCTTTTTGCTCTTTAAAAACAAAACCTAAAGAAACCTTTATGATCTATTTTTCCTTATGGTTATTACCACTCTGTCTCCCACAAGCTGATTACCTTTCCAATAAGGGTATCTTGCCCTTTTTCTCATCCTTTTTCTTTACATTCTCCTATTTGGGTGTATTACATACAAGTAATAATAATAATACACAAAGGTAGATCAGTTTGAGTCATCAAACCTACTATTCTCTGAATACTATATAGCCTGTGCAACATGCCTGCAGCATGTATACTTTTTGTATTCCAGATATACAAGATTTATTTTAGTCATCTTTGGCTGCTCAGCAGAAATATAACGAGCTGTTGCCCTGTGCCAGCAATAGCAACCAAACCAATGCTTGAGGCCTCCGTGTTATAGTACCAAGAAGCATTTCACAGAGGAGTCTTCAGCTGTCAAACACAGGGTGAGCAAAAAGAGTCGTGTTTTCTTTTCTGTTTGTTTGGCTTGCTTACATTTTGGCTTCTGGCTATGAACCGAATCTCTGGATACTGCAGGGACCGCTGATCCCAGCTACTGCCACTACCTGTCGGACACCTGCTCCTGTATGTGCAGGTGCAATGCTGCTGGGTTTTACCCATGCCAGTTCCAGAATTTGGGTGTTGCTACATTTATTTGTTCAAGAGGCTCTTGGAAAAAGCTAGCCTGCATGGGCTATACTCTGAGCCCTATATGTAGGAAGGTTTAAAGCCTCTTGTTCCATAGGATATGCACTCAGTATTTTACCCAGGTGAAATAATGATTTTGTTAAATGATTCCTAACCTCCTTAAATGAGAATGTCAGGAGCTTCATTGGCTAGAAATCAAAGCCCCTGAAAATGAAATGATAAATTTTGTATGTGAACTGCTTGCTAATTTTACCAAAGAAGAGTGCTTTTGCCCATCTACCAGGGTAGCCCAGTGCTGCACAATGGAGTTGGGAATCACAGCAGTGCAGCTGCTATTGCAGACAGTGGGAAAATGAGAAATGTGCCGAGGAAGGTACCTCAGAAAGGGCAGAGCCCTGACTGGCTCTGTGCACATGTACATCTGTCCAGATCTGGATGCTACCAGAAACCTTAGCTAGTTGCTTGCTGCCCAGTTACATCTTCTGAGGCAGCGCATTGCTAACACCCAGCTCTTCCCTTTCTGCCTTCTCTCACCTCTTTGTCTTCACCACTCTCCAGGTGTTGCTCCAGGCTAATCGGCCCTTGCACAACATAGGTTTCTCCTCAAGTCCTGCTGGCCAGCAGCAGCAATAACAAGCTGTCAGCACCCCTGAATTTTTGCTGTGTTGGCTGGGCTCCAGAAATGCATGACAGGTACCAAATGATGCACCAGAAGAGCTGTGTGATACCTGGTTGCCTTTAGGACAGAGCCTTCTCTACCCTGGGACAATGATTCACCTTGTAATCCAGGTGTTTAAAATTAACTGTCTACTACTACACCAGTATGACTTTACAGCTAATGGAGAGAAACAGGCAACACCAAAGGATGATTCACCTCATCCTAAAATACAATGTCTTAGCTAGGTGAGAAATATTGCCTCGCAGACATGTTTATTGCTGTACGTTAATTATAAATGGAACCTCAGTGAATTCAAGTTGCGAGGAAATGAGAGAACCAGAACCAGTGGGTGGACATTAGACTGATGTTCAGGAAGTTTGGGAATTGCAGACAAGGGCAAGTATGACCAATAAATACACGTAAATACACTACTTCCTAGCCACTGATTCTCAATTGTCTCTCAAAACCATACATCAGACACTTCTTTGTAAACCCAGCCTGGAGTGTGATGTGACAGTAAAACCTAAAGAGGAGCTAAACATATTCAGCAGTGCTTAAAATCACCACATAGACAGAAAGCGTGAGTCAGAATGATCTCGGATATGATACTGTTGGCACAGTCACACAGCTCTCATTAATGTAAACAGAAGTCAGGCATCTCAGGGAGAGATAATAGTCCACATAGGAGCAGAACATCAGGGATTCCGAAAGTAATTTCCCAGACCTGTATTAGTTGTCTAGTTTCAGTGTCATCTTGAAATGTACAGTATGTAAAGTAACACAAAATAGCAGGAAGATTAGTTCCTGATGCAGGAGAGGTGAGTTATTTCCGGCAGGCTTTAATGGATCTCCTTGTATCACATGGACACTTCTTCCAGCTAGCCAGGAACAGGACCGTGAACAGAAACCAACGCTCCAGTAACGTAATTGATCCAAATGAGGGAATAGCAGGAAATTCACAATTTTGCTGAAGACACGTGTTGCAGTCACCCCTACAACACTGTGTTGTTGTGGCCCCAGAAAGCATGCTGGCCTCTCTCAGCAGAGATGAGACATGACCTCAGCTTGAAAACTAGCATTCCAGCTAAGCACTCCACTTAAGTAAGCGTGTAACATGAGTGGAGCCAATGATTTCAAGTGGTTACACTTATCCAGCAATGTAGGTAAGTGCTGTAGTGTATTAGGGACTAATTCAACACATAATGCGGTAAGACTTTGAGCAAACCAGAAGGCTTCAGAAGTAGGGCAATAGGACAAAATGGCTGAGATGACACCCAGCCATGCTTAACCACTGTTACTGTGAAGCTGGAAGAACGTACAGCTGCAGTGGTCACACCACCACCAGATGAAATGAGTCAGGTTTGCTGTGAGTGAGAAGGGAGAGGCTTTGCCCGTCTGCTTGGAGTGTCCCTGAGGGCCAGGAGATGGGCTGGTGCTGAAGAACCAGCCTGACAGGACACTGGAGTGAGTGGAAAGAAGGGGAAAAAGAGAAAAGCTACAGAAGAAGAAGGATGTGTTGCGGGAAAACTATACATTGTGATGGATATGTGGAATATCTGTGCACAGGTCATGGTTTGTAAAGGTTTGGAAAATACGGTATTGGTGTTTGGGAGGTCTTGGTGGAAGCCTGGCTGGAGCTTGCAGTGGGGTATGAGGGATGGAGGGCTGCCTTCACCAGGAGCAGACCCATAAAGTAAAGGTTGGACGTGGTGCTTAGGGACATGGTTTAGTGGGTGACATTGGTAGTAAGGGGATGGTTGGACCAGATGATCTGGGAGGTCTTTGCCAACCTGAATGGTTCTGTGATTCTGCGTAACAATACAGCCAAGGAGCTGCCTGCTGTGGGGACACCTCTCCCTGAAGAGGGACCAGCCGGGGGGCTGCGGCCACAGGGAGCCCCCCCAGTTACCTCAGACCGCGCTGAGGCGAGGCCCCGGCTCCTCCCAGGGGGGAGCCTCCCCTCAGTGCTCCCTCTCCTGCCCGCCCGGCTCAGCAACAGGTCTGTGCCGGGGGCGGAGAAGGGGGCTGTGTGTGTGCGTGTGTGTTTTTGGGGGGGGGGACCCCGCTTCTCCCCGCGGCGTGCCAGGCCCCCAGGCGGCGTGCCAGGCGAACAAAGGGGCCGAGCGCGGAGCGGGCTCCCGCGTTCAGCCATTTGCAGCGCCCCGCCGCTCCCCACCCCCTTCCTCCCCCTTCCCCGCCGGCGCAGGCTCCGGCTCGCCTCGGAGCCGCCACCACCAGCACCAGCACCAGCACCGCCAGCACCGCCAGCACCACGCCGGGCCCGAGGTGGGGCCGGGCCGGCTGCGGGCTGTGGGCTGCGGGGCGGGGCGGGAGGCGGGCGGGCAACCCTGCGGGAGCCCTGCCGGGAGCGCCGCGCTGCTCGCCGCCCGTCTCCGCGCTGCCGCAAGGTAAGCCCGGGGCCGGCGGGGAGACGGGAGGAGGAGGAGGAGGAGGAGGAGAAGAAGGGCTCGGAGCCCCGGAGAGGCGCTGGGGAAGGGGCCGGGGAGCAGCCCCCCGGGGGTGTTGAGGCGGCGGAGGGCAGAGCCGCCAGGCTGCGGCACGGCGGCGTCCTGGCGCCCCGTCGGGTCCCATCGGCAGCCCCCGGGCACCTCCCGAGCCTCCTGCCCCACAGCACACCTACGCCTTTGCTTTCTATATACGGTCTTTTCTTCCTCCTAACTCCCGCCGACCCATTGCAAATCCCCGTGAGCCAGCCTCCCGGCACTGCTGTGTGGCAGCACGTTTTTTCCCCTATATATATATATATATTTATGCCACTTTCCCCGGGCTTACAGAGAGCACACGGATGGGGCGAGCCCCAGGTGTGCACACACCACAGGGCTTGGCACTGTGGAATGTGGCGATACCCCAGGAAAAGTCCTACAGCGTTTTGTTCCCCTGAAATCAGGAGCTTTTTCTGCCTGGTCCTGCAAAAAGAGGCCTCCCCCCCGAGCCCAAACTTACCCACAGCACAGCACATGACGGGTATTAAATCCTACAGCTGATGTTTTTTCACTCAGCGAGGAGAAAAGCCCTCTAGAAATAATATTCTGTAAAGCTTTTTTTTTTTTTTTTCTTCCACAGCAATTAAAGTGAACAATTGAAACTAGAACAAAAAGCTGGGAAATGTAGGACAATAAAAATTAGGAAAGCAATAAACTAGAACAATCCTTTTACACAAGCTGAAAAGCTAAAGAGCTCCTCCATCTTTCACAGATTTAACCGTCTGCCTCCCAAGAAGGAATTAGATGAAATGTTTATAGAAAATACTAATTAATCTGTCGCTCGTGTAGGCAAAACAACATTTTTCCGAAAAATATTGCTCCAGCTCATCACCTCTGCTGCCTGTTCTGTGTGCCCCTCTTCCTGGGGCCCATCACCCACCATCCATTCCCTCTTTAATTAGGACATCTGATGCATGACAGTGGGATCCGCCAGCCACCCCATACTAACGGTGCTGTCTGATCAGGACCTGTCAAGGTGCCAAGGACCAGTCCCTGGTCTGCTCCAGCTCCTCCTGCTCCTCAGGGTCTCACTCCTGGCAGAAGTGGCACTTTTAGGGTTCAACTTTTCAATTCAGGAAGTCTGAAATCTTTAACAGCTTCCTTTCATCTACAAACTCTTTGCTCTCATCGCTTTTCCGTGTAACAAATAGTCCAAATAGGTAGGCAAAATGATGGCTGGAAACATCAATAAATATTAGATCACCGTTGTTTGGCAGGCACATTCAATGAAAGCCATTAAGTGGCTTTACTGTAGTAAAGCGGGATTATAGTATTTAGGGCTGGCCTAGGTTACTTGAGAGACAGGGATGTGGTTAGATGACTGGATCCAGATCCTACTTACTGGGGGTTTCAGCATCCTGTAGTATCCTGTTGCAAGAGGATATTAGGGGCAGCTGGCTGCTAAAGATGGGTATAATAAAACATGAAAGGAAATTGTGCCGTTTCTTTCGGAGTAGAATTAAACTTTTTGGGGGGTTGTCTTGGTTTTGATCTTGTAAGATCCTGTATGGATTTTGCAGGGATTTTGCTGTTGATGCTTGCTGAGATTCTGCAGCATTGCAGTTAGAAGGCCATTTCTTTCCCATCAGCAGAAGCTGAGAAGTCATTTTCTACTAGTTTAGGTCCTTGGAAATACCTATTTTAAAAATGAGCACATTTTCATTGTGTTTGATCTCATTAGTGTTCTGGGGACAGTAGTTGAGTCTGCTGTTTTACTTTTTAATGGATTATCATCATCTGTTCTTTCTGTTTTGTTCTTGGTCTCGGTGTCGTTTTGGTAGAGAACAGATGTGATTTACTGCCTGTTATTGACAAAGAATTACTTTACAGCAGTTCAGGATTTGGCAGCCAGTTTAACCTGATCCATGACTGAGCGTTCATTGAACGAGAAGAGACCTTGCTCCTTCCCTAGCCTGGACCATATATTCCTGCCCTCTGCCTTGTGCCAGCGCCAGTGAGCACGTGACAATACAGTAAATGGGTAGAGATTTTGCCTTCCTCCTGCAATTACTTAGGCAAACAGTTTATACGTACATTTTCACGTTAGTATTATGAGTGGGGCTAGTCCTGTGACTAACATTTAAATCTGCATTTAAATCCCTGCAGGACTGGGACCATAAATGCTGCTGTGCAGTGTTTTTTTTTTTTCTTATTAAGCAGTGTTGGCAATCCTGTAGCCTATTCTCTGTCCTCCTTGGATGCAAACAGGCAGTTTTGGCTTTGGAAGAATAACAAGATTGGGTCAGCATGGTATAAGTTAATACAACTGTGTGGTAATAGAAAAAGTGTTGGCTGGATGCTTTGTTCTACGAAGCACATTTGGTACTTTCCAGTTTCTTATACCTCATCAGTGAGGACAGCAGGAATTCACGATCAGTTTAGTCAGTTTATTTTATGCAAAACAAGCTGAAAAAACCTCCAGTAGTTCTACAGATCTTGCAGCGTGCGTCAGAAGGAGAAGAAAGATGTGTCACGTAAATGCTTTTCAGGTGCAGTGTTTCACGAGCTGCCATTGCCGTGCCTCTGGCTAAAACAGCCCAGTTGACAGCCTTGCTTAATTCACTTGGGAACGGGCCAGAAACCACAACCTTTCCATACAGCTCCACAGAAGTTGGACAAGCAGCTCCCATGCTGTTATGTTGTCTGTCACAACACGATTTGCATTAATTAATAGCATTGAAATTCTTTTGCATATACACCTCACAGATTAGCAAGAGCTGTTTGCTGTTTCTCTGGACGCTGATTCCCCCAGGAGTATTTAAGGAGCAGAGTAAGCTTTGCCTGTGGATCCCTAACTGCCGAAAGGCTCCCGGACTCTTGAATCATTTCAGCCTATCAATGTGTTAACAGATCTGCAATGTTTTTGGTTTTTATTTTTATTTTTTCCCTTGGAAACAGTTCTGCTTTTCTCTCTCCCTCTCTTGTAAGCAGACTGGAAGAACAGAGCCTGAGCACTGGAGATAAGCTGTGATTTCTGCCACTCGTTTTTTAAAGTGTTAGATGCTAAGAACCTAAACCCAGCCCTTTGCTATGGGAATGGCATGCTAACAATAAATGTTCTGATTCAGTCAATCAAAAACAAATCTCGTCATGGGAGAGCTTTCCTCTTATCCTGTAGTTTTCTTTCATCTCCTTCACTGCAGCTCCCTCAGAGGCCTCAGTTCAAAAAGAAAAAAAAAAAAAAGCTACTGTACACATTAGTACGTGCAGTGGTACAGTGTGGGAAATCCTGATGCTTGTGAAGTTAATGTGTCTGTAGCAGGGATGGGATTTAGAGTGAAGTGAGACCCTGCCCTTACCAAAAAGCACCGTGAAGCAGAGATAAAGTGGGCAGTACTGAGACAACATGTTTCTTGTTTAATAACAAGTGATAATAGAGTGCTGAAGGCTTTTGGTTTCCACAGCAAATGCCGAAGCAGTAAAGTAAATGTCACTTGAGTGTTTTGTTTTGTCAACTTTGGAGTCAGTTGCTTCCCTGTGTCGCAAGATGTTTTACCCTGTGGTACAGGAAGAGGAAGGCAAAGACTGCTCGTGTATGTTCAGATGGTGACTTTCACTGGTGCTCCTTCTCCTTGCTCAGGATGAGGTAGGTGGTTCCTCTGCTCTCCTACTGCTGTGGCAGAGAACCAGAAGGCCTTTAGGATGGGCAGCAGAGGTGCAAATATCTATCAGACTGTTGATATGTTAGCCCAATGCCAAGACAACATTGTTACAGCCTTACAGGGAGGGAAATAAGTACTTTTATTACACGCCCAGTATCAGGCAGCTTTTCAGAGTACAGTCGCTGAATCCTTAATATCTGCTTTGAGAAGATATCATTGATACATATCTAAAATCTCTGCCTAGTCAGAGACAGCAAAACTTTAGACATAGGAGCCAGTGATCAAAACCTCAAAATGGCCACGAACCAGAAATCAGGACCCCAGAGCCTGTGCTTCTTCTCACACCTCCCAGATCCTAGCCATAAAACAAAATACTTCTCCTCACATCCTGATCCAATGGTCTTGGTTCTTACTACACATCCTGACTGTCTTCAGCTCTGCCCAAATTGCTGCTTTACAAATGCAAGAGTAGCACCATGGCAGCTGCATCTGATGCAAGCCTAACCACATTCATCAATGAGCCTTCATCCTGTAGCGCACGGAAGAGACACGTTTGAATCACAAGTTACTACAGCCTTTACTTTTCCTCTATGTAAGGAACTCAAAAAGCAGACAGGACAATCCTGAGATAGCTGTGATCATCATTGTCCTTCATCACGCTGCTGCCAGTCTGCGTGTCTCTTCAGAAAGAGCATAGATCATTTGGGAAAAACAGAGAGCTAGCAAGTCAGCAGGTATAAAAGTACAGAAGATGAAAAAGCACAGTCTAAAATAAAGCATAGCATGTGTATTTATCCACAGTGATCCATCTGACACCTGATTTTCCAGCAAGGTCATTAGCTGAAACAGAAGCTGTATAGCTGTGAGACGGATGATTTGAACAGAAGAATGCTTTGACCTAATTCAACCAGAAGTTATTGGCTGGGTACAGGAGTAAAATTCTTTGGCCTGTGCTTGCAGGAATAAAATTAGATAACCAGGCAGTCGTTTGAAACCTTTAAATTCAGGCGTCTTAACTGTTAGTTATTTACTGTGCTAAATGAAGAAAATATATTTATCATGAGAAATACCGAGTCGCTTGCAGTAAATTGTAAATGTCAAAGTTGAGTATAGTCAGAGAAACCAGTGCATCCAGAAAGCTTTTACCTCAACACCCAGCCTCAGCTTTTGGAGTTCACATTAAAAAGAATGTTATACATCAAATGCAGAAAGTGTCAGGCTGTGGAAATAAAAGTATTTTACTAGGAACCTATTTTATTTCTGTGTCAGAGTGGCCTGCAACTGTTCCCTGCTAGTAACGTTAGCAGCATGCATTTCACGGACTTTTTATTCTTCACTTGTTCAGTTCTGACGACGACTTGGGGTCACCTCATACTTTGCTAAGCCCTCAGTTACATCACTGCTGCTAAAAACATCCCCAGTGCCTGGTGGAGTCGGTGCTGACAGCTTGTAGGTATTTCTGACAGGAGAGTCATGCCGCAGAAGTACCTCTCGCATGTGTTTCTGCTTCCAGATCAGCAAAGCCTGAAGCCTAGCAGGAGCTGGGAAGGACTGTACCCCGGGCAGCCTAACTGAGCCCTGCCCTGCAGGATGCAATGGGAAGAAATAGGGAAAGTTCCCATTCATCAGGGAACAGATCCCCACGCTCTTTTTTCTCTCCCTCAGTAACATTTTGGTTGTTTCTGTGGACAGTACTGCAGCTTTAGTCTGAAGAAGTGTAACCCTCCTCTCATAGTCCATAGCCTGATGGTTTGGGCAGCCCCCCAGTTGGCATTTGGGGGGTTTAAGCTTGTTAGAGAAAGGAAGGAACAGCAGCAAGATTCCTCTGGGGCTAGGTTGGTTCTCTACCCACTGTAGAGAAAGGGGAAGTAGCAGCAAGTGTCGGTATCTTTTAAAACACTAAAGGTTTATTTTGGAAACGATTCTGGGCTAAGGCACCTAAAGCAAGAATTAACACCTCCTGGTCATCTGTGTCAAGCATTTCATTGCCATAATCTTTGTTATTTCTCTGCTGGCTAGCCCCCCGTAGCTCTCATATGCTGGTTCTTGAGGATCCCACTCAACGGGCATGCAGCTGTGCCTACACACGGCGTGCAAACGTGT
Organism: Aythya marila; assembly: GCF_965140915.1. NCBI lineage: Eukaryota > Metazoa > Chordata > Aves > Anseriformes > Anatidae > Aythya > Aythya marila. The sequence goes on along the minus strand of NC_139044.1, from coordinate 97,751,707 downwards.
CCGTGTGCCCCAGATTCCAGCACGGGAGCTGGCTGCAGACAGATCAGTACACAGCGCAGTGCAGACACACTAAATCCATTCGCCTCTGCCTCCATGGGAGAACTGGGAGGTGCATCCCACCCACAGATCGGTGCTGTGTGGAAATATGGCCCCAGGCCTGCACCGTCTACCTCTACCTTGGCCTGGTTTCCGCGAAACAATAAATGAAAAATGTCAGACTCCCATGAGTCACCTAAAAATTCACAGTTATAGGTCCAACAGCACATTCTACCAGCAGCACTGCGATGGCAGACGGGAGCCTCTGCAGGCTATTTCCTTGCTTCCTTTCAGATTAGGGAGTCTGGGCTCTGTGCTGTCGTGCTGGGCTCTCATTGCTATCTGATCTGGCTGTCCTAGGTATATCTCTGCTGCATTGCCTCCTGCCATCTGTAACTGCCCTCAAAGTCAGCCTTTGCGGAGACAAAGACGTCTCTCCATCTTTGAATCTGGTCCAAGGTCTGCGTAGAGATAATGTCTAGAGAAATCTGAAACTATTTGGTAAATCTAACTAGATGGCCTGTAATTTTTGGCTGTGGCTCGAGTGATTGTAAGCCTTCAGTTGGAAAAAGTACCTGGGTAAAAATAGCAAAGAAACAATGTGTGTTCTCCAGAAATGAGAAGGATGCCTTTCGCTGTGTGTCTGAAGGCTGTCTGCTTTTCAAAGCATCACTTAGATATTTTGCCAAGAAATCAATGAGCCTGTTCAGTCTGGAAAAAGAAGTAGTTTTATTATTCCCTTCTCTAGAAGTTTTCCTTTTACTTTCTTTTCCTAGGCATAAGTCTCAGACAAATGGGATTTTGTTGGCTTTCCTTTGAAGTATACTGTTACTTCTCAAGTTCTTTCTTCCTCAAGCACAATGGTGACAGACTTTGACAGATTTCTGGTGCTTTCAGCTCTGTAATCTGTAAGTCCACTCTGTAATGAACTTAAAAACAAAATCCAGTTTTATCTTAAGCAAGGAACTTCATTTTGCCCATATATATGGACCTATTTTCTGTATTAAAGAGCACCGCATAGCAGGTGTGTTGCAAAAATGTGGCAGGTTCTTTGAGATCAAATGTTCTGCTGTTATGCCCACCAAAACCCAAATCTTCTTTTATTTTACGAAATGTATTTGTAGAAATCTTCAATCTTTACCTGACTTGGCTTTTTGATGGATATTCTCCCCCTCCTTTATTATATCATCATTACCAAAGTGACTTTGAATGTTTGCAGTTATTTATTTGTTCACAACACTGTTCAATGATGAGAAGCCATCAACGTTAGGGCAGTGAACCACACCAACACCCTGGGTGGGCCTTTAATCATCACAAGCTGATGCCTTGCTTGATGCCAGCACTCCTGGTGTGTGGCAATGTCCAGAATTTAAGTTGGAAAGGATCACGAGATCAACTGGTTTGATCCTGTCAAACTTCATCCTCCCAAAGAGCCTTCCAGTGAGTCTCCTGGTTGGAGATCACCTAGAGATAAAGAAGCTAGGTCTTCCCTTCCTCATCTGTGTCAGAGGTGAATCTCATCAGAATAAGGGTCGGATCGAACATCCATCATCCCGTCTCCCTCACGGGCCACAGTCCAGTATTAAAAGAAGTGTGCAGCAGGGTAAAAATGTGGTTTTCCTCCTGGGATACTAATTTATTTTTGAATATTAATACTCTGACCATTTTGCAGCTCAGTATCCTCCTAAACTGGATAGATACAGTTGTAGTGTTTAGTGTGTATTCAGTCGCCTTCAGCAGATTTCCCTTCCATAAGCTTGTTCTTCCCTCTCCCCATTGATCCACACAAACTTTCAGCATTCACAATATGCTGTGGTAGTCTCTTGTTGTGTTTTTATTTATTTTTCCCAGTGGTGAAAACATTTTGCTTTGTTTAAGCTTCCACCCCCTGGCTTGTTCAGGCCCCTCTCCACGAGCCATCAGCCTGCAGACCGTTCATGTGTCTACACTTGTTCACAGTCATCAAGTCACAAAATAAACATACCAAGCCCCGGAGAAGTGTCTGCACGGCGTTTCTCAGGCTTGCACTACCAGTTCTCCAAGCTGCTAGCACAAGCCACCTTCTCCAAAGGCTCGGAAGTGTGGCTGCCAGCTGGTGCCGAAGCTCCTATCACCTTTTTGCTTGGGGGTTGGCTCGAGTCTGGCGTAAGCTGTGGGGAGCCAGAGCAAGCCCCTGTCTGGCTGCAGAGCCTCAGTCTCTCCCTGAAATGTTTTTTGATAGCTCTTAAGTCGTTTGATACTCCCAGATTTTTCATTGCTGCTTCCAAAACGTACAGCATGCATGTGTCCATCCATCCATGCATGCATGCACGTGCCATGCATGATCACACACCCCATAAACCTACCGATGCTGTAGATGAGGAGATAACCTTTACCCTACTGTTGCTCCTTACTTCCCAGTTCAAGGACTGCCTTCATCCTTTTAGCTGTAGCACCACGCTGGGTGTTACAGCTCAACCCAGTCATTGGCCACGCAATTCTCCACAAAAGAAGTTTTGTTGCAGTCAGTGTGGTGTTGCCATGCCGTTACCTCCTGATCTGTAGCGCGCTAGTGGCAGACACCAGCCCTGGAGTTTTCCCCATGGGTATTGCAGTCATTCAAAGCCTCATTTTTAACCCTTCTGTTTTTGTTAGGCTTTCTTTCTTCCAGGAGATGTTAGAGGTAGCTTGCACTTAACCTTTGCTAACTGTTGCTTTTGTGGGAGTGTTGTTTCCTTCTCCGTGTGAGAACTCCTGAGAGACACTGCGCCTTCCGAATTACTTCTGAAGATTCCAACCTGGAAGGAACTCAAACAGATATTTCCCTTTCTAGCGAGTGTTATTCTCTGCAGATATCACTGATAGGAAGCCTTTTCTCTGGTTGTGATGACTCTTCAAAACTTCTGTTTATTTTTAGTTTTGATTTGCTAGCCAGAATATCTGTTCCATCAAGATTTTGATAACGTTTTTATTATGACCGATTTCCTCTCCCCCCGACCCTGCCTGATACGCTCACATCCTTTTATTCCTCTGAGCTCCTGATGAGGAGCTGCTGCCCACATGTTTCTTGTGTGGTCTGTAATCATAAGCTGCACTTCTTAAATGGTTGTTTTTCATCCTGGTGGTATGAAAATGTTGCAGTTAAGAGATAAAAGCACTCATACCTCCACTGCATGGTGTGAGAAAATCACAGCACCTTACGAGGTCACAAGGAAGCTGCGCAGGCAGCTCCAGTGATACATCCAGGTAGGCACTGGCAGTGCGTTGTAACCTCAGTTTTGAGCACTGCTAATTTTAACAAAGGAAAAGAAAAAAAAATCTACAATTTTCTTGGGGTTGGCCTTTGAAAGACAATCTTTTTTTTTTTCTTAACAAGTAGGAGGTTAGTCAAGATCTAGAGTTTAAATCTATAACAGGATGCAGGGTTTCAGGTGCTGCAAGCAGCTGCTTCCAGAGAATTGGCACCTCTATTTTCCAGATGTCTTCTCCAGTAAGGAAGAGAGCATTTTTGTCCTGAATTTCACAGAGCTGCTCACTGAGCAGGAGTGCAACAGACCATTTTTGTAAGTAAGCAAGCCTCTTCACACTTGAGTCAGCCCTCCAGAAGATTTTGCCTTCTCCCAGACTGAGATGGGTATCTTCAGTCTGCATGATAGTACTGGCCAGCTCTACTTTTAACAGCCTTCTTTACCTTTTTTTGTTTGTTTGTTTAATAAATACAAGGGATGTTTCTCTCTTTTGATGATCTTGCCTCTTTGGACTCCTTAATCGTCTCCATCAGATGACTCCTCTCTCCTGAGGGAATTCTCCGCTGGAGCGAAATTTGGCAGAACAAGTTTTTACAAAAGCATTTCCTGGACTAAGGTGGAGCAGCGTGGCACTCTGTCAGTTCTATGCTCTCGCGGGAAGGATCGCCTGCTAATGTAAATTAGAGCTGCTTACGATAGGGAAAGCACGGCTTTAATTTACCCCAAGATTGAGTCAGAGCAGCTTCCACTTGTGAACTGGAGAGCACTAACCCAATTCCTCCCACGTGTGCATATTCCCCAGAGCCAGTGGGTCTTGCTAGAGGACAGGGTTTAGGTCAGAGGTTATTGGCACTGCACTCATAAAAAGAAATAAATAGGGAGGGAACAATGCAAAACAAGCATTTAATTGGTTTGTATCAGAAGAACTGCCAAATGAATGCCGTGCCAGGAAACTCTACCTGCAGGTCTTCCTTACAGTTCCTCTCAGAAAAAGCTTCGCCTTATCTGTTCTCTTCCTAGGGCAACGTCTCACAGCATCTGAGGCTGGGGGCACGCATCCAGGACATTGCGAGCGTGTCACTGCCAAGCCTGTAAATGCAGTTCGTGTTTGTTGGCAGTACCTCTGGCCATTAACATGACATCATCCCCAGACCAAACCCATGATAATGAAAACAGCTCCGGCTCATGCAATTTAGCTTCTGGCTTAAAAGTCCCTGGTATAAAAGGTGACATCAGTCCGTGGATGCTATGCACTCTTGCTTCGTATTCCAGCACTTATCCTGTTTGTGAGTGTTGAAGAAGTAGTAAAGCCAGGTTTGTTTTAAGCCAAACTATATCATTCTAACTACAAGCTCTGATCTTTTCAAATCAGCCAAGTTACCAAGTGTCTTCTGTGGTTCTGTAATTATTGAACGCTCTGTGTCAGCAACACAATTCTGATTGCTGTAGATAGGGAGAAAAATAAGAAGGATTTCAGTATTGTATTTCCATCTGTCCCTTCCAGCTTCTTCCTGTTTTACAATAAATCCATGACCTTTTGGCTGAGGACTGGTTGCGTTGTTCAGTAATGGAAAGGTTCCACAGCTTCTGCGCGTTGTTTTTCTCAGCTTTATCTTTGTGTAATCCCTGCAGCTAGACAAAGGTGCTGAGACTAGAAGAGCAGCCATTGGTCTGTAATTTACAAAGTCCTCCAAACCCTCCCTTAGCTTTCCCAGCTCTTCGGCTTCCCCGTGGAGTTCTTTGTTAACTAAATTGCGTGTGATACTTTGATTCCAATCCTCTTTATGCTCAGCATGAATTTCAGCATATTCGTGGTACTTAGCTGTAAATATAACAGAAGGTGTTTGTTTTTTTCTTCAGAATTCTGCTGCTGCCATTAGCAACCCGTACTATCAGCCCTCCCTCCTCACTGTGACTGCTCGAGGGGATGGTAACACAGGTGTTTGGTAGGACCCTGGTGGGTGGTTTCAGTGGCAGGTCAGAGTTCTCGGCCCAGCAGATATCTGTGTATGGGATAAGGGTTGATTACAGTGCTTGAGGAGGACCTCATCCTTTTTCTTTTCATTACTTGAGAAAGTTTAAAAGCTCACTTTCCCTGGATGCCATTCTTAAAAACTTCAAATAATATTATTGGTGATTTTCCTCGGAGACATGACGCAGGAAATACATTTCATCATACATAGATAATACTGGTGTTACAGATAACTATTTTTGACTTCTCACTTTTATTCATGCTTTGCTTTGGGGAGCATTTTCTTTCAGTCCTCCTTTATTGTTTCATTTGCAAAATCAAGTAGTAGATGGAGAACTTGAAGCTGCCTAAAGCCACTCATTCCTTCTTGTAGAGGGGGAATGTAAAGCCCAAGGAGATTTTGGGAGAAGTGGCCGAAGAAATGAGCTGTCTGGATCTATAAAAGATCATAACGTTGACAGCAGTGGGAGAAAGCATATTAACAACCCTTAAATGTTAACGATTGAGGAGGTCAGGCTGTCCTGAACTGTAGGAAAGTACAGGCAGAATATCAGGGTGCTCAGCCCCCAGAGGAGCAGAGCAGACACAAAATGTTTCACGTACTTACTTATGTGACATTGATGTTATACTGGTAGCAATTTTCTAAATATAACAGTACATCAGAGCTTGATATTCTAGGTGATTTTCAAACCATCTCCATTTGACCTTTGTCATTTCACAAGTGTCACAGTAGCTGCTCTCCACCAAAGCTGAAGGCCTGGGTCAGAAAATAGATTAATCTTAATATCTAAAGTATAATAAACTGAAATAAGTGGTTAGGTAGTGAATTCGATACTGTGGAGACTCACTGAAAAATAAAATCACTTTGAGAGGGATGCTGCCCAGTTTTAAGTTATTAATGAAGCAATTTGTCTCACTCACCAAGCGCATGCAGAGGGCACTGCATTTCTACTCATCCAAATAAAGCTGCAGAAAATAAGCCAGTAAAGCCCAACATATAGAGTTAGGGGCTGGACCTTGGAAACTTGCTGCTGAGGCTATATCCAAAGTTCATAAAACTTCTTACAAGGTTCCTAAGTGCCAAATTTTAAAATAGTTAAACGAGAAATAAAAAGTTAGTGAAATCTGATCTTTAATAAGGAGTTTTCAAACAGTACTGAGGTCTTGTTGCGGTCTCAAAGGCTCAAATGTCCAGAAATCAGACCTCAAAATTGATTTGTCATCTAATTTAATGTACTCAAATGTAATAGAAAGTCCTTTGCAAGGCAAGTGCACTGAACAGAAACCTCTAAGAGAAGTCTGATGAGAGAAGTCTGACTTCATTTAACTGAAGTTTGCTTGTACAAGTTTGGGTTTCTAAATTTTACGTCCATCTCAGGGATTTATGGACAATTCCATCTACCAATTATATTTTCAAGAAAAAAGCTTCAGGAGTTAGACTCTTCTAACACAAATTTAAGAAGATAAATATCTCACCTCTACTGAAAGGAAATCACAAGCTATATCTTACACAGGATGAAGTGTTCCTTCAGTACTCCAAAAATATGCCAGCAGGGATTGTAATGGAAATTACTGACCTTAAAAATAGAATCAGACCTGCAGGTCCTCATTATGTGAAGATAAGTACATTTGGGCCATTTTTTGTATGTGATTCATAAAAACTTAAACCACGCCTAGGAAATTTATAAAGAAGTAAGTCAAAAAGCATTTTGTTCTGAAAACTATATTTGTGAAATGAAGATAAAGCTCAGCAGTGATTGTGCTGACAGGGACTAACCTACTTACAGCTGTGTCCTGTAGCTTGACATTTTCCCAGAAAAAAAACAAACCCTTCATGTTCGAATTATCTACTGTGATTTGTGCTCTCTTCTGCTTTATATTAGCGGAAATCTTAAACCTTGAATCAGTTCCTATGAAGTTTGATTTACATCGTCATTCTAGCTACATATGCTGTTATATCCATGTCAGATTGCTTTTGTCATAATAAAAAAAAATCCTTTGGTAAGTTTTGTAAATGATTAGAGTTCTATTAGTATAATTTTGGTAACTTCAGGATACTATTGATGTACCATTAATGGAAACATGACTTTAGCATTCCTGAACTTCGGAGTGAACTGAGAATATGTTTTAAAGCTGACTGATTTTTTACACTTTCTTTTTCAACAGTGGGATTGCATATAAGGAGCAGTGAGATGAAGAAACCTCTGTGATGTTCATGCCAAGGAGACTTTGGCTCATGGGGAATCTCCTTCTAGAACAGACTGCAACCACTCTCTTCCCCTGAAATAGCTGCACATGGTGAACAAGCTATGATAGTACTCCTAACTCTCTGACTTCAAAGGACATTTCTTTCTCATTGCCCAGCGCAGTGTGGGACCGGTTGTCACAAAAGGACGCTGCGCGTAAAAACTTCATAAAAATTTTCATATAATAACAGGAAAACCAGAACAGCTTTTCAGGCTGTCGAGGTGCGATACCAACACCGGGAAGAGGTTTAGGCTCTCACCGACAGCATCTGACAGGGGAGAAGGCAGCTGGTGCAGGCTGGGCCACGGAGGCTCAGTGCTCTGCGCTGTTCCCCGCAGGTGATGGGCGTAGCGGTGTGGCCAAGAGCCATCCCCTGCGGCACCACGCAGGGCCAGAGCAGCTAGCCTGGCTGTGGTGGAGGGCGGCTCCATGGAGGGCAGCGGCGCAGTGGAGGAGGAGGAGAGCGGGGCCGGGCCCGGCACCCCACCGCTTACCTTGGCCTCTCCTTGCGGCTTCAGCTCCTCCCTGTGCTTCAGCGCTGCCACCACCGAGTGTGGGGCCCCATCGCCAGCCTCCACTGGTGGCCGCGTGGTGGAGAGCCAGTGGGAGATCAACAGCGCAGCCTCCGAGTCGGAGGAGGAGGAGGCCAACAACGCACAGGGGACACCATCGGGCACGCAGCCCGTAGGGCGGCCGGTGGAGGAGCCCGACCTGGTGATCGAGGTGTCGGGGCAACGCATCCGGGCTCACAAGTCGGTGCTGGCAGCCAAGAGCGACTATTTCCGTGCCCGTGCCTCGCGGGACATCCTGCGGGTGAAGGGGGTGAGCTATGGGGCGCTGCGGCTCCTCATTGACTATGTCTACACCGCCCGCATGGGCGAGGTGCGCCACGACAACCTGGCCGAGGTGGTGAGCGGCGCCCGCGTCCTCCAGATGCCCTGCGCCCTGCACTGCGCCGCCGAGGCCATGCGTGCCCAGCTCCGCCTCGACAACTGCTACCAGCTGCTGTGCCTGGCCAAGAAGCAGCGGCTGGCGGAGCTGCGGGAGGCCGCCTACCGCTTCATGAGCGACCACTACCTGGAGGTGCTGCGGGAGCCGGGCGTCTACGGCCGCCTCAGCGGTGCCGAAAGGGACCTCATTCTGCAGCGGCGGCTGGAGGCAGGGCGGCGCTGCCTCTTGGTGGCCGAGGTCAGCGACGCCTTTGAGCGGCCAGGCGGCGGCAGCCGGCCCCAGAGCCGCGAGAGCAGCCGCCCGCAGAGCCCCTCCTCCGTGGTGTCGCTGGAGGACAGCGGCTCCCTCATCCACTGCTACCACGAGGCCAGCCGCGAGTGGAGGGTGCTGACGCGCCTGCCCGAGGAGGCCAACGCCAAGGGCTGCGCCATGTGCGTCCTCCACAACTACCTCTTCCTGGCGGGGGGCATAGCGGTGGGGCCGGCGGGCAGCGAGCCCCGGGCCCGCCTCTCTGACAAGGTCTTCTGCTACAACCCCCTCACCGACACCTGGAGCCAGGTGCGCCCACTGGCGCAGCCCCGCTCACAGCTCAAGCTGCTGGCTCTGGACGGCTACCTCTATGCTGTGGGGGGCGAGTGCCTCTTCACCGTGGAGAAGTACGACCCGCGGGCTGACCGCTGGAGCCCCGTGGCGCCTCTGCCCAAGGGTGCCTTCGCCGTGGCTCACGAGGCCACCACCTGCAACGGGGAGATCTACGTCTCGGGGGGGTCCCTCTTCTACCGCCTGCTCAAGTACGACCCCAAGCGTGACGAGTGGCAGGAGTGCCCTTACAACAGCAGCCGCCGGCGCTCTGCTGACATGGTGGCCTTCAAGAACTTCATCTACCGCTTTGACGTCAGCAGCGGCCGCGGTGGAGAGCAGGGCCCGGGTGGGGGCACCAGCGGCGGCGTGGAAGTTTTCCGGTACAACACGGTGGCCAAACGCTGGAGCCAGTGTGCCAGCCTGCGGCCTAGCGGTGGCCCCGTCCAGCCCTTCCGCTGCGCCGCCTTGGGCAACACCATCTACTGCGTCAACCGGACCGGCACTCTCCGCTTCTGCTTAGCCCAGGATGGCGAGGTGGAGGCGGATGGCGGGCTCAAGGGCACCTTCGACGGAGAGCTTCTCAAAGCTCCCTTTGACGCCAAGGGCGTCCTCCTACCCTTCGTGCTTACCCTGCCGGAGAAGCTGGAGAAAGCAGGGGACCAGGAGGGCTCTCTCCCACTGTGAGGTGGCCAGCCTGGCTCTGGGCTGCCAAGCAGGGAGCTGGATTGCAGCTTCTGGGGGACCCATGAACTCCCTTCCACAGAGGGGACCCCCACCAGCATGTCTGCAGAGAGAAGGGGCTCCCCTTTCCTCCTCTCCCCTCCCAAGGTGTTGGTCTGGAGCCGCTTGGTTGTTACTCGGTTGTACATGTAACTCTTTCACGTTTGCTGTGCTTTGCGCGAAAAGCTGAGCAAACAAAAGGAAAAGCTGCTATAAAGGATAATCTCTGGATTACATTTGTGCGAATTCCTGATGTCAGAAGAGTTCTGTACACCTGGATTCCTAAAAATTCCTGACGACAGTGTCATAATAAGATGTTAGTGTTGGCTGTGTGTGTGCACATAGTTGTAATCGGGGCTGGAGCCTTCTGCCATTTGTTTTCTTTCCTCCCCTGGATGATACCAAGGGACAAACACTGCTGGCAGCATAGCTTAGCTGTATTCGTTTTTGTGTTAAACCAACTGTTTCCTGTGTTAGGGAAGTACAGGAAGATTGTCTCAATCGCAGCCTTTCGTTGGTGGTGCAATAGATTGTTTGCGGAAGACATGGCACTGTGTGGTCCCAGGAATTTCAACCACAGATATTTAACAGATACCAGACTGAAAGGTTTTAAGCAACACAAATGTGTGCCACATGTTCATATTGTGAACATACAAAGATAAAAAAAATAAGGGGGCAAGCTACCTTTTTAAAATGTGGCATGTTATAGCAGAGATGAAATGTCGATATGTTCTTTATTTGAAAAAGGCAATGGTTTCTATATAAAAATACATTGTTTTATTACTTTTTTATCAGAGATTTTAAATTATAACAAAAGTGGACTAAAGCTGTTCGGACTGTAACAGATTGACATGAGCATGTATACCACTAGAGCTGGGGGAAATATTTTGTACTTCAACTGCTCTTTAATTAACTGCAGGTCGAGGAAAATTAACCTAAACCAAATGTAAATGCTTTGAAACCGTCTGTAGACAGCTTAAATGTTTCGCTCTGTGTTCAGTACCCTGTGACAAGAGGCTTTTCCAACTGGGTGCAAGACCATCAAAGGGGGACACGGAAAACAGGAATGTCCTACACATGTTGATTTTGTTGTGCACTGGCATGGTGTTATCTCCCTGTCTTTTGATTGAGAGACTGCTTTATTTATTCTGATTGATTGCTGTAATCGATAAGCCCTTGTCGACTGCAGAACATGCTGATGGCACACACTGTCATAGGATTACGCTGGTTGTGGAGCAGCATCCTAATGAGACACAGCCCGAGAGGGGTTCCTCCTGCCTGTGGAAAGTCGGAGCGTACCGTTTTTGTCACGTTACTTGGAACTGGAAAAGTGTAACCTGTCTACACAGACAAACTATCTTGAAAAGGGCACTTGCATTTATTTTATACACTTTATATATATAAAGCAAATCGATAGGAAGACAAAGCAAATGTTTTAGCTTTACAGTAAACCACTGAGAAACCTTTTCTGAAAAACAGAACCAATGTTTTTCCTATTAGTGATTCCGCCTGGAATTGGCATGGACTATGGAAGGGAATTGTTTATATTCAAAGTTCTAGTAGAGATGCATATTTTAGAGAGACATAGGGACCTTACATCAAAGAGCAGCAGATCTTTTTATGTTTTATTAAGATGTTTCCATTACCAGAACATTAGCATTCTTCTATGTTATTGCTAGTTCCAAAGGAAGGCAGCAGGCTCTGTCCTAAGAGACACCTTCACAGAGGGCAATAGTGAAGCTCATAGATACTTCTTTCTTCCCCTTCCCTTCTCTCCCCTTCCCTTTCTTTTTTCCTTTTTTTTTTTTTTTTTTTCCACAGCTGTCCTGCACAGAGGTTTTAACACAGCTGATCCAATTAGCCATCCTTTAGCAAACAGTGATTCGGTCCTAAAAGTTCTTAGCCAAGCGAGCCCATTCCCTAGTGAGCTAATTTAGGCATCACCCAGGTGGGAGCTGCAGGCCTGCTGTGTGATGTTTCTCCTGGCCTTAGTACAGGTTGGTGCAGTGGAATTTAATGCCACAGATGGCATATTCATCAGCCATTCACAAAGAAACTGTTTTTTTGTGTTTTTTTTTTTTTTTTTTCTTTTTTTCACTGAATGATGGACTTAATTGTCAGACAAGAATCCTTGGAAATATTGACTCAATGAAATTACAGCATTGTAGCTTGAAAAGGAAAGAAAAATGATGTATTTGCCTTCACCATCATTTTTTATGTTAGCTGTAGGAAGTATTTCAAGCTGGGTAGTGAAACACTTAGATGGGTTCTTAAAGGCATAAGCACTAGGCCAGATTTTGAATTAGTGGAGTCACCAGAAACACACAAGGAAATGTCAGTTTTATCTAACAGTACAATAAAATTTCCTAGTTAAAAATAATTTGTAGTATAGTTTTTATGCTACAGCATAGTGAGGAAGCAAGACAGCTTTTTCACTCCTATTAACTAATCATTAAGTAAGCATTTTCATTCCTGTTAATGCATGAAAATGCTGCTAAATGACTTTTGGGAGGTCTCCATGATTTGAGCTGCAAAAATATGCCACAGACTCTCAGGAAGGAATGAAATGTGTCCTTCCAAAATTTCTTGCTATATTCCGTGAAGAAATACTTCGGGGAATGATCTTTGCAGTATGAAGCATTCTACAAACCTGCCGTGGTTTGTATTTTTGCTAGTTACATCTTTAGCAGAGGTTGCATCAAGTGCCTACCCACTTCTGCTTGTTTACGCAGCGTGAGAGCAGAGCCTGGCCTCCATCAGGAGCTGTCCATTGAGGCTGTTTCCTCTGCGCCCTCTTTGCACGCTCACAGCCTGGGGACTGACAGCAGCACTGTGTTTGTGGCCACGTTTCCTACTTTCTGGCCTCCGTTTCCTTCCTGGTAAGCCTGAGGCAGGTTTGCTGTGAGTTTGTTTGCTTTTATTTTCCTGCCACTTGCATCTTCAGCGCAGCCAAAAAAAAATAGTACATGTGTACTAAAACCAGAATTTAGGCAGACTTCAGGCACTGAAGACCAAAATTATCATCCCAGAACTCTCCAGTTTAACTTAAACTGAGCAATCCGTCCCTTTGGCTTGCAGAGGTGCCGAGCACGCTCCTCTCCATGCATCCACCACTGCTTGTGTATGAGCAGCTGCGCACCTACCTAGCTGCTGCCTCAACTCCTTGGAAATGAGGTGATGTGATACCCAGGAGCCACCGTTGTAATATGTTTGCTTGTATGGTCCAAACTGAAGTGCTAGGCCACCCTCAAACTGTGTTTGCATATCTTTCGCTTTTAAACCAGTTGTTTTACGTAATTGCCTGAAGGCTACTGCATTTGCATGGGAACACGGAGACAGCGTTTGCTTTCTTAGCCTGCAGTGATTTCATCCACATCTCTAGAGGAGTGCAGGACCTCATGGAGTTCATCTCAGATCTGCAAATATTTACATATTTTGTATTATGCATTAATAGGCTAAAAATCTCGGAAATTATCCAGGTTGGTGAATTCAGCCCTCCATCCTCACTGAATGGTCCGAGACTAGGTGGAGAGACATATTCCTCTCTGCTATTCTCCATTAATCTCACAGACGCCTTCTTTACCTTTACCTTTACCAGGACATGTAGAAATTTTTTTTTTTTTGTGCTTCTTCCTCCCTAGGGCACTCCTGTTTTCAAGGTCATCTGCCAAAAGATTTAGTCTTGAATTCCCTGGAGGGAATGCAGGCCTCCCACTTCATGTGTGCATAATCTCAAACCCGGATGACATTATTCTTCCAATACTAGAATATTGGACCGCATCCTATAGCTCTTTTCCAGGGACAAATCGCATACAAATCCTTCAGAAGCATGCACAGGCTCCTGCAGCCTGAGCTGTGGGTATTATGTCTGTATTTTGGTTTGCCATTCTGAAATGAGGGGCTGGATGCCCCGTACCAGCAGACCAAACAGGTAGTTTGGGTTCCTCTCCAGGGTGATGCTGTGGCAAAGAGGCATTGAGCTGCCTGACATGGAAATTCCTAGGGCTTTCGTCGCGTCTAAAACCAAATCCCTGCTTGAATAAAGAGACAAGCCGCCTTAGCAAATGCTAATAACAGATGGAAATGTACTATTTCCATCTATTAACTGGTTCTGTAAAAAGAATGTTAATTGCAGCAAAGCCATTTGTACAAATTCTGTTTACACTTGGAAAGCAAGTCAAAGGAATAATTGGCAAAAGAATGGCCCTATTTGATCAAAACAGGCACTGTTAAGCAACATGGGAAGGATGCTAATCATACCCTACTAAGGAACGAAATTGTGCAGTAGCGGATGTAAATTCTATCCCGAAAAAAAAAAATAAAAAAATAAAATCTTTGTAAATCAGTACCTGGTAAAATTTAAAGTGATAAAAGAATAAATTATTCATATGAAAGCTGGAACTCTCCTGTGCTGTTTGGTTGCCTCTCAGTGCTGTATCCCGAGTTTTGCTATTCATGAGTGGCCTGTTGCTCTTCTTGCTTTGTGGTAGCCATCCCATTGACTGCTCCACAGATGGGATACCCTTTATTACCACAAAGCTTAACCGTGGTACTGGGGTGATTTGCTTTGTGTCCGACTGACATGTAGTGCTTTCTACTTGAATGAACCCAGAAGATTTAGAATTATCTTTCTCTGAGCTTTTATTTTTTTTTTTCAGTGGCATTACTCTTGGGAAACCTAAGAAAGCACAAGAAGGGAAATGGTAGTACCATTGAGCAGTTGTAGTAACAAGCATTTAATGATTTATTTCTGTGTGTGTCTGCCATTATTCGGCACCTCAGACTCACCCTGGGCTGAACAAGAGCGTCTCTGTGTAGCTGTTACCAGCATGATCCTAAGCACCACTGCAGCAAAGTGTGTTTTTATTTAAGTATATTTCTGGCTCAACTCCTACCCTGAGATAATTTAATGGAAGTTTGTAATAGTTCCGTAATTTGGTAGATTAATGGGACTATGCTGAATTTACATTACAGCTCCTAAAAGCAGAGATTGACACCCAAATTCAGTAAAATGGTGCGCTCAGAATATATAATGGCAGACTTTTCATTTGTTTTGGCCTAATGAATGCTGTTTTAAGAGCTGCTGGAATAAACCCATGAGTACGAGGAAGCAGCAGGCCATTTTGGAGGCTCTCTGAGCTCCATAAATTACTCAGTGGGAGGAAATGGGAGTGTGGGGCAGAGGGAGAGAGAGGGAGAAAAGATTTGGGAGACAAAACCACCTACTATATATTCAGTAGAAACAAATAAATAGCAGGGAAGGAAACCAGAGTGGTACTTGAGGCAGTGATGACTACATGACCAATCTTTTTCAACTGTTTGTTAAACAACCTGGGTTTTTACCTTTTCCATTATTATTAGTCTTTATCATTTTGCACCTGCAGTACATCTCAAACAACCACAGTGTTTAATAAGCTACTTTTTTTGCAGGAGTCTTGTGCTTTGCTTTTAAGTCTTAGTGGCTAAGCCTTTGATGAATTTGTGAAACTATAAAATAGCAATGCTGATGCTGCCACTTAAAACGGATTAACTAATGCAAATGCTTTAGACACTGCTCACTATTCAGGTGAATTACATGTGTAACTGATGTATTAACAGTTCATTTTTGAAGTATATATAGGTAAGGTCACTGTAAAGCTTTTTATGTACTCCAACTTGTGCTGTAATTAAATAAATCCATACAAAAAGCTGATGCTCCCCCTTAGGGATTTCTGGGTAACTGGTGTTTCTTTGCCATCCATCTGATCAGAAAACAATATTGTATTTGTTCTTATTGTAAACCCAACAAAATTATGTGGGTTATCACAAAGGAAAGAACTTCAGGAAATGTTTCTAAGGCTATGCAAAACAAATTATTTTCATTTTGCCATATCCTGAATATTGCGAATGTGAAATATTCTGGGGTAAAAGCACTTTCTTAAGTTCAAGTTTGCATAAGCTCGAGTGCCGTTAATTTCTATTTCCTTTTCTGTTCTTTTTTTTTTTTCCCTGCCAGGATGTTAAACTGTATTATTTATTTATGAACACTATATGTAGGTTTTCGCAGTGTGCTCTCCTGTGTTGTGTCACACATCAGGGTTTTTCCTAGAGCAGATTTACAGCAGTGTAAGTAAAAGCAGAAACAAACACAACCTGAATTCAGCATGTTGCCTCCTACGTGTTTTCTCATCAAATAGCTTGCTGAAATGAAGTCATACAACCTGTTTGAAAACTCCAAGATTCATAGGGAGTCTAGGTGGAGTTTGACCTGGTGTCATTCCCATCATTTCCTTAGCCACCCCTCCATGCCAGCTCCACCTATTGCAGCTTTCTTCCACTTTCTTCATAACAGCCAAATTTTGCTATGGTTAAACCAGGTAAGCCAGGAATTATAACCATTTTTATTTTATTTTATTTTATTTTTTTAGGTTGCCAGAAAACTTGTTTCATTCAGCCCCAGAGTTTAGTCTGATGTAATTTACTAAGGACCTATATTGTAAAAGAGAAGCTGCTGGTAGATTACGACTCAGGCAATCACTAATTTGAAAATGTCTTTTGTTTGTTTGTTAGTTTGTTTGTTTTAAACCTTCATTGTAACATATATTCATTAACTTGTCATTTTTTATTTTTCTGTGTGCTGTGAACTAGACATTAGGAAGCGTGGTGCCAATGAAATTATATCTTAAGTACTACTCTTCAGTTCATTAAACATTTGGCACCTGCATTCCTCGGGATGGTTAGCTCATGTGCTCTAGCTTTGGTTGTATTCACAGACTGGTAAATGATGTGGTGGGATCCAACAACTTGTGTCACATCACAGGATTAATTTTCCAGTTCTGAGTCACTGAAACCACCAGTTGTGGCACAAATAATTTGAGGTTCAAAGCCATCCTGATTTGGGTGCAGAGCATCCCCTGTTACCATCTGTGTCCAAGTACGATGCATGTTTTTAGCATGACTTGTGTCCATCTATTGTATTTCAAAAATCACAAAGTATGCTTCAAAAATCACAAAACCCTTGTATGAAAACATTCAGAGATGTGCAGTGTTGTATTCACCTGAAGGCAGAGTGGACTTGCTGAAAAGACAAATTGCTTCTGGTCCTAGGCTACGCAAGCGGTAGAGACACGTATACCTGGGAAGTCCTGTGACATACCAAGTAATTATCAAGACATACAAAACAACATCATCAAACGTGAGTTTACAACCTATGGACACTCTGGGTGGGGATAAAGGTAACTAAAAGTAGTGCCTGTTCCTACTGGGAAAATGCCTAGAAATAACCCGTGGTCCTGGTGCGGGGTTGTGTTGTCCAGGCACCTGTAAAGAGAAGAGAAAGAAGTCACAGCCTGCATATAACTGAGTGGCCAAAAGTAGGTCAGGCAGCATTTATTACTCAGATACGACAGTACCTGCAGGTTTGTTTTCGAAATGAGCATGAATAACATCTGCACCTCATAAATATCACCGGGAGCGACTCGGTGAGTGAGCTCTGCTGCCGAGGGAAGGGAGCAAGGCATGACACAACAGTGACACCTGCTTGACAGCTTACTCAGGCAGCAAAGAAGAACAGAAAGGAGCTGATGGAGAGCAAAGAGTATCTGGATGAAAGCTGAGCTGACAAGAAGCCCCCGGAAAGGAGGGAGGAAGTGATATATGCCTGTCAGCCTAACTGCTGGTCCCTCCATCACTGTGCTCTCTGATGGTGCACATGATGGTTCTCCATGAGCAAGGGAGCAGCTCACACATGGGGAGCTTTAAAGGTGATGTCTTCCTCCCTCCTCTGCGTTTTTTTTTTTTCTTTTTTTTTTTTTTTACTTTCTGTTTCATGTTTCTTTCTTCCACCACTTTTTTTCCTCTACTTTTCCCCTCTTTTTTTCCCCCTTCTTTTTGCAGGTTGCTTGCATTTCTGTCTCTGCTTGCATATCCCAATAGGCTATATGGGGGTCTGTGACTGCGGAAAAATTACCTATTGGAAGCCAGTGGAACTCCTTTTCTTTTTCTCAGGAAGAACTTTCCTTCCTTAGCTTGCATTTTTCCCCCTTATTAAAGCTCTACATTTCCAGTTCAGGTGGAGAAGGCTTAATCCACCTGCTCCTGGGCAGAATGGTACAATAAAGCCAAGCTGCTTGCTTCTGAAGGAAAGCGAGTTGTAAGCAATTAAATTAGTCACAGTGCAGACTTAAGGCAGGAGTTTGACTCCTTTTGTTAAGCTCGGCTATTCTTTATTCACTGCAGACTGCAGTTACCGTTGGTTTAGCAGAGAAAAAGTAACTGCAGGATTAAAGTATTAAGCAAGCAGGAGGTCTCCGAGGAGCACAAACTGGTGCAGAATTAAGTTCATTCCCACACCTTCTAGAAACCGTTGTCTCAGTGGTCAGGGCCTAATTTACTGACAACTTGTTTGTGCATTGCAAGAGTAAGTTTACCCCCTCTCTCTCCACGTTTTTTTTTTTTTCCCTTCGCAGTTCTTTGCACATGTGAAAAATCATGGCAGAGTTTACAGGTAAAAAATATGCAGTGATTTCTACCCATTTTGCAGGAGTAAGTGAATCTGTCATCTGCAGCGATGGATCATACTTCTCTTCCATATTTTTCTAATTAAATAAGATGCTGGATCTTGATTAGAATCAGAAATAAAAGCTGAGATTGAGAGTTTATTAACTTTACGGAAATGAAATAAGACAATCAGTTTTTTGCCAATGCTGCCTGACTCTTTTTAGATCACAAAGAAATTCTAGGCAGGCAGAGAGTCTTCCTAAAAATATGATTTAAACAATTAGGAAAATCTCTCAGAATTATGCATGTCCATGAGAGATGTCCTGGATGGGAGCAGTGCTGTGCAGGAACTTCTACAGACTAATTAGAAAGGTTTCACTTCTTTCTTTTAACATTTTTTTCCTTTTCTAGTTCTGTGCTCCTGCATATCTTTTGGAAAAAAAAACAAAAAGAAAGACTCCAACTTCACAGTCAACTTAAATATGCTTTGTGATTTGATAGCATGCCTTGGAGGCACAGTACTCTATCACTCTCTACTAAAATAAAAATGAAGTGTCAAAATACAAATCGAGAAAAATGAGAGAAGCACCTGAATTCTTTCATATCTCTTTGTTAAGCACTACCTCAATTAACTATGTGTTATTTTAATGCAGATTTTGGCTATGTCCAACTCTGGTTTGCAGGTGTGATGGTTATGCATGTTAATTATCATATGTAATGTCTGGCTGAAAAGCCAGATAAGATTACGCTGTCTCTTACTCAGCTGGCCTTGATGTACTGAAGCCTGGGAGCACAGCCTGACATTCAGCTCAACCTGTGTGCTGGCATTGTTGGGTTCAGCTTCTCAAGCAGGCTGTCAGTGTGTAGGCATGTATCAGTGTAGTTATCAGTATATATGCCTAGAACATGCTTTTATCCCAGTCTAGAAAGAGGTATCGTGGGCAGGAAGGAGCAGAGGTTGCTCACCTGATACTTCCTTTTGTAAGCCATGACTGGAAGGGCACAGGGGACAGAAGTCCTTCTGGCTCCCTCTGCTTTCCTGACCAGACTGCCTGGCTTGATGCCAGCTGAAAGGAGTGAAGCTGTGTATTCCCTCTCCCAAGAACAAGAGAGGAACAGCAGCTCCGTTGTTCCTCGTTTGCAGATCTCCGGGGAGAGCAGAGTTCCAGGCTTCCTCTAACTCAAATTACAAGGTAGCCTCTGATTCCTGAGAGCCAAAAGAAGAGCTCAGATTACATGTGGTAAAAGAGAAGTTCTAAAGGAAGTTATTTTTGAAGGGGCAATGAAAAATCTGTATTTTCACTGGCTGCTTTTGATGTTGCTACTGTGTGTGAACCAGCTGGAATATCCTGTAGGTTTCCTCATCAGTCTCAGGGCTTCTCCTACACAGTTTAAATGTCAAGAGGTTGAGGCAATGTGCAATTCTATTTATTTATTTGAAGTTCACCAGCTCTCTGAAGCCACTAAAGAGGCAAATAGGCTCAGACAGTTGGTACAGGGACTACCTGCATGGTTGTGCCATTGCCAATGGCAATGGAGAAGGAAGGGAGTGCGAGGACTGAAAGGAGGCTTGATAGGAGCATTCTCGGCAAGAAGAAATCGTAGGTACAGATTACCTGGGAAACAGTTCCCTATTAAAGGTTTTTTTTTTTTTTTTTTTTTTTTTTTTTTACTCCTACATCTTCAGTCTAAAAAAGAAAAAGGCAGAAATCTGTATGAGCAATGACTGAGCAAAGGAGTTACAGTTTATTTCTATAGCTCTTACAATAGGAAATATGTGCAATGGGTTTTATTTCTGGTTCTGCCATGAACTTTCATTTATTGCTGAGGACAAATTTTTCAAGCTTCAGTTTTCCCTGAAAAGTGTGGGGGGGAGGAAAAAGGTGATTCATCCCATCAAGTGTTGGAAATAAATTCATTTTTTGCTTGAGTAAAGCACTATGGGAATATTGGGTACCACTGCAGAGCACATTACTTCATTGTCCCCCCCCCCCCCCCTTTTTTTTTTTACTATGTTTGCTCCATATGAACAGAATATGTTCTTCCTGTGGATCTGAACAAAATAAAAATAGTAGAGTGCAACTGTTCCTGCTTTGGTCCCTATTTGTGACCTTTTACAACATCCTTTGTCTCTGAAGCCAGGACCCCACTGAGCTCTGAAAAGACAATGGGATGCCTGTCTCTGTTCGTGTTTAGATGGCTGTGGTGGAGGAACCAGGTGAGTTAATACATGGGAATAGATGGTTTGGGAATGGTAATACTGCTCCTATTCCTCTACCTTCACCTCTTGTGTATGTGTAGGAGGACACGTAGTCTGGAGAGAAGCGGAAAGAAAGTGAGGTTCTTTCTCTCAGTCTTCTCTCTTCCTCTTTTCTAAAGAGAAGTTCAATATTTCATAGTCTACATATAACTAAAGTTACCAATGTTCAAATCTTAACTTCTTTTTTTTATTATTATTAAGAAAAAACAAAACAACAACAACAACAACAACAAAAAGCAAAAACACTTTATGTTTTTAACATTTTGGGGCTAATTGTCTTTGTCTTAACTGCAACAGCCAAAACCACTGAGCAGTTCATTAGAGTCCATCATGTGAATTCAGACAGGTGGGACATCCATTTTCATTCTCTTCCAGATGAACTCCTATAATGGTAAAATATTGATGAAGGTTTGAAATGCTTCTTTTTATGGACTGTAGAGAATTCAGAATTCTGTCAGTAAAAATAAATAATAATAAAAAATAAATAAATACCCTAATATTTGGGTGAAAGAAACAACCAAATGCATTTCCTGGAAAGGTCTGCATTTTTATTAGATTTCATAGATCTTGTTAAGGGCTCCAAATCTGAATACTGAAAGTCAGCAGGCCTGTGCTAATTTGTGCTTCCCAAGAATCTGCTTGCTGGGTGACCTTTGCCAGCGTCTTTCCAGGTGCAGATGCAAGGACCTGATGCTGTAAGGATACCTAAAATGCAGTAGCTATCCCTATGCCTGGATTTTAAGAGCTTTTGTTGGGGTAGTTCACTGCATGGTCAGTTCCTGGTTCTGCTGGCCAGCTGGTAATTGCCACAGCACTTCTGGCTTAAAATTTCAAAACAAAATATGGAGCAACCCTGGCCAGTTCCCCTCAGCAACACGGGCAACTCTGTCCTCATCCAAGCTGGTTGTCAGGGTGCTTTTTCAAGGGACAACCTGGTAACTTACAGTGCTGCTTCCTGCAGTTCTGCTATAGATAGCTTCCCCTTCCTTCCTAACTTGGAAACTTTGAGGTCTCTAAGCTGGAAATCCTCTGCAGATGCTGAATTTATCAAGCAGCAAGTAACAGTTACTTCTGGGTGCTAAAGCGCCCTGTGTAGCCTGTGATGTTCACTATTGCAAGCTGGCTGGGAGGAGGGGAAAACCCATGAAAAGGGGTTGTAGAAAGAATCATTATTACCTTTTTCCCCTTATGTCCACTTTCTAGTGTTCTCCTGGGCTGATGGCACAGATAAAAATTAAAGCCAAGTATATTTAAGCTTAGCTATATTCTTTTGACTGTAAAAAGGTATTTTCCTGCAGGATGGGGCTACCAGAGACATGGAAAAGAGCTTGCTGATCCAAGCATGCAATTGTGGACATTACATACTTCAGGCTGATTATGGTTTCAGTAGAAATTCCATTTAAGAAAACACAGAGTGCAGGTAATTGGAAACAGCATCTGGCACAAGGATCTTCCAAAATTTTTCACTGGGCTTTGACTTTGTAAATAGAAAAGGCCTGTGGTTCTGCAGTAAAACTGTGGTTCTCCCAGTAAATTTCATAAAGGAAACAGAGACACTATTGTTTCCTCTCTCCCCATGTAGTTTTCTTTCCCTTTGTTTCTCTCTTTGATCTCAGAAAACTACAGGACAGCTCTTTTAATTAGGGGGCAGTAGGCAGAGATTTGTCTGCAGGGCAGTGTTTGTGTTGACAAACAGAGCTAAGCCCAAAGGTTCTGGTTTTCACCACATTTTTATTCTGTTTGGAAAAGCAGGACGCTTTTCACATGACCTTTTAAAGTTTATAGTTTTCTTTAAAGGATGCCTGCTTGTTTCTCTTTCTCTCTCTCTCTCTCTCATCTATATATACACTATACACAAAAGACACTTTTATTTCTCTTGTATTCCCTTGTGTTTTTATTGGCACAGCACTGATGGCAATAGCTCACACTGTTACACACAAGAGCCATAGATTTCACATCTATGCCTGTTGTTAGGTAACAGGGATCTCATCAATTTCCTCAGACTGTGTTGCTTCTCACTTTACACAGTTCTTCCCTTTTCTCCTTCTACCCAGCTCCTCTTGCTACTATTTATAAAGTGCCAGATGTTAGCACAGTTGTAAGCTACCACATTTTCAGAAGAAATAATTTGTAATGTTTTATTTTACTGTAGTCACATGGACAACTTCCCAACTAAAGACAGGATTATTTGATTCACCCTGCAAAACACAACTTGTCAAAACTCTCTGTGGCTAAACTCCTACTCGCTCAGCATCTCCTAGGTGACTGTGACTACACATACTCCAACATATTTTAAAAAAAAACATCCCGTGGTTACAATTACTGGTTGAATTATGAGGATGATAGTGTGGTTTGATATCTAGCACAAAGAACTCCAAGAGACTGCTGGGACTACACTTCCTAACCCATCTCAAGAAGACACATGGGAGGCAGAATTTGAAGTGCTGGTTGCAACAGTTTAATTTAGCTTGTGTGTCTGACCAGTGCAAATATCTATGAGAAAAAAACAAAAACAAAAACAAAAACAAAAACAAACAAACAAAAAAAAAAACCATATATATTCAGAAGTATCCTGTGACAAAGAAATACTATTTTGAGTCTGTTGATGCATATTCCTATGACTGTTAAAAAATCAAGTTCTTCCAGAAGTAAATTACTCATTATGGAAGGAACAAAACTATTGCCTTACTACTAGTAGTTGGCATATAAATCTAAATGGAGCGAGCACTAGTAAAGCAAAAGACAGCTGAGACATGCATAAACATATGAACCCGTGGGTTTGATGACAAATAGTGAAGTGACACTGTCAGTGCAGGAGTGCTGCACATGCAGGAGGGATAATGATCTGTCACGGTAGATGAGACATGACTGCAGCATAAGCATTGAGGGAAGATAAGAAATGTGCTCAGACAGAAGGCCTGTTCCTACACCCAGCCTTCAGTTTCCTTTACCAGCACGGCTAACTGCTACTCTGCTACCTAACTCCTAGCACAAACAAAGCAGAGGCTAGAGAGTGACAGATGAAAGCTTTGGAGAGTGTCTGGGAGCGGTGCTCAGCTCCTGCTCAGATGCCTCCCCTGGGTCACATATTTGCCGTTGCTTATTGCACTTCCCTAAAATCACTTGCTGCATCAGAAGAAGATGCACCATTTGTATTTTGTGGCTTCAGATCGGGATGAGGAGGAACAATTGAAATGCTTGCAAAAATTTCTTGTGATGGGATATGAAGGACTTTGGAAGTGGGGATTTTGAAGGGACTGAGAAAGAAAAGGCAAGGTGGTGGGCTACAAAAGTAGGCACAAAATGGCTAAGAACTGAACTTCAAAGAAATGTGCTGAACAGTTGTGAGAAGAAAACAAATGTGTGGTAGGGACCTGCTGGCACAACATTCAAGGTGGAAACTGAATGTGTGGCACCTTTATGGATGGTTTCACTAATGTTTTATTTTTAACCATTTCAAATATCTGAGGTATATATACATATATTTATTTGGATCCCCTGGCAAAACAGAGGTGTGTGACCTGTTTCAAGCTTATTCTAAATTCAGAAGCATTGGTGGCAGGTGGAAGTTGTTCGGGAGGAGGGTGTCAAACCTGTACTGTGTATGCCTCCAGTCTATCCAAAGTACTTAAATCCAGAGCTGAAGTGAATTACCAGACACCGCTCTGTGGCCACAGGCTCTGCTGCCACCAGGGCAATCTCTCCATCAGCCTGCCATGATCCAGGGCAGGAGCTGCAGCCTGCTCTTGTGTCCCTCTTGTTCCTTATGGCTTCTTCTGAGTGCTTTGGGGTGCTGCTCCCAGCAGCTCCTGTGGCAGCAGCAGAGGGCAGGGAGTGCTGAGGGAAGAGGAGATAGGTTGTGGTGGTGGTGATGTTGGCTGTGGGAGCTTGTTTGGGTGGTTGACAAAAGCAGTACTCATGGTCCTTGTTATGGTTCTGGTCATGCCAACATCCTATTTGCAGGATGATGGTGGTGTCCTTCCTGGAAGAACTCTGATGCTACCTATATGTGTTGCTGAGGGGTGTGAAGGTTGGGTTTTACCTTGGGTGGGCTGGTGCTTCACTTAGATGGATGGCGGATGTGCTGTGGGATCTCAGGAGCTCTGTGGTCTTCAAACTGGAGACAGCTGATTGCAGGAATGGCCTGCTGTGGATGGAGTAAATTAAACTGGCAGAAGGTCGTTCTGCTTGTGTTATCAATTCCAGTCTGGGGAAAAGTTCAGTGCTATAATTAAGAAGAGAATGTTTTCTGCCAGGAAAAGCTGCGTTTCACTCAGGGAAGCTTCATGGTAGAGCTAACTGGGAAAGCAGGTATGGGCAAAATATTACAGCTTAAGGCACCAAAAAGCTTGGAAGTGTCAATACTCCAGATTATTTTTAAGAAATCCTGAAGGAGTCGCTGAGCATTTGACAGGAATGCATGTCCCTTTTCTCCCAGTGACTACTCTCCAAACTAGGCTATATATAGTTATATCCCTGTTACGGCCTATCGGATAGTTCATTATCCAAAGCCATATGCTGCCACTTGCAGAGAAAAGAGTGAGACAGTCATCTAGAAAACCTCTGGGACTGCTGTCTGTACAAAGGCCTTGTGATGATAGGAGTTCTCATTTCCCCATGTAGAGAAAAGGGATGAAACTGTTATTCCCTCACTTATATTACAGCTCTGACCACTTGTCTCTGACCCACAAGGCTCCCTCTCTGCATTTGTGCAAAACATGATCCAAAAAGTAGGTTCTGGGTAAATGAGACCTTACAAGTGTGACAGGAGTATTTGGTGGACTTGGATGGCACATGGTGATCATGTACATTTAGATCTGTGCAATAGTGTTGTTAGGTTTTTGATGGTGCTCAAGGGGGCATTTAGGTTCTCAGGGCACTGATGAATTAGATCCACAATGACAGGTGTGCTACAGAGCAGGCAGTATCTTCCGATGAACACGAAATGTGGGTTTTTCTGAAATCCTGTCTCTCTTTGGAAGAGAAGTGCTCCAGCTTACTGGGATTGACAGTGGGGTTTCACCCCTTGTGTTAGCTGCCTAAAATCACTATTTGCAAATGCGAGACTGGCTCTGTTCTTTTAAAATCTGTGGCAGTTGTGCTCCATGCCCTTCTTTAGCAGTTTCATCACTGAGACCAGTCCTAGCACCTTCTGTATTCACCTCAAACCTGCAGGCTGAAGGCAGTCTCACCCCTCTTCAGGACAGCACCATGATGCTGAGAAATTCAGGACAAGAGAGAGGCGACACGAGAAGGTGCTTGATGTTGCATCCTGCTACAGACAGGTCCAGACTTCTGGTCCCTGCTCTCGGTGTTGTTCAGTGGTTTATGCAGCACAGTTTTAATGCAAAAGGCATGAGTATCCTGGGGTCAGGGATGAAAACCATCTTCCCTTGCCTGGCTGTGGGCCATCAGCACTGCAGGCAGGGATGTCTCTTGCTGTCTCTGATCTCCTGGCACTTGCATTCCTCCCATTAAAGAGCCCGGTTGCTGCTGTGCATCTGTCTTGCTTAACAAGTGAAGTCAAAAGGAACCAATGCAGCATGATGCGCACGCAGGAGAGGAGGATTAGACTTATATTTAACTTTGCTATGCTAGTTTTACTTCAGTTTTAATTCACCCCAGCTTCTCCACTGGCTACCGTGGAGTTCCTCTGACATCTCATATGGGCTCAGCAGTGTGGCGAATCGAGCACATCATTGGGAGCTCAGCACAAGCATTATAGAAGCAGCTGTACTTATTATTTGTTCACACAGATCTCAGCCCTCTCCTCTACTGAGTCCTTTCACAGCACTTTCTCTTGCTGTGTCAGTTTTGTGGTAAATGATATTGCTAATCTTTCAGGCTGGGCCTCTGTATACAAAATGCTTCCTCTTTGCTGACAACTTGCCTGCGAGGGATTTTGTGCTGCAGACCTTGGAAAAAAATAGAAAAAACAGAAGAGATAAGTGTTCATGTCCCCCTTTTGTCTGTGTGTGAAAGTGAGTGTGTGGAGTTCTGCCTGGGCAGTTGCACAAAAAGGCCTTTCTCTTTGCTCGCCCTTGAAGCTGAGTTTCCTCACTGTTCCCACTGTTCTTCTCGCTGGATAACATTCAAGGGACAAATTAGGGTAACCAAAAGTCCTCTGCTGTTCAAAGGGGTCGTTGCAACTTACATAAAATACATGGACTTCTTAAAACCAAACCCAATTCCTCAAAGGGATTATTGTTCTGTCACATCATCTTTTTAATTTTTTTCCTGCATTTGAATAGCTTTAATAACTTTAAAGAGTACTGAATAGTAACATATACAAGAATGATTTTTCTTCCTAAATAGGTATAAAATATCATTAAACCTTGACTAGAATAACCTTTGTATCGGCAAGCTATTGTGCTTATGCTTAGGAGTACTAAAATAGTCATATTGGCGAAATGCTGTACCCAGCTGAGTCAATGGAAAGTGCAAATAATTATTTATATATATATTTTTAAAGTAAGGGGATCAGCTTTCACCCAGGGGTTCATTGGGGTTATTTTTTGGGGAAACTAAGCATATGCTCTGGGTGTCCCTTCCTGAGCCAGGGGGGTTGGACCAGATGACCTCCAGAGTTTCCCTGCATCCTTAACCGTTCTGTGGTTCTTCCAGGGACACATTGGTGTCATGTTTGCAAACAAACACTGAAAGATAAATACTCCAGGGAGAAAATCTCCTTTTGTGATCAGTAAATATACTTGAATTTCATCTTTTCTGGAGGACTTTGCTTTAACAGGTTAGGCCTAAATAAAATACCTTGGCTTTACCTTTCATCTCTTTCAGAATGGCTTTGAAAACATGTAGGAAATTGCAGGATAGATTTGGTCAAGCTGACTGCAATTCTGTCAAGAGGAGGGAGCACAAAGAACTTAAACAAAGTAAATGTAAGTATTCCAAGGTGTACCAAGAGAGGACATAAAGTCTCTTAACCAGGGAGCAGCAAATCTAGGATATTAAGAAAAATGATGTGAATATGTTGGTAGATGCAGATGTTGCTTTTGCTGTCCCAGGTTATGACTGAAGTTATGCAGTTTTGGGGGAGATACATCTGAGCTTGCCTTGTACATGAAGTTCCAGGTGAGCAGCAAATAACTCATATGCTCTGAGACTTACAAAAACAAATATTCCACAGAATGAGCTCAGGCTGCTGATCTGATTATACTATTCCCCTGAAGATCTTCAGACTCTGAGTTTTCTTCCTGGAGTTCACCAGAACAATGTTAATCTCCTGGAGATAATGAAGGGACATTTTTCTTGCATCCCATTCCCAGACTGTTTAGGCAATGTAGGGTTTATATTTTTTAAGTTGTTGATGTAATATAATGTTTCATGTCAACTTTCTGGACAAGGTTCTGGACACCTTATGTCTGCCTGTTTTAACCATTTGGTCTGTCTCATATTTGTCCCTGTCTTGTAGTAATAAGCATACCAGTTTCCTCCTGTTTCCTTTTCAGATTTTACCTTCTGCATCATCCACACAGAGGGTGTCTGTGGCTTTTTTCCATATGTCGTTGCTGGCAATAAAAATGAGGTTCATGACAGCAAGGAGGAGTCTGCTCTTCACAGCTGTTTTATCACAGAGAATGTAACAGAATGCATTTTCTTTCTGATCTTCTTTTCTGGAGATGGAATCGTGCAGTGAAAAGATATTGTAAAAAGCAAGAGGTCTGAAATCAGATCCAAAAGCCTGTGGACTGTCCCTAAGCAGAGACAAAGCGAGATATTTCCCTCAAAGCTTAAGCAAAAGTAATGAATGGCACAAAATGCTGCTCTTGCAGATGAGAAATTGAATGTGAAATGCCATAAGAAAAATCTGAACAGCAGCATTATTTGTAAAATGGAGATTAATTTAACTCCTCTGCTTGGCAGGGGTGAGGCCAGCTGAAATACTGCACCTACTTTCAGGCATTGTCATTAGCTGGAAATGTGGACCCACCAGAGAGAATCTAGAGGGCAGAAAAATGAGTAAGAGGATTAAGAAATGAGGGAAGTTTCAGAGCACAGGGTATGTTTAGTCTAGAAAATGAAACTTTTAGTCAGGAAAACGAAAAGTTTTCCATTATGTACAAGGTTGCTATTGAAGAAGATAAAGATCAGTTGTTCTCATTGTTTCATTTGGAGGTGCAAAAAGAAATCAGATTTATTTCTGCTTACTCTGCAGCTAAAAAGACTCAGGCTGGATACCGTGGAAAGTATGCTGAAGTATCCTATCAGGATACCTAAGGGTGCATAACATCCTCATTTCTTTATTAGTTCGTTACTATTAATCTCAGTGGCTAAAAGGTGTTTTGGATCCACTAACTCATCATGTCGTAAGTTTTTGAAGTAACTTCAGGCCACACAAGTCTGCAGAGTAGTTCCTGGATAACTTGAACAAAGAAGCCATATTCCTAATGATATGTGCTTCTAATTATCTGGAGAGCATTGTCCAAGTGGCTCACCCTTTCACAGTTAATTCTCATGCTGAGATTTGGAGAAAGCTAGACATGTTATAATCAAGGAAAAAAGAGTTTTGGAAAATCAAAAACTCCTACGGGAGTTAATAATGCAAACATGGGAAATAATTAATTGATTAAATGGTTAGTGAAAATAATGTCTGAAGATGCTGTGGGGAGAAGAAACAGTTGCAGGCGTGTGGCAAAGTGACCTCAGCAAAGCTAGGCATGCAGGTGATGAAGGAAAATCTTCCTGACAGAGATCTCTGAAAGAGATGGATGAAAATGGGAGAGTGGGCAGATTAAAGTAGTGGCAGATGACGTGTAGGAGGCAGCAAAGAAAAGCTGAAAAATACATGGGATGAAGTAATAGTTTTCCTTCCCACTTCTTTAAATTACTGGATAGGAGGTGGGATCCTGGTTTGAAAGAACTGTAAAGAAAACAGAAAATGTTCTTCAGCCTGGAGGTGCCCTACACAGCTCTGAGGAAGACTTAGTGTCATCAGAAACTACTGCCTCTTTCCATGCATGCCTATTCAGGTGAACTTTCCAATTTTAAACACCACAAATACTCAGTGATATCCGGACCTCATATTCCTTCTCCTGTACCAACCCGTATGGACATAGAAAAGAGGAAAGTCTGGTCTGTTTTGGTTTCTTTGCTCCTGTTGCATCCTGAATTTGCATTGTAATTATTCCATTCCTTCATATTAATTTTGTCAGTTCTGTTACTGAATATGTTTCTCCCTTGCTTACAGGCTTCCAAGTTTATTGGTGACCTTGCCTAAATGTGCACAGGCTACTTGATCATTGTACTACTTCTGAGGTGCGTATCTCTTATCCTAGCCTCACTTGAAATACTAATATTGCTTACAGGTTTTTCATTCTCAGCAAGTGCTACATTTTTTAAATCCACCAGTGTCTGGGCTTACCGTATATATATATATATATATATATATATATATATATATATATATATATATTTATATGCACACTCACTAGCTGTATACACACACACAAATAAAATAAACAGGGTTATGTCTGTCATGGCTGTTCCCTAAAATAGCATGGCCACGTCTGCACTATAAAACTCTCTGCGCTACCAGAAAATGAGGACCACATCCAAACCTGCATGGGCAATGCTTCCTTGCTCATGCTGAAAACCACTTGTACTCAGGAACTGTTTGGGAAAGTAATGTGTCCTAGTCCAAATGGGTGCCAAGGAGCACTCTAACATTGTAAGAGTACTGATGACTGAGTTACCATGCCTGGGAATCTCCTGTTTGCTTCACAAGTAGCCACTGATTTCTGCCTTCAGAAGTTGCTCTTGGGGAAGGCTGGCTCTCCAGGGTCTGGTCCAGACAGACGTAAACAGGATAGCAATTCAGCCAGCCTTGGTCTGGCTGCTGTTCATTTTGGCACAAGCAAGTAGAAGATGTCTGGCCTGCCCAGGTTGTCTTCACCTAAAATGGCTGGTGGCCCCTACCACACATGTTGCTGTGCAGATCTGATATGAAAAATGCATTTTCTCACAAGCTGCTTAATGTCAGAAGCTTGATTTTTCATCAGAACAGAAACAGACAATAGAACATACAAAATTTTGTGTGGGGCAGTTTATGGTATTGTCAAATCATCCTGTGAAAACCTTTTACTTGAAAAATTAGCTTAAGGGTCAAGGTTTATGTTCACTCCTGTATGAGGTTTACTGTGTTAATAATTCCCCACCCCACATTTTCCTAATTTCCAAAAAAAAAAACCTTTGAAGTTTTTGCAGTTAACACTTTCTGACTTTGTAACCCTAGGCTTAAAAGTTTAAGTTAAAAGCTGAAATTCTGTCACTTCAGTGGGAGACTCACAAAAGAGAATCAGATGTTTTCAGATAGACTGTTGTAAAGTTGGCTTGCAAATCTGCTGAACCTGAGGAGAGAAAACCATGTGACTTCAATTAGAACAAAGGCTACTGCATGTGCTTTTAAATAAAAAATTAAGGAAGTGTGTCTCCTCTGAGAAGTAGGTACAAGGGCCCTTTTGCCCACCTGTAAGACCTCTGCAACTTTGATATCTGTGTCTGAACTACTTGCCCTAGACCAACCAATTTTCAACATTTATGTCCAAAGGGGATGAATTGCTTTTGTGAAGTGCCTTTCTGCACTGGCAGTAAAGGTAGCCCATGGTATTGAGTTCAGGTAGGGATTACCTTTATAGTAGTAGTAGGCTATTTTCACGTTGTAGGGAAAGGAACTAGCAAGGTGGCAAATCACCACCTGGGATCACCTGTGAATGGACTAAATGAACAACAGTTGTGGGCTAAAGTGAATATGAATCCAAATAATGTCCTGGATCAGTGGTAATGGCACTGGCTGTGCATTTTTGCTTCTTGTGCCCTTCTCTTGTTTTATGTCAAGATCAACATTTTCCACAGGAGTTGATCTATGAAGAAAAGGCTATGCAGGGAAGCTGATGCATTTCTGCAAGAGGCTAGGTGCCTGTAGCTGAAAGGCCTCCAAGGACTATTGCTTGTGGGGAACACATTTTCCCAAGGAATGCTGGCATTGCTGTTGTCAGGACCAACAGGTAGGAATTACATGATACTCCTTGTATTGTGTAATTTTGTTGATGTCCCCCCATGTGGGTGTGTAAAACCTTAGTCCTATGTGGTCAGAAACAGATATATAAACTTTTCTGTATTTTGTTGGCAAAATACAGAAAACTTTTTTTTTTTTTTTAAGGACTTTGATTTTTGTAGGTGCTAGTCTCCTTATGAATCGAGTTCCCAACTCAGCTCGAGCTCGGTTTGCAGTCCTGCTATTTCAAACTGCTTTTTGCCTTATTTCTCTGGAAATTCAGCTGCTCAGTGTGGACCCGACGGTGCGAGCTCAGTTCTTCTTGCCTTACGGCACCATCTAGTGGGCATCAGCTTGCACTGAGCAGCAACAAAACCGACTTTATTTCTGTTGCTTTGGGAAACAGAAAACATTAAAGGAGCTGATATGAAGATCCTTACGGAGCTTAATAATCGCAAGCAAAATCATTCTGTTCATTCATCTCCTGCTGATGTTTTGTCATTTGGTTTCTGCCTCTCTTTCTATAGACGTTAGTTTGCATTCTGTGCCAAAGCATTTTCATGACATAGTGGAAGCACATCTCAATCCTACAAAAACAAAACAACAAAAAACAACCAAAATGAAACAAACAAAAATGTCCATTCATTCTGTACTCCTGTATTTCTTTGGTTGTTTTACAGGAATGGCTGCAATATTTCACTGAGTACTCCACAATCCTTGGTAAACGATTCCAGGATGTCAGTATTACTCTGTAAAGTAATCCATACACTAAGAGGCTTATTGGGTAACCTTGAAAATAGGAGGCATTCCAGCACTATTAAAAGGTCTGTCGGAGCCAAACATTTTAAACCTGTATTTTATCTTGAGAGAACTGCTTATATGCCTGATTGTTAAGACAGTAACCACGTTCAGATAGCACTGTAGGCACTGTTATGAACCGTTCATTGTATATTAGGAAAAGAAAATAAAGTGGCTTGAGAAATGGAAAAGGTTTTAGGACTATTGCAAAGTTACTTTTACAAAAGACTTTTTTTTTTTTTTTTTTTTTTTTTTTTTTTTTTTTTCCTAGTACATCTGTCAAATGAGTTCAGATAGCCAAATTTGGGTTTCTATTGCACTTTAGCTCAGTGTAACCCGAGGGAGTAAGATGGATAGCTAGACAGAACATATGGCCCTAGCTGTATAAAAAATTGCTTTAAAAAAAAAAAATAGAAAGGAAAAGAAAGAAGGAAATAGCTAAACTATCTGGTAAGGATAAAGTTGTTTTCTCTGGCAAATGTATTTTACAGAACTAGCTATTTTCAAGAGAGTGTCTGTAAGTGTCTGTGGCTCCCAGTCTTTCAATTTAAAATAAACCCTGCTGAAAGCAATTTCTGAAGAGTTTCTGTGCTTTTTATACATTCAGAGGGAATCACAAGGGGTGGAGACTGAGTATTCCTGAATTTGTTTAACAGGGTGATTTCACAAAAAGTTATTTTGCAAATGGTGGTTTGATTATTTTCATTAAACTGTATAGCAGGGTTATTTAAACACACTGCATGAAATCCCTAAGGAAGAGATATTGCAAGACAAATGAGTGTCTGACTTAAATAAAAAGAGCATTGTTGGGAAAGAAACCTTTTTTTAAACTTTGACTGTTGAACCATGATCTTGCTATTCTCTTCACTTTTTCCTTTGTGCATTTTTTTTTCTAATTTAGTGGGGGGAAAAAAAGGACAAGTGATTTAGTGTCTGGAAGTCTTTCCATGCATTAAAAATCTGACTCTTCAGTTTACTGCTTATAAAAGAGAAAGGAGAAATGTCTCCTTATATAAAGGAGAAACATGTGAGTGTGTGTGTGTGTGTAAGAGTGATTGACCGATGACATATCCTTTTTTCTTATTGACACCATATCCATTTATCCATCAGTTTTCAGCCTCTTTTTAGCTTTTTTTTTTTTTTTTTTTTTTTTTCCTTTTCTCCTTCTACACCAGACATCCCTTTTGCAGAATACTTACATTTCTCTCTTTTGATAGACTGTCATTTTACACTGTCTCAGGAGTCATGTAGAGATTGGGCCAGAACTTTGTGCAAATCCTATGCTCATTGGCGTGAAGTTCTCTCTCTCCCTCTCTCTCTCTCTCTCTCTCTCTCTCTCTCTCTCTCTCATATTCTGTGTTTCTCAGTTTGTAAGGGCTAAAAAAGTTTCTGAAATAAATGATCCTGGAAAAAATGACTTTCAGAATAAATGATCTGAAACGCAGTGCTGGAGTTACAGCAGCTGGAATGGTCCCATAAGAGCTATTACACTGTCCAAAAATTGTCCTAGTTCAGCTCCCGAGGAAAGGCGTGAAGGGCTGACAGAGGTGAATGATGATAATGTTTTCAGGGAATAGATTTTACTTGAGAGACAGCCTTTGTACTGCAGATATATTCCATTCTTAGACTAAACAGAAAATATTTTTTTCACTATAGGGTAATTTCTGAGTTTCAGAAAAAGTATTCAAATTGAGACAGTACTGATACTCATGATAAATAGAATTCCTTCAAATGCCCAAGTGGAGGCTCAAGTCCTCGCCTTAATCTTTGTATTCTCTCTCTTATTTGATTGCTGTGTGAATATTCAAATTTTAGAGAAGCTGGGCATGGTGTCAAAAACAGCCATTTGGAGAAGGGAGATTTAGTCTCTTTTTAATTCCATGCAACAGTTAATGTCAAAGAGGAGGAGTGGCAGCAGAGGAGACAGAGATGCGCCCAAACAGCATGGGGCTGAGGGGTAGATGCATGGCAGGGTGCTAAGCCTTGAGACTCGTGGCCAAGTGCCATAGATTTCTCCTCTCACAGCTCAGAGAGGAGACAGCTCGGTTGTCTCAGAAGATACCTTTGCATAAAGGTCTTCTGCTTCCGTCATTCCGACCTTGAACTCAGGCCTGGTGAGCCAGTAGCAGTAACAGCTACAAGGCTGTTGGGAGCAGCTACGCAACCAGCCACCTGGCTGGTATGTGCCTGGTTTCTCACCTCATCCTCCAGCTAGGCAATGCAGGTGGGGCCCTACATCCAGGACTAATCTGCCGTCTTGTGCTTTCCCAGCATGAAAGGGGAGCCAGTGAAGAGTATAACCCAGGTATTTATAAACAATGGAAATATATCTTCAGCATGGCCTGAAACACTTCCTTGGACCTGAGAAGTCTTTTCTAATAATTCCATATCCCTGGAGGTAAAGGTAAGTCAATTCGGTACAGATGTTTTGCAACAGGAAAAAAAAACATCTGAAATTTCCCAAG
Source organism: Aythya marila (assembly GCF_965140915.1). Classification (NCBI taxonomy): domain Eukaryota; kingdom Metazoa; phylum Chordata; class Aves; order Anseriformes; family Anatidae; genus Aythya; species Aythya marila. Next base: position 97,716,960 of record NC_139044.1, on the reverse strand, counting down.
CCAGGTCCTTGAGTGGGCCCATGTCCTGGCTGACCCATCCTTGGCCTGTCTCTGTCCCAGGGAGTTGCCCAGTGCCCAGAGCTGGAGCTGCACTGGTGCCCCCAGCTGCCATGGAGATGGGGCTTGGTGCCAGGCCCTGCCTGGCTGCCCCAGGGAGCCACATTTCCTGGCAGATAATCATAAATAACAGAATGGTTGAGGTGGGAAAGGATCTCTGGACCACCCTTACCGGAAATAAACTTTTCTTTGTGTATAAACAGGCTGTCATTCATTTCAGTTTGTGTTCATTGCCTCTTGTTCTATCACCAGACACAACCGGAAAGAGCCTGGCTCCATCTTCTTTACACCTTCCCTTCAGGTATTTATACATATTCATATGATCCCCCTGAGATTTCTTTTCTGCAGGCTGAACAGTCCCAGCTCCCTCAGCCTCTCCTCATTTGTCAATTCCTTAATCATCTTCATGGCATTTCACTGGAAATGTTTATGTATGCAAACTTTAATAATGTACATAACAATTAATCCAAGGTTGGCAAATGAAATATTAATCAGTAGTCTTGTAAATGGAGGGAAAGATTATCAAGTCATGAAACTACCTTGAGTGTTTAAAGAAATCTGAGATGATTCTGAATATTATGAAATGTAAACACCTTATATAAGACAGTTACTATTAAAATTCTTTCCTGGAGGGAGTTGTTGATCTTTGGTGTTGATCTTTAACTGTAATGTATCTACCTAGAAAGACGTCATTGTACTTGGCTCCTCTTCTGATATCTTTTATGTGCACTCTGATTTGTCTTACCTTCTTACTTAGTTGTTGTTTCCTAGTCATTTCTTTCAACAGATTACATTCACCAAAAATATTTATTAGCTTCTGGAATACAAACCAATTCTTTGATGTTTTCCTCTTTAAGATTCCTCGGTGCATATTTTACAAATGTTATCTTAACTTAAGAATGACCAAAATTCAGAGGTACATCTACTTTCCTCTCCCTGACTGTAGAAAATAGCAGGTACTTAGGAAGAATTCAAAGACCAAGGCAAACAGATGTGTTGTGCTGCTTGCCAGAAAATTGTTCTTCCTCTTTTTTCCAATTGCAGGTTAAGGGATCCTTGAGAGGATCATGGTACCTCTGCAGCTATGTGTTCAGGAGGGCTGGATGTAGAGGGCTATTTTCAGGACCAGCATCAGCCCACTGTGTTCCAGCTGTCACTGAGGTCCCTCAACAGGACATGTGACTGCCTGTAGATTGAGGGATGGCACAACCAGTTATGCTGGTAAGCCCTATGTAACCCTGATGATTCTGTGTCTTGGTGAGTGGTGAAAGACAGTAGCATTTTCCTGGTCATCCTCTCATCTCCTTGTCTGGCATCAATAACAGAAGACCTCCTTTTTCTCTTGCTTATTGAAGATTATTAAGGAGGGAGGGAGTTGGGGGTGTGTGGGGGGAAGAGCAAAAAGTGATAATGAGCAAGGCCTACTGTGAGGCAGAAGTCCAAATATTGAAACAGCTGCTCTATATTACTGGGGCTTTAATGGACTATCTCCATGTGTTTCGCATTATGCATAATTATTTTCCAGGGCATGCGACACACTAGGAAATTTCTGCCATACTTCCATTGGAAAAGGTGTGACACTGCACACGTCCTTTCTATTAGAAAGGACATATATGTGCAGCGATTTGCTCTCTTTTCAGTGCCATATTTTTTAAAAAACAGGAATGGAGGCATTATTTCTGTACCAGATTTATTGTGTGTGAGTTTAAAACACAGTAGATCAGAGATCCACAAAAACCCTGGCCTCACTTGTTGCCCATTTAAACTCATGAAGTCCAGAAGACAGTTCTTACTTTCCCTTCCACATACCTTTGTTTGTTGGCTCCTTTCATGATTCCTCTGAAGAAATGACCTTCCAAGCTGTCAGCCAGACTTTCAGCCAGAAGCTGTCACAGTCATTGTTACACTCTTTACACATTTACTCTCACTGCATTAAGATTAAACAGGAAACAAATATCTACAAAGCACAGTATACTGTCTTTCTGTATGCACACAGCTAAAGTTCAAGTTTGGGCTTTTGTATCGCAGTACAGGAATGCAATGCAGTCTTGCTCAGTTAGTATCCCCCAGGAAGCTTCTGAAAAGATCATAACCCTAAGGTGTACTTTTGACATGGTTCCTCTTTCTACAAGTTTCTTCTTTCTTCAGATTTTTTTTTTTCTTTTAATGTGCTACTGCAAACTATTTTTTCCATTGCTTAAAGTTTATCATGACCTATGTCTTTCCCTCATCTCCAATTGATTTTCCAAAGGTCAACATATAATGCAAACTTTTTTGTTATTTCATTGCCTACTTCTAATATTGTCTAATCAATCACTCTATTTCCTCCCTTGTCTGGAAAATGACAATTATAAACATCCTAAAGCAAACCTTTTTCTTCTTCTTCAGTCCTTTCCAACATTTCACAGAATACCTGACTACTGCGTGCTAGTGGGCTGCACCAGCATCATAGTCAGAAACAGATATTCTGTCCAGCAGTTGCAGTGGGAAGGTGAAGTGGTGTTCACACCCTCAGAAAATACCTAGCTGCTGATCAGTACTATGTCTGGTACTCCTTTATCTGCCTCTATCCCTATATTCTCTATTTCACAGAATCACAGAATGATTGAGGCTGGAAGGAACCCCTGCAGGTCATCTGGCTCAACTAAAAGCCCTGCTTAAGCAGGGACATCCAGAGCAGGTTGCCAAGGACCATGTCCAGGTGGCTTATGAAGATCTTTAATGAAGATCTTTAATAACACCACAACCTCTCTGGGCAACCTGTGCCAGTGCTCCATCACCTGCACAGCACAGAAGTGTTGCCTGATGTCCAGATGGAACCTCCTGTGTTCCAGTTTCTGCCCATTGCCTCTTGTCGTAGTGCTGGGCACTACTGAAGAGAGCCCGGCTCTGTCTTCATTGTATCCTCCCTTCAGATATTTATATATATTGATGAGATCCTCACTGAGCCTCCTCTTCTCTAGGCTAAAAAGTTCCAGCTCTCTCAGCCTTTCCTCATAGGAGAGGTGTTCCAATCTCTTGATCATCTCTGTGGCCCTGTGTTGGACTCTTTCCAGTATGTCCATGTCTGTCTTGTACTTGGGGGGTCCAGAACAGGAAACAGTACTCCAGGTGTGGCCTCACCAGTGCTAATAGAGTGGGTTTTATTCTGTAAACACTTTGGTGAATACTTTCTATTATTGAGGCATTCCCAACCCCTAATAAGTGGCCCTAGTATAGGTGCATGAGGACCTTCACAGGAAAAAAAATACTGTTTTTTGTTTTATTTTTTTCCTTTAAAAAAAATTAACTGAGAAGCCAACAAATACTACTGGATGGAAGGCAATACTAGGTAAAATTCCAATTCAAGAAAAAAAGTACAACTTTTTGACAGCAAGTGTGATTAAATGTTGGAGCAATGTACAAGGAACAGGGAAGAATTAATCTCTGTACATATCCAAATGAAGACAGATTTCCTTTTATAGAAAATGTGCTTCAGCCCATTTTATTAATTTCATGATGTCACTGTACCAAAGTAGCAAACATAACTGAATAGACCGTGAGGTATAAATAAGATGGCCATGATGATTCTTCTGGTCTCAAACTTTATCTTTCCACTGAAGAGTTCCCATGCAGTGGAAACTGAACAGCTAATTTGTGTCCCTTTCTCAGGGAGAAGGCAAGTATCTGTCACTCCCTGAGGTGTCCTAAGCAATCCCAGTGGTTGCTGCCATGTTATGATGTTGCTGTTGTTGTTGTCTTCTTGTAAATGCCCAGACATCTTGACGACTGCACTCAGCTTGAGATATTTTCCTCTCCTCCTCTGCTGTAGTATTTGTGTCACTTGGGGAACGCTGCCAGTGGATTGGATCAGGTACAAGCATAACCAGGCAGGCCACTGAGGCAGGGAAGGAGAACAGCTGTCCTGAGCATTCAAAGCTTTACATTCTCTGCAGCTCTGGTGTGATCAGGGCCTCAAGATATTTATTAAGCTGGAAGAAGGCCCTTTTTGGTCTTGCAGATCACAGAATCTGCTTACCTATTATTTAGATACTTTACAGTAGAATCCAGAGTGGTACCTAATGCTGCCTTATTGCAATAGAAATTCAAGAACAAAATAGGTTTTATGCTGCCTGTGGAGAATAAAATATACTGCCATCTCTGTAATACTATTAAGCTATTTGTATATCTGAAGTCTACAATAATGCACAACTGATTTGATTCAGATATCGGTAAGGTAGGAGCCAAAATATATATACATCTATCTGTAAAAGTTCTTTAGTCAGCAATGTAAATATTGCCTTGTAATAAAAATATAGTTGCAGAAGAATACTCAGCAAGCCTAGGACACAAAACAAGACATTGTTTAGATGACCTATGGAGAAAACTAAACATAATAAAATATGAATAACTTGTATAAATTGCATTTGAAAGTGAGGAGTGTTAGTGTGGGAAAACTGACTTACCTTTACTTGGGTAAAAACACTCTTTGAAGTCAAATAATTCTTTAACTTGAGGATGAAGGATGCTGGTGTCAACTACACTGGGTGACTGATTTATTGACAACTGAATGCTAGAGTGTGAGAAGAGTAAATTAACAACTAAATGGCATGGGCAAAGAATTCAGCAAAACCTCCCATCAGGAACACTTTTAGCTGTGTAATGACTGAGGAGTGGTAATAGTAATGGTGAGAGCTGGTAAGTGCCAAATGTATCTTAGTTTGAAGCACTAGCAGGACTGCAGCACTGCTCTTGAAGACCCAGAGATGAAACTGCAGGGTGGTTGGAGAAGGATCAATGAGACTCATTGGCACTTCTTCAAAGCAGGGGCTTCTTCCCTTGTTGTCACTAAAAATGCCAAATTCTCTCTTTAAAAATATTGTAAATTGGGAGCCTTACTTGGACCAACAATCTCAGAGTACTTATTGTTGTACCTATTTGTGTTGAACTCAATCCTTTCATTTATAACTTCCAGAACTCATATAACTTACAAATTCCTTCAGAGAATTCCAGCAGTAGCAAAGAACGGGAATTACAGGGTACAGCTGCTATCATTCCTAAATAAAATTGTTCCCAGGCTGCATTTCCAATAGTTCTTGCCTGTTTACAGTGAAATCCTGTTCAGATTTCCACTGTATCATTCCTTTAAGCAGCTGTGCATGTGAGCAATTTAGTCCTGGAACCAAATAATATCATGTTTTCTAATGAGAATTACCTGCTGCCAGGCATATACTGAAGGCTTACAGCTCTAGAAGGCATTTACATGCATATGTAAGTCAGATAGTGTATCATGTGTGGCAGAGGCCACACACTGCATAGCTACATGCTTTCGGTGACACTAACTGATGGACATGTCACACAAAGTTCAGTAACTCTAAATAGCAGGATATGCCTGAACGCGATACCATTAGATGTGTTCACACGTGCTCTCACATTGGACTCGTCATGCAGGTGACCTGCCGTGTGATCTGTTACGTACTTGGTTCCTTCTCCCATTTTCCCTGTGAAGCAGGAGCAGATAATTTCCATGTTATCTGCGTGAAGGTATGTGGAATGGGAAAATGTTTTTTCTCAGTAAGGTGATGTGACCTTGTCAAATGGGATGAGGAGGAAAAGAGGAGGGCCAAGCAGAGACAAAAAACCTGTCTGACTAACAATGACAAAGTCATTGACCAGTAACAAACCTGGTTTGTGGCACTCCTTAGAGAAGGGTAGTGGGGTGGAGAACATTTATTCCAGCAACACGATCTGATGGAGGAGCTCCTAAAATCAGGATGATGAGAAAAGGTGGTCAATAAACAAACATAGAGACACAGACCTGACAAACAGTGATGGAGACTGTGAGAAGAAACAAAACTTGCCAGTCACACTGACTAAAGGGCTATCCCAGAAAGGCTAACCTGGATTTGCAACTGATAAGATTGTAAACTGGGGAAATATGGGGAATTGTGGGGGGATCCTGAGTGCTGGATGGGAGGGTAGGATCTGGTAGAACTGTGCAAACTGATGAAGGAGTGTTTAGGGGGAAGGGAATGGGGGGGCAACAAAAGAGGAAAGAGACAGATACAGGTGTTAAAGGGGCCTGTTGTGTATAAGCATGCTTGTCTGACTGTGCCCTGTGCCTTATCATGGCTGTCTGTCGTATTTTCTTTATACCCCTTTTAAAATGTCTCTCTGTGCAACCTCACTCTCCATCCTGTGTGTGTGAGTGACCCCCAGCTACTGGGGGGACCAGTGTGAGTGAATTTGGTGCCAGCTGCTGGAGCCAGCAAGGCCCCAGAGCCAGTGACTGGAACCAGTGGGGGTATTTAACCTCCATCCACTAGGCTACAAATGGTGTGTGTCCCCAAACCAGCTACTGGGGGAAACAACTGGGTGCCTGGGGGCAGGGCTGTGGGTGACAGCCTGTGTGCCTGGTGCCAAGTATCTTTATCTTCCCCAAAATGAGTGTGTGTGGGATGTGCATGTGTCATTTGCTGGCAAACTCTAGGATGGACTCACCAGGCCCTGGGTCCAGGCAGGGGTATCAGGTGGGTGGAGGACACTCAGATTAGTTGATAAAGGTTGGGGTTGCTACAGCAGATACCTGGAGAACATTTCACTAGGTGTTGTGTGATACTAGAATAAAGGTACCAGGGTAAGACATAATCACTATCTTATCTCTGTACCTGGTTGAAAAATAGGTTGTAATGGTAAATGGAGAAAGAGCTGCTTACATACTGCTAGTGGGGTCTCCCACGGTTAGTTAGCTTGTCTACCTAACCGCAGTCAGCAAATTGTAGTCAGTGCTGCTGTTTTCATTAAGCTTTATCATAAACTTTCCAAAAGATGTGAATAAATAAATAAATAAATTGCAATTTCTGAAGTAACTTCAAGTCACTGGCAAGAGACTAACTTGCTCAGCTTACCCTAAAATTTTGCAAAACATATTTAGGTAAGCAATCCGACTGTGTGAAACCCTGATTTTGGTTAAAATATTCCTGTCAGCCCGTTACCAGCTTTCAAGTATTTCATGCTGTCCAAAGCAGTGGAAAATATATTTTTGTTGCCAATTCCAGTAACTCACAAAATAAGAAGTTGAAACATTTTGCTGCATGAGGCAACCCTATATTTTCAGTTTGTGTTTGACCTAACCCTCTGTCAACTCTTTATAGAGGCGTTAAATCAAGAAGGATATGATTCAGAGCTTTCCTGAGTCAGTAAAACCTTACCGCTGACTCTGATGTGCTCCAGAGTAGGTCCTTGGACAGCAGAGTGACACATTACAGCTTAAATATCTTTCAAAAGGTTGACTCACTGCAACTCATGGGCATGCTTGCCTTAAATATAAATAAGGATACTTGTCAAGAGGCTCACTTTATCTTATTTTGCAGGGAGAAAATAATGCAACGTTTTGTATATTCAGGTATTTTAGCATTTGTTTGAGGGATCATACTGGCAGTGTCTGATGTTCTGGATGCAGTTAGCCTAGCTCTGTAGAATTGCCTATAGAAAATCCTCATCTGGCTGCTTAAAACTGCCTCTAGCAAGTGCTTTTTGCAGCTGTTGCTGTCCTCTCTCCTAGGAGCTGCACAGCCTTCCCTTGGTTGCAAGTGTCCCCTCCTTCTTCTAACATCCTCACTCTCCCATGGACTCATCTTGACACAGCCTGTCCTCGTTTCTGGGAGGGTTAGTTTGAGCTTTCAGCAGTGTGCAGCTGCATGTAGCCAGCCTTAAAATACATGTGAGTTGGGCACTCATCAAAAAAAAAAAAAGGCTCTACTAAAGGAAAAGGAATTGCATCAAGAAAAATGAAAAGAAGCAGAAGGAAGGAGGTAGAGAAAGAATTATGCAAGCTTCTTAGGAGCTGGGATGGGGTTGTCCTCTGCCCACCTGTGAGAGGCAGTCAGGTGTGTTTTCCCCTGGGTATCTGTGCTCAGCTGTAGGAACACATTTACAGGGCTGTCAGCAGTCATGTGCAGCTGTTACTGCTCTCTTGTTAGCTAACCTTGATAAACAAGAGCATCGACCCCCAACATTTTGTGAATTAAATCATTTAGATTCACAAGACAATTTTAGGGTACTGCATATATTCTGCCCTTTTGAATAGTGAACATTATATTTGCCATATACCTGGACCTCATACTGGATAATTTTGAGCTTCTGACTGAAGGTGGTAACTGAGGAAAGAGCCTGATTTCTTTTTTATATGGCTGGATTTTTATCTGTTGTTTTGTCTTTCATTCATAATGCCAAGGGAGATGCTAAGACCTGGGTAACTGTGAAGAAAAATCCAAGAAACGATTGCTAGTGTACAAGATCTATTCTTATGACGAGGCTTTAAAAACCTCACCACAGGGCTTTGTAAATAATTAGGACTGCTGCTGAAATGAGGAATTTCATTTCTAGTTTCCAAGCTCTTAGTTCATATGAAACTATAAATATACTAAAAGCATTTGAAGAAATCAAGAGCTAAAATATTAACAAAGCCAGACTTCAGAAGCTGCCTTACAAAGATGAATAACATTTTCTTGGAAATGGAGAAAGGCAAAAGCACAAGGCCACCATTAAGGCACCCTTGAAGGCAACAAACATACATTTTTTAATACCATTACATTTCATTTCAATGCTGTTTTGATGTTTCCCCTAGTAGCTACAAAGCTAATGCTGCTTTTTTTTTTTTTTTTTTTTTTTTTTTCCTAAACTCCATTTCAGATCTTGGACTCCCCCTTAATGGGAATAGCTAAACCATTACTTAAGCTTGTATACATTTAAACATCCCACATCAAGGGATTGGTATAAGGTTGAGGGGTAATTCCAAAAGGCCACATTCACTAAAAGATTTTAGCACATGCTCAGTTTTAAGTGCTTGAATAATCCTTTTGATACCCTGCTTAATCTTGGCTTTAAAAAAGTACCTCTTGGGAAAGAATTTCTGTTTGGGAAGTGCGGGGATCAGGGAAAATGCCTTCAGCATCAGGGAGGAAGACTGTGTGAGGACATAATGTAAATTGTTTTATGATTAAAATGCTGAATAATTTTTGAATGGTAGGTGTTTTGCCACCTAAATTTCATTTCCACTAAATAATACAATATTGCATTTTCCCCTTCCCCTTCCTGTTTTGTGAATGTCTATAATGAAAAGGATAATTCATTTTCTGACTTACCTGGAGACAACCTGGGGCCAGCACCCCTGCATGACTGGGTCCTGCCCCTGGCCTGTTCCCCACAGCCCTTAGGTTGCACTTTCTCATTTTTGACATCCAACCACACCCTGAGGAAACAACTTAAAATAGAAGAGAGCTCAAGTGCAAAGGCAGACAGAGCAGGCTGTACATTTCTCTGTTTCTGTATAGATAATAAATATAGAACAAGAAATTAAAAGCAGGGAGTGTAATGAGAACTTTAAAGTTTTCCTGCAAACCAACCTCTTCCTTCCCAAAGGAAAATGGGAGAGAGGGAGCTATGTAAGTGAAGTAGGTTTGCTCTGGTTTATTACACACTAATCACTTTGACAGCTGCTTCTGAAGTAACATCTACGCTCAGTGCATATGCACTCATTCCACTGCGTCTGTCTCTGCAGTTCTAATTCTGTCAGACTGAGTTATAATTTAAGATCGATGGGAGGAAGGCAGAAGTCTGTGTCAAGCAAATGGTAGTCTCTGATGATAAGAAAGTAGGAAAAATCCTTAACCAGACCTATTTAAGCACCTCGGATGAATATTGTAGATGTGATTAGAATCAGCTGGTTAAAGGTTTTTCCACATCCTTTTCTGCTTCCCTGACATGTATGCATTAGAAAAAAAGTGTGACCTAGAAGTGCACTGTTCATGTACTAAAGTTTCTTATAGCAAGCACTGAAAGATCTTAATTGCCACTTAGTGACTTTGGTCTTGATCCCCTTCTTGTATATGTGAATTGAAAATGGATCTTGTTGTTTTCAATATTTTGGACATTAATTAATTGCTTACTTATTAGGTGTTGCTGACTTACTGTTTATGTCATTATGAGCCCAATCATGAGGTGTGATTACGTGTGCCATATATTCCCAGACATGTTATCCTTATTTCCATACATAATAAGAGGATGTGATTGTTTCTTTATGTTTGTCACAAAGACTTGTCAGAGTTCCCTTCCCTTCCCTTCCCTTCCCTTCCCTTCCCTTCCCTTCCCTTCCCTTCCCTTCCCTTCCCTTCCCTTCCCTTCCCTTCCCTTCCCTTCCCTTCCCTTCCCTTCCCTTCCCTTCCCTTCCCTTCCCTTCCCTTCCCTTCCCTTCCCTTCCCTTCCCTTCCCTTCCCTTCCCTTCCCTTCCCTTCCCTCATTCTATATGCAGTCATGTCACCAGACAAAACCCTACAGGGTTGCTCACCACCTGAGCAGGGCACCACCACTGAGCCCATGCTCACCAGCTCTGCAAAGCAATGCTGCTCCTCTACCTCTTCTGGATGTGTCTGAGCACCACCATGGTGCTGTGTGATGATAGCATCCATGCTTCTGCCTTGAAGCTGCCAGATGTAAATCTACGAACCCTACAGGCATTGAACCTCCATTTTAGTTGGTAGTAATCAGGGACCATCAATCTCTCAGAATTGTGAGCTTTGGGTATGTTTTTTTTCTCTGCTTGTATATGCCTCTGATTATTAATTTCTCCTATTTTACCCACAAGAAGCAGAGAAAACTCTCTTGGGTTGACTGGTGACATTACGGAGATGGAAACAGTGAGTAGCAATTGGGCTTTCTTTAAGCCCATGTTAATAGGCTTTTTATATATTTGCTATGTTTTAACATATTGCAGCCGTGTTCTTCAAAATCCAGGGAGTTCTTAAGGAGGCAACAGGGAGGCTCATTTTACAGCCTGAGGCACCAAGGGAATCTCATATCTCTAATACGATTCTGGAGTTTATGGCTCCTCACAGGTCTTCTAAGTTACTAATTATTTTAAAAATTCAACCATTTCTAAACAAAATGTTTAAACTGTTTCCTCACATTAAACAGATTTCCATGTGCTTGGTGTTGCTGGGAAAAGAAACCCCACTTTTAATGAAACTGCTTTATTTAGAAGTAAGGTCTATCTTTTATAAAAATACAGCTCAAAACTGCATATGGGATAGGGCTTTTCTTCCACCCTTATATCATACCCTTATTGCCTATTAGGCTGACTTCAGTTTTGGGAGAATCACTTGGTTAGTGCTAAATATAGCATTGCATCTGCCCTTAAATGGGAGTGAAGGGGCAGTAGCCTTCAGACAGGGGAATTATTTTTATTTTCCTCAGCCAGAGTTTGCTAAGCTGGGAAAGGCTGGTCTTCCTCTCTGCTTTGCAATATTTCTATATCCTTGGTAAGTCCCTTCTTCATCTAGCTTGTTCTTGTTCAGAACAAGTGGGGATTATGGGGAAAGTGTTGGGTGCTTTTCTGTGCAAAATGAATTATTATTCCCCTTCCTTGGGGAGAACCAGCATTAAGAGGGATACAGATTAATTGATGAAAAGACAAACAAAAAGGAAAGTGTTTTATTTTGTGCATGGTCAGTTTGATTTTATTGCATATTACATTTCCTCTTTTTTTTTTTTTTATTTTTTTATTTTTTTCTGCTTTTACAGAACTAAATTATCCCAATCTCCAGTTCTATTGGCCAATGTGCTTTCACAGTTGCATGTATATTGACAGTGCCACATTTTTTTTTTTTGTGGGTTTATGCTGTATGAAGAGATAAAGCATGATATTTGTGAAGTCTGTGAACAAATAATTAAGCATAGAATACATTTTATAGTAGCTGGCAAAACTATTTGGTGTGCTGAAGAACAGAATGTAGCTGGGACAGAAAGTTCCACTTTTTGTCTATCCTACTTTTCAATACATCTTCAGAAGACACTTTTCTGGTGTCTGTATTGCTTTAGGCTACGTGATGTGTTCTGTGCCACATGAAGATTCCAGCTAAATACCACTGATAGAGTCCTGTTCATGCTCTTGAATCTTTGCCTGTGGGTTGATAATACCTGCAAGCCAATGAAAATATCATAATGAGAGATAATAAAGCTTGGGATGATGGGAAGTGACTGACTTTCACCATCTCACTGTCTCATACTCCTTGCTGTCCATGTAGTACACTAGCCAAGTGAAGGGGAATCTTAAAACTTTATTGGAACTTGTTGCAACTCTTGTATTTGGAGTGTTAGGATGGCAAAATGTCAGGTCAAATTCAGCCTCATTTAATTCCCAGTGAAATAATATTACGAATTGATAAGAAAGTACCTACATCAGTGGGTTAAATGGATGGTTCTCTTTAAATGGTCGTTCTCTCTAGGTTATATGTTGATTAGATGATGAGGATGGGATCTCAACTCCCTTCCATTGTGAGAGTTGTGGAAAAGCCAAAATTATGTATTTTTTTTAGACTAACAAGCATGCAAGAACTGGTACTCCTCTGCACTGCAGTGACTTCACTGGAGGGAAGGGTACGCAGGGGGACAGAGCCTTGTCTCTGCCTCCTATCTACATGCTGCAGAGAATAGCTGGGGGTTAACTCCATCAGTGGTTACAGCTGTGACCATCAGCATGCACCATATATGCCAAATCATCTCCACACTAACTTAGAAGGTGAAACAAACCATTCAGAGACTATTACAAGGTCAAGGTTCACGTTCTAAGTAATCGTATATGTGTTATATATACCTGTAATATACCTCTATGTCTTTGCAAGCAGGTTTATTTTGTGAGTTGTTAAATGTTTGCTTATTCAAAACATATTAATTTATTAACAAAAAATAGATGTGATGTGAAAGTGTTGCTTTGTTGGACATTCAGTTGTCTAGAAATCAGTGAGAGAATTCTTTTTTTAGGTTTAATGAGGCAAGTAATGTCTAGTTCTGGAGATGACTTGAACCTGTTGCTGTTGTCCACAAGATTTTTGTTTAAAACCAGTTTTTAGGCTAACACTATTCCCAGACAAAGGAGGTGTGATCAGTAAAATATGATGCAATGATGTAGATAAAGATAAGACAAGGAAAGAAAAGACAAGGAGTCTTAGAACTTGATGACTAATGTCTGGAATTCCATATGGTTTAAGCATTGGAAATTTCATATGCTTTTTTAATTTCAAAAGCATTTGTATTCTGTTGTCAAAAAAAAAGAAAAAAAAAACAACAAAAAAACCTGAATTTTTATTATGGAGAAACAAAATAACTTCAATGTGAAAGACAAGTGTTTGGAAATGACAGTAGATATTTTTCTTTTTATTTCATCCTTTTTCATACACAGAGCTTAATTTCCTGTATAAGATCTAAAAACACACATACAGAGATAAAAGACTGAACAGAAATATTAGCATTTTAGAAGTTTATTACTGAAATGAGGAAGATGTTACCAGACTCTTTACATACTATTCTGTTTTAGACTGCAGTGTCTAGGAGCCACATAATGATTCATGCAGGCTTTACAAGATTTCCACCAAAGTGAATTTCCTGGGGGAAAATGTTCTTATGTATCTGTTGTAATTTCTACAGGATTGATATAACCATCTGGAAAGGACCATATGTTTTCTGAGGTAGAGTGATAATTCTTTAAAAAAGGTCATTAGAAGCAACTGATGACTGGGAGGTGTTTTTTATTTTATTTTTATTTTTTAATCTTCCGTTGTGACATATAGGTAGTATGGAATTAAATATATTTTATCACATAAATATCATGGACTTTAATGTATGATGGGCATATAAGTTGAAAAAACAGAGCTTCCAAAAAAACTTTGAGTGATGTGGAGAACAGCAAGCAGAACCACAGACAGGTAGAAGGACCAGCTCCTATGTCATGGGGAAAATCAGGACAAACTCTTGATTCAGTGCAAAAGTTCAAAGACATTTAAGAAAGATGAGATGCAGAGGAAGCTCAAGAATGAGGATATGCATTTAGGAGCAGGATGTACTGATCTTTCAGCCAGAATGAGGAAGATAGGCTACGTGAGGGCAGAACCTGAGAAACATTTTTGGCACTTGCAGATGGACAAGGACAGAGATCAGCAAAGAAAGTGCAAGTTGCATGGTATAACATTGGCAGGTCAGGCAGAGAAAGTACATGCTGTATAGTGCATCCCTCATGACAGGAGCCTCCTGAGTGTACGAATGCAAGTTTTCTATCTATGGTGAACACAACCATGTTCTCTTTCCCATGGCATTTGTCAATCCCATCCATCAATTTACTTGGTGGTGTGCCTGCTCTCTGAGGCTAGGTGAATGATCATGCTAGAATTTACTGCCTGTACTTTAAATCTTAAATTAACTCACTTATCAAACTAACAATGTCTCTATATCAGACCCTTGGCTTCCAGCTCAAGAATGTGGCCCCCTGTCACATGGTCCTAGATTATTGCTTTCTATTCAGGTTAGTATTACTATGGCTTGAAACTATGCATATCCTGGCCTGGGAACTCTGCCCTCTACTCATAAGTTTTACACTTTTATTCATGCACATAAATTGTCATATACATGCTACTAAACGTGAAGAAACGTATATTTGTGCAAACTAGTCTAATTCACTAAAAATTCACTAAATTTAGCGAATTTCTTTAGTGAATTTTTAAGTGAATTTAGTGAATTTTTTAGTGAATTTCTAATTCACTAAAATTGTGTTTTATATCATTAATCTTTAAGGGCATTTTAGTTGGCCTAATATTTTTGTTTGCATTTAATAGTCCTCTGAGTGGTTTATACAGCACACAGATTAGTGCAGTTTAGGTCCTGCTGATGTCAGGATCACCATTTACAATCACAGAAATATATAGGAATTAAAAATAAAAATGTAGGAGTACAACTGTGCTATGTTCCACCAAAAGACTGAAGGTGAGAAACTAAATTTGAGAGGAACATCCTAAAAAATCCTTGGCCTGTAACTCTAGATCTTTTTATTGAAATAAAAATCCAGGGAAGTTAATAGGATCTGCATGGATGGATTCAAAGGTTTTTTTTTTGTTTTTTGTTTTTTTTTTTTTTTTTTTTTGTGACACACAGACCATATATTTCAGTTCACTCTTGCAGTCACATACTAGTAGAACTTGGTGACCAAAACTTGATATTTGCTTTTTAATTCATTAGAATTATTCAAACAATTAAATTGTCTTTCTTCTGATTATGATCTTTTCTGTAATGTTTTTATGGAATTTTTAATTTCTCAATGGGAAATTGATTTTTTTCTTTTCCCCTGATGCCTCTATAGAGCATTGCCTCCATCTTGCTATTGGGTCAGTTCCACCAATTGACATGCCAGCATAAGTATGTATCCAGCCACTGCCAGTAATAAAATCTTGATTTACCTAAGTCAGTAACTTCGGTGGGGCTAAGCTGTCATCTGCATATCCTGTTACCTAACTCTGTTACTGACAAGTTGAATAAATATTGTGATATGTTTCAAATATCTCACATAAATGTATATTAACAGAAAACTGGAAAACCAGTCAACATCTTGTTCCTAGGAAGACAATAGACACTTCTCTTATCCCAAACTCAAGATACCCTATGGTATTCGTAGACTCTGCTAAAGCTGTTTTTACAGTGGGTCTGTGATTTTTCTTTTCCAGTACTCATTGTTGCAGCTCTGTTAAGTATTAAATACATACTCTGCAAGCATCATTGTAATTAACTGTTGATTATTACATTTGGAACTGTTGCCAGGCAGCTCCCCTCTGTGTTAACAGAAGGCAAAATGAGTCTGGCTGCTAACAAGCTCAGTTAATTGCTTGCATGGAGGCTGGGAGCAAAGGGCTATGCCTGTTTCTATTCTATAGCTGTTTGGGTAAATGCAAGGAACATCTGAACCCAAATTTTAAGAAACCATGGGTGCTGATTAATAGAAGAAGATACACTAGTTAAAATGTAAGTTTTACATTTAGTGGAAGAGGCTGAACTGTAAATGGCTAAGATATTTTATCAGAAATGAAAATAACCCAGACTGTGATCCATCCAGACACAGGCATTACTCTGCAACCTTTATACATCAGATCTTAGGGGCAGTTATATACACGGCAACGCATAAATTGCATCTTGATAAATTCATAGAATTGTTTAACTGGGCCACACGTAAACATGAGTAGCTCTTAACAGCTGAGTCAGCTGAATCCATGGGTTTGCCATTTGCACCTTCATTTAAGTGAAAGGGCTTATTAAAAATAGAACAGAAGGAACATTATACCATTAACTGTCTGGTTAACATACAAACTTAGGGGAAAGTCAAAAGTAATGTACACAATAGTCACACAGTTAGACTGCAGGAAGAAAATAAGTATTAGATCTCTGCAGGCATCATGTCATGTATAGATACCAAAATTAGGAGAAGTCAGAGCTGTGTCTGTGTAACCGTTTACGTAGCCAAGAAAATGTGTTGCTCATATAAGGAGTTAAATAGGATCATGTCAGCTCAGTATTGCACACCTCTGCAAGGTATTGAACCATGATATACTAATTTGGATGATGTTAACTTTCTTATTTCTCTAGAAATGTGGTAATATATTTCTTTAATGCCTTTTTCTAATGTTGTCAACCTGCTTTATTTTTGTCTTGCAGTGCCTGGTAATTTGCCTAAAGTTCTCATTCCTGCACTCGTGACTTGAAGCTCTCATATCTCTTTAAAAAGGATTGAAAAGGTAACTAACTATAGGCTGTGAAGAAGGTGCAGCTGTCAGGTGGTAAATTATAAAACCTCACCTCCAAATCTTATGGCTTTTTTTTTTTTTTTCCCTAAGATGTTTCTGCAATTAACTGTACCTCCTAAATATACCTGAATATACCTGCAGAGAGATTTTTCTTGGAAAAGTAAGACTAGCTGGTGTGAGAATGTCATGACATGGGGGCATGAGACTCAGGTAGAATATTCAGCTAGAACACCTGAAACAAACTATCAGACACAGCTGGAATTTATAATTGTATATGCTGGAAATAGGGTATTTGCAGATAATTTACCATATTTTAACTTTCAATTTCTTAGACTTAAAAGCGTGTTTGTTTGCTTTTAATTAATTAGGGCGTGCTTTTGAAGGGTTCAGGCAAAATTGCCAAATAAACACATAAAAAGGAGGGATTTACTAAACTTATAATCACAGTTTTTCAATGAATCATCTTATGTGCTTCTTCCTAAAAGCATGATACAATATATAAGAAATCTAGCATTCATTTTTCAAGAATAAATTGCTGCAACAAAATGTACAAAATGATTACTCCTGCATGTACAGTCTGGCTAGTAGTACAATTAGGAGAAATATTTAAAAGTCACATTAATTTTAAATGCAAAATTATTGATGATATCCATGATTTCTAACAATTTTATATTTGCTTTCATATTCTTAGATGGAGATTTTGCAAATGATTTTTCAAAACCTGAGATAATTTCTGTTACCTGACAGAAAATATCACTGCTTTCAGCATAAGTAATAAACATTTAAAATACTACTTGCAGCAGTATTTTACTGAACTAAATTGATTGCATGTACTTTTTATGTAGTAAAAAGATAAATAAAACAAACAAAAAAAATGCTTGAAATTTGAAAGTTGACAATCAAGTGGTGACTGAGTTTCTTTAATTTTGAATTAGATCTCATTTTACC
The DNA here is from genome assembly GCF_965140915.1 of Aythya marila. Taxonomy (NCBI): domain Eukaryota; kingdom Metazoa; phylum Chordata; class Aves; order Anseriformes; family Anatidae; genus Aythya; species Aythya marila. Next base: position 97,699,360 of record NC_139044.1, on the reverse strand, counting down.
AGAAACATGTTTTCCTGAAATAGTTATTCCTCTAGTTTTAAACTGTGTACTACTCATTTTTCTCCCTAAAGCATGTGTATCTATCCAGGTATACAATAGGAAATAGAACACAGATTTGAATTGGTCAGTATCAGAACCTTTGAAATTGATTAAGGGGGGTTCACATTGTATTACAATGAGTTTATAGGATTTCTGTTCAAATTCTATTGAGCTTTCATTTTATATGTCATAAAGCCGCCTACTTCTGGGGCTTTTTATGACAAATGCAGACATTTGGTGTGGTTCTGAGGCTTTCACTCAGGCCAGTTCCTCTCAGCAGGGCACATGGCCAGGCAGGGAAGTGCTGTGGGGAACTGGGGCAGGGGCTGAGGCCTGGGGGCTGACATCCAGGGCCATGGAGAAGGCCTTGGGAGGGCTAAGCAGGTTCACCTTTGGGTGAACTAGTGGTGCTTTACTTTTGAGGTGGGTCCCAGGCTCCCCTCTGTCTGTGCCCCAGCAGAGTTGCCTGGCAAAAACCCACATAACAGCTGGGGCATTTCCCTTATGTTTCAGGAAGAAATCAGATGTTTTGTGAATCTGCCTAACTAAAAACTTTAGGATTTGGTGCAAGCTGCTTTATAGACTTTATGAATGGAAATCGCTTCTGTTGTCACCAAAGTGGAGCCATCTCTTGGGGAAAGTGTTGGCTGTTCATTTGCCTATTGGAGTCACTCACAGCCATTTAGGCCAAGTGGCCCCATATCCAAATGATTATGCAAACAGGACTGACGGAAGCAGATCGTAGTTACACAAGCTGGCATCTACTCAGGACATGGCTGGTAGCATTCCCAATTTTTGTGAAAAGTTATCATCATATTCCTAATGAGTGTAAAGGGATGTGGACACCTCTGCCTTCTAACACTGTAGTAGGGAATTTGCTTCTCTCTGACAGTGGGAGAAATTATGAATGAGGACAACCAGATTGATTGGAGGTCTAGAAAAATCATGAAAAACAATTGAAAAACCTAGCTTTGTTTAGTTTAAATAAGAAAGCTGAAAGATGTTAAAAAAAAAAATCTTCAAACCTTCAACAGGCTGCTACAAAAGTGAGTGGATATAGTCTATTTTGTGTTGTCATGGTGAACTGGACTAGAAACAGTGAGTGCAAATTGCAGCAAGGACAAAGCAAAACGTTTGAAGAGCAGAGAGATGAAATATCTAGAAAATACCCCTCAAACTGTCAAATTTCTGTCCCTGGAAACTTCTAAAGAGGTGTTAAATGACAACATGAAGGGAAAAATGATCCAACAATTTACCTTCTAGCTCTATCATCTGTAATTCCTTGACTTACTGTGTGGCTAATAAGATACAGTCTGAGATGTGCATATATATAATTGGTGTCTCTATTTGTCACAAAGTGATGAAATTTTATACATTTGTTCCTGTACACACGTATATGTATGTATGTGAAAATATCAAACCTAAATGTCTGAAACTTATGGCTAAATGTGATTTCCCTGCAGGAACTGCTGATTGTAACGAACTGAAGCATGTCATCACTAGCAGTGCCATTTTACCAGAGAAGGCACAAACACTTTGATCAGTCCTATCGCAATATTCAGACAAGATATGTACTTGAGGAATATGCAGCAAGAAAGTGAGTACTGTGTATTTCACATATGTAGCATAGAGATGCTTCTATTTTGGATAAATAGTTCTTAGAATCAAGATATTTACATCCTCCTCTCCCCAGTTTGTGGCATACTCAGAATGGTAGCCTTCCAAGTCCTTCCACAGGGATGCTACTTATCAGTATTCTTCTACCAGCACAGCTAGACTTTCTAGCTATGCAGCAACTAATCTACACAGATCCTTGGATCTGAGATGGATCTGAGAATCCATTCTGTTTACTACCTCCAACTTGGAATTTCCTTTTTTTAGGCTCTGACTGAAGCTCAATCTGACTTAAGAAAAATTGCCATGAAATTAATTGGAAATCACAGCAGCACAATACCCCTTATTCCATATGGCATGAGGATATTCCTTCTCCTAAATTTGGCTATTCCTACTCATGAATTTAGCTATTTCTAATTATGGTGGCTTTTTTTTTTTTTTTTTTTTCTCTCTCTCCTTTTTCCCCTCCAAAACAAAACAACAAAACATTTTCAATTCCTGTTATGTGAAATCTCAGAGTTTTAGTAACAAGATACAGGTTCTTTTTTATCTTGAAGCCTGGAATATTGAATCTTGGTTGCTTAAAAATCACTGTGCTCCCTCCTCAGTAATTAAGATGCCTAGCTAACTGTACAGCTTGTCCAGATTCCCTTCTGAAAGAAGGGAGTTTGAGGAAGGTTATATGAAGTGTAGAGAGGCAGGAATATTTAGAAATAGACAGTATTATAAGGATTCTGCCTTGTTTCTTAGATGACCTGGTCCCTCATGATTCACTGTACAGTGAATAGCACTTGAAAGATTGGAGACTAAGTATAAATTTAATAGAACTGAATGAAGTAAAATGCCTAACAATCCCCAACGACAAATGATAGGCATTAGGCCTCTGAAGGACAAGTGAGAATCAGAGCTACTAGGGCACTAGCATAAACTAGCATTCTTACTGAACAGTGCTCAGTCATGGAATTCAGCTCATTTAAAATAATTTCTTTGACTTTAGTGAGTTCATGTTTTACCAGATTTGCTGGGTTATAACAGTGTCTTTTATATTTGAAGGGCTGCTTCTAGACAGGCTGCTTATTATGAATCATCTGGCTTGGGAAAAACAACATGTAGACTCTGTGCCAGGAGGGCACGCACCTTGGCTCATGAAACAATGCAAGAATCCAGGAAAAGGTAAAGCTTTGACCTGTGTAGTGGTTCTGGTCCCATTTAGGATCTCTCTTTTGCCAGGGCTCTTTTCAAAGTCGGCAAGACTGCAGTCTTCTCTGTCACTGTTCTTCACTAATCTATTTTGGCTGGAATACTAAATGACTGTGTCACTTTCAGTCTTATATTTCAGCCCAGAGTTGTTCCCTCTAATCCCCAGCCTGACCCTTGAAAACAGCTTTAATACCAAAAGAGATTAGTATCTGCCTAGGATCCCAAACATTTTCAAACAGATCTACTACACTATTACTGCATTTCTGGATTGGGTCAATTTAAACATTGAGTTCTTTCCATAATACCAAGAGGACTTATCACCATGTCTCAATTACAGACTTGATATGAAGTCTTAGAGTAAATGTGCTGACAGCAATATTAGAGTTAGTGAATTTGACTGTTTCTGCTCTGCCATGCTTTACAGTGACTTTAACAAAGACAGAGAATATGTGTTGCAAGAATAAATTCTACCATCTTTATAGAAAATATGTCAAGGGAATCATACAGATACATAGGGTTCTAGTACTTTGACTGTTTTGAAGGATATACCCTGGAAGTGGAATGTTCCAGGAAAATCAAACTCATTCGCGTAATATATTATTTTAAAAATTGTCTTAAATTTTATCAATATAAAATTATACATGGCAGAATAAGGCTGGTGTTCAAAGTACATTGAAATGGCAAAAATAAATACTTAAAAAAATGCCAGAGAAATCACAGCTTGATCGCTGAAGTTCATGTAAGTCTTCTCATTTGCTTTGCTACATGTCGGGTTATAATTTAAGAGTCTATAATGACAGTCGTATTAGAAATTTCTGGTAGTCAGCTCCTTACTTTCTTGCTGTTGCCAAGGCAGAGTACCATAGGTTGCTTATAGAGTCATCCAGAATGAAGGAGCCTGAGCTAGTTCCTCCTAAAAATGTTGAGTAACTTTTTATAAGAATTCAGAAAAATCTGTAGTCATTGCTTCCTCACAGTTTCCTGAAGTGGCTCACGAAGCCTTTTACAACCGAGAGATTGCTCAAAAGGTTGTCTTGGCCTACCAGTTTTTGCATCACTTTCCATTCACTCCTGTCCCAGGACAGCTTTTGCTAACTCCTTAGTCTGTATCTTTCAGGTGAGGTCAACTGATGCAGCCCATGGAGCTAGCAGTGTTTCCCATGTGCTAGAGCCAAAGGCATATCAAAACCAAGGCCCAACACATATCACAGTGTGACATAGGCACATAACATGCCTTCACTCCACTGCCTTGTTGCATGGGGAGGAAAGTTAGGGGCCAGAAGGAAGCCAACTAGGTTCTTGATCTCGATTACCAAAGGACAAAGACTATGGGGTGCCAAGTCAGTGTGACCATGCTAGTTTCCAAGAGCTATGGGGCTATGGCACCATATACACGGGGGGGAAGACTGTGAAGGAAAATTCATGTTTATCTGATATGCTTATTAGGATAGGCAGATAGACTCCAAGAATAATTCCTAAACTAGATTTTATATTCTGATGATATTGTTTCAGAACCCTCAGCTGCCTAATGTGTATGAGTGATAATCTTAAAGCTTCATGTTGATTACTCTTATCTGATATTTTTTCATGTTCTACAGGACTCATGAACAAAAGTCTCATGCTAGTGAAGAGAAAAGGATCCGGTTTGCCAGTGAGTTGTCAGCTTTGGAAAAAGAGATTCACACAGCCAGGCACCGTGCTAGGGAACAACTGGATAGACTTGCTATACAAAGGATGGTACAGTACTCAAGTTTTTTTGTTCCTCTGCGAGCACAATTATAAGATATACTAAAATGACTGTGTTTCAAATGTTGTTAGGGATTTAGCATCTTTTAATCTTGTGGATTTAAAATTAAATCTTCTATCCCCTTTGAGTCTGGTGCTAAATGCTTCCTTTCTACATATGCTTTTGTTGTTTTGCCTTTTTTAATAGGTAGAAGAAAATATGGCTATGGAAAGACATGCTGTTGAGGAAAAAATAAGTCGAGCTCCTGAAATCCTAGTGCGCCTGAGGTCTCACACTGTCTGGGAGAAGATGTCTGTGAGTCTTTGCTTCACTGTACAAGGATTTCCTACCCCTGTTGTACAATGGTAAGAGACTGGCCTTATCCAGGCCTCTAAAAATGTTGTTAATCTTTTTCCATTTGGAAGCTATGGCATAACTGATAAGTGTTGCATACATAATGGCTATGTTAAAACCCCTTTTTAATCCTCATATATGTGCTGGATTGTAGCACTCGATACCACAGTGGAAGGAGTGGGAGTAAAGCTTGATGAATGACCCTGTGCACTATGAGAAGCAGAGCTGAGTATTTCAGAAAGCAGTCTGTGGAAGGCATTCCAGTCTTTTTGGACATTCATTTTCCTGAAAATGAAGTAGCAAAAATCCCAATACACAAAGCTCACAGGCTACTTGCTAAGCCTGGGTAAACTTGCACAGCACCATTGCTGTCATAGACAATTGTTTTCACAGACTGTTTGTGTGTTCACTTTGTGTCAGCCCCTGTTGAGGTGGAAAGTAACGTAATAGCCCTGAAGCTGTGTAAGCACCATCCTATATATATATGGGATGTCCACAGTGCAGACTGTGAATAACTAACCTGAGGCACTATTCTGTTGCTGTTTCCTTTTTTGAGCTGAAGTGCTTTATTGTGATCAAAGTTTATTTCCCATCTTATGTCATGGCTAGTGGACTGGAAAGTTCAAAGTCACGTCCTGCCTTCTCTCTACTACCAGCTTTTCTGGTTTGGGTGCATATCTCTTTCCACTGCAGTGGTGACTCTCCTTCACTTTCATGGCCCAATGTATACCTATCCATACATACTGGAAAGTACACAGGTAGAGAAAATTTATAAATATGTAACTCAGATGGTAATAAATTATACCTCTGAGTAAAAATCAACTGAATTATTACAGTGAATAGAAGCTGCTTATTAGTTCATTTTTTTTTCTTGATTGTCAGGTATAAAAATGAGGAATTGATTACACCTGCAAGTGATCCAGCAAAGTACAGAGTTGAAAGCAAATATGGAGTACACGTGTTGCATATAAATAGGTAGGTTATTCTGATGAATTCAACAGGTTTTTGTACTCTACACAAAATATTTTATATCAACTACAATAAAACAACCATACAAATGCTGCAAGAGAGTTGTTAAATTCAACACACTTCTCTGTTGTTCTCACACTTAAGCTATAGAAGGTTCACTAAGTAGGTGGATATTAGATCAGGAAAATGAAATGAAAATGAAAAATTAGGTGTTTCTATTATTTAGCTCCAGCAATATACAAGAAGACAGTAAGATAGAAGTAAGTAGCTGACATAAGTAGTTCCTTTTTCATTAGAATTTTATTTTCTTTTTCAAAGTGGAAAGTTGTCTGTGTATTTTATGATCTTGTCATGATGAAACTATTTAAGGTAATCAGAAATTTAGCTGTTCATGGCAAAGATACCCAATCATCAATTTTTGTTTTATTATATGGTAGGTTCAGTTTCCTTTTGATCTAGATTTGTTTTTTCTCCAAAAATTAACGAAGTTTTTAGTTAAAGAAAAGAAAATATATCATTTAATTAATTTTATTTTTCACAATTATGTTAATCTTGCAGTATAGAAAATACCTGTGTTGCAGTATAGAAAATGCCAGCTTCCTAAAACTAATACTAGATTTTCTTAAACACTGAAATATCACTTGTTACCTATGACTAGATTTAAAAAAATAAACTATAAACATCCAAATTAAAATGAGGACATAACAGTGGTATTCAAAAAGAAAAATTAACATCTAGAGAAGAGATGCACAAAAAAGATGTTTTTAGTTTCTCCAGAACATGAGTATCAGCTGTATTCACATAGCTAGAATCTTTGTGGCTAACACTTGTCTAGCCAAACATTCCTCTTCTACCTTGTCTTCACGTGTCAGTAGTGGAAGCAGCCCTGAGCACAACCCTGTAGCATTAGTACAGAAAAGAAAGAGTAGCATTCTGTCTGCTTTTGGGAAGCACTACATGGCTTTGTTATCCTGAAATGAAGTCCGTCTTGACTATCATCCCATTTGCTAGCATTACACTGGAACAGGCTGCCCATAGAGGTTGTGGAGTCTCCTTCTCTGGAGGTATTTGAGGCCCGTCTGGACGCCTACCTGGGAAGCCTGCTGTAGGGAACCCACTTTGGCAGGGGGGTTGGACCCAATGATCTCTTGAGGTCCCTTCCAACCCCTACAATTCTGGTTCTGTGATTCACCTTTCCATAGCTCAGGATGGGAGAAGCGTATTCCTGTACAGAAGTTCTCAGCCAGAAACACTCTGTTATTGCTTCCTAAGGGATACTTCTCAGAGACTAGTAGTACTTACAGGTACCTCTGAGATAAGTACTGAGTACTTATGAGTACTTACAGGTACCTCAAAGTCTTCAACTTCCAGGACATGAGTAACTTGCTGACTGCTCTTTGTATCTGTGAGATATCTCAGCACAGCTGTTTTTATCCCACTAGCATTACTTTTGTAATACTCTTCTTCCTTGCAGCAGGGAAAAAGGAAAATGATGTATGGATGTGAGTGACTGAGGAGATGGATGAAATTTAGGTTATTTCTTGCCAATCAATGATTGTTCTTGTGTTTATCTTCCTTGGTTAGTGTTCTAAAGTGGCTGCTTGGTGAGTCTTGGTGCTTGATACATAACATAGTTCCCTTTTGTGACATTCTGGGAGTAAATGGCTTTTTGAAGAAATGAGGATTAGTGTGGATGGTGCTTTCTGAGCATCAGTAATCATCAGGCTGAAGGGTGCTATTGTCTTATAACATCTTGGAGCTTTTTTCTTTCTTTTGCTGGTTATCAGTCATGTAGATGCCATTCACAATCAGCTTTGGGATTATTCAGACATAACTTAGAGTCATTTATTGGCACCCACTCTGGTTCCCACATACACTTACCATCATCCACTGTTTACTAGGTGCAGGTCTGTATGTATTCGTACATGGTCCCTTATGTTCAACCAAGCTGGCCTCTTCAGATACTGTTGCTGTGTTTCTCTTTCATTCTATCTGGTAGTGTGGTCTTTTTGCCTGCTAGTTGCTTCTCTCTGACAGGTCTCCCTCCTCCACTTGGAGAATTGGACATTGGAGAATTATAGACCCAGAGCTATGATAAATTTACCATAGATTTATACAGTTTATTAAATTAAAACAAACAAACAAAAATATAAGCTTGAATATAGATCTTTTTTACTAACCTATTTTATTTCAAAATTTGACCATCAACTGTATTGTGCTTCCCAAAAGATGGAAAATCAGCTTGCAGGACATGGAAGAATGGTTTGATAGTGTTTTACGTTACTAGTATCAGTGGTATTAGTATTAGGCAATGAAATGATATGTATTTGCTTAATACATATATATTATTAATGTTTTAAGGATAAACGTGTATCAATTAACTCTGGATCCTCCATAAATATCTCTATGCATGCATATTTGAAGTATTATTTTTTTTCCTAGAAGTAGAACAGTTAGGGTTTTCTACATATCCACTTCTGTGCTCTTCTCAGCTGTTCATACCAAAGTGCTGAGCTGCATGTCATCTGATCCACAGCCACTCAGAACGGCCTTGGAATTTCTTGGCTACCTTTTTAGTGCTTCAGTGAAGCTTAGGGAGTGAACTTTTCCTTCTGATGCAAGTGTGATATTTATTCCTATGAGTATTCCTTGATCCCAGTGGAAAAATTCTTGAGGCACCAAAACTAGAACGTCATTTTGTCATCTTAAAGTAGTAACTGGACACAATTTCATCCATCCCGTTTGCTGTCTTCCAGGGCCCATAAGCTTATACAGTAACCAGATCATTTTCGTTTCACTGTCTCATATTTTTATGATGCTTTGTGCTCAATTTACCACATTTTCTGCATTAATTCAGTGCTATCAATATTGTATAGTGCCACTCTCTTGCTCCTTTTAGGCTTCCTCATCTGGGAGCCTGGGCTCAAGATCTCCATTGTGCAGTAAAAAAGAAGAGGATTTGAAGCTTTTATTACAATTTTTGCACATCTCACAGTTATAGGAGCCTGCACTGAGGTAGTGGTTCATTTCATCTTTCATCTCACTTCTGATAGGTGATTTGGAGGAGACTAAAAGGAATTCTCTCAGGGAAAGCTACTGGTAGCTGAAGTGATTGATACATGCTTGAAAATGTGTGGGTTTGGTCAATACGTTTTCTTTATCCCACCTAATTTAAACTAGAAATAGGCACATAATCCAAGAAAAGATTGCTGTATTGGAGGTAGTCGAGTATGCCTTGTTTCTCTATAGCATGGCTGAAAAATGTTTTATATGTTAGTGTATATCGCAGTACTTGAAATCCTAACATGCTGAACTTCTTAGTTGGTGCTACTTCTTTAGCCATGGGTTTGTTTGTTTGTTTCTGTTTGTTTGCTTGTTTGTTTTTCTATGATACATAGGCAAGTTCTTTCACTGGTATGACAGTTAAGTTGTTCCTTAACTGAATCGTTAGGCTTTATGCAACTATGAAGGGCTATATTATGTTTCCTGATATGTTGACTGGGGCATAGAGGGGGCAGCAGTATGCTCCAGTTGTTCCTGACTCCCTGCAATGAGCAGGCAGGTGAGCTGGTGGGAGTTGGATGGTAGAATAAGCAGAGAAGGAAGCTTGATTTTTCCAGAGCTCTGTCAGTGAGATGTGGCTGCACACTGCCACTTGTATGAGGCTCAAAGATTGGCAGTGTTTTATCTTTTATTAGGGCCCTCTCCCTTTCCTGTTTCAGTAAGTCATTGCTTAAATGTTCTAATTGCGGCAAGAAAGGGTTTGTGGCTGCATCAGCAAAAATGTATGGCAAAGCCAGCAGAGTGCAGTGTAATACCTGCTGCCAGAAGGCAGAGCTAGCCCCCTAATCAGGCGCTCAGCTCCTAAGCACTGTCAGCATTGCTTTTTTTTAAAAAAAAAAAAAAAAAAAAAAGCTTAAAATGGAATGAGCCTTCTTTTCTAACTATTGTAATTTAACAAATGACACAATACAGTCAGTACAGTGCTATTTTAGTTTGATTAGGAACAAAAGGCTAAAAATGATTTAAAATGGAAATACAGAGAGTGAGGGCTGCCCTTTCTCCTGCTGTGGGTTGAAGCAGGATGGTGTGCAGGCACTGCGGCAAAGGCAGTCCTCCAGTTCAGGAGGCAAAGCCTGGGAGCTGTGTAGGGTTGATTGTGTGGTGATAAACTGCAGGTCCCAGGGCTTTGCAGATATGTAGTGCCAGTGTGTGCATAGTCAGCATGTATGGTGTGCTTCTCTTCTTTCCTTGTTGAAACGCAGACAACATCCCCCACATTAAAAGGTCTATGATGTTCTGGCTTATCAGTCACTGTCCCCTATCATCTACAATAACTGGGAGCCACTGAGATGGGCTTGAGGAAGATGCAGCCCCAAAACAGAGCTCCCCTATTCAATAAAAAAAAAAAAGCCAACTAAACAAAAAGAACAAGTCAGGTTCAGTCTGACTGGAGAATTAGTCTATGAGATGGTGTTCCAGCAGAGTATTTCCACATTTTGGTGTCGTTTAAACGTAACACTGAAAATTTTGTCATTTGAATTCAAAGGAGGCAATTTTAACTCTGTGTAATTTACTACGTTGTGCTTCCTGTTCTTGACATGCACCAAATTGTGTTCTAATTCAGGAAAAATGTTATTTCACTCTTAACTCCTGTGTTTAAATCTACACAAGGCAGATGGATGAATACATGCATTTTAAACAGATGTATCTGCCTGGGGAATATTCCCCGCACAAACATTAGCACTTCAGAACCTCATGTGGATTCAGGGCAATTTAATTTTCACAAAAAGTATTAGTACCTTGGGACAGATACAGCTCTGCCCTCACACTTCATGCTATCTAAATGTACTCTATGCATATTTTATCTGACCTTTGTAAAGGTTGGAAAACACGTTCTCCATCAAGATGCAAGAATAACAGTTGGAGACACCACACCTTTCCTCCTGGGTACTTCAAATATGATTTCTATGTTGTCTTGACTCAATGGACTTTGTCATGCTGTTAGGAAACTTTATTTATCTATTTTCAGCATAAAGGGAAGCAAACAGTTACTAGGATAATCCTCAATCGAAGTATTATCTGGCACAAAAAAAAAATAGGACTTGAAGTAACTTGTCGTCCTGTTCAAATTTTTTTTTTCAGAGTGTGTACTAAACCAATGTGCTGTGTAGCTCTTACCCACTAATACCATACATTTCCAATACCAGGTTTGAAGGCAGACCACTGAGTATTAGGCTGTCTAAGATGATTTGCTTTATCCCCTGGTGAGCTAGGCTAGAGATCATAGGAAGGAACTATAAAATGCTTTCAAAGCAGTGACCTCCAGAAAATAGGTAGAATTGTTAGGAACTCTTAAGTAGAAGAAAGTGCCTGGACTTAGGAGATATTTTTATGTTCGTAATAACTATAAGGACCTTGTTTTTCATCATAAACCAAAAATGTTGTTAAAAAAAAAACAAAACAAAAACACGTGGTCAGTCAGTAGATCAGTAATTTCTTTTTTCTTTTGTACCCTCTGATAAAATTAATTCTTATTCCATCACAAATCCAGACAACCTCTGTCAAATAGTTGCTTTCAGGCATTGAGCTGGTTGGGCTAAAAAAAATCCTTTTGTGAATCTCCTGTCTGGAGACTTTAATGATTATTTTTTGTTTCCTCTACTTTGGAGACCCTCACAATCAGGGAAATCATGAGAGGCATTTTGCTGTTCCTTATGAGAGGGCAAGACTATGGGGAGGGGACTGAGAGTAGTACAGCTATATATCCATTTGAAAAGTTAATCAGATATTTGGCATTTTGCTTCCTCATTTTAGGGAGAGAGCTTTGCAATTCTTACACCTCTACGTTTCTGATGTTTTGAGCGGTCAAGCAGACTGTGGCCTCACATTTTTTCAGAATATGCTTCTAGAGTTTCTGGGTTATTTTTATGCCATCTGGTGCTAAATAATAAATCATGTTTCAGATCCCGAATCCTGTGTAATTCTTAAGGCAATTATTTCCTATTGACTGTTTTAGCTGCTGTTTTGCTAGAAAATTAAGCCAACACTGAGAGCAAAAGATAACTATTTTAAAGTGATAGTTAATCAGGATTAACCTCAGTTCGGACACACTGTTATTTTATCCTTGTGCCAATGCTCTGTAACAACAAAATGTTAAAGAGCAATTAAGTTGTATTTGATGCAGCAGAGCAGCCTGAAGTAATGCTTTGTTTATGTAAGGAAGCAGCCCAGTACGGCAATGGTTGGGCAGTCATCCACCACTCACATATAGTTTGGGGGCTGTAAGCTGCCAAACTTGTGTACAGTCAGGGATGGATCAACACTGCACCCACAGCCTGGCTCCCCCAGCACACATGCTGCTGAAGGAAACTGTGCACTGTGCTCCTGGAGGGTATGGCTTCTCCAGGAGAAACCTGGGCACCTAGGCTGGAGGAAGACCTTGTGCACCTCCATAGTCTCCAGGTAGGTTGGTGAATGGGCTGGCCAGTGGGCAGGAGGACAGGAATCCTTTATAGGACATGCATCTGGGGGCATGCAGTGTATGCTATACCTCCCTCCAGTGACTAGGAATTGCTGTCCTAGACTTTGCCTGCCATGGTAACCTAAAAACATCCTCTGACACAGTGGCCCCCTGGCATGGGATGCACTATATCCATGCTGCTCATCTTATCTTTCAGGACAGGGCAGCTACATCCAGAATGTTTTCTGGGAAATGACTCTTGCTGTCTCCTGAGCTGTGCCCAGGAATCTTTTTGGGGAGCTGTCACACACCAGACCATGCCTAGAGCTGTTCTAGCACATCAGCACCAGAGTAATCAAAATAAAATTTCAGGGGACAATCCCTAACACTGTTTAATATATATTTTATTATATACACAGTATAGTATGTAATATATACTATATATACCTCCTTTAAAGTAGGGATGTAGTGCCGAGTAACTACAGAGAACCTTATTGTTCCACTACAGTCAATTCTGTAATGCCTTTTAAAAACAATTTTGAGATGCCACATTTGATGTTAGCTTGTTTCATTATAGCAAGGAACTGTATTTGGCTATGAAAAGTGTATGAATTATATAAATTTCAATATAGAGACATTACAACATGACTTAGGAAAAAATCCTGTACAACTGTTTTACCTTGCTTTTGGCATATTATAGCACAAACAATAATGCGAAACTGGGATAGGAAAAAACTGTTCTTTAAGTTAGTGTTACCAACTCCAACAGTTTTCAAGCAAGTCCAGAAATTAGTTAAGCTTTGTGTAGATTTGTGAACAGGTATTGTCATTTTTAAAATCCTTCCTGAAAACCCCAAGATATTGAATAGTACTTAGCTTAGTATTGCAGTTTTTCTATAGTGTTTTTCAGACTTTGCCTATATAGACTGTAGTGGAGCACTCACAGGCTTCATATTCTACACCAGGCTTTCTGGTTAAGTGGGTTAATCTTAAGAGTTCTCTGGCTTTTATAATTAATTGTATGATAGACTTGGTATTTTGCTGCTTTATTTTGTGAAAATTGTGGCCGGAGATTTACCTCTAGGAGGAGCTGTTACTCCTGTATGTTTAGGGAGATAACTCAATTTAAGAGAGCTTTTATCAAGTTGTGTTTTAGGCATCACAGTACAGATAGTATCATTTTTGTGATATGACACTGTCCAGAATATATGCAAGAGCTGAAAAACAGGTGTCTGATGTGACTGTCACAAGTGCTACATGGCCCAAATTGGCATCCTGTTATACAATTTACATCTAATATTCTTTCTTCTTTCGCACCTGGGATACATGACCTCTTAGAAGACAAGTACAACCATAATTTCATCCCTTTCATCTGGCAGTTACCACGAAGATACAAATTTCTTCTTTTCAGAGGAAACTAAGTATATGCAGACATCAACAGAAATTCCTGAGAGTGTCTTTATTAAATGCACTGGAACTACACAGAAACAGGATTTAATTGTATGTATTTCAGCATTCTGATTAACTGATGGCTAGACCTAATAGAAATTCCAAGAAATAGAAAAAAAATCAATAACCTTGTTTGACACAGACATAGTTTTTAGTACTTGGCTAAAGAAAAAAAGTTCAAGAAAAGGTATCAAATAGGGCCAGACAAAACACTTAGTTTATTTAAAGCAAAAATATTGGAGTATTTCATATTAGAGTGTTTAGTATGTTTCTGAAAATAAAGGAGAAGTAAATTCTGAATTTTTTTTTGAATTGAAATGTTCATTGTGAAATATCAAAATGAAATATTCCAACTTTTTCACAATTATTTTTTTCCTCCAGACTAAGTTCTTTCTTTTTTTTTTTTTTTTTTTTTTTTTTTTTTTTTTTGGGGGGAGGGGGAAGGGGTCTATATCACTCTACTTAAATCTGTATTTTATATCACTCTACCTAAATCTACCTAAATCTATATCACTCTACCTAAATCTGTATTTAGAACAGTCTGAAGTATTTTTAATGTTTCTAGCCAATAGGGAGTTATATTTATATTTATTAGACACAGCACATAAGTTTATTTAACTTTAGTTTCATGTAATTGCACCAAAAATATAAGGACATAAGGAATTAGTTTCCTTTCCTTTACCTCAATTTTATGTCACATTCATGGATGTAATACTTCTCCCGACTTCCTGACTGAACCAATTTTAAATAAGTAAAGAATTGGGACACCAAGGTATGGACTCGTATCTTAACTAGCCATATATCTGCTGACATAAATTATCCTTCAAGAAAAGATAGAGTAAATAAGACATTCCATTACTGGGCCTTACGTTACGTGAATTAACTATTTTATTTTATTTTTATTTTTATTTTATTTTATTTTTATTTTATTTTTATTTTTGTTTTATTTTTGTTTTATTTTTATTTTATTTTATTTTATTGTCCTTACATAATAAATATATTTTCTCACTAAAAATAAATCAAACCAAAATTTTTGTGCCCATAAAGAATTTAGGTCATATTCCATAGTTTTTCCAGCATTACGCTTGTATTGCCTAAAAAGAAGTATAAGAGAGGCAAAAAATGCCAGTATCTACCTGCTAGGGCTAGCCACAGAGGGACAAATTTTCTGCAAGCATCACGTCTTTTTCTTCCATGTCTCTTTCTTGAAATATGTAGCAAAAGAGCAAGACAGATTAAGAAGGTTACACAGAGAAAGGAAAGAGCCAGACTGTCATATTCCAGCTATCTCCTTTTGATCATTCTCTAAAGGTCGTTTCCAGTTTGCTTAAGTTAATGCAGCCTGCACACTAATCTGTGATAAAATTATAGCAAAACCAGTACCAGCTTTCTGATTGTCTTTCATCAACTTCTTGTACAGTGTGATATAAGCAAAGAGCTTTATACACTTTACCAAGGGCTGACACAGCTTGATTTGTAATATTGATCATTAGGAGCATTTGTATTTGCATAGTCATTTATTTTCTGATTTTCCCTTTTCAGAGCCGATTTTGATGATTCTGCTACTTATTCTGCAGTTGCAACAAATGTCCATGGGCAGGCATCAACTAATTGTGCTGTAGTTGTACGAAGTAAGTCCTACTTCATGATTAAAATAAGAAATAAATATGTTCTCGTCAATGAACCTTTGTTGTCTGTATTTTACAGGGTTCCGAGAGGGTGAAGAGCCTCACCCAGCTGGGATAATGCCCTTCCACTGTAAGCAAATATATTTTTTTGCTTTGATAGTTTGTATACCCTTATTGTTAATGAAAGCCAGAATAATGTTTTACAGATGAGAAGATAAAATATAATTTGTTTCTTCTGATTTTGTTCTCTAAGCACTCAGTAGCAATCTGAGCCGTCCAGATGCTTTTTCTTTCCCATTTGCATCTCTAGATCAGCGTATAGTATACTAGAGAGTTCATCAGATTTAACTTCAGATTTAACAGTAATCAGCTTGTGATATCAAAAAGTTACTTAAGAATGTTTTTATTTTCTCATGCATAGTGCCCCTGTCGTATGATGTTTGCTTCACACACTTTGACGTCCAGTTTTTGGAGAAATTTGGAGTCACCTTTGCAACTGAAGGTGAAACACTGACCCTTAAGTGTTCTGTGTTGGTCACCCCAGAGCTGAAAAGACTACGGCCCCGTGCTGAGTGGTATAGAGATGGTAAGTTAGTACATTGAATAGAAGCTATCTGGCAAATGCCGGAGAAAACACTGACCAGGCTTGGAACATGAGATTCTCAGAACGAATTTCAGAATAGAGCAGATAAATATCTCTAGTTAGAATTTACAGGCTTGATCTCTCTTTAAATTACATCACTTGGTCCACATTTACAGCAAAGGAGGTAATCTCATATTAACTAATAACACAGTGGTTAGAACATTTACTGAGTAGGTGGAGAACCAAAGTCAATTCCTAGGTTTGAGCATAATCTATAATTGAATGCTGTGACCACTGAACTGGAGGGTACTTACAAAGCAGTAAATTAGTGTTTGAAGCACTGAGGTGTAGGTGTGGTTCTCTTCTTCCATCTTGCTCCACTATTGTGAATTTTACGTTAACACATATTTAATTTATAGTTCAAAAATACTTAGAGGAATCAGGCCTGAAATACAGGCTTTTGCTCTGCTGTGTAAGTACCACGTTTGTAGGCCTTTGTCTCTTTTGTCAGTGAAAAATGATGCTATGCTAAGTAAAGAAGTCTTTAATGGAAGTACTGAAAAAAAAAAAAAGCATCCCCGAAGCACATTGCAGTGTTTGGTTAATAGTATACTAACCCTGTATGAGTAGTATTAGTTCTCCACCCTCACCTCCCCCCCCCCCCCCCCCAAAAAAAAAAAAAAAAACTAGAAACAAAAAAACACCTACTTAAATTTTAGCAGACATTAGGCTATCATAGATATTCAGCTTACAACTTTTCACCAACTACAGTTTCAGTGTAGGATCCTAAAGTACATATTCTGAGGATTCAAGTGAATGCTGAAACCTTGAAACCTTTCCCCAAAGGAACCACATATGGGAACAGCAGACTCCCAGTGCTGGTATTTGGACTGGTCATAGACAAGGTGGTAAAATTCTATAGCTAACAAAATGTGGTGCATAAACAAAGAAATGTTAATAACATTGATAAGGAAGTGAAGAAAAATTGAGATTAGGAAAATCAAAAAAGAGACTATTTTATTGCTGATAGTTATACCTTTTGTTTCATGCACATCATTATTTTACATAAATTTGATATTCAGTGAAAATATGAAATAATAAAAATGGCTGTTTTGTTTGGTGAATAACTTAAAATACAAGGCTCATCCTTGAACCCAGATTCTCTTCCCACTGAAGTGTACAGGGGTTTGTAAGTTGCTATCAATAGACTCTGAGGAGAGCCATTATTTTCAATGGTACTTTAACTTTGTCTCCTACTGGGCCCAGATTCTCAAGGTGCCAAGTCTCTGAACTTTTGTTTTGGGAACTACAGCCATGAGGAGCTACTAATTTTCAAGTGTTGCACCATGTTGTTCAAATTTTCATCCACTATGAAATGTTCTTGCACTATGGACAGTTGAACAACAATTTATCCGTTCAGATTAATTATGATGCCAAGATAATTCCTTCCTGATATATAACAAAGTCATGCTCTATTTTTCCCCTTATTTGCCATAGGGTTACATTCCAAATGAAAACCTGAGATAAAAACACGGTCTCTTTGAAGGCAATGGGGTTTTGCTAGTGAGTCAGATAGACTTTCATCCCATTATTCTATTTACGTTACAGGGAAATACGATGATATGAACAAGCTTAAGATTGTCTTTCCTTGTGATCCTACATGGATCACAATATTTTGAAGATGTATCAACTGGCAGAACTTGTTTCCAAATACAGCAGGAATTCTTGAGCTATGAACCTTTGCTGTGTGCTACAATTACCTGTATTGAGTCTCTTGAGAGCTGTAGGCAATGCATAAATATAAATGACAAGAAGGTTAATAATTTGTTCAGCATTATGTGCTTTCAATGTTCTTTTTTTTTTTTTTTCCTTTGGAGAGGTAATATTTAATTCTACTCTTGTATTAAGACAATCTGTATTTTTCCTAAGATTTTTCAGTTTTTATTAATCAAATAATAACAACTAAAGCCCTGGCATAGATCTGTATAGATCTGTAATTTTAGTAATTATACACAAGAGAAATACGTGTTTATCCAGTATTAATAAGCTTCACATGAGTGAAGCTTATTGAGGTTGTCTACTAGACTCCTAGGGGCATATAAGTCAACTGAATCAAATCCTCTAAAGTGTTTTGGGATTTGACAAACATGAGTATGATGTCTACAATTCATGGCCCACTTATAACAGTTTAAGATACTGAAAGAACTAAATCAAAATAATAGTTAAGGGATATATATCCAATCTTGATGTGAGTTCAGCTGGTAACTGGAGCTTTCTGTTATTGATCTCTAGTGTAATATAAACATTATAAAGCTATACACACCAGCATTCTGCAGTTATTTATACTGTAATCTAGAATTTATAAATAAATAAATAAATAATTCAAAGGAAAAATTCACAGAGTGCAGAATTGAGTGTATATTTCAGCAGACCAAAATACATGATAAAGAGAAACTTCAATTTATAGTAATTCCCCACTCTATATCTGATTTTTCAGCAGAATGTTCTTCAGCAGAACAATGTTTTAGAAAAAATATCTCATGTACTGAAGTCAGCAAGTGAAGGTTGAGTCACACTGACTCTGAGTGTTAGTCTCTTCCCGGTTAGTTCCTTGGTAAGTTCTGATAGGAATGACAGAGCACAGCATGTGAGTAGACTGGGGATTTGATCACAACAGTGATGCCCTCATATTGTAAAATTATTGTGATCACAAGTACATAAATACCTGCCCTATTAAAACTTGTGAATATCTTTACTTCTTGGCTTCTCTTGTCATCCATCCAGACTGCATTAACAAATAGTCCTCTTACTTGAGGGGTTTGGTGCTTCTTTGACCTTGTGTGAAGGAAAGAAGTTTTTCTGCTCTTAGAAAACATAACTGCCTCCATAGTTTCTGGTTTAAGGTGCACATAAACAGTGGGAATGGATGATTCTGGCATTGATAGACAATATGACAGGTTTTTCTGCCATTTCTATTTCAATTTAGAGTGTCTATGATTCCACTCAAGCTTGGAACCTAAATAAGTGACCTGCTATTCAAAGGTACTGGTTGTTCAACTTCATTTTTTCTTCAGGATTTTCCACAGAAATCACACTTAGTTAAAGTTTCTAGGTGGAGACATTTTGTGATTTCATCTAAAGTACTTCATGTCTTTCTCCACAAAGTGTCAGTACCATTGTGACATGACAGAAAGGGGACATACAAGGATCTCATGATAAAGGATCTCCTGTGAACAAATGTGACTGAATTTACTTTGTACTCTTTTCACTAAACACCTGTATGCTTAGGTGATCATGTAATTTACTGCTGTAAGTTTTAGTAGTGTCTGAACGTGTTTCATTTTTTATACCTTCTTATGCAATTCAGCTGGTAGCTGAGAAACCTGATTCCTTTACAATCATTCAAGAGCCTGTTCCAAAGTATATTTAAGCAATAGAGTAATAAACATTTATAGGTATTCAGCTTCTTTAAATATAATTCTGCTGTATCAGTTAGAATAAATTAGTATGCAATAGGTCTCAGGGAGTTAAGAATTAAAAATAATCCAATCAATTATTAAAAAGGTGATATGAAGAAAGTCCCTTGGCTAGCATAAAATATCCTGCTCATTCTTTTGCTCAGGTTTCACTAGGCAATCAGATTAATTTGCATTAATCATGGGTCACCACCTCTCACCTGTGAGAAATTCAAATTTAATTTCATTCACTGCTCAACAGGCATGCCTTGAGGATTTAAATTTAGTCTATATTTATAGCAGTCCAGATTAAACTGAAATCTCGTCTCTTAAACTTGAGAAATAAATTGAGTAATCTAACATTTGACCTGAACAGGTAGCAAAACTTATTAATAATGAAATGAAGTTCCACCCTGCATTCATTACAAGGTATGACAGATTTTCACATAATTGTTTCAAAATGTGGATAATATTTTTCTCTGTCAGCATATGCAAAGTGACAGTGATGGAAATTCTGCTGTTGGCATTACACAGGGTATTCTGAGACTTCATATTCTCTAAAATTCACTGAGGCAATGAGTTTAGAGAGACCCGGCTTGGGTTTTCATAGTATCAAAGCGCTGTCACTCTGAATAAAGCTACCATAAGGCTGGTGTAGTGGGTACCTCTGATTAGCACAGAGCTGCACAGCTGCACTAGGATATATGCAGTTCTGGCCAGCGCGGTGATGTGTCTGATGGGTCTTCTGTTCCAGATGTGCTGATAAAGGACTCCAAGTGGACAAAGCTGTATTTTGGAGAAGGCCAGGCAGCTCTGTCCTTTACTCATCTGAACAAGGATGATGAAGGTTTATACACCCTGCGTATGATTACAAAAGGTGGAGTGAATGAATGCAGTGCATACCTGTTTGTCAGAGGTAAGGTTTTCATTCCTTTCTTGTGAGAAATTAAAAAAAGAGCAGTAGAAAGAGCTATTTTATTAAAAAGTCACATGTAAGGAATGAAGCAGAAAAGAAAGTTGGCATTGTGGTATTCCATAGTCGTTAGATGTATACTGTAGTCTGTGCTAGAAACAGCATAGTCACTTTACATGAGTGGGTAGCTTCATAAGAACATATTTCTGAGGTTATTTTCCTTCCTGGGGAACCAGGTAAATCATTCTTATGAAGAAAGCACCTGTTCCTTTGTTTTTCTCCTTTCCTGATAGGGACTAAACATCTTCACATGGCACCATTACTCACTGTTTTATTTATTTATAGAGATTGCCAGGTGGGAATGAGTCTTGCTGGGCATTCTCACACTCTGTGCCACTGGGCCTTAGGAGAAGGCACAGGACGAAGAAACAGAAATATTCCCACCAATGTACCAATCACAGTCACCTCAATAATCAGAGAAAAGAAGCAAAGTAAGAAATTAGCTCATTGAAGAAATACAGTTTTCACAAGAGACATAGCTGAAAGGAAGATAAATGTATTAAAATAGAATAAAGGTCATAATTTGCCCTTGCATTTGCATGTACAATTCTCAGTGAAGGGAGAATGAGCTCCCACGTGTACCTCCGGGCAAAACTTGGTTTTTCTTTTAAGTTCTTTTATTGAAGGATGAAAATAACTCTAGCTGAGCAATGCTTTCACTCTCTTAAATACATTGGACAACATGTTCAGCAGTGGCAAGCTGGAGCAACCCCACTGAAGCCATTAGAGCTGTACTAATTTTAAACCTACAGAGATCTGGGATGTTTTTGGAAATGTATTGTAAAATGCTTGTCTTGCAGAAGAGTTTTCCAGACAGTTTGCATGGAGCAATGAATGTTTTTTTTGAATGGTTAAGATACATCTTCCTCACAGGACTCGCACATGGGCTTCATCAGCTTTGCAATATATCCTAAGCAAGCCACCCTGATCTCACTGGAAACAATTTGCTAAAGATTTCTAGTTCCCAATTACCTTCAAGGAAATGAACTACTCAAGTGAAAAATGCTCACTAATGTATACTAACTTTCCTAGAAGATTATTGCATACTGGTGGGTCAATTTTAGGTATCTCTATGGTCCATTTTGTACTTTGTCTAATGCATTCACATGCACAGAACCCAGGACTTGAGCTATGTCCTCCAGAGTCTGTAGTGTCCTCTGTTGGTCTTTCTCTCATCTTTTTTTAATGTAGGTTGTGATCTGATGCTACAAAGTCATTGTAATGTGTAGAGTCAGGACCATAGAAAATAAATATTTTAAGGGATTACAGGCCACCTCAAAACTGATTGTCTTTGCATTATGGCAAATGATTTTCTCAGTCCTTAGGTTTCCTCCTCTGAGATACCTCAAATTTATCTGCAAGAAATGTGCATAAAGAACAGCAAAGTCTGGGGTAGCCTTGCAGGAGGTAGATTGTTATAGGGTCACAGTGGTTCTTTGCTGATATATTAGGAAAATCTGGGAAAACATCAAATTAAGGTTCAAATTAAACTTGCAGCTTTTGCTTTATTTCAGAAAAAAAAAAAAATCCATACAAGGATAAATTTGCCCTTTATACAGTATGTTTTTGTATTATAGAAAACACTTTTTGAAGGGAGAGAACCTGTTAGGAGACTCCACTAGGAGTCATGGGTCTATATCAATCAATACCTCAGAAATGAAACCACAAAAAAGTATCTTAATGAAAGTACATTCATTACTTCTAAGACTTTAAATAAAAAGTAGCCTTAGAAATGTACCAGGAGTTTGAAAACTTTTCATTTCCTAAGAGATTTATTTTCCTCAGCTACATAGCTGTTACTGAGTACCTTGGTCTGGTCAGTAACCCACTGAGTTACAGCTTTCAGTGGGAAAGATCAAAAACATGTGGGGCAGTAGGGCTTTTAATTTCTGTGAGAAGTAATGGGGGCTTAATGCTTAAACTGTTTCCATACCTTAAAAATATCCCTGAAAACTTTTAACCATGTGGAGAGATATACACGAGTCCGATTCATTAGTGCAGTGAATTAGTGTATAATGAAATCTTTGGGCTCCCATTCACGTAAAAGGCTAGTGGAGCGAACTGAAAATATTCCATTTAGTCTTTGTTGTAGATTTCAGAGGAGTCACAGTCAAAACTGATTTATTTTTATTTGTAATCCAGATGCTGATGCGTTGATTGTGGGAGCACCCGGGGCACCGATGGATGTGAAGTGCCATGATGCTAACAGAGACTATGTTATTGTTACCTGGAAGCCACCAAATACGACCTCCCAGAGCCCAGTCATTGGATATTTTGTTGACAAGTATGTAAACATTGGTATTTATTTAATTTTATTGCCCAAAGCATGCATATACTTAACTACAAAAATTCCATCATATGTCCTTGACCACTTAGGTTCTTTAGCTATATTTTTACAGACCCCAGGCGCTGTAGGTTGCCTGCTTTGTTAAATAACTGTACTGTTTTCTGGCACACTTTTAGTTCTAGTAATCTAGTTCTTTCTCAGGCAATTCCGAGTACAGTCTGGGAGTTAGTAAGGACCAGGGGCCATTTCCAGTAATCATTTGCAAGCAGCCATACTTTATCAGACCATTAAAATGTTCAATACTATGGATGTGGCCAAGTCAGAGAATGAGCCCTGGCATCATTTAATCTATAGAAGCCAGAATCCATAGAGATCTTGAATTAGATTTAGTCTCTTTAATCTGTATACTGTAAACACTGGAATCTAGGATTTATTATATAATTATATTTTTCTTTCATCCATAACTGTGGTATAGCAGGGGCTCAAGGCACAGGCTTTTGGGAGCTGGTAGTTTAAATCAGAATGGCAGTTCTCTCCCTCTTCTAGTCTGCTTTGCACTTTGCTAGGGTTTCAGCTCAGTGCAGGCAGCCCAGGATCAGGGTCCCAAGTGTTGTTTTGCATCTCTTCCACTGAAGTGTAGGCTTGCCCCTTGCAGCCAGAGCAGAACAGCTGATCTTTAGTATTTGAAACTGACAGTCAGCAAAAACATTACTGAAGTGATTTCACAGTGTATAATGCTCTGCACTCAAAAGCAACATTTGTAGCTCATTGCTATTTGCTACCCCGTAATTTGGTCTAGTTCAGAGACAACTGTCTGGGAATTGCTGGAAAATGTTGGTTTATGAATAGCAGTCAGCATGAGGAAATTAACTTAAGCCCTAGGGACTCTACCAGTTATATCCAATTTGTGCAGTGCATAGATCACAGGAGAATTTCACCTATTTTGTATATAATCTAGCCAGCTGTTCTTTTGACATTTTACTTGGATTGCTGCAGCACCAAGTAGCCTTTGATCACAACCCTATTTTTCCCAGTACTGTTAGGGCAAAAGGCAGTCTTCTCCATGAAAGTTTACAGTAATAGGAGACAAAACATATGTGTACACACAAAGGAGTCAGTATGAGGACATCATTGTGCTTCATGATGACTCGGTGGTCGAACCATTGTCAGAGGAAAAGGCATGATGCTTCCTTAAAAATATGACATGAAAGAGATGGAAAAAAATAGATGAAAGCTCCAATTTCAGCATCTTCTGGAGAGATGCATATTAAAAATAAAAGTGAATAACTTTTGTCATATGACAAGTTGGAGAACTAAGTGGAAGGAAGGCAGAGAGAGTTGACAAGGACAAAAAAAAAAACATGCATGAAAAATAACCTTTGCAACTGTATTATGAATAAATATGAACAAGGTGAGAATTGGTTGTCTGATCAGAGGAAAGAGTGTATAAAGAGTGTTTCATTGATGAGTGACATAGTTTAGTCCTTCAACTTAATGAGGGTGGTTTCTGTGATGCTGACTCATCACAGAATATGTAGGATGGCGTATTTTTATTGTGGGATGACACTGATAAAAGCTGTCTTCTGCTACTCCAAGATGTGAAGTAGGCTTGGAAAACTGGGTCCAGTGCAACGATGCTCCTGTAAAAATCTGCAAGTACCCTGTGACTGGTCTTTACGAGGGACGGTCCTACATATTCCGTGTGAGAGCAGTGAACAACGCTGGCATTAGCAGGCCTTCTCGAGTCTCTGAACCGGTTGCAGCTCTTGACCCTGTTGACCTGGAAAGAACACAAAGTAGGTTCTGTGAGGCTGGAACAGATGATGAATACGTGATCTTACATTTTTTTCAGATTCTATTTGCTTAGTTAACCTAAGCAGCAGTGCTTATTTCTTCCTTTCAATGAATATCTCACTAATTTCAATGGGAGGGTGCGGGGTGGGGTGGAGGGTGTATAGCTGGAATGGCAAGGTCCTCATGGACAATCTTTCAGGACCTGGAGATTCCATCTCAGTTATAGCTGTTTTTACTTAGCTTTAAATACAAACAATATAAATTACTACAAGGAACAATGTTTTCAAGCTTTCAGTATGCCCTGGAAGCTTGTAACATTTGCAATGTGAGACAGGCACTAAGGCCCCATAAACTTCTATGTTTGCTGGCAGAAACATTCGAAAAAGTAATTGAAATGTCTATCTTAGAAAAAAAAATCACCATCCTACAGATGGTTGCACTTATCTGCATTATCTGCATATTTATTTATTTATTTATTTATTTATTTATTTATTTATTTTCTTTCTCCTCAGTTAAGTGCCATTAGTGGCACAAAGCTCCCCTGCTACAGGTTGGGGGTATCTGGTATTGTAACTTTTCTGGCAGATGGAAAAAGTCAATCTAATAAACAAACTCCTTCTGAGGTCTTGTGCTAAAGGCCACTGCAGTCTGCAAAGGAGCCTTGTGAGAGCTCCTCCATGAGTGCAGTAAGCTGTCTTGCTCTGGGGAGTACTTTTATTCCATATACTGTATACTTGTGCACTTTCTGTTTTGTGTGTTGCTTTTATACATAAGGGAATTAAACACATTATGAAGACTGCCCCAATGTTACTTGTAAAACCTGAGCTGAATATGCTGTTTCCATTGGCTTTATGGCCAATGCCTATGGCAAAAGTCAATATACAATATACAATTGTTTGCCGATCTGCCAGACAATTGAATAAATCTATTGTGGCTGTGATCCTTACTTTTTAGCACATCTTTAAATAGTACTGTCTTGTTTGGTTTTCCTATGGAAGTTAAAGAAGCAATGTATGACTCTGAGCTGATTGCATCTGTGGAAAGATTTAAAGCAGTTTTATGGAAATAGAGGCATACAGGGTTTTTGATAGATGATGAACAGTAATTTGAAAAAAAATTGTAAATATAGTAATCTGGTTCAAGAAACTAACTGAATGCTTTGCTTAACAGCTATTCATGTGGATGAAGGTAGAAAGATTGTAATCAGTAAAGATGACCTTGAAGGTATGTTGTATTTCTATTATTTCAGTCCATTTGCTTGTATCCCAGGATTTCAGCAATTTATTTAGAAACATAGCTTTAAAAGACATCCTCCTACTGAGTAAGCTCTTTATAGTAACATATATAGTCAGATATTTTGGCTTGCAAGCCTGAGAGAACACAAGTGGAAGATAAAGGTCTGAAAGGATAGACAGTACCATATTAGTTTCATTATGTTCTGACAGTCTCCTCACCTTTTAGCTTTGGCCAGTGCTAGGCTCAGTTTGAACAGCTGAACATATCTGATCACCCAAATTTTCTTTTCAACTAGCCTTCTGGGAGCTAAATATAGTTTTTCTTTACACTGAATTTGGTGATCTGAGCAAGTTGTTTCTGCTTTCTCTCTCTCTCTCTCACACACACACACCACACCACAACAAAACAAAACAACACAAAAACACCTTATGCAAATCTATCCCAATTCTTTAATTAATATCTCTCTCCCTGAATAGAGAGGTTGTTAAGGCTATAGATTAAACATTGTTTTTCCTCAGAAGAACTGGAAAGATCATTTCCAAATTTTGAGTAAAGCCCGAATATCTTCCATCTTTGTTTCTATATGTGATGATTTTTTTTTTTTTGGGTTGCATAATGATTTTCTTTTCACTTAACCTGTCAAAAATGTTAACTATAATGGCATAGTATATTAACAAAATATGTATTTATACTGTCTTCAACAAAGTAAGCTTATAAAGCTGTAACTCCAATAATAACATTATATAGGAAAATCCACCGGAGAACAGGTGCAATTGAATGGTGAATTAGTTGTTAAATAGTTTCTCCAGTGCATGGGTGGGACAGATGAAATTTCTCCATTTTGATTATGGTATCCTAATTAACTGTTAGGGATGTTATAGTATCAGAATCACAACATAGGCTCAGAACAAGTTTGTCTAACTTGTCTGGCTTCAAAGGGTATATTCCTCTTCTCAGGATTGCCTGAGAATGATCAGGAGGTTAAACAGCCAATCTGGTGTGAGTATAAATAGTGACATTGGGATTCATGTTTTATTTATTCATATTTAATAGAAGAATATGAATCTCCACATACTATTGCTTGTATAGATCATTATTTTCATCCACAAGATTGGATACCACTTTTGAAAAAGTGATCTCATAGATCAGAAATGTATTTCCTTTTTAGTGCCAGGTGACATTTCATTCTGAGCAAGTGGGCTGTACTATCATGTCATATCATTAGAAACTATGTTCGCTTCAAGTTTTTCAATAATGAGATGTTTATAAAATGTTAAAACATTGCTTCCATCATTTAGAGATTATTTGTAGAATCCTTTTTGTCTTTTTTGATGTCAAATTCTGACCATTTAGAGGACATAAGCTCCCTATTAACATGAGGAAGTGACAAAATTTGCCTTAAAAGAATGAAACTTTTTGCTTTCTCCATTGTAAACAAACAAACAAACAAAAAATTGAAGGTATTTGCTGAATTGCTATTTCTGAACTATTACCAAGAATAAGCTTCTTCAGAGCTGTGTAGCTCTACCTGAAGCTGTTTCTCACTGTCCCGAGCCATTCCTATGTAGTGCTGCTTTACACCATTGTAATCCCACTGGTAGGGAAACTGGATCCTTCTCATGCTTCTGTGGGTGACTGTGGATATGAACAGCCGTGCTGACTGCCTCCAGACTGGCATGCAGGTCCTGCCTCACCTTGTTGGTAGCACTGTAGGGCAAGTAAGGAGTGGGGGGAGGTTGATTAGGCCACTCCAATTGGTGGAGTCACCAAAGGGCTGGTGACATTTGCCTGCCTCCTATCCATGTTTTTTAGAAGTGCTTTAGACTGTGCTAGCTGTCTACATTATATTATCATATAATCACATCACATTATGTTGTTAATAGGTTCTGTTTCCTTTTCTGCTGTTCTTCTCCTTACTGTACTTCCCTTGCAGGTATCTTCTAGCCTAAGTTTTTGTAATGCCACATTGGAATTCTGTCTTTGATCAAAAAATATATCTTATTTGCATATAGTGGAGAGTTTTTTTCCAAGGCTTTCTACCCAGCAGATAAAAGTAATTCAAACGTGATCAAAGGAAAAAATGTGTGACAAATGCACAGCTTTTCAGGGGCATATTTAACTTTAACTGAAAAAGTAAATAACTAACTTTTAATGCTGATACTTCATTCCTCAAAATGGAGCTGAAGTGAGCAAGTGGACTGCATGGATGATGTCCTAGCTGAGCACTGTGCTGCAGAGTGGGCTGTAGCGTAAAAGCTGACCCTGAGGTTAATCTGCTGTTTAACACTCGCTACATTTATTACTCTTCCAGGCGATATTCAGATTCCAGGCCCTCCCACCAATGTACATGCTTCAGAAATCAGCAAAACATATGTTGTACTCAGCTGGGATCCACCTGTTCCCCGTGGCAGGGAGCCATTGACGTACTTCATTGAGAAGGTACATTGTACTGCACAAAGGCATTTAGCTATGAGGGGTTTCATTGCCACATGCAATTATATTCAACTCATTTTTAGAACTGCAGAATGAGCAATAAAACTAACACTTTCTGAGGTCTCACAGGATCTGGTAATGAGATGTTAGATAGGCATGGACAATCAAATGTCATATTACATGATTTAATGAATATTGAAATTCAAGGTCCAGGGAAAAGGATACCCCTGTGCAATTTGCTTGCTGCTGGCTAAAATGAGAGCAAACTATGTGTGTAAGGTAGCAGTTTAATGGAAAATAAATAAATAAATAAATAAATAAATAAATAAATAAATAAAAAGTCTTTGATTTCACATCCCTACAGGCAAGACTTCCAGTTTGCTGTTTACCTGTATTACAAGGAATGTTATGGTAGTCCTGCAGTAGAGCAAGGAATAAGCAGTGACTCATAGCTTGATTCTCAGTGTTCTTTTTGCAGGCTTACTGCACCCTGTGCTATAACCTGATATTTCCAGTTTATTCCCTAAAAGGCTAGTAGAGAGGCAGATGTCTGTCTCAGGTTCACTGCTCCCCGGTAGTCTTCCTGGCAGCCTTCTTCATCCCCTAGACTTGATAGGGAACTTGGATGATGACAGTAGGAGAGGCTTGTTCTTCTCCCATCTAGGCTACTAAGATTTAGATAAATCTGTCCCTGTGCCAGGTGCGTAAATTAAATATGTTGAATTGCAGCCAGAGGTCGTAATCTTTCCGCCTTGCTCCAAAGTTTGCCCATCACTTCAGTAAGTAAAATGGGCCTCATACCTGACCTCTAAAACTCTTACATGCCAAGCTATACTTAGTTTTTATGAATGATGAATCTAGCATATGCCCTCTCTTAATGATCCATGGACAGTGAAACCGTCCATAAAACTGCCACACATTCAGTTTCCATGTTGAATATTGTGTCAGCAGATCCTTACTACACTTTTTTTTTTCTTCTCACAACTGTTCAACACATTCCTTTGAAGTTCATTTCTTAGCTAACCATTTTGTGCACATCACCCCACTTTTTGCAGCTCACCATCTTGCCTTTTTCTTCTCAGTCACATCAAAATCCCCAATTCCAAAACCCCTCATATCATATCTCTACTGTATTCAGCATCCATTACCTGCTGGGTGTTGAAATATTAAGGGTAAAGTGAAGTCCACTCACCAGTTAGATTTTCCACTAGGCACATTTATGATTTCTCCCACTCTGTCTTTCATATTCAGGAAAACTAATGGTAAGAAATTATTCCATTTAAATAAGTATCTTATTTTCTCTCTATGCCACACAATATCATATCATTGTTTCTTTGTATTTATTCCTACTTGTATACATCTGCTCTTATCTATAAATTTCATGCCAACTAAATTAAGCATTTTGAACCAGCTCTTTGTCTTGTATTTATACATCAACCAAAAGGGAAGTTTTGGTCACTGACTCTAGAGAAAAAAAAAAAAAAAAAAAAAAAAGACAATAAAAGTAACATGCCCTTCATCAGGAGCATGCTTTCAATCACAATCTGACAGCAAGTACAAAATTTATTCTAACTTTATCTGCCTATAATTTAGAATTGTACATCTGAGCTAGTTACCTACACTTTCCTACGGAGATGAAACAGAAACTGGAACTTTCTGTAATGATTCAGGGATCCTGTGTTAGAAGACTACTGTTGGATGAAATGTGGCCTGAAAATACCTTTATTATTTCATTATACTAATTAATACCTGACTCTAAAATCCTTTGACATATAAATAGCTTATATATATGAATAGCCCGATCAGTTCATAGGTGATTTTTTTTGGGGTTGTTTTATTTTTTTTTATTTTTTTTTTTATTATTTTTTGCTTTTCACAGTCATTTGCTAATTTAGGAAATCATGATTTCTAATTAATATATTTCAAATAAAGAAGTCTCAGTGTTGAGGAACAAAAAAAGTTTTTAAAGGCCTCAAGAAACATAAATTGAAACTGAGTTCTCCAAGCTGAATAGCAATGTTACTTTAAAGCATTCTTTAACAGATAAATCAAATCAAACTACAGAGTAAAATGTGATATTGATTCATGTCTCTGTGAAACTGAAATGCAAAAATTAATGTTTTTTATACTAGAAAGTAAAATATATGGCAAAATGATGTTTTCATATATTCCATCTTCTGTTTAATGAAGAAAATGAAAGTTACATTTCCTTTTTGCTATTGAGAACAGTAGGTGAGTTCAGTATCTATGGAAAAGATCTTGATATATGGGCTCCAGCTGTTTACCTTTTCATTATTTATCTATAGTAGGCCTCATTATATACAGGGTAGTTTCACAGGTGCCATGAAACATTGCTCCTTCTGTAAGAAGTTTACAGTCTATCAGACTTTGTTCATGGACTCTCTGTTCCAAAACTTATGAAAATTTAATTTTTATGCACCTTTCTGTGTCAGAAGGTAATTTTATTTAAGCTATTTAGTGGGCACTTGAGTTTTACTAAAATCTCTGAAATACACCATGACTAATTTTTGTTTTGGGCCAACAGATTATCCAGGGGATCTAATGGACAACATAATTTTCCCAGAGTGCTGATTTGCTGGCTCTCTTCTATGTACAGTTATGATGCTAATTAGCTCAGCTACTATACCAAAAGCAGTACAACAGAGAATATTCAAAAGTAATTATTTCATTTGATGAATGCTTTAGAGACACAATTTTACATAACAGAGTACATAAAGATATGTCAGTGAGTAAAGTACATGTAACATGCCCCTCCCTACCTTTTTGCTAAATCTGGATTAGGACTTGCTTTATACTGAATCTTTGAGTGTTCAAGTAAATTTTGCAGGACATGAGAGTAACTCTTGGAACCAGTCATGGGTAACAGTCATGGTCCTAGCTGAAGGTTAGCTATATGTACAAGAATACATATACCAAAGTCTAGGCAAACAGGGAGACAGTGAAGCCCTCAGACCTTTATTGTAGAGAATTTGAATGCATGAGCTATGAAAATTTGCATATGCTAAAGTGAGGCATTTGAGAATGATCCTTCTCCTTTAGCTCATGAGTAAATTCATGACAGTATGCAATATAGCAATATGTTCACTTTTTGACAGTTCCCAGAAGTGATTTTCAGCTTTTTTTTTTTTTTTTTTTTTTTCTTCTGTAGTCCATGGTTGGCAGTGGAAGCTGGCAAAGAGTCAATGCACAGGTTGCTGTAAAATCTCCTCGCTATGCAGTGTTTGACCTTGCAGAAGGAAAACCATATGTCTTTCGAGTTGTGTCAGCAAACAAGCATGGCATCAGTGATCCATCTGAAATCACAGAACCTATTCAACCACAAGATACTGTTGGTAAGGCATTAATCATAAGGCATTAATATTAAATACAATTGATATTGTACAAAATGTAAATAGACAACTCTCATTATAATTAGATTAGTATAATTACAATAATAGTAATCAAATTCATTTTGAATTTCAAAAATACCAAGATGTTAAATTTTAGAAACATTCAAAAATTTTCATAATGATCATAAGTCTCCATTCTAAGATCAGTAATTGTTAAAAAGTTAAATTAATTTTAGTTAGTCATTCCTTAGAGTGCTCTACTAATATGACATGTCAAAAAATACGATAATATGTGTTAATTGCTAACTTACGTAATTGTATTGTCTGGCTCAGGTAATTATATAGTACCTAATTCCCCACACTTTTAGCTAGTTAAGGTAGCCTTTCCTTTCTTCCTTAGTATTCTAAGTTGAAAGTTACTGTTGGTGCAGAATTCCTGTGGCATGCAGATGAGTAGATTTCAGTGATGGGGGAAGATACATCTTCATATTCAGTGGTAAAATTCTAAATGAAAATGAAGTGTTTATTTCAGGGCCACATTCAAGTATGCAAATGAAAATGTAGGGAATGATTATTCAATGTGTATCTCAAATATTTGGTGTACTTTTGCAATTTA
Source organism: Aythya marila (assembly GCF_965140915.1). NCBI lineage: Eukaryota > Metazoa > Chordata > Aves > Anseriformes > Anatidae > Aythya > Aythya marila. The sequence continues at coordinate 97,667,191 of NC_139044.1, read as the reverse complement.
GCAAAGGTCACAGACAACAGCCCCACATATTGACATCTATCATCTTCAGAGCATGTCTTAGTGCACTTGCTAGAAATGTAAGAAATGAATACAGTATCTGATATACCCATAGTGCACTAAATATTGCTAGATGTAAACTTCTTAATATTTATCATAATTAAAAAAAAAATGTAGCACATTGCCTTTAGCTTTTGATCTGTAACTATGCAAAATGAAACAAAATTATGTTTTGCTTTTATGTATTCTTGATTTGATGTTTCATTATTGCGTATAAATTATTTAAACTGTTCAACGTTCCCCAAGGTAGGGAAGAAAAATACTGTATTTATTTAACTTAGTACAGAAAATAGACTATCTCTTAGGGGTTAACACAAAAAAACATTTTGAATAAATAGTAGTCATACTTGAAAGCAGAAAGAGAAGGTTGTATTTTAAAGAGAAACTGTAGGAGTACTTTCAGAGATGGAGTTAACCACCTGAGCTAAAATGCATCAGACACACATGGCTTCATTTAGTAGCTGGCACACAGTGCCATTTGACATTCCTGAGGGTAGCTGAGACAACTTCATGGGGCTGCCAAACATAACACATGAGTTATGGGTGGCTCTCTCTTTTGAGAAGAAAATAGAGGGCAGAAAGGTTATGCTAGGCCATCCAAAATGACACTTAGTACTAGACAATTGACTTGAGTGGTAAAAGTGGATGTGATTTGAGATTGACATCCGGATTTAAGTATCTCCATGTAGGCATCTTCAGGTGCTTGGGATGTCTCTCGTTTCACTGTGGTGAGTGGAGCCTGGAGGATAAATTGGCTGACCAGCTATGGGGTATTTACATCAGGGTGAGATGAATCCTTTCAAGTGCTCTGCCAACCACTGATCTGAGGCTCAGTTTAATTGCCCAAGCAGACATCTTTTGAAATGGTTTCAGTCTGCCATTTCAGAAGGGTGCAGGTGTTCAGTATCTCCTGAGTCATATTGCCAACTCCATGAAGAAGGCTCAGATGCTCTAAAATGGTAGTAAATGAATTTAAGTAACTGAATTAAGCCCTAGAACTTTGACTATAATGCCTGCTTAAGAACATGTGCTTGTAGACACACATAAACTCCTAAACGTAGGTACCTTTATCTCAAGCTGAACCCACTTCCCACTTGATATTACAGCCTTACTGCTGTACTGTGTATTTATACATTATAATATTATGTAAGTATTCTTTTGGGACTTAAAAACTAAGAGTTCCAATGGATAGCAACCAAGATGGCCAAGGTCCCAGAGGTTGTGACCTGCAGAGAGGTCAAGGTAGCTGGGTTTGTTTAGAGTGGTCACTTAAAAAGATGGTGGTACCACACTGATCTCAGCAGTGCCAGATGATGAAATACAAGGCAACAGCCATAAACTGTAGTTTAGAAGATTAAGGTTTGAAAGTACTTTCCTGGTGAAAAAGGTGCAATAGCGCAGTGCTGGAACAGGTTATGCAGGAAAGCTGTGAAATCTCCATTGTCGTAAGTTTGTGAGACTCAGACAAAGCCATGACTTATCTGGCTTAGTGCTGGTGATAGTTTCACCTGGTGACAGGGTGGGCTAGATGACCCCCTAAGATCCCTTCTAACCAACATTCCAATGCTTCTGTGAAATCCATCTTGCTAACTTTAGCTAACCACTTAGCATTCAAACATACACTTAAAGTTGTCCTGAAAAGTTGGCCTTTTCTGAATTGCCATCATCATTAGTTGGCTGACAGGTGGTATTTCCTAACTCTCATGATATTTGTACCTTTACAGTTTAAGTGCATTTTTTACTGATGCAGTAGTGCTACAGGAACTATGTATAAACTTCATATTTGAGAAAGAATATTTAGAGAGCATTTTCATACCTGTATGCCTTTATCCACACTGATATTTGAAAATATGTTCCCTTATAATTCATGCTTCAAAAAAATCTGTATAAAATCAGACTTGTAGGAAGCCTAGCAGCTTAGACTAAGTTTACTGTAAGTAAACAAATGGAAAATAAATACATTTATAAGCACTCATACAGAAGTATCCAGACAAGTGACTTAGCAAAACAAATACACTAGAATATAATTAATGTAGAAATGTTGACATGGTAGGATAAATCATAGTTAAAGTGGTTAAGCATAGTAACAGTATACAGCATTGTATATACTTAACTTATTTTTATTTTGATGTGTTCCATAACAGTACATGTCTTTCTCTTTTTCTTAGTTGTCCCATCTGCACCTGGTCGGGTAGTAGCCACAAGGAATACCAAAACATCAGTTGTAGTTCAATGGGATAAACCAAAACATGAAGAGGATTTGTATGGCTACTATATTGACTATTCTGTGGTGGGATCAAATCACTGGGAACCTAGTAACCATAAACCTATTAAATATAACAGGTATTGACAATACTTCTGTATTTTGGGGAGGTTTGAAAACTGTAGTTAATTTTAATCCAGTTTATGTGTTAAGCAATGGTGTTATGATGGGAGGTGGATGTTGAATGAATGTGATGAAAAATAGTCTGCAGTTTCTTGGAGCTAGACTTTTCAGATTGCTGGGCAGACTTCCCCCTGGGGTGAACAAACCTGATGCACTTGAGAAAGCATGAGAGAAGGAGAGGGGACTGCTGTGGTTTAACCCAGCAGACAGCTAAGCATCTTCCCCCCCTGTGTGGGATGGGGGAGAGAATCATGAGGAAAAAAAAAATAAAAGCTCGTGGGTTGGGATACATAAAGTTTAATGGGACAGAAAAGGAAGAGAAATTATAATGATGATGATAATAATAATAATAGAACGTGCAAAGCAAGTGATGAATAATGCAGTTGCTCAGCACCTGCTGACCAATGTCCAGCCTGTCCCAAAGCAATGGTAGCCTCTCTGGCCAACACTCCCAGCTTTTATTGCTCACCATGATGCTACATGGTGTGAGACATCCCTTTGGTAAGCCTTGGCCAGCAGTCCTGGCTGTTTCCCCTCCAAGCTCCTTGTGCACCCTCAGTCCCCTCGCTGGCAGGGCAGCATGAGAAGCAGAAAAGTCCTTGGCCAAAGGGATTGGGACAGCATAAAAATAAGAAAAAACATTTAATTTATTCATAGGTAAACACATCCTACAATAGGATAGTTCTGACTATTCCAATGTGACAGTAATCGCCCAGAACCTCAGAATATAACTGAAAGCTATTTTGGGTAGTTGATATGAAAAGAAAGTGAAAAAAGAATAGATTGGAGTTTGTCAAGCCAAAGTTCAGATGAAATGTACTATAGTTTACATGATGCTACCCAGTAGATCAGCACTATCCATTTAATATGAGTTCTATGAATTTTGTTCCAGTGCCCCATCCAATTATATTGCACTAACTCATATAATTGTATTACAGTTTTCCTGCTGGAAAAAATTTCCTTTGTGAAGCATTCATGAAGTCGAGCTTATTGTTGCCAAGATCTCATGTTATAGCAGACTATATCTTATCAGAACCATGTTAATATGCGATGCATTTCTTTTTTTGTTTTTAACCCAGGTTTGTTGTTCATGGTTTAGAAACTGGTGAACAGTACATCTTCCGTGTGAAAGCTGTGAATGCTGTAGGATTCAGTGAAAACTCACAGGAGTCAGAGGCTATAAAAGTACAGGCAGCCCTCAGTAAGTATGATTCTATGCAACTCAGTCTCATGTTTCTTTGATGAGTGACCTATTTTCAGCAACCAGCACCTTTGGTCTTATTTTGCAGCCTTGGAGCACATCTCCTCAGTGAAGTTTATGCTCTGGCATGTAACTGTTCCACAAAGAAAAGATGATGTAAAAAAAAAAAAAAGCTATTCATAAAGTCTATTAGAAGTATTGGGTCAGATTCACTCTAATGCTCAGGCTGCCTTTGGCTCCTCAGCTGTAAGAAATAAACTTGATTAAGACAGTAGATTCTGGGTGACTTGGAGTGGTGAAAATCAATTTAGTATGGAATTTGCTCCATTTGGAAGAGTTTTAGGAGACTTTATTACTGTGTGGCTGGACCAAACAGAAAATTGCATTGGGCTGCTCTAGATCAGAGAACAGTCTACCTGCACTTGTACCCTGCAAACAAAATTTCAGTGTATGAACAATCCACTATTCTACCTTCAGTGGGAATGATATGTTCTGAGGGAAAGGCTGAAAAATACTTAGAACACAGATCTGGGCTTCTATTGTCCAATTTTCATTTCTGCAGTTTCAGTTTCTTACTGAATAACTTAACGTGGAACAACACACCCTCTGAATAGCCTCCATATCTTAGAGAAGATAACCAACAAGCATCCTTGTCAGAAATACCTCTAAAAGTTTTATAATTCAGAAGAGCTCTTAGAGAGTGCCTTAATAACTCCGATTGAGATGTTACTGACAAACCTACTCTTCAATTTTTTTTAGGACGAAGTGTGTCTCATATGGGTAGGTGGGACACAAACACTTTTATGTCTGTCACTCAGTCATAAATGCATTCACACCTTTTGATTTGTCACTGTGTGTTTTGAAAATGAGAGTTGCATGGGGTATGTCACCAAACACAAAGCACATGGATCTTATAAACACTTATGGGATGTGAATGGCTTTAATCTGTTTCAGTAGCCTTAACAGGAATTTAGCACAACTATTTATAAGTGACTTACATTTGCATGGAAAGAATCTTTCTGCAGTATTGTTTTAAGGACGTTTATGGACTTTGCTGTGTTCCTTCTTAGTTGCAAAGAAGTGCTAATAATTGCAAAGGCCATGTTGTATGGCCTCTGAGAGTCACCACATTTGAAAAAAGAAGAACAAAAAGATTATTTCTGCTGATTACTATCTGTTCTCATGCTGATCCCTAGTACAGCTACAGGACCAGGGTCTGTGTTAAGGTCTTTATTAACATACCCTTTATATTCTTTATGAGGAAAGTCACATTGTCTCAAGTTATACTGGCAATTTAACTGAAAAGATCAGATGAGCTTTAAGTGCAGGACCTTAGGTTGTACTGACTGTAGCACAACAGGGCAAGAAAGGCATGTCTTCTGGCAAACTGTCATACACAGATGGCAAATACAAAATGGCGTTTGCTAGAAAGGGTGTTTGCGAGTTCAATAGGTCTAAAAACCAGCTCAGGAATAACTTCTCTTCATAGGAAGCTGCCTACATGGAATTTATGCTTCTGCTACAGGTAGGAGTAGACTCAAGAAAAAAATGTCTTTTCTGTCTAAGATAGGTTAAGCCAATGAAAGCCTAAATATTTTCTATTCCTTAAAAGGCAGATAGAACTCTTAGTCTATAGTAGGCTTGTAATACGGGGATAGGAGGGAAAAAACATGAAGGCCATAGACAGTCATATGACTTCACTTCATTTAAACTCATAGGCATTTTTTATTGATTAATTCTTAATGTATTCCAAAATTTGATTAGTTTATTTGCTTCTTAGCAGGAAGATGTCTTCTGAGCCATTTCAATCTTCCAGCATAAAATCTGGTCTGGAGACGCTTTTGCTGGCATTACCATTTCCAGTACCAAAGGTCTTCACTAGTTCCTTCTTACTGTCTCCTGAGAGGACAGCACATTAGGCAGATGTTTCATACAGGAGCTTCCACATTTATGCCTGGAGACAAAATTAATGTTTGTTAGCAACTTTACAACTACACTGCAGTGTTTTAGACTGTCCTAACTCTCAGGATGCTTATTTCCTTATAGCTTGCCCATCATATCCTCATGGTATTACGCTTCTGAACTGTGATGGTCATTCAATGACCCTTGGCTGGAAAGCACCGAAGTACAGTGGAGGTTCCCCAATCCTTGGTTATTATATGGATAAACGGGAAGCTAACCATCAAAACTGGCATGAAGTCAATTCTTCCCTTATTACCCGGACAATTTATACGGTTGGTTACTTTTTAATCCTTAACTTTCTGGACTTGTGCTATTTCTTCACTTTTGGCAGAGTTCTGCTTTCTTACAGATAAATTATTTAAAGTTTATTTACTGCAATACAAACAGGCCCTCCCACAGTGTATTTTGGAGTGCAAAAAGCCTAAAAACTGGGCTGGAGATATCATAAATCTGTGACATCTGTTGCTATGAAATTCAAAGACCAGTATTTCCATCTAGATGAGGAAACTGTTGAAGAAATAGTTGTGAAGCACATTTCTTACAAAGGACAAGATAAGCTATGGAATGCTTAATTAACTGTATTCATTAATGAATACTATGTGTATCACCACTGTAATAACTTGCAGAGAAAAGATGGAAGAAAAATTTATCAGGACAGATTACCATGTTGTCTGTAGAACTAGAGATGTGAAAATGAAATGGAGATGGGCTGGAATGTAATGGGCTCTGCTCTTTCTCTCAACTTTTGCTTGCAAATGGAAAGAGTGTGTATTGATAAACTTACCGTTATGTCTACTATCCTCCTTTCCAGAGTACTAGATCAATAATTTTAGTTTTGAAATAAATTATTTCTGGTAGCTCTTATGTGCCGAATGTTTTTTAACAGAGGAAATTTCCGATGTTAACCTGCAAGAAGAAAGATTAATAAGATAGGATATAGCAAGTAATTAATATCAATATGATACTGATTATCAATATGATAATATGATGCTTGTTAAGTTAAACAGTCAGATTTTATTATTTTTTTCCAAAAAATGCTTCTTAAAATTATCTTTGCAAGCCATTAACTTTTCCATAAATGCCAGGGCAGAAGCAGGTCTTTAGCAGAAATTTGATGCTAAAGTAGAAAATGCTTCAGGTGAGCTCAGGAGGAATATTTCATGCATAGAAGGCAGTTGGCAATACTCAGGTGTATGAGTGTTTTTGACTGAGTTTATAACTAGCATCTCTGACATAGCAGATGGAGCATGGATCGTGAGAAACAAAAAAAGGATGGATAGGATAGGCTCAAAAGGGCAATGCTACGCAGTGCTTTCCAAATATTTTCACTGTTTAATGCATTTGTAAACAAATGAGTAATGTAAATTAAGGGAAACCATTCAGAGTTTAATTAATATGATATGTAAATCTCAGTCCTGCTAGTAGCTGTATTTGTGCCTGAAGGTGCATCTTCATACATTATTTTGATGGACTGGAATCTGAAATACTGAAGGGAAATAAAAGGAAGATAGTTTTTAGTAGCACAGCATATTTATGATACTGCAAGCAGAGAAAACCCTCAGATACACAGTACAGCACCAGGAAATCACTAAAGTGTAACCTTCTCTGATTAAATAATTCTATGGGAACCCACAGACATTCTTTCTGTAATAATCTGGGTTTTCAAAACCATATTTACAAGCTGAGTTGTTGTTGTCTCTTGTAATTTATACTATATAGCTCTCTATTGTCAGGAAATTCTATCTAAATTGTATCACTGCCTGGCTTTTCCTAGCTTATTTTGTTTGCTTTGGTCTTGCCTCACATAACTATCCCATCATATGTTTGTTCCCATAAAAAATATCACACTAAAATCCTTTCTCTTTTATTTTCCCTGAGAATACAGACATAGTTTATTTATTCATGAAAATTTAAACCAGTCCAGTTTCACTACTACTAGATGTACTGACCACAGATGCATCTTTCTCTTGAGATATATGATTAAGTAAAACTCTGGGAAAATTACCCAGAGGACTGAATCGGAGAGGACTTGCTTATTGTGGTCTGGTAAAGGAAGGAGGTGCTCAGGGTGGCAAAAATCTCATGCCTTATAGCTTGCATAGCTTGACCTCAAAATCTGAGATGGTGATGTAGTGATAGACTCATTGGGAAAGTCCAGGTTCATTTACTAGGGACGTTGGCAGAGGCATAACATGGATTCCATACCTACTTCCTCATCTTGTAATGGGAGGTAATGTAAAGAAAAAGACACATAAGCCTGAAAAAAAAACGGCAAGAGAGACTCCCAGTGTTATACCAGCACACTGCTGAACTAAATGGATTGGCTTTTCCTTTAGTTTCCTGTTTTCCTCTCTTTCCTGGTCAGTCCACTATAACCTCTATAGACCAAAACACCATTTGAACTCTTCCTGAAGTGAATGGCTTATGAACAATCATTCATAAGTAGTGAAAGAAGGTATTTCATCTTAGAACACTCTTCCCTAATTACCTGCAGCTGGCCATTGTGGGTCTCCCTGGACCTTTGTTCTAATCTTTTACAACCTCTCATGCCCACACATTGAGTGCTGTTCTTAGGATGATGGGGCAGAAATATGGAAGTACAGCCTAGACTGCTATAGCATGTTTGGTTTAAGAGTAAAACTCTCTAGATTAGAGCCTGTCAGTACTCCAAGCACAGCAGTAAATCCCGATAATGAATTACACAATGGCAAAATGTTTATTTTTAAGTGTTTCATTTATTTAAACACAGTAAAACATAGCTTTTGATAATATCGATTTGTTTTCTCCAAAAAGGTAGAAGATTTGACAGAAGATGCCTTCTATGAATTCAAAATTGCTGCTGCAAATATAGTTGGAATAGGTCAACCTTCAGACCCTAGTGAGCATTTTAAGTGTAAAGCTTGGACTATGCCAGAACCTGGTAAGTTAATTAGTTTCTCATGGATTTAAATTTAATATAAAGACCTTAAAACACGGACATTGTAATGCTCCAGCCAAACTGCTGGATGTCTTTTGGTTCATTCTTGCCATACTTACCTGTTGAATTTACCACTGCTTCTAAGATCTCCTGTTAAAAGCTGCCTCCATATCTCCACTGATGACATTGGATGTTCTGAGAAGTGGGTGACCCTTACTTAGCTTGCTGAGCATCACCTTCTTTCACTGCCCATATCAGAACAGAAAGTCTTCAGCCTTTATTGTGTGTTTTAATTTCTGTCAGGTTTTTATCCCCAGACCTATAAGGTCCATCTTACCCTCTTCACCACTACAACATATTTTGTTTTTGTGTTATACCCAGGACAATAACTTCAGTATATTAAGACTATTTCAGGAGCTTCATACCCCAAAACTATGTTTTTGTTCATAAATAAGACACAGCAGGGGCCTATTTCATGGCCTATAGGCAAGTAGCACAACATACCTCACAACTTACAACGAAATTCTCACAGCCTCAGCTACTGTGCTCCCTTATTTATGCGATTACCTCAGATTGTACCCAGGTGTTACCTGACAGATTGTTATTAGCTAAGTGTTAGAACAAATGTGCTAACAACCGCATAGTAGGAACAATTCTGTGCTGGTACTCAAAATTGTGTTTAGGTTGCTTGTAGTTTAACAGTACAGATATAGCTCAAATCTGGTAATTGCAATGCTAACTCCTTAAAACAAAAAAAACAAACAACAACAACAAAAAAAGGAAATATTGTGAATTCAAGACCACTAGCAGATAAAAAGTTGATCTTTAGGTATTTCATGAGCATATACATTTGTTCCTAAATTTTAGACATCTAGGGAATTGATTTCCCTCAGTAGTGCTTGAGTTATGTTAATAATCTGTGAAAGGGTTTTTGGGGGCCACTATGCTTATTTCATAACACTCTCACTAGTGCTGAACATCACTTTTGCTGAAACTAGTTCTGATGTCTGGTACTGATTTCCCAAAAAAAAGGATGTCACAATATATATAGTGATATATGCCCATAATGAAACACAGGCACCTACTGCTTTTACGTATTTCTACCTTCTTTTCCCCAAAATGCTGCAAAACACAGCTGTGTTGTTAAAATGTATCCTATTTATGACACTGAGGTACAGAATACAATTAAGGATCCATTCTAATACCCGTTTAAGTAGTCAGGATCTGTCTGACACCTACACACATCTGCTTCATGCCTAAATGTTCATGCAGTTTTTTTCTCTATAAAACAGAAACAAATGCCTCAAATTATTTTAGTAAAACTACTAGAATTTTTAGTTATTTCAAAAAGGCATAATTAGCTTAAGAAGGTGAGAAAATTTCATTTTCCCTTTCTATTATATGTAAAATGTATTTCTTGCCTAGAACCAGAAACAAGAAATAATTCAGTGAGATAATAGAATCATTTACTACGGAAGAGCCTCAGATGTCATCCAGTTTGACTCCTTGCCCCCATGCAGGATCAGCTATACTTATCTAGCTGTTGACAGAGGCTTGCTTAATCCATCCTTAAAGACTTCCACCCACGAAGGAAGTCCAGGTTCTCTGGGCAGGATCTATTTCTAATCTTACTGTGCTTACAATTCAAAAGTTTTTCTGATATTCCTGAATCTTTCTTCTTGCAATTTAATCGTTTTTATTCCTCATCCAGTCCATGGAGGATGTGAAGAAAATACTGTGCCTTTCCTTTTTGCAACAGACTTCCTGTGTTTAAAACTTTATCAGACCCCCAGTTTTCCCCTTCAGTTAACAAAAAACAGTTTGTGCAGTGTTTCCCAAAGGGTAATGTATTCCCCATCTCTAATAAATGTGTTGGTTCATGTCTTTCTTGAATGGCAGCACACAAACTGGAGACCTTATTTCAAATAAAGATTTATCAATTATAATAATTTGGCTATACAGATAAATTAGCAGAGAAAGAGTAATTCCACACATGCTAAAATGACTTCCTGTTTATAAATTCCTATTTGTCTTTTAAAAAAATATTGCACTGTTATACTAAGTTTAGGGTTTACTTCTTTTTAATATCCAGATTCTTTTCTGCAAAACCACATGTCAGAGAGTTGTTCTCCATGTTTTCTAACTAAATTCTTCTCTGGGTTTGTAAATCTTACCTTCTGGATTTAATGATATGACAAAGCTGTCAATAACAAAATGTTTAATCTTTTGACTTTAACTCTCATTGTGTTAATTACATTTTCTTATCATTCTGTAATATTTAGTATAAATACATCATCAGAGGAACAATTATTTTCCCTAAACAAAGGATCTGTGATTTATAGTGTTTTGAAAATGTCAGTGAAATTGCCTAGTGTAAACCAATGAAGATTATCCTTCATCCTTCATTTTAAATGATATATAAAGAAGTAAAATAAAAGGTACTTTTAGAAAATGAAGACAATGAAATTTTCATTTTCATAATGAACAATCTGACCTGTGTGCTCCTTAGCTGATTACATTGTTCTCATTATGAAACAGCTGAGCAGAGTATTGCATCCTTCCTGCTTAAAACACACCACAAGGAAACAACCCTCTTGTCTCCCCAAATCCAAACCTGTTAAAATATTTCCCAAGCCTTTTTTAAACAGTGGCTTAGCAACAGCAAAAAGAAATATTTGAGATTTAAGACTGGAAGAAAGAGGCTGATCCTTTTCCCTGGCTGACTAAAGATATCGAAGACTAATGTAATGTGACTGCAATATACTCCCAGTGTCAACAAAATATTCTTCCACATTTTGATATGGAAGAGAGGCTTCCTTCGAATGACCAAAACTCCTTGCAAGACTTCCAGTGTGAGTGATGGATTCCTTGCCCAGAGCCCATTATTATTTCATCATTCTACAGAACTTTAGTCTTAGGTGTATCTGTGAGCCTCTGTGAGCTAGCGATGATATCTAATAAATTATTTTACATGACTTTAAAAAAAAAAAAAAAAAAAAAAAAAAAAAAGGAACATCTGTGGTCTCAGACTCCTCAGAATAGAACATACTTCATTACACTTTTTCTTCTGCTGTCTAGATTTCTAGCAGATGCATCTGCTAGTGGAAATTTAAGTATCTTTGGCTATACAGACATTTAGGTTGGGATTTTCCCAGAGCCCTGAGAGAAGACTTTAGGTTCCCTGAAAATTGCAGTCTTTCCATGAGAAATCTAACGTTTAACCTCATAAGACCTGCAGCAGGTACTCATATGTTTGTTTGTTTGTTTGTTTTTTTGAAATGTGTTTATCCACTATGGAGAAACTCCTGCTGTTTTTGCTGTAATGTGCTGCATTTCTACCTTTAGAAATCTCATGTTAATTCCTCACAAATTAACATCATATAAGCTGCAATTGCAATCATGTTTATTTGTAAAGTTTTTCTACTTTGTTTTACATGATGAGACATTTACTACGGAAAAGTATTATCTTTATTTAGGCCTAACTGACAACACCGGCATATCCTTAAGTCTCAGGTACTTTCATCTTTCCTCACTCTAAATTTAAATTACCAGCAGGCAAGCTCCCATCTACAGTCTTCAGCTGAATAGCAGTATTGTGTCACAGGTGATGTCAGTATGGTAGTAAATGGATATGATTATGCCTTTATAGCCTACAGCTATAAATAAATAACAAGACTGTGGTAAAAAAAAAAAAAAAAAAAAAAAAAGTAATACTTTAATACTTCAGGTTAAACTGAATGGAACCAAAACAGTAAAACAGTTAAGGGAAGAGAGAAAAATATCGTAGTGAGAACATTAATTGATAGCTTCAAAAGTAAGAATGCTCACTTGTTCCTACAGCATCATAATGCTTTTGATGTAAATAAGTCTCCTAGCAGATACTCTTTTCAAAAGTTCTTCTTGGCTAACATTATTCAGCTCACAATTAAAAATGCTTTTCTGCCAGGGCACATAAAGTCTGATCCCAAGTCCACTGTACTGGTGGGTTCTGGACCACTATGAAGGATCATGTTTCCTGTATACCAAGAAAAAAAAAATCCTGATGCTAAATTATGAACCTGAGTCTAAGCTCAGTGAAGCAACTTTGATTCGGGACTAGATAATTAAATAATACACAAGAAACCTCTGTTCCTTGTTGGAAAATTTTAAACTTCATGGATTTTCCAGATGAATTACTTTCCCTTAGAATGGAGTTACTGAGATCCAGCTAAGAATGCATGCTTTCAAATACTAATGTCACTCATCGTATAAAGCAGGTATTACTGTGTGCCTCAATATCACATATACAAAGTCTATTCTATGGGAGGAGATATTTGAAAGCAAACATAGTAAAAACAAAACTAAAATTGTATATTTCCATCTCTACTTTTTAAAAGTTTATTATATTGAAGTGAAATTCCAATATTTGAAATATTTTAGGCCCTGCCTATGATCTCACAGTTTGTGAAGTGAGAAACACATCACTGGTTCTTCTGTGGAAAGCTCCTGTGTATGAAGGCAAAAGCCCCATTACTGGGTATTTAGTGGACTATAAGGAAGTAGATAAAGAGGACTGGATCACTGCTAATGAAAAACCTACTGCACAGCGCTATTTTAAGGTAACATTTACATTGTAGTTAGTGTTAATTCAAAACTGAGTTTTAAGAACACATGGTTCAGTACAACAAAGATATATATGTATGTACGCTTCTGCTAACATCTTCATATAGTTAAACAAAAGAGTTTAGACTGTTTTATTATATTGACCAACATCTTTATCCTGTTCAAGGTCACAGATTTACATGAGGGTCATACCTATGTGTTCAAAGTTCGTGCAGTGAATGATGCTGGGGTAGGCAAGTCGTCTGAGGTATCTGAACCAGTGCTTGTTGAGGCAAAGCCAGGTAATGAACTGTTTTATCTCCTCTACTTCTAAAATACTGAAATACTTAGAGGTGGATTTGATAAATCTGATTTGATATTTTAGTGCAGATAAGTAGTTTGAGAGTTCAGGAGCTCTTAGCCTTAAAACTTGAAAAACTTCTGTGGGTACAGAGATACTGCCAAGCCTTGTTTTATTTACTGCAGGAAATATTTTGATAATTAGTTATTTTAGTTTTTCTTTTCATAAACAGAGGTGCTACTTGCTCTGGATGAAAAGAAGGATAACATTACATGTCTATTTAAACTTCAAGACTGATAATAAAATTATTTTGTTTACATATTCTCATATTCAGTTTCATTTTATAGCTTTGTTTCTCAATAAGCTTTTAATATTTTAGCATGCTTTTTTTTGTGTGTTTGCAGAGTAAGAATGTTGGTAGAATGTGATGTTGAATCAGAATATGACAAACATTCTTCTATATATGCAAGTAAAACAATATACATTAGTGGAGAAGGACAGAATCTGCATAGGCTTTCATCATTTCTGAATTACAACCCTAAAAAGAAATGTACCTTTGACATTTGATTTGATTCCCATTTTGCAGGAACGAAAGAAATCTTTTCAGGTGTGGATGATGAGGGTAATATTTACCTGGCTTTTGAGTGCAAAGAAGCTACAGACGCATCTCATTTTGCATGGGGTAAATCATATGAGGAGATTGAAGATTCTGATAAATATAAGATTGAAACAGAAGGAGATCAGTAAGTCATGCAAGTTTGTATCAAAGTACCAGAAGCCTGTACTGTTAAAAATCTCAATAACCTGAGAAAACCCACTAATTATATCCTTCATTATTGATTATTTTAGTTCTAAGCTGTACTTCAAGAATCCCGATAAATCAGACTTGGGAACTTATTCTATCTCAGTTAGTGATACTGATGGAGTTTCATCCAGCTTTGTTATGGATGATGAAGGTAAGGTTCTTACTATCTCAAATGATTCTTCATTTTATCACCTTGACTGAACTGAAAATTGTCCAAGAAAGAATTGTCCAAACAATCAAACCATACATTCTCTCCTGTGCATAAGGGAAAAACAAAAGACAACTTAACTGACTTCATGTGATTAGTTATTTTTCTGATTATCACAATAATGAAAATTGGGATAAGTTAAGGCAATAAAAAAAAAAATCCAATTAGATTTGTTTTCTTTATGCTGGGACTATAGTCCCAGCACATACAAACAGCATGCTGTTTGCAAAGATCTGTTTCACTTTCACTAGAAAATGTTTCTTTTTTCATTGTTTTGTGAACCTCTTCATCTTGTGTGTCACTTATGCTGTGCTTTGACTTTCTAGCCTTTTACACCTTATAATTGGTTCTTCATGAGCAGCCTAACAAGGAGTCTTATCTAATATGACAGAAGCAGAATTTGAGGCTTTACATATGATATAATAAACCTACTCTATATCACTGGAGTTACAATGAATTTGCTTCAGTCTGACTTTGGTTTACCAAGGAGGGGTACTGAGATGGAAGGTGAAGGGGAGAACTTTGCTGTTTTTTCACAAAAATGACTGTTGCTTTCCCAGTTCACAGGCTGTAGTTGTTATGCCTAGTTCCCAAACTAAGCATGATTATCCTTCCACTTACATTCTTTCTGACGTTCAAGAAGAAGCAATGAGACTGTGTGCAAGTCTGACAGTAGACAGGACTTCTGTCACAGTGTAAAATGCATCAATCCCATTCAAAGTACGTGTTGAGAATAAACTATTGTGCAGCTACCAAAAGAATAGTTCTCCAGGACATGGACCATCTGTGTATATTCTTAGAATTACCAATATCTGCTTTGGCTAGGGAATGTAAACTTGCAATATTTTTGATTAATGTTTTTGCTATTGATGATCAGGCCTGCATTTGATTATGAGAACTTCCCTTTGGTTTAGTTTTGAAGTATCACTCCAATAACCATTTATAGGCCTTGTTGCCTTCAGTTTATATTTCCAGGTTTTTCTATTCAAGATAAGATGTTTCATGACCCACTTTTAGCATGTCTTCTCTGGTCATATCTGTCACTCAAAATTACACTTGTATTTGTACTGTGTCCCTGAATGAGTGTCAGTTTTTGTCTTAGCGCTGAAAACCATTATATCACAGCCAACTTCTTTAAATGCTATGAATTCTCCTGTAATTTTGCTAAATCCTCAACTATGTCACAAATGCTAATTTCTATCGGTCTTTACATTATCTGGAAATATGGAATTGACAGTGATGTTCATATTCCAGATCTATACTAGCAATGAATATGATAAATAGGGTTAGTATGAAAACCTAAGAATATGATTTCTAGACTCACACAGCCTTCATGAGGATTTAATGTATTAAGTAGAACTTTCTGCACCTTTTTCAGACAAATCTGCACTCAATGTTGTTTCCTGCCACAGTAAAACAAGATTTTCAGGTACTTTGTCAGAAAGGAGGTCAGCATATAAAAGAACCTTATGCACTGGTTAGAATCTATTGTCTCCCATCCTTAGTTTCAGTCCCACGGGAAGTTTAAAATAGGTTTCATCCCCGGTTTAGATTTTCTCACATAAGAGAGTATGCTTGAAATGGGAACATTCACTAAATCCATGCATCAGAAATTACATTTCTTAAATCTTATTTTTAAGACATTGTCTTCTAAAGAAAGTTGAGTATTTCACATATAAGACGTAAGGAGATTAATTATATAAGTTGAAAATAGTGATGTAAGTTCTTATCTACCTTCTTTGATATTCGTATTCCGACTATTTTTTCAGAATAAATGAAAACACGCATGTTTTTCTTAATTTCAGAGTTGGAACGTTTGATGGCAATAAGCAATGAAATAAAAAATCCAAGTAAGTTGAAAATCTGAATTTATTCTATATTTCTAGAAGAAATATAATTATGTGGTTATGACTAGAGTTCCCAAAAGGTTCTTCCTGAGACAATGGAAGCTTTATTTCTCACGGAATAACTTTTTTTCCTTGTCGTTCCATTCATTTAGAAGAATGGAAAGTTTGCATTTAGTTTGCATTGAATAAATATTGTCATTACTTATAAGTCTTTCAGAGTTTAACTTTACTTTGACAATGTTATAGTCTGCTACTAGCAGATTCCTTAAATATTGTGCAAACAATAAATTATAAACCCTGTTCTTTCTTTGAGAACGTAATTTAAAAAATGAACATTAAATGTATTTTCCCTGCATAAACTTTACTCCATATTTAGCATTCCAAAAATAATGGGGAGGTACTAATGTTTTACTACAATTGTCCCTTTCCTAAGAAGGGTTCATGCATTATTGACTTTTTTTTTTTTTTTTTTTTTTTTTTTTCCCCTGCAGCAATACCTCTGAAATCAGAATTAGCTTATGAGGTTCTTGAGAAAGGTGAAGTTCGTTTCTGGATTCAAGCTGAGAGTTTATCACCAGATTCTACCTTCAGATTTGTTATTAATGATAAAGAAGTTGAAAATAGTGATGTAAGTGCATATTGAGTATTATATATTTGTGAATTTGCTTAATAACAGTTTATGCACTGAGTTGGTTTTTTTTTTTCTATTTTTATAGCTGCTTAAAATTACTTAGTATGAGTCTGATAATACTTGAAAGCAGTGTCAATCTTTAGCCCTAATCTTTTTCACAATGTAGAATTCATGTTGCAGAGTGATCTTATTCTAGATGACCAACAGTCAAAGAGACCCTTAATAAATGCATCTGATTAAAAGTAGCATTGAAATACTTTAGGAGAAGAATTCAAGTCAGAAAAGCTGCTTGCTTCAAGTACAGATTTTGACTGCAAAACAGCAAGATGCTGTTCCCTGAGGCACTCTGAGGCCACTGCTAGTAGTTCTATATATAATGTGCGAGGCACTTGACAATGCAACAATAATCATGGATACAAAAGTTTTACATGGTGTCGGTTGCCTTTATTTTTATTATTATTTTTAATTTTGGCCTTGACAGTAAATAGGCACTGAATGGCTACATGAAAACGAAAGAACAGATGGAATGCATCTTCTTGTATTCTTGTGGTCTAGCAAGACCATTCATGCTAAGGGACACTAAAAGACTGGGTTGAGAAGAAAGCAAGGGCATATCCTTGCCAAGCTGGAGTAAGGTTCATATAAAGGGCATAAAGTACAGTACTAGAAATATCTTTTCCTGTGAGGAATCCACCTACAGTGCAGCTGTTTGAAAGTTTCAGTTTATTCCTGAGGTTGCAAAGCCTGTTTTTGGCTGGAGAAGCTTGTCAGCATTCTTACACCATAGAAAAGCAAGGAGCATTTCCTTTAATTACATATTGACAGGTGGAAGAGGAAGTGTTCCTCAGCAAAATACTTCTCTTCTCTGCATTTCTTAATTTAAGAAGTAATAAACTCTAGCACTGAAAGCCTGAATATTAGTGACTAGGATGTATTGAAATTGCAATATTCTGTCTTGGCAGTCTCGGTGGAACAGAATAAGCTATTTTTAGTTCACATATGTTTTGAAAGTGTTGACATCAGAGAGAGAGAGTGCCTTGAAGTGGATCTGCATTATTTCACCTCTTTAATTAGTAACCCACAGGTGACATTTACTTTTGGAGATTGATGATATTTTTGTGGAAAGTCACATAAAAGCCTGGTATTTATGGTGCCAATAAAATCATTGAACTTCATCTTGCTGCATAATGGCTATAGTTAGAAGCCTAATTACACTCTAAAACCTGCTTGGAGACTGGACTACAGTCACTGAACATGTTCAATAGACCATTATGCTGGTGAATAGTAGCCTGTTTCTTGACACTGGCTAAAGTGATAAATGTTTCCTTCTAGGTGCTACAAAGGGAACAGTTTCTGTAATATTTTGAAATAATCTGAGAATGGAATGAACTGAACCCCACTTACTCAGCTGTAATTTTAATATTTTAATGATTTTTCTTTACTCAAAAGCAAGAAATACAAACGTTTTAGGAAGTGTGTTAAAGAATCAGATTGAAACATACACCTTGCTTTTCTTGTTCTGCTTCTGGAAAATCTCAATTTAACCTTCTCTCTGAGAACTCATTAAATTAATGCAAGTGTTGTCCTTGACTTCTGTGGGCAAGAAATTAAAAGTGAGAATTTGAATTTGTGCTGTTTGACAATTTGCCGCAACTATACCCTCTCTTTTAAATCTACCTGGCCTATCTTCTCCACTCATATATATAATCTCTTATATAAGTAATTATACTTATTTTTGGTTATATTAATTTTTTGGAACTGTTCGCTTTTCACAAATTCCTATACAAGAGAATAAATAATTTCTGAAGCTTACACATTTCCTTCTTTTCTAATTGATTGCCATGTCTTCCTAACACCTTTCTGAATTTCAGGTGCCCGCTATTTCCATATGAATTGCACTGAAGTCTTTTCATTCCCAAAGCCTCAGTATTCCTTATTCTGATTTTCTAGGAGAGGGCAGGCACCACCGCTATTCAATTCAAAACAGGGTCATCTGGTCCTACTGTCTTCATCCATTTTAAGATATATTTTGTCATTTCACAATTCCATAATACATGTTCTTTTAATGATCTTTTAGTTTTAAGATGAAGGGGAATGAAAAGACATTTCATTAAAGGATTTATGTCTCATTTTTAGTGCCTATGTATTTTTTTTTCTCTGTTACATTGAACCATAGCTTTATATTTTCATTTATTACAGCATTTACAATATTTTTCATGTTTTCAGTTCTGTCTTCTCCTCGGTACTTTTGACTCTTTCTTTTTCAGGTATTCTGTTTTATCATACAGTTTATAATGTGCATTGGATGCATTTTTTTGTTGTTGTTGTTGTTGTTGACATTATTATAAACTTGACAGAACTTTACAAATTCATACCCTAATTTACACTTGTACTGTTGGTACATTTGAAAGCACCAGTAATGAATGCTAACAACCTTGAATATGTCAATGCTATTCTTAGATAGGCACCTCAGGTAGCTGCAAGTGTGGCAGATTTCCCTACCCTTATAACTGTCCTTCAGTTGACTACTTTTGCAGGTTTTCCCCAGCTGGTAGTTTTGGTGTACTGAACATTAAGTGAGTATACATTGCATAAAGTCCTGCATCTGTGTGGGAGCTATTCTACCAGGCTTGCTGTCCATATAACAGTGAATCTGTTCTTGAAGCTGGCTGGGAGGCGTCCCTCAAAGGTGAAGAAATATATGTGGGGTCATTCTTTCTAATTTTAGACAAGTACTTAAAGTTCCTTCCACTTAAGGAATTGGTCCCAGAGAGTTCAACAAGTGTTATTTTTACCCCATCTCCCCCCGCCCCCCCTTTTTTTTTTCCTTTCCTTTTTCTTATTCTTTCCTAAACACACAGATAAAGCTCGTGGCTTTATCTGTTTCAGGTTTTGGACTCCAAGAAGAAGGTTAATAAAAATATTCTGTTTATAAGGCCTCCTGTCTCCTTATAACAACTACAGGCTCTATAATAACTTACTGCATGACTTAAAAGTGATACTTTTGTCCCCTCATGAATGGAACGGTTGTCATGTAACATCCTTAGCTGTTTAGTTACCCAAACACATTGACCAAGTAACTTGTGTAATTATTTTTTGCTTTACTTCAGGAATTTTTTAGTTGAGATTCAAACAATGTCACTGTTAGTGGGACACATGGTCCTCATAGTTTACTAACTGAATGAAAGAGATATTATTTAGGATAATGTGGTTGTATCTAAAATAGTACCTGCAAATTCTAAACACATTTTGCACTTATTGTCCAATATTTGCTTATAATTTTCTATTTTCTTGAAGGTTCCTGCTTATAATTTATCTTTCTGGAATAATTATTAGAAAGCAAACACAAAAAGGACACAAACAGTGAAAAGCATATTTATTTTAGAAGTCAAGTCAATATTTGGTATTTTGGGTATTCTCCAAGGACTTTAGTAGGTAGCTAGATTTTTTGACAGAATCTTAATTCTCTTTTGTTGGACTTTGTTAATCTTCTTAGTTCCCAGAATCTCTGTTGGGTTTGAATGGGGAAGCCACAAGTTACTGTTCTCTGTCATGGTCTTACACTTTAGTGTTCCCCAAAAATAATAGGTAGTAGAAGATGAGCAAATCATTATATCCTTCCTAAATATATTTTTTTAGTGAGGAAAAAAATCCTGTATCAAGCTGCCACTTATGTCTTAGAGGTATTTAGTAGTTATGATGGTTTGAATTTGTTATGATGGATTTATTTACAAGGTACATGTTTGAAGATCTGTGTCTACAAACTTAACACTTGCAGCTGTCTTTATACTCTGCTAGGAACAGTGTTTCAAACTAGCAAAACCCTTTGTTGAGCTGGAAGCTGTACTGCAACTAAAGGCTGGATGTGGAACCTCTTCTTCCGACGTGCATAGTACAACAAACTATTATTTTTAAATCTAAAACACCTGTATTATGATGATTTGAGTATTCCAAATGCACACTTACTGCCACCTCTGGGACCTTGTTGTACAATAGCAAAGGAAATCACAGCCCTCTTCCTATAGTTTATGATTAAAAAGAATGAAAACATGAAAAAGATCAAGTGTGGAGTTGGGGGATCCAAAATATGCATACTTTGATAGTGATTCATAAGTAATTAACACTATACTAAAGTTATTGCTTATTTATTTCAGAGGCATAAAATAAATTGCGACCGTCCAAATGGTATTATAGAAATGGTGATGGACCGATTTACAATTGACAATGAAGGTACCTACACAGTACAGATTCAAGATGGAAAGGCCAAGAACCAGTCTTCATTGGTTCTCATTGGAGATGGTAAGTTCATTAAACATGGAAAATTTCAGTGAGACAGGTGAAGAAATAAACTTCAATTATTTCTTGACTACTTTTGTGACTAACTGATCTTTTGTTTACCTCTTCTGAAATTTAGCATTTAAGGCAGTATTGGCTGAATCTGAGCTCCAACGAAAGGAATTTCTCAGGAAGCAAGGTAAGAGAACAGATTAGTGATTTTTGGCCCATTTTGCAGTGCACAATGCATTCCTGGTGAATACTAGGTGCTTCTAACTTCCATTGACTTCATTAGAAGATAAGTATATCATGCAGTTGGAGGGGGTATTGAACCCTTGCTGGATGTGGATATTATTTTCTAACATTGTTGTATAATACTTGCAAATTTTGACAGAACTTTAATTAAGTAGAGAAATAAAGTGGGAATCCTTACAAGAGGTTATATTTGCTGAATATTCATGAGAAGTATGCTTACTGTGGGCTTCAAACCAGCAAAACACTTCAGCATGTTTAGTTTTAAACAAACAAGTTGTCCATTCATTATAATTGACAGAAGAACTGACAGCAAAACGTCAGTAAAGGAAGATTAAAATCTTGAGCCTGTGGTTTCTGTCCAGGCAAAATTTTAGGTACTAAATGTACATACATTTGTTTTATAGTCTAAGATAAAAATAGATTTAGGGAAGAAATTATACTGTATATATACTCACAATCAATGATTTAAGTGAAAGTCTAGGAGTTTGCTACCTCCCATCTGTGGGTATTGCAATCTGATCCTCCAGACATTAAAACATACTCAAAAATTTACTGATATGAGTAACCACAATAACTTCAAAGAGTATGTATATCAGTAAATTTACTGAAGGACATGCATAATTGACTTCAGAACATAAATAGGGAAGAGGGATATTTCCTGTTCTGCTGGAATGATTAATATATATTTTTAACTTCAATTAATTTGGACAAAAACTGTCAGGCATGGGTTTTTTGCTTTGAAATTGTAATTTGGTGAGCATTTGAATACAGTATTTTATTCTTAAGTTCCACATGCATTAAACACATCATATTGTTTGTAACTATTCTATTTCTTTCCTATGCTTGCTTAGAAATTGGGCATAAACTTATTTAATAAACATACTTGTTTTTCTCACTGTTTTACATTTTGGAATACTACATGATTTACCCTACAAACTAACAGATAAGTGCCTCAGGTTTCTAATCTATACTTTAGACACCTGTGTTAATACAATTAATACTTACTGCACGATTTTCCTTCTTGTTCATGGGTAGTTCAGGAGTGCTCTCTGATAATTCTGGTGTAGGGATGTGAGAATGTATTTATTAGCCTTTTTGTTTCTTTCACAAAGGATAACTCTGTTATCCTTTCCTTCATTTTATAACATATGCTTTAAGGCTATTTTCTTTCTTAGGTCCTCACTTCTCAGAGTTTTTGTATTGGGAAGTTACAGAAGAATGTGAAGTTCTACTTGCTTGCAAGGTGAGGAAATATACTTAAAATATTTTTAGAATGTGTTGCTTAGTAGCTGAGGTAGGAAAATATGTGGAAAGATTTTGATGTTTTTACAATGGAAAAATTCCTACTGAAATATTTTTATTTGGAAGAATTTTAAATCAAACTTCCTGACTTGTTCTTCAGCAGTAGTTCTCATTTAAACAAACAAACAAAAAGCAAGATTAAATCCTTAATTTAGAACAGGAGTAGTCTTAAAAATTAAAAAAGGAAAAACAATTTTTGGAAATATGTAGATAATCTAATCTTTTATAATAACTGTGAGTCATAAAAATTATTTAAATAAAATAATCAGCCCTAAGTGGTCCTTCTTCCTTCCTCAACAAGTAGCCACAGTTCAAACTCTTTCCCTACAGTTTTCTGATTTGGAGCTTCCTCTAACAAATTGTCCATTATTTAATCAACTGTAACCAAACATGCAATAAAAGTTTTTAGAATTGAAGTTATAGAACAGGATTTTTATTATATTTAGCTAATGACTTTGGAATCATAACTAATGCATATGTGCATAGAATTCAGAGTAAATTCTGCTATTAAGGTCTTTATATGCCATTCTGAACTGATATATTTTCATTTTTGTTGCTCTTTTCTAGAATGACTAATTAGAGGTCTCAATAACAAAGTTAATTGAATTTAACAAGCATTGAACTCTTCTTCACTGCCTTTTCCTATTGTACAGACTTAACTGTATTAATTTTCTTCATTCTTTTGAATAAGTTTTTGACTTTTTTAATTAGATTAACTTGAATCATTCATTATGAGTAATATGAGTAATATACATGCACTTTTTTCTTCCTTTTTTTTTTTTTTTTTTCCCTCTGCTCACTAATTAGGAGGCCTTTAACCTCAATTTATTCCCAGCAGAACTGACCTAGGGGGTGAAGCTGCCATTCTGCGTGCCCCCATTTTAGTGCTCAAGACTCATTAGCTAACATGGTACCTTTGCTGATACTGAGCTGCGTAGTTGCTGCATTTTATAATCTCATAGTGCATTTGCCTCAGGCATGAACTCTGCTTATCCTTTCATTAATTAAGTGTTGCTGAACCAGTTATACTAGTGTTAATTCTCTACAAATTAATCTGAAATTATCCTCTTGTCTTTGACAGTAGAGCCTATTTATACCACAGAAATTGTGAAAGGCTGATTATATGCTTTTTACCAGTGTACTTTTCATTTGTTTGGTCAGAACATTTTGTGTAAATACAATATAGGATGTGGGCAGTCTGCAAATTCATCCTTTTAACTATGCCTTTGACCTTATAATGTTCGTTATTGTTAGTGTGTGACTGGCTGTTACATTCAGACCATTGTTGTTTATGGCCGTTTAACTGGTATTTATACATAGGAAGAAGTTGAACAATAACACCTGGATTTGTCTGACTAATTTCAGGTACTTGACATTCCAGTCAGAGGTGTGGCTGACCTGGGCTGTATCTTCAGTAATAAAATTATCCAAGGAGCAATTGTTGCCTTCCTAGGCCATATCATTTCCTTCAGAGTGGCTCATATTCACACTGCTTAGTTGGCTTCTTGTAGAGAAGACTGGGCTTGCTTAGATCCGGGTCTCTTCTAACGTCTTTGTAGTGCCCTTGTGTAAAAATAATTTTTGTGGGTGTCCTTATCTCTTGAAAGAGCCTGGGATAATGTGAAGGATGTGATGTGACATGCAAGAGAGGACTTTTGAACAGGAATTTCTCAAAGACTATGGCATGAAATAGAAGACTTTAAGAACTGGTAGCTTGTATAAGACATAACTGATGGTGTGATCCAGATTTATAACAGTAATCATATGGTTCTACATATAAAAAACATGTCAAATATGTAAGGTATGGTTCTACATACAATGGTTTGCACTGGAAGGGACCTTAAAGGTCATCTACTTCCAACCCCCATGCCATGGGCAGGGACACCTCCCACCAGACCATGTTGCTCAAAGCCCCACCTAACCTGGCCTTGAACACCTCCAGGGATGGGACATCCACAGCTTATCTGGGCAACCTGTTCCAGTGCTTCACCACCCTCACAGTAAAAAAATTATTTTCCTTTTATCTAATCTAAATCTACCCTCTTTTTGTTTAAAGACATTACTCTGTGTCCTATTGCTACACTCCCTTACAAAGAGTCCCTCCCCAGCTTTACCTTTAGTCACCTTTAGGTACTGGAAGGCCATTCCCAGAGCCTTCTCTTTTCCAGGCTGAACAACTCCAACTCTTCCAGCCTGTCCTCACAGGAGAGGTGCTCCAGCCTCCTGTGGCCCTCCTCTGGACTTGTTCTAATAGGTCCATATCCTTCCTGTGCTGTCAATAATAATGAACAAAGATTGTGCTATGTAACAGAACACAAAATGTAGCATTCAGGTACCACTTCCATTCTATGGGATTTGACCTGATTGACTTTTGTTTGACTTAATCATTAATTCCATAATAGCTGAAGTTGATGAACTGTATTGATGAACTTTTTAGACCCTCAATGAGAGGGGGACATATTTGTCCATCTCAGTAACAATTTGCTGGTGTTTTCTTTTCATTGCATGTTTATTTTTCTTTACATGCCAGCATCTACCATCATTTTTCTTCAAGTAGTTCTAAATTTCAGAACATTCAGAAGCTACCCACTCTTGCATCGCCTTGACCTTTATTTGTACTGTATTTGTTAAAAGCAAGATTTTTGGTGTGCAGTTAAACAGTAAAAAAGGTAACTTTTCATAGTAAATGTCAGCATGAAATAACTTCGGCGCTGCAAACTGCATGTGTCTGAATCTCAGTCTATTTATTGTCAGATTGAGTGCTAACAGTCTTTGATGAAAAATTGTTGAAAAGCATTAAAGGCTTGTTCCTTCAGGCTTTGTTCAAATAAAATTGCCACTCATGTCATATGACTGTAGGAACAGCCGCTTTGTAGTTACTGGTAAATGTAAAATGCTGCTCTTTTTTTTTTTTTTTTCAGGCGAGACATTGCTTTGGGCCAGGTTGTGATCCCAAATACTCTGTCAGAGATACATAGCAACCACGCTAGTTATTAAACAGCAATATATATGATTAATGTGAACAGGATTTAGAGAGCTTCCAGGAATCAGTACAGGAGAAAGGTGGTGGTGGTGGTGGGGAAATTCCTCCTATTTGTCTGGTCATCTCTACAGAGAGCTTTCATAGAGCTGTTCATCTATAGAATAAGACTCCTCTAATGTGAAAGGGTTAGAAATTGGTGCATGTATTTCCCTCCTAGCAATCCACTTGAAAACTATTGCAGAACTCAGAAATAAATTAACCTCTGGGCTGCCCAATATCCATTTGTTCAGTTCTTTAAGGATTTTTTTTTTTTTAAGCGACTGCCTGAGGATTAAACATCTTGCCAGCTCTTTCCTTCTACCAAAGCCGTGTTGATGGGGATTCAGGATAGACACAGAAATACGATTGTATTTCTGTGATTTCTGGAAGGGTATAAGGTTAGTGATGTCAAACAAACCATAGTGCTTCTGAAAGGAAGAAAAATAAAACCCTTCGAGACCATTCATCCAGCAATATTTTAAGTGTCACTATTAGACAATTTATATTTCAAAATTATAGCAATACTTGAGGTATAGCTGTAGTTTATTTATGCATTGCTCAGACTAGCTGCTACTATTACAGCAAAATTTGGTCTTTTAAGAACCTTCTCTGTATCTGAAACACTTTTTAAAGCTCCTTTGTATTGAAAGAGACTTCAATTTGTAGGATTCCTCAAGTCTTCGTATTTCCTGTAGGATACAGTGTAATGTAAAAAAAGAATTTCTAGTGCAGCTCACAATTCTGAAGTCTTTTTGAAGGGAAGTAAAATGCTTTCAGAATAGTAATTTCAGTTGCTTTTTGTGGTTTGGCCCTGAAAGGCATTGCTTAGGTAGCCAGGATGAATCTGCAAATTGGCTGAATGTTCTCCAAGATAGGGCCTAGAATGTGTTGCAGGTCTCTGGAGACACATGGCAAACATAAAACGATAAAAGAGAGTTCAGCATCTGTAATTTCAAAGATACTTCTCACAGGTATCTCTAGACAAACTACAACCTTATAACAAGGATGCAAAATCCTTTAAGGAAGGACGTAGACAGGATTGCCTTTAAGGATTTGACAGTGCTCTTAAGCGCTGAGCTGCCTACTTCTGACCAGTTCTGTGCTGCAAATACTAAGAATTTGCTGAATCGGAATTGTTTTTTTCTGCTTAGCTATTTGATGTACATTATATATATATATATATATATATATATATATATATATATATATATAAAAAGGCTTCTTATGCTGAAAGTAGTATGTAACTATGTATGTATGTATGTAACAGTATGTATGCTGAAAGTGTATGTAACTACATACACTACAATGTATTTCATCAAGATAAAGCCATGCTTATGTGCATTTTTTATTGTACAGGTTGCAAACACAAAGAAGGAGACTGTTTTCAAGTGGTATAAGGATGGTTCTGGGATTGATGTCGATGAGATGCCTGATCTGCAGAAGGGAGAATGTCACCTAAGTATTCCCAGGGTACAGTATCACCTTCTGATTAGAAATGACAGTGATGTGTTAGAGATTTGCCAGGCAGATCACTAAAACAGCTATCATGATTTCTACGAACCATTTTAAAGAAAAGGTGTATTTGCTACCTTTCAATTAGCTAGTGAGTTGTTACTGCTAGAAAAAGAGTATATGTTTTTGTTATCAGCTCAGCCAGGTTATGCTTAAGTTGCTTCAGCATCCTTTGTTGAACTCTTTTTTTTTTTCTTATTGAAAATAAGAAAACTTCTTCTCAGTTTTTCAATTTGTTCAAGCACCTCATATTTGACAGTTGCCTCAGTGTTATTTACTAAAATAAATAGGTTTGAGGTATATCGCTTCTTAAGGTTTATGTTTATGTAAACAAAATAGCCTAACTTGTGTCTGAAGCTTTACCTTGAAAAGGTACTTTCTTTCTCAAGTGCCCAAACCTCCCCTTGATCAAGTCTTTCAGAATAATATGCATTCCATTTAATTAGTTTATTTAATTCAATTATTGTCTTCATATTCTTATTATTTACTCACTTCGTTTCACTTGCAATAGGCTACTGAATTTCTAGTCACTTCATTTTTCTTGAGTAGACTTTTCTGGGGGAGAGTAGTTTCAGCTTGTCTTGAATTGCTGTCATTACTTATCATTTAAATATATGACACTTTTTCCATTATTCACTTGTTTGTGGGCTTGTATAAACCTAAGATTAAATTAAACAACCTCTAACCTGAATGTAAGTATTTAGATATTTCCCTTCATGTTTTTAAATAAAATAAAATAAGATCACCCAAACAGAAACTACTGCCTTTAAAGCAGTATCACTGTGATAGATTTTAGAGTGTAAGCCCTCAATGCATTATTTACTTAGCATACATATAATCTGACTACAGCTGCTGCTTGAATGAAAGCCACTTAGTTGATACTTGGACAGTTAAAGGATATAGATCAATTGTCATGCTCTACACATAATGACTCCAAAAAGTAATAGTTTCAGTTGAAGAAAAATTGCATTTCTAAAATTTGGGTGGGTTGAAGTTACCCTCTATTACATCTTACTAAGCTACTTATAATTTCTAGCGACCAGAATCAATCCTATTTGTCTCTATGGAACAAGAGAAAAGAGAGAAAGGAAAAAAAAAGTTTCTCAAGACAATTTAACTGAAATCAGATTATATTTTAGTCTTAAGGACCAACTATAGCTTCATAAAAAAGCATATACAAGCCATTTATAGTTTAGAAAGATTATTTATCCAGAACACAGTACAATGTGTATTGTTTAACTTGTGAATGTGTGCAATGGTTAAGCAAATATATTCTTGTTCAATAAACATCCTGTGCTTTCCTTGTAGTTGTCTCGCAAAGATGAAGGTGTTTATAAGGCAACACTATCAGATGATAGAGGTCATGATGTATCTACTCTTGAATTATCAGGAAAAGGTAACATTACATTTACTACATTGAAGTAATTCTCTGTACATTCTCTGAAGAGGTGTTCAAGATCTATCTTTGCAAATGGCAAGTCAGAAAGCATATTTGGGGTCCTTTATCAGGTCTTTTCATATGTTATAGGGGCCTGATCTGCAGATGATCAGTTTAGTAGGGGTGACATTGGGCTTTGTAATGGTTACTC
This sequence comes from Aythya marila, assembly GCF_965140915.1. Taxonomy (NCBI): domain Eukaryota; kingdom Metazoa; phylum Chordata; class Aves; order Anseriformes; family Anatidae; genus Aythya; species Aythya marila. The sequence continues at coordinate 97,638,340 of NC_139044.1, read as the reverse complement.
TTTAATACCTTCACAGGCAAGAAGTAAGTTTTAATCAGACACTCCCCTTTATGTGGGATTATTTATTTATTTATTTATTTATGTATTTTTGTAAAGAGCTCTTTCCCTCTGTAAGCTTTGGTAAGTTTTAATGTCTACAAAAAAACTAACAGCACCAGGACCTTCGAAGTACCAAGTATGTTGAAGTGGGAGTCTCAGTGACTGTTATTTCAATTGTAAAATAGTAAAGCTGTAATTTTGAATGTGTGAAAGAACAGACCCACTTGTAAATGTAGAGAAATAAAAATCATACACAACTGAATTTGCAACTCATCAGAGTAGGATTTTCAAGTAACATTTATCTTGATCACTGGAATGAACAGAAGATACTGTAGTTCTCCATCTTATGACTGGGGTCCCTTCCTACTTCTGCAGTTACAGAAAAACTAGCCTGTGCTGGAAATGTAGACAATGAAATGCCTGTTTTGATAAAACACCATGTCTAACTTGTGGAACCAGGAGGCTTTGCAAATGTTAACCAGCAAAACCACAGGAACTACAGTATTAAACCAACCAGTGGATCCCCTAAATGTTTGATTTGACCCTGATAAACAGAGAAGTTTAGTAAGAACTGTGCTCTTGAAACTGCATATTCTATGAGGCAAGTTAGTTTGAGCTCAGTGTTCATTGTAATTCAAATGAAAATAAATGCAAACAAAGGTAAGAGGATTTGGTTGAAAATGAACTGATGATAGGCATCTACACAAGGTTTTATGTGTTACCAGATGTTCTCTGCCTTTTTCATTCTACGCAGTGACACTGAATGTCACTTGTGTGCTTGTTACTTGTGCTACAGAAAGTGCTCTAGTCTTCTGCCCTTTTGACTGAGGTTCTCCCCTTCCACAAACCCAACAGCTCCATCATCTTTCAAAAGCTTGATATGATACCTGTTTTTTTCCTGCTGCCGAGAAGTTTACATTTGCCAAATGCCATCTTACAGGGAGCAGGGGAAAACTGTTTTCTCCAGAAATGCAGTAATTTTTCTTTCTCCTGAACTCTTCTTCATATGTGAACTATCAAGCTTTTATGACCTTCTGTTGTTTCTGGCATGAAGGATACAAAGAGAAAAAAATGACAGCATATCTGACTCCGCATACAGCGGAGATACTCATTAACACAGCACAGAATTCATTTAATGTATGCAGACAGTCTCCAATTTGTCCTGTACACCTGTTGCAATTTTAATGGTTTTCTTTGCCTAAGGATGTGAAGATTTCCTATATCATTTTAATTAAACTAAACATAACAAAGCTATATTCTGATTGAATTTTGATTGTATGCTTTCTTTTTATTTTTTTTTCTCCTCAGTGTATGATGATATAATTCTGGCATTGAGCAGAGTCAGTGGTAAGTAAAGTCTCTCTTGGATTTTCATGTCGTTTTTTATTTATTTATTTATTTTTATATTAAAGTCAGCTGAGCCTGAGGCAGACAATTTTTATTGTAAGTGGAAAATCTATGGGAGTCATGATGCTTATATCTTTATGGGCACATTATTAAGGTTCTGAACAGGCATTCAACCTTGCTAATTGACACTATTAAAAGGGAACAAAGAATTGTTCCACCTGGCTTATTTGGTTTAGATACTGTGACGATGATATAGCAGTCATTTTCTTCATACTTCCCATTAGTAAATGAGCCTTATGATACAGAGAGAACTAGATTCTGATCCTATTTTCAGTAAGAAACTGGGAATAATTCCAGTGAAAGAACGGGGGATGTACAAGAATAAAATTTTTATGCAAATAAAATCACAATACTATTATTTCATGGCAATTACATAAGTAGCTTATTACTTCACAAAGCAGTCATAATGCTTGTATATGATAATAAAACCATAAACTCATGCTAAACTTTTACCTGATATAAATCAGCAGATCTTTGAGAAGCATGAATCACTGTCTTTTTGTTGTACTCAAGAACAGTGGATCAGATCTTGAATTTCCCTTTGTCCTGGTGTTGTAAACAGTCCATTTGACTGTTTTCTGTTTATTCCATTATCCTGTTTGATTTGCATGTATTCTATTTTATGTAGGTAAGACAGCTTCTCCACTGAAGATACTCTGCACTGAAGAAGGAATAAGGCTTCAGTGTTTCTTGAAGTACTACAATGAAGAAATGAAAATCAGCTGGTCTCATAGGTAGGTGAGAATATTTTTTCAAGTTCATGTGTACATTCAGATTTATTTGAGAAAAATATAGTCTTAAAGATTTACTATATACTATGCTGTGGCATTCATTTAGGAAGTAGAACGCTTTAGTGAATTTCTTTCCAGCATCTTATGTTCCCTTTTCACATAGTACATATGGTAAAAGAAATATTAATAGACTTGTCCAATACCTGGTTTTAATGTCCAGAAAAGAAGAATAAACAGTATTTCAATTTCTTATTCAACTCCAGACTGTTTGTCTTCCATTGTATCTTTGGTTCAAAAGATACAATGGTATCTTTTGGTTCAAATGGTTGGTTCAAAGATAGTAAAATATTGGAGCATAGTTTTCTGCTCAGAGTTGCCCTTTTCTATAAATGAATGAAATTTCTCCTCCAGGAGTAAGTGAATACCAAACATCTGCTCTCACCAGCCTGTACCAAGAAAGCAAATCCAAAACCAAACAACAACCCTCTCTCCCCCCCCAAAAAAAAAAAGGAAACAGCAAACAACACAACAATTTTCAATATATAGTCTTACATAACCCCAAATATTTTAATTCTATTCATTTTCTTTGAAAATATATCCAGTGACACAGGGAGGAGGGGCAAGAAGTACCGAATATTGTGAGAATAGCCCTCAGAGCTGAGAATCATTTCTGTAACTAGAAATGAGTTGGAAATTTCCAGATACTTTTCCAATATCTTCTGTTACATTAAGGTAACAAAGGTAACATTCTGTTACCTTTGGAGGTACTCCTTATGTATCTGTGTATTTACAGTTCAGTATTTAAAGTATTAAAGTATTTAAAGTATGTTCAAATACTTTGCTATGTTAGGCCTTCATTTTTTTGAAACTGCAGGTAGGGCTTTGAATGATTTTAAAACTCTTCAAGTTTTTTCAACTTTCACATTCCTTGATGACCTCCAAAGATGACACACAGTGAAGTGTTCTGACCAGGACAGGAAGAGGCTGGTTTGGCTGCACATTGTCTTAGTCAATTAGGAATGTAAGAAACGTGTCAGTGATCATCAGGTTCAGGGAGCTCAAGCAGACTTCCACAAGGGTACTCAGCTGTACTCATAATTCAAGTTTTGTATTCAGCAGGTTCTGCTCTTTCTTTCAGTAAATGTGATACTTGTATGAAGAAAAGGTGAAGAAAAATATCTTTTTGCCTTTGCCTTCTACCGTATCTGCTTAGTTTTAAAGGTGATGTTCCATTCCACCATCCACTTCCTAGCAATGCAAAACTATAGAATGTTCCATGGCAAATAGGGAAACAATCAGCATACGTATTTGTATTTGCTGTCTCTCTCCCTCCCCCACATACTAATATTCCAGATTTTATGGTAAACCTTACATGTCATCATCATGAAGATCATTAAACACAAATTTTGAACAAATAAAATAACATTTCAATTATTTCATTAAATGCTATGATTAGAAGCTAGAGTTGTTATTAAAAACTAAAACAAAAACAAAGACTGAAACCAACCAACCAACCAGCATCCTCCAGACTCACCAAACCTTCTCGCTTTTTCAAATGGAATTTTAAAGAATTACTCCTGGAGAAAAGAAAGGTTATATCACTCCTTTATTTATTTATTTATTTATTTGTTTGTTTGTTTGTTTGTTTGTAGCGTTGTCTGCATATCCCAAAACACACCATACAAATTTACAGCTAACTTTGAATTGTCCACTATCCTGCTTTGCAGGAAATGTAAATCCTAAAGCCAGTATGCATTATCCACTCATGGCATGGTGGGGAATGTAGTATTTTGTAATAAATAGCAGTTTGCATCTATCTATCTATCTATCTATCTATCTATCTATCTATCTATCTATCTATTCTGGTACATTGAACTCAATGTAGTTCTCTTACAGTAAGGGAAATAGTAAAAATTCCTTTTCCTCATCAAACAAGCTATGAAGCCACATCAGCCCTGTCTATGCAAATAAATTAACTCATCAAAAAGAAGCAACTGCTTACTTTCATCTCAAACATATGTATATATATATATGCTCATATGTACATATTTATTATATAAATATATACCTAAAGATGCTTGGGAGGAAGATACTAGAGAAAAAATTGTTTAGTTTATGAGGGAAAGAAGAAACTTCTTTGCAAACCATTCAAAATAGCGTGGTTTGCATGCTCTCCCTAAATAGCTTCATCTATTTCCATTATTCAGGACAGACCAGAAGAACCACTAATCTGAATCAACAGAGCATTTCTTATATTCTTAATTTAGGAAGTAATGATAAGTTAATTGAATGTTACTATGTGTTGTTTTTTTTTTTTTTTTTTGGTAGTGGTGGTGGTTTTTTTTTTTAGAGACATATTTATTAATTATCTGCAGTTAGAACATTTGCTGCTTTCCTTGTTCTTAACAACAAATGAACAAACAAACAAAGGTATATTTTGACTTGATGTGAGACTAATAAATTATATGCAAGTCTTCCGTGGATTTCTTAATTAGTTTTTGAAGTTAATGGAAGGTAAAGATTTTTTGTTCCTGTTCTATTTCATACCCATGCTAGAAAGAAAAGAATCTCCTATGAAATTGCTCTCATTAGTTGCATTTTATTTGTAATTTAGAAATAGTGTGTTATCCTTTGAAATTTTTCATAGATGGTCTCCTACAGAGAATATACATGAAAATAATGTTCAAACCCATTTCTATTCATTCAAGGGAATCTAAGATTTCTTCTGGTGAAAAGATGAAGATTGGAGGTGGAGAGAATATTGCCTGGCTGCAGATAACTGAACCCACTGAAAAGGATAAAGGGAACTATACCTTTGAAATCTTCGGTGACAAGGAATCCTTCAAACGAACACTTGATCTGTCTGGGCAAGGTATAAATATAAGACCATAATCTTTGGATTAAATCCACTTCATGGATTAAATAGAATTAATCAGGAGTAAACAGAGGAATGCAGTAAAAATTGAAAACTTTTGGTCAAAACCAGATGCAATTTAGTTGCGTAACTGGTATAATCTTTTTAGTCTCTTATCTGTTTTTACCACTAGCACCGTTGGGTTCCAGAGGTTTGGTTTTCCATTTTGGTACTGTATAACAATGTTTTTAAAACAGCTTTAGTATGGGTATGTGTTTAAATGTTTATACTGAGCCCCATATGCAAGTGATCATGTACAGTAACTCTCTCAACTGTTTTGTTACAGCTTTTGATGATGCTTATGCAGAATTCCAGAGACTCAAGTAAGTGCTACAATTTTTGCATTTTAATGCTATAGCAACAATCTTAATTTACTGAAAATGTATTTATTAATAATGTTATTAATAACGTTATGTATGTCTCTTCCTCTCCTCAACAATTTCAGGGCAGCTGCTTTTGCTGAGAAGAGTAAGTTTATTTTACATTTTATCAAAGATGTTCTGCAATCTAGTCTAGTATTCTCTTTAAGGCATCTATCATTATAAGTTGGCATAGCTTTCAGAGTTCTGAAGTTGCAGAAACCTCCTGTTACTGAGGAATAGTGCAATAATAGTAATAATTTATGGGTTTGCACTTGATGTGCATTTTATGCATTTTGCAATGCTCCTCTGTCTGTTTTTGTCTGCAGAGTTTAGGTGAGGTGTGAGTTTCTGGGTGTCGCACAAGGAGGTGTTGACTCTGAAAGCAAATAATATATTGGGATCTACCTACTGAGCAAAAAATAACATGCTAATGAATGTGGAGTACAATGGAGAGACAAAGTGGGGAAGCTTGTTACTGTTAGGGGCTGCATGAATTCTGTACATTGATATCAAGTTCCGTGATAATGAAAAGATGTTTCTACTCAGAAACAAAGTGGCAAAATAGACTTTTTTCTAATCTTAGATACCACCAAGTTGCTAAAAGCATCCTCTTTGTTTTGGTGCTCAAAGCTCCAGCTGTCAAGCTTAGAAGCATCTTCAAGGATGTAAAGTGTATCAGTTTAGAACTCCATAGCACAACCTTTGCTAAAAATCTGAGAGGATTATAAAATACATTAATAGGAAATAACACAAAATATTGCAAAAATTGTATTATTTTACATTTCATTAATCAAGCATTACAGATGTTTTTTTGGTTCTTAAGATAAGCCCAAACTAAAGCTGTAATTGATAGGTCACCAAGTTATAAAATTATGAAGAAATAAGTAATTTTGAGTTGTAAAGGTCACATAATCCACATATTTTTTCTTTAACTCCTAGATCGTGGTAAAGTCATTGGTGGCTTGCCTGATGTTGTTACTATAATGGATGGGAAGGTAAGGACTGTTTTCGTCAATTAGCCAAGTTGACTGATGAGATATTTGCTTTAATGGTGGAAAGGGGAGGGATTCAGATGATTTTGCAGAAGCTGAGAGAAAAAGGAGGAGAATTTAAACAACCTAATGGTGGTTATTTGATTGAGGAACATGCAAGTCATAAGTGAGAATGTGCACCATAAACTGTCTATACAGTCAGGGGAGGCACAGCCTGGTTCAGTTCTCAGGCAGGCAAGGTCAGCCTCCTGGTGCTGGTCTTTTGTGATGATTGTGTAGAGACTCTGAGTTAACTGAATACTCCAGTCTGGGCTGGATTTCAGCTCTGTGTACTGATCAGAACAGTTCAAGGGCCCACTCCATCCCTGCAGTAGAACCTGGAGGAGGAGACAGCCACTGTCTGAGACCCAATGTAAAACGAAGAAAACCTAGGTCCCATTCTCCAGCAGGTCAGTCATAGAGTCTTTGTGGTAAGAGCAAAGCAGGGTAAAGAACCTACCTGGCCCAATGGATTAAACTCTCCTCTGTATAAATGTTGGCAGATAGTCCCACTTCAATGTATAATTACAAGAGAACGGGGGGAAAGGACAAAAATCTGCAGCATTGTGCATGGTGCAGAGGAGGTACTTGGAAATGATTATCCAGCACTTCTCATGGCACAAGAACTAGGGTGTGTGCCTAATTAAATGGTCACTGCAATCGAAGGGAAGTAGTTTTTCAAGTGTTTCATAATTAATTTTTTCCTTAGTACCTTAGGCCAAAATAGCTTTGGGTCCAAAAAGAAAACAGGCAATGTCATGAAGAGAAGTCTAGCAGGGGCTATTAAACACATTTGTCTCAATACAGCTAACGCTTATAACTAGTTTCCACCAAATTGTGGAAAGTAGGAAGGGAGCAGGATCACAGTATTCATTCTCATTTTTCTATGCTTTCTTAAGTAGTTGCTTTTGACTTCTAAAAGAGCTAGATGGAGTTTTATTCTAACTGATGGTAGTAGTTTAGCTTGTGAGCCAATGTGACTCATACCATCTGCCGGCTATCGAGAACATATTGATCAGGGTGTTTATGTCTCTTGTGTGATGTGCATCTTCAGAGGCTACGGCTGTGTTGTTCTATGTGGAAATTGTCCTTATGCCAGAGAAAGTGGTTGGAGGCTCCAGTGAGCCTTGCACTGGATACTGAAAGCTACCCAGCTTTGGACAAAACTGACATGATTTCCTTCTTGGCCCATTCCTTTCTTTGTCTCTATTGAGTATTCACATGAGGTGCCTTCTTACTGTAGTAGACAAAAGCACTTCACAGTAAGAAAGCTAATCTGTTAGGAGGTTAGGTATAAGCCACTTCATGACCAACATCTTCAAACAGACAGGAAAAAACCTGGCAATGACATCCCACCCCAACTGCATGTACATGCTAACTGCAGTTTCTTCATACAAAATCATGCCCTAAAAAGCATGACCTGAAATCAAGGGAAAGCCACAGAGCAAGTTTCCAGAAGTAGAAGGGTTCAAAGGAGGCCTAACCATGTGAGGATTAAATAACTGAGTGAATGAAGGGAAAACCTCTGATTCCTGAAATCAAGCAAAACAAAATGGTTCAGAAGGAAGTGAAATTTTAAAATCATCTCTAAATTAAATATGAACAGCTACCATGCAAGATTCATGTAAGTACAAGAGAGAAGTAGTAGCACACGTGCATGCATGCATGCACACACACAGAATAGAGAAGTTTCCCCATACAATGGAATGGTCTTTCTGTGCAAATGTATGAACACAAGACAAAGCTTTACCGGTGCTTCTTAAGAGGGTATAAATGATTTTAGGTCACATCTATAATTTAGTAAATTAGAACAGGCCCAAATGATTTAAAAGGACTGTGGAAAATATCTGGTCTCTGGCAAGCTTTTAATATTAACATATTAAGACTTGATTAATGAATTAATTATTAATTGTTCTTAAATGAGGTCACTTTTGAAGGCAATAGTTGTGAAATGCTGCCTGAGTTACAGAAAGGACAGTAAGATTTAAACTTGCTGTTTGCCATCAGATTTAGTTTGATTTCCCAACATTTTATTTTCATCTTTGCATCATTACTCCTTTAAATATTTTATAGAAGAGCTAGTTCCCATAGTCATTAGTTAGCTTTAGATCCTACATGAAGGGTAGGATCATGTACCCCTTCATATAAGGGGTACTCGCACACTTAGGTTGTCACCAGGTTGCACCCAGAGCATGTAAATCTTCCCTCAATGGTCCTCTCTGAGTTTGGAGGCAAATAGTATGCAGAATTGCTTCTACTTGGGAATGTATAGTACTTTTGATCACTTAAAATTTCTGCCTTTTTTTTTTCTTTTTCCCCACTGAGTTATATCATAAATAAGAATTCAAGAAAAATAATGCACAGAAACATGCACATGTGAGCACAGATGGGCTTTCTCTCCTCTCTCTAGATTAGAATTCTGTGGAACCTGAAGGGTAATACTGAAGGGAGGGAATATAAAGAAGCATTCTGGTACATTTTTTTATATTTATTTTTTAACACATACGGGAAATTATCATGCTGATTTAAATTACATAGGCCAGAGTTTTGGGCGGAACGAGATTCAAGCAAAAGTGAACAAAGCAGATAGTTATCAACGCACGTTCTCAAATGATTATTAAACCTCTTGCATCATCATTTTACCTAAATACATAAGATTTATATACATATAGATACAGTGATAAAAGTAAGATTAGCAGTAACTCCGTATAAATTCGGAAGAATGATCATCAGAATTTTGTAGGCTTCTTCAGTCTTTGTTCAGTCCTTGGAAAATACGTGAACTGCCAGGATGACCTACTAGGTCTTTTCAGCTATTCTATTAATACACTGTACATGCATGCAACACTTTTACAACCTTTATGAATTATTTAGTCTTCATAAAATATTTCCATTTTTGGAGTCAGCAGCATTTGGAATCAACGACCAATGATTCATGTTATGTACTACTATTTAAGTGATTTATTTTTTTTTTATCATCTCAAGAAATAACCTCAGGAGGCCTAGGTCAAAAAAGATTTGCTCAGTTCTCCTTGGTGTGTACAAGGAACCTTCAAGGATGTTTTTAAACCTATCATTGCCTGAACATCATGTCAAACTAATGGGTTGCCAGGAGTTTCCTGCAGGCAGGACTGCATTGACAGTCCAACTTACCATCTTCAGGCTCTGTTACCCTGGGGCTATTACTGCTTCACAATCACTGGTAAGATGGTAGAAAGACTGAAAGAAAGAAAGAAAAAATAAACAAACAAACTAGGAACTCTACTTTTCAGTCCCCAGGAGCATGATAACTGTCTTTAATTAACTAGGAATAAGAAGTGCCTGAAAGCAATACTGAGAATACTGTTAATCAAATATGCCAAATCCTTAATAATATTTCTTTCCTTTCTTTCTTTCTATTTTTTTTTCCTCCCTCAGACTCTGAATCTGACCTGTACTGTGTTTGGAAACCCTGACCCAGAAGTGGTTTGGTTCAAGAATGACAAGGCCCTTGAACTTAATGAGCACTATGTGGTTTCACTGGAACAAGGAAAATATGCCAGTTTAACAATCAAGGGAGTGACCTCAGAAGACTCAGGCAAATTTAGCATTCATGTCAAGAACAAATATGGTGGGGAAACAGTGGATGTCACTGTAAGTGTGTACAGACATGGTGAAAAAGTGCCTGAAGTTAAACCCGGCCAGCTTGCAAAACCTAGACCAATACCACCATCAGAAGGTAGTTCTTAGAACCTGAGGGCAAGACAAAATCCAATAAATAATGCGCATAACTACATTTGACAACCAAAATAGTATACACGAGCTGTAGCTGAGGTATTCCCACACATAACTAATTGGTATTCTCCAAAGGCAAACAGCTTTTAGGAGTTTTGCTTTAGGGAGGTAGTTGTGCTACAGGGGTGTGCAATGTGCAATGATCTTATTATAAATACATATAATAGGGTGGGACTAGCAAGTAACAAAAAGCCAAATGCCTGCCAGAAGCTTCCATGTGCATATAAGTTGCATAAACCTACAGTAAAACTCCATTTCCACTCCCCCAGCCCCTACTTGTCTGAAAAGTAAACAAACCACCCCCCCCCCCCCAAAAAAAAAAGAGAGAGAAAAACAATCCAGCACTCTCTTGAAAACATTGAGAACAAATATCCCATCAATAAATATAGTGAACTGCAGTTAGACACATGTTCAGAAATGATTCCTGCTTTGCCTCACACACAGTCCCCTTGGCTTTGAAGTCTCTGATTACGTAAGTTTAGTGGATAGTCCCTATTTAGTAATGATATTGTTATTTTATAGTGTGAATTTATCTTTAGTGGAGTTTAATAGAGTTTTACAGATGTTCACTGTTTATGCCTTGAAGCATAGGTTACATGTTTGTATTTTGTTTTTCTTGCATTGTGCTAATAAAACTTTAGAAGTCACCTTTGCTACTCATTGCTCCAAATCATACCTAACTAGTTTTGTTTACTCTTTCATTGTTTAATTATTGCTTATTGCACAATTTCACAGCTGATAGCATGCAGACAATCGACTTTCAATAAAGAATGCAAATTATGGTTAATCACAGTCACTGGGTGGCACTTACAATATTAATTTACTCTTTACAATACAGGTCAAGATGCAAGATCAAATTGTCAAAAGACATGTATACAACTCAGTCACTTAGGATAATCATGTCTTTGATTCTCCTCTATACAAAATGAACAAAACTCTTCCATTGGTGGAGTAATGTTCTGCTAGGCAAAGCTTTAAATATGTGCTCTTCATGAAATCTTCAAATAGAATGGGCTTCAGTGAGATTGCTCGCATATCTTTCATACACAGCAGATGACTACAGCACTGTTTTTTGTTTTTAGAACAGGTTCTCTATTAAGTACAAGTGTGTTTATCTGCTTAGATGTACCTTTGTAATTTGCTAAACAGCTTCCAGCAAATTCCCCAGTGGCACTGGAGAGCCTGGATGAAAGTGTTTGGTGCAAATATCAGGTCTGTAAATTTTGTTTGGGGTCATGCCTGAATGCCAGAGCTTAGGTCTGAAAATATGGAAATAATTGTCTCGGGTTTGTTTGTTTAATTTTTGTTTGTTTACTCCAGCAGACAAGCTGAAAACCAAAACCAAACCAAACCAAAACAAAACAAAAAACCCACAAACAATTCCATAGTAAATTTAACTTCAGGGATTATTTTTTTCCCCCACTTTTTTTCTCATCTGAGTGACATAGAAATTCAATTTTTTGTCTGGCAAAGAAATACTTCACTTGATTCAAATATATTTTATTGTTGAAGCAGATTGAACAGCAGAGGAAATGAGAAGCCAATTTTCAAACTGTCAGAGCTAGTAGGTTGGAGCACTCATATGGAAGACACAAGAGGAACATTTAGTCATTCTCCTGCCACCTTGTCTCAATCCATGGGGATTTGAACTTCTCTCTCTGACCATCAAGGGTGGTGCTTGGATCCCCACTCTTCACTGTATTTGTAAGTGCTGCTTCTCCCACTTATTCATCCTTTTTCACTTTGTATAACTAGGTAAACAGGAATTACATTAAACATTGATATATGTCTATTTTCGGTGAAAAAAACAAAAAACACTGTGCTTATGGAACCAACATGTCCAGTTGCACAATCATGGTTTGGGTTGGAAAGGACCTTAAAGATCATCTAATTCCAACTCCCCTGCCATGGCCAGGGACACCTTCCACTTGACCAGCATTTATTCGGACAAGTATCTGACAGGGTTAAACACTCAAGAGCATGGCATTACTGAAAGGTATTTTAATTAAGAGATCTTAGAACACGAAGCAAAATGATGATTTATCTTCCAAATATCTATCAAAACAAGAAAATATTTTTTGTATGAATCTGCTCTCATAAGAACTTCAGCAAATATTCCAATAAAATAATTTCAAATTCGTTTTCTTTTCTAGTCTAATTTAGTAGTTAAGGCCTTTAAGGTTTTCAAAATCTTTCTGTGGCAGGCTCACAAAGCATCAGAGTCAGTCTCCGTAGCATACAAAGTGAGTATCAGCAAGAATTTAATATTATTTTTATCTCCTTCTACAGTACACAGGTTAATTTTAGCTGAGACTATCAAATTATTGCATGTTATGGCAGATTTTCAGAGGTATCCTTGGACACAGGAGACAAGGTTAGCCTCATCTCAGTTATACCTTTAGCTGGCCTTCCTAGTTAAGCAAGCCTCACTTATTTCCCTTCAGGCAAAAAGAAATAATTTATTATGACACTTAATCCTCTGCTGAAGTACAGGAATTATCATTCACAGGAACAGTGTATTCAAAAGGCTAAGGACTTATAAACTGTGCAACATTTTCCAGTGTTCAGTGTAGCTTTGATTTTCTTGTACACATTTAAAAACCTTGTTATCGGTGCTAGGAAATTAATCAGGTTAACTCTGTTAAAAAAGGGACTATCTTTTCAGAGTGACTGTGCATCTAGATGCCCAGTGGAGCTATACAACCAGATGGATATACGAGGGACAAAGAGGATGCTCTAGTAATTTAGCATTAGCATTTACACACACCCGTCACAGACTTGGTGTCAGCATTAGTTTAGTTAATAAAAACTTTGAAATGGGAAGAGAAGCAAGTAAAATTTGCTGGGAAGGGTCTGATGTCAATGAGCCTACCCTCACCTAGGCCAGTGGAGATCTCATTTTTACTCAGTGTGAATCTATCCTGTTATTTTTACAAATTCAGGGGCCCATTACAGTGAAATAGCTATTTGTTACCCTTAGGAAGAAATGCTTCTGTTAGAATGATTTTCTGTCATACTGGTGAGTTTTGTGTTGTCTGAGTTTCATGTTGCACTCTTCTAGGCAGTGCTAGCGTGGAGCATCGCAGGCTTGTCACGGGAGGCAGATAAGATGTCAGCCAGTTGTCTTGATGGGCCCAAAGCCATGGCTGTGTCTGTCATGTTGGCATTCTTCTACAAGGCTGGCAAGGCTGCCTTTTCTCTAAGCACCTGCTTCCTTTGAATCAGCTTTGATATGTTACTGTTTATTTGCTTGAAAACAAGTTCTGTGAAAATTCCTCCCAAGGCCAATTTACAGGTACTTTTTATGAGAAAAAAGTTTTTTTTTTTTTTTTTTTTTTTTTTAATATGACAGTATTTGCCTCCAGTGTAAATCTTTCGCCAGCCCATAATGTTCACTTGCATCCCACAGTTCAAAAACTTATGCATACTACATTAATCTGCTCTTGTATGGAGACAGAGGTTCAATGATAATAGCACCCTAAGTGCTGTTAACGCACACACAGTTTCTAAAGGAAACTTTTGAAATATAATAAAGCACTTTTTTTTCAGTTTAGTAGAAATGAGAATCAAACCTCTAGATGGCACCAGAAGAACAAGATAAAAATGAACAGATCTTAAAAAATTCTGCCAGCTATAGCATATCCATCTTTTTGATGCAAACACATTACTTAGGGAATGGGAGATTATTAAAAGCATTACACTTATGCCAGTGACAAGGACAGGTCCAGCAAATGACTGTTTCCTGGAAATAGCAGGTGATTCTGCAAGCAATAATGCTCCCTCTTAATCTGCACGTGATACACATTAAGAGGGTAAGCACACCTTTGTAAAATGCAAGATATTGCAGTATTACAGCAAGTTTCTTCTTAAGATGTGAAAACTATAGCATATCAACTGTATTGACATGGGGAGATATGAATTCAAGCTCTAAAGGTAAACCTCTTGGACAAAACACCCTCCCCTGTTTCTAATATTGTGAGACCCTTGCCCTACAATTTTATTCAGTCTTTATAGAGGGATGATTCCGTTTGAAATTAACAGGAGAACTGGGAGCAGACAGTGCAGGATCTGGCGCCTAGCACTGCCACTGCAAGATTCAGTGATGTTAGGACCTGTAAGAAACTACTAGTAGCCTTCCATAATAATATTTCATCCCTCATTGGAATGTGCAGTAACTCAGTACTGGCTTTGTCCTTGGATATTAGCTCAAGGTTTATCAGATTGTTACATTTTAAAAATAGTGCACTTGACCTCACCTCATTTCCTTTACGAACATTTGAACTTTGTGTGGGTGCATTAAAGGCCTGTTAAATTGTAATAAACTTGTCTAATTTTTTAAGTTAATGTAACTTCACTTTCTGTTATTGTTGCTCCTATCTTCCATTAATATCGTACATCTGAACACCTGGTAGAAAAAAGACATTTAGACAGCCCACTGCAGTCAGTAGTAATATGGTTAATAGATGCAACTGAAACATTTCCCGTGGTATCCTAAACTATCCAGCGGGGTTGTCCCATGCAGATTTCACCTAGCACCAGTGTCCCCCAACAGGGAAATTGCTCTCCACCCAGCCAAGAGCCTCTGTGGGAAGCCATTATCTATCCGATGACGGTGGTGCACTCAGCATGTAGAAGAGAGGCAGATGGAAAGAGCTACAGCTTCTGTTAAACACAGGGCCAATGTAGCTCTTTAACACGTTAAGTCATGGTAAAAATGATGATCAAAATTTTAGTCTGCTGACTTAGTGACTTCTGATGGACCATTTTGAATGAAATGCACTTAAAAGCCAGTCCAACAATCATAAATCAACCCAAAGCTAGCCCTCCTGATTGCAAGATAATGTGTGAAAAAGAACCCCACATAGTCGTGTGCCACTTTTGCTGTCTGGGAAAAAATGACTTCCATATATGAAAATGGCAATCAGCCTCCTGCATGGTGCTTAATGGGAGGTAAAACACAAGACGACTCCCTGGCTGGGAGTTATGAGGCCACATGCAGATGTCTCCATCTGAGCTAATCACTGAAACTCCCTTCTTAGAAAATGGAGAGAAACAAGTACTAGTAGGGCACAAGTCATGCCATTCTAAAGTAGGTGTCTCAAATAATTGAGATGAATCATGTCTATTATTTCCACTGGCTGCAAAGGGAGATTACTATAACCAGCTTGGATGGGAGACATCTACATGGCTGATGTTTGAATTTAGGTGTGATAAATTCTGCACCATATTTCTCTAATTGAATTGGCTCTTTAGTCGAAAAATCTATTTACAGAGATGCTTCATAATAGCTGGAATTTTTGCCTTGTGTTTACAGGCTGGCTTCCTCCAGAGGACTCTTGTATCTTGCAGTCTTTGCTCCCTTCTCTGATTTTCATGTTATTTTGAAATCTCTGGGCAAGTCTTTGCAGACTTCCAGCTGCCACTCGGTCCCAATTCATAGTCAGCTCTCATGATTTGGCCTTTATCAAGACATTGTGTCAGGCCTTCTATTCTTTTAAATATGTGAGTCTTTGACCCAGGTTCAGAGTGACTGTGCTCTTGCTGTTAGTGTGGGACTTGTTTCTGCCCTTGTTCCTCTCAGTGCCATCACTCTGTAGCAACACCTCAATCAGCAGAGGCTGTCAGCCCTTCATGGTCAATTAGAGCCCTTCTGCTAAGCCCGTAAGATGTGCCTCGCACAGTTTCTCTGTCAAGCTGGCCAGGCACATCCTCTGGCTGGAGAAGCATGATTCCATGGGGCTCATGTGCCAAACTTCTTTCCCTGTGCCGAAGGCAGCTAAGCAACTGGCCAAAGCTCTGAATCCTGCTGGTCCTGGCTTTGACCTGGTGTGCTCTTGTCTTGTGTTTGTCTCTAGTTAGTTTCCCGTTATCTTTCTTTTAAACTCTTACTCTCTGGACTTCATGGTTACTGTATATGATCTGCATTCCTCTGTAATTCAGTCTGCTGTCTTCTGATACTGCTTTAATGGCAGCATCTGATTCAGTAAATAAAACAGCGCCAAGCTGATTATCTAGTTCTTAGGCCAACTCCTGTGCACATTAACTTCTTCTAGCATCCTCCTCAAAGTCTGACTTCATCAGAACTGCCCAACAGGGATAGTCCTTACCCACCCTAAGTCCAAAACTTTGCTAAGGTCAGTCTGAACAAATAGCAGTACTAGTTAAATAAGCTCAGTGCTGATGTCTTAGTACTGGTTAATTTACTGGCATAGTTTCTAACTGAAGTGTCCAAGTACCAGCAGCTGTATTAAAATTTTGGGTGATAGCATCGAGTCTTAGTGTCCTGTTAGTAAGTATGTAATTGAGCCAATGTGGCCTGATGTTCTCAACCACTTTCAGCAAGAAAGCCCACCTTAATGAAATGTTTGGTTCAGTCGCCTTTGTGTTTCTGTACTGCCCTGAACCCAGCATTTCTGGATGCTGAACCTTTCCTGTTCATGACGTATTTTTATCATCATCTACTGGTTGTTGTACACTAATTTTGGCATAACCAGAGGGAAAAAAAAGGTTATGATAAATTGGCATATTAGTACCTGAACTCCTCTGTAATGCTGTACGCAGCACTTTGCAGGCCTAGATCCTAAAAGATTCCTAATTTTTGTATAATTTGGATAGACCTCCAACTTATATTCAGTGAACACTGGTAGCAGCTTTTGTTGCTAAAGGTTATGTTCTGACCTTTCAGGAGCAGGCTGGGCTCTCAAGAGACATTTCTCCTTATCTTGGTGCTTACCTGAGCTGCTCCTGTCTGGTTGGCATTTATGGCTGGTAAACAGTCTCCCAGGTTCCCTCAGACAGGCCTTCATTCTCCAAGCATGACATGTGGAGCCTTTTTAGGTTGCCATCAGGTTTTAAACCTGCTTTTGTGTTCTCTTTAAATACAATCCTGTTTTACATGCACAGCTCCCCTTTTAATTGTTTCAGGTGGGTAAATTCCCATGGGTCTTACTCCTTTCAGGCTGAATTGTCTGAAGTGTGTGCTCCATCCTGTTGTGACTACCTCAAGTGTCCCATCGCACATCAGAGAGTGTATCTTGCAGACCTTGGTGTCCTGTAACATCAAGTTGCCTGCACTGGAGCCCATTTAATTAACCAAGATTTCTATTGTCAGTACCTTCTCCTTACCTCACAGGACTAAAGGCTCAGAAACATAATTTAAATCAGTTTGAGAGCTCAGCTGCCTCTCCTCCATGGTGTTTCCTGGTGGGTTGCGGTTGGCACTCACGTCCATCCTGTGCCAAAATGTGAACTGATAGGACAGTTCCATTCTGAGGAGCACAGCTAGCAATTCCTCTTCCATCTGAGCACAGTCCCTTTGGGCCTGACAGGCTTTAATTGAAAATGCCATGGGCCAATGACTTTGTAGCAACTGTGCTCCCAAGTCTACTCCTGAGGCCTCAGGCTGTAATTACAGATACTCCACAGGCATTATAGGATTGGCAGCTTATTCATATTCATCTCTCTTCTTTCAGACGATCTTATATCCTGATGGTCTGCTTCTTACATTATGGCTTCTTACATATTCCTAAGCTTCACAAATGCCTGATACGAATGTGCAAAATGTAGAAAAAAATGTTAGCTTCACCTGTACTTTTCTAGACATTTCCTGAAGGCTCTCAGTTCCTCATGATCTATTCAGAGATGTAGTAGAGTCGGTAAGTGCTGACAGTGGGAAGAACATTTGCTCTCAACACCTTCTTTGGAATTACTTTATACTAGGAGTCTTTTTTTTTTTTTTTTTTTTTTTTTTTTTTTTTCAGCATAGTGTATCAAAATGATTAAGGGCAGCAAAAAACCCTGGCACAAGGGCGTTGTTTTGTGTTTATTCCCTTTATGCTCGCTGTGTCCAGATAACTGAAAAAAGGGAAAACAAGGAATAGAAAGACTACATGGCTTCACTGACAATTAAAAAATTGGGTACTTGTGGGAGGGATTTGATTCCTCTTACATGTTTAACTTGAATTTGCCTACATCATGCTAGCAACACCTAAGCTTTGAAAGCTTTTACAATACATTGCCAAGCTTCAGTTGACTATTCAATTTATTTACTGCTACTCAGGAAAACAAAATTACTGGTCTGCTGTGGACTGAAAACTAACTTATTTTCTCATTTTCTGTTTTTTTTTTTTTTTTTTTTTTTTTTTTTTTTCCTTCCCCTGGAATAATTCCCCAATTATTGTGCTATATGCAAAATATATATACTATATATATATATATTTACAATATATACAATATTTAATGCACAGAACTCTTGCCCTTCTCCTTGATTATTTAAGGAGATGGAAATATGGGGTAGTAGAGGGAGTGGCTGCATTCATGTCCTAAACATCTCTGTGCTATTAACATTCAGGGCATGCTATTGTGTATAAACAGCTGTCAAACAGAAAATTCACATGCTGAATATTTTAATTTCAAAGTCCTAATCAAAAAAATACTGGAAATGAAAACTAAGTCTAAAACAGCATTGAATAAATTCCAAGTCTGTCCTATGAAATATGCTTGAAATATGAGTTTTATAGTGTTTTTAGAAAATCTGCAAAAGCTAAGACTACTAGTAGCATTCTTATTCTTTGAACATTCCCAATCCACTCAATTATTTTGGATCAACAGAAAAACAGATCTCTGCAGTGTTTGCAACTGAAGTAGTGCAACACTGGGTTTGTGCCAAAGAAACTAGAATTCAGTAAAACCACAGACAATCAGGATATCAGTTATTTGGTCTATATTCATTGCTTGAACTGAGAGAAAAGAAAAAAAAAAAAAGACAAATCTGTTTTTTAAAGTATTCGTGCACAATAATCAATGGTGTTATGACAATATATGCAAAGGCAAATTAAAAAATCCCCCAAACCCTGATATTTTTATTGTGAGTTCTTTAACTTTGTTAATTTAAAATGCATTCCTTCTTAAAGCACTTTCATGCAAATTTTATTTTTTATTTCCCACTAAAGATATGATTTTATTAAGGACAGTCAGCTAGAAAACATGTGGAAGCACACAAACACAAAAGCATACAGTATGTTCAGACTTTGTACTAACTGATAATAGTATTGTTACTCATTGTTTAAACACTGCCAGCCCAATCCTATCTGCAGTGCAAGAAAATGCACTCTAAAAGCCAAGTTTAACAATCCTAACACTTTTTGAAGTGATTTTAAGTAGCAACACTGTGCAAGAGAACATTTCTTTTTCTCTGGTTTACTTATGTGAATAAACTGAATCATATCTATTTCTCTTTGAAATCAACATTCCCATGAACTGAAGATGGCATGTAAGAAATCTCTCAAGTGATTCTTTTTTAAAAATTCTGTTTACATTTGCTTTTATGTGTGACTCACTATTATGTTTTTTGTTGTTGTTGTTGTTTGTTTGTTTGTTTGTTTTGTAGTTCTTTATGACAAGTCTCTGCCTCAAGTTGTTTTTATTTTACCATTATTTTATTTTAGGCATATATATATATATATGTATGTATATATATGTATATATATTTGTAAATGTAGCTGTTATCAGCTGTTTCTGTGACAGAATTCAAGAGGAATTATGTTAAGTTTATTACTTATACACATACATGCATATATGTTACATACTATAAAAAATCTACAAAATTATGTCTGCAAATTGTTCATTACCCATTTTATGAAAATTAAAGCCCTCAAAACTCTTTATTTTCTACCTCCTAGACATTTGGACATGATCTTGAAATCTGGCTTGAGGTAATTGAATAGAGAGAAGTGGGAAAGAGGGTTTGCAGAAGAAATGTGCCTCTTGCTGTCCTCCTGAAAACCTGGCTAAATTTGGCCATGCTAGTAAATTGTAATTAGCACATGTGTAGAGATTTTCTAGAGGTAAAAGTATGTGATGGCTCTGTGTGCACAGGTCAGGCTCCAGCTGACAGGCAGCTTGCCCTTTCCCTGAGATGACTCCTCTGGGATGCTGGAGGCAACTCTAACTGGATGCTACAGTGAGGAGCAGCTCTTTCTTCCTCCTGCTTTCCCGTGGGATTCAGAGAGGGTGGAAAAGGGAGCTGGCTGCTGCCAGTGAGGGGCAGAAGAAGGGAGATGGCTGTGGGAAGGCTGGCACTGGCTTGAGCTCAGGGAGGAGAGGGGAAGAGGGCCCATGGCAAGGCAAATGACTGATAGAATGAGGGAATGGGGCAGCTTCAGGGAGAGAGGAGAGCTTTGAAACCATGATGGGGAATGCTAACTAGAGGGGAGGGAGGCTGCAGTGAAGGGAAGGGCAATCAGGCTGAGATATGTGTGTGGAAGAGGCAATTGTGGAGCAGAAAGCAGATGGATAGGAAGGTGCAAAAGCAGCAAGGACTGGAGCTTATCCAGCACAGAAGCAGGGACTGGGTGACATGTATTTCTCTGCAGAGCCTGAGATCATAGAGATCTCTGTGTATCTGAAATTAGTACATTTGATAAAAACTGCTGTTGACTCCCCAGTACTATCACCAGTGGCAGCTTCTAGGGGTGCAGAGTACAGTGGGTGAGTGGGGTAAGAAGTCTGAAATTTAGGTGAATTGAAAGATCTAAGCAGTAAAAGTCTTATAAGAAGAGAGATGTGAGAATGGTGAGAGCCTGGCAGAAAGATGCTGCTGTGACTGGAGAAGACCATGTCAGACCACAAGCCAGTGATAAGGAAAAGAACTAACTCTGAGGTCCTATAGCAAGACTTGCAATAAAACCAGCCAGAGTATGCAGGGAAGAAAAAAAGAAATGAAACAAACAAGCTTACAAGCTGAGGAGATTGATAATGGATATACTCGTGGCTATATCATGGTGTTTGCAATGGGATGTTCTCTTCTTCCTAAGGAAATGCTGATAGGGAATTGTTTATTTTGAGGAGTTTCTTCTTCTCACCAGCTGTCCAAATACTAACAACAGAACTACCAACAAAAGAAAGTTCATGTCTGGGCTACACAACCTGATTAAATGTTCTTTTCTGGTTGACTGGCAATAGGATGGATCTCAGATAGGGCAGAGAAGGAATTGAACATCTATTTTCTCTGCAGTGATTTCATCTGTCAAGCTGCATACAGCTTTCTGCTTTGGTTTTATAAAGACAATACCTTTAAGAGAAAACATAATAAGAGATACAGTGGCTGCTAGTTTCACTGGTGTGTTCCAGGTTCTCTGTACCCAGCTCCAGTGATGCATTGTGACCATAGCATTAATGTTATGACTCTCTTGTATGTAATGTTTCTCTTGCTCTTATGGCATGGTACAAAACAACTGCCAAGAACCTAGCATATATTTTTCTTATCTGTAGAAGCACTTTGTTTTCAAGGTATAGTTGCTGCATTGCATTTGCAGGAATCCAATTTTATATATTTTATCAGCAAACTTCTGATTTTTAAGCGCCTGTTAGATTTCTTTATTTTCCTGAATAATAATAAACTGCCACAATGATGAACCTAAACCTAATTTGGAAGAGAAATTGGAAGCTCCTTCAGTAAGTCTAATTTTCCTTTTTATTTTATTTTGGTGGCTAATCCCAGATGGTGGGGCATGAGTATCACTTTTTTTTTTTTTTTTTTTTCCTTTTTCCCAAGGATTTGATTGAGTGTGTTAACTCTTCTGCAGTATGAATCATATTTGAGAGGCTTGACAACAACTGCTGCAACATTTGTATTCAAGCCAAAATGGGAACTTCCTAGCTATCATTTACTGAAAGAATATTTTAAAGTGAAATGCTTAAAATTGTCAGAGAAAACCAAAATTAAGTGGACAGGATAACAGAGAAAAGGTAGTATGCTTCAAGCATAAGAAATCTCATGAAATTGGGCAAGCAAGATTTCTTGAAAAATTGAAGTTGTGAGCTGGAGTAAGATTAACAAGTGGGAATGTAGGATATTCTGACAACACAATTGTAAACAACCTGGTAGATATTTCATAGATGGTACCAGCTGTTACAAAATAAAGAAGAAATTAAAAGAAAAAAAATTGTCCTGTATTCATTCCTCCTCCTCCAGTGCCCTGACACAGAAGACTGCATTAGGAGTCCTTGCTGGACTTTTCTCCAAAGGTATTCTTCCCTCTCCATTTTCTGTGTTCTTCACAGGAGCCACTGAACATAACTCTGGAAACAAATAGATGATTCTGTGTCTTGTATGATGAAAAAGCACATTCGTATTCATGAAAGCTTCTCAAAGCTTTTCACAGAAGCATGTGAAAAAAGTGCTTTGTGAAAATTAGCAGTACTAAAGTCCAGTCCTCATTCTTTTGCTTGCAGTATGACTGATAAACATTCAAAATCAGATATTAGGAGGAAATAACTCTACTTGCAGCTAGCAGAATTCACATTGGAGAAAGTTGCTCACTTTCAACAGTGAGGATCAGTCAACATATGGGGCATAGATTTTAATAGCAACGGAGACAGAGGGTCTCTCTGAATAGCTCCACGTTAGTTAAATCACAAGTTATTTAATAATTTCCTGTCAATTTAAGGTTTTTTGTTTGTTTGTTTGTCCCTTTCAACTTCAGTTTTTTTGTTTGTTTGTTTGTCCCCCTCCCCCCCCCCTTTTTTTTTTCCAGGCAGTTATTTTCTTCCTGCCTTAAAAATCTATACAGCAATTGCGGTAGTCCCAGATGATCTTAAGGTATTAAGTGAAACCCTAATTCTTTTCTTCAGCTCGTGGATTTAGGGACAAGTACTGAACAAAAGAATCAGTGACACCGTCATCATGAAAGATATACAACTCAATAGCAGTGAGAAGTAACCGAAAAGGGAAGTTTGACTTGATGTTCCTGTGAGAGATTTCCCCTACAGGGGAGGAGAAGTGAAGCTTTTCTATGTCAAAGATATATAATGAGATACAGCTGTATTTGCATCAAGAGATGGGGATCATTAACAATCATGAGTTGGGTGCAACTCCTCATATATCTTCAGGCTAAAATTCTGAGTCACAGGCTTGCCATATTATTAAAATAAATGGGGTCATACAAAGTGACATGTTCTCGGGCACAGGGAAGGTTTGGCCCCCAAGGACTTCACTCACCCGTGCTAATTCTGCTAATCAATCAACTGGTTGTTCACATTTAATCCTGGCACTAAAACATTCTTGCAGGAGAATCTTAATTTGTGAGCTCTTTGTGTTCTCTTGTGAGTCAAGAAGTTAAACTAATTTGATATTGTGCTCCCCTGATAATGAAAAAGGCTGATGAGAGTAAGAGAGAGTTTACAATAGTGTGTCTTATTAAATCATTTTGCATTTCAGTAGCCTAATGATTTACCTTTCAAGTGGTGTTCGTGATACAGGGCAGATTAAAAAACTGTTCAAAAATCATACTAAAAATATAAGTTCATTATTTTTATTATAATATTCACATTTCTCAGAAAGTTCACACCTGAATGGTGCTAGAAGCTGTACAAATATAAACCAGACCAATCAATGAGATGCAGTGTTGTCAACTGGTGCAATTTCTACTGTACCGCCTCATAATTTAGACTCCAGGTCCCAAGATGCTATGATAATCTGAGTTTTAATTTGAAATATAGGTATGAATTTTAACCTTGTTGTGGTGCAGAAAAGCTTGAGAACATGAACTAGAAAATGTTAGAAAAATGAGAAGGCAGCAAATAGAAGACTATGTAATCTTCAGAAAAAAAAAAAAAATGCATTTTTCAACTCCCAGGAGAATTGGTTTCATTCTGTCTGTTCTAACCACATTGAGCGTCCTCCCCTAAGCAAAAGCATCAAGGATCCAGGAGAGGACTGGTGCCACCAGAGCATGTTGCAGAACTGGCTGTTATGGAGCCTCTTTCCTTGGAGGTCACATGAGGTGGGGAAAGCTCTCCTCAGACTACATAAAATGCATTTGTTACAAAGCAACCTGCTCCTCATCACCATTTTACTTGTAATCCTTTCTTCATGACATGACAACAAGCTTATCAATTTATTAGACTTAAACCACTCTTTGTCGGCAATTGAACTGCCTGATGAGAGATGGATGCTGGAAATAGTGGTACACCAAATGAGTTGTTCTAACGAGCCATGTGTAGCCCCACAGGCTGTGGGCTGTGAGCATTCCTGGTTTACAACATCACCATGAACTTGAAGGCATTTGGCTGATAGCTAATGATATATAAACACAATGAAATTAATTTTACCTTCACCTGAAATTAAAGTTGTGTGAGGATCAAGACTTATCAGAAAAGAACTGCTTAAAACCTAAACCCAAAGCTTAACTTATGGATGGGTTTGATTTCCAGGTAAAACAATGTGCAAAAAGTCTTCTTGATCATATTTATGTTGCAGCATACTCACTGCAATATAAAATAATATGATGTACAGCTTTAATGACAGACTGTCATCTTTAGCCATAAAGTCATAAATGAGCATCTTTATCCAATGAAATGTTCTGCCCTTTTCAATGTTGCAACATTTTCTTGTTCTCATCTAAAGCAAATTTTATATGTTTATGCTTATTAACATAACTGTCTCTGCTCCTTAAAAGAAAAATGCAAGCCCTTATTTTTCACACTTTTAAAATAAATAACTTCTATGATTCTTTCTGTAAAAAGGTTAGTCTGAACCCAATTCACATTAAAGCAGGAGTTAAAGACCTTTAGTATTTACAGTGTAGAGGGGAAAATTAAGGTCTAGGAGATACCTAGTACCTGATGGGCTCATTAAAAGGAGCATAATTCAACCATCTTACCTCCCATTCTTTGGTAAAATAAACAGTTTGCTAATATTTAAAATGACTACCTACACTTTATGAAACAAATGTCACTTTAGATTACGGGTGAAGGCAAAGATGAGGAAGAGGAGCTGATTTCATTTTAGAATACTAGTTGAAACACTCTCATGATGCCAAAAAGACACAATAAAGTTTCCTGATTATGCTGAAAAGGAGGCCGTGCACATGAGTGCATAAGTACAAGTTAATGAATATTTGGCCATGTGTAGTCTCTATGCACTGCTGCAGTGTTCATGAATCAGGGTGGCAGCATCTCTGCAGACTGCTGAGTCCTGGAAATGTTAATGAAGCAGTACACAGAAGTCATAACTGTTGCCACTGTCAAGTGGCCATGGAAATGATTATCTGGTAAGATGTTGGAGGCAGAGCTTCTATCGCCTAAATTCTCATGGAATTCATCTGATTTACTAACTTCTCACTGCATCAAGACTTCTAGTTTGTCATGGCAACCTAGAAGAGGATCAAAGTGTAGGATGCCATTAGGCAGCACTCATAATGCAAGCATAAGTTAAATGACTCTAAAGTTAATGATCCAGATTCTTCACTGCAGCCATGAGGCACACCACGTAACTTGGGGGAGATGCACAGATGCAGTAAATTACTTTGGATACCATTACCATGATCCTGGGCCAGCTGTGTATCAGACCAGACTGGTGGCATAAGTTACAATACTCAAACTGCTGCTGTGAGTGGTCCTGAATGGCCATTATGGCAGCTCTGCAATGCCAGCACAGTGTTGAGTCCCTGCAAGGATGCTTTTCCCTCCCCTCCCCTCCCCTCCCCTCCCCTCCCCTCCCCTCCCCTCCCCTCCCCTCCCCTCCCCTCCCCTCCCCTCCCCTCCCCTCCCCTCCCCTCCCCTCCCCTTCCCTTCCCTCCCCTTCCCTTCCCTTCCCTTCCCTTCCCTTCCCTTCCCTTCCCTTCCCTTCCCTTCCCTTCCCTTCCCTTCCCTTCCCTTCCCTTCCCTTCCCTTCCCTTCCCTTCCCTTCCCTTCCCTTCCCTTCCCTTCCCTTCCCTTCCCGTAGAGTTGAAGGCAACATGGGAGCTGCTATGTTTTTTTCTGCCCCACTAGAGGATTGCTGCACTCTGAATAATCTTTCCATCGCTGCTGCCCTCATTTAATTCAGTAAAATGCTGTAAATCATCTTGAGCACAGGGTAAAAGCTAAGGCAATCTACTTTCCCTTGATTTGCACAGGTTTCTGTTTTACGTCCTATTTTATCATAATAGCATGGACACTAATTTTGCTTTAATTGTAAAGCCTAGATCCAAGGAAATGTTTTTAGTAGTATCAAAAGGCTATTAATCTGTGTAAGAGACAGTAACTGAAAAGTGATGTTATTGACAAAATGTAACAGCATCTTCTCTATAGTTTTCACAGTGTGATCACATTAATGCATGTTAAAGCTGCCTGCCTGCCTGCTCTGCTGCCTGCTTTTTGGTGATAAGTGTTATCTATTATATTGCAGGGGCTTTTGGTCAGAGCCTGGTATATTTTTCAGTTTTCTGAATTTATTTCAAGATCTTAATTTCAGGTTTTATCACCTGCTGATAATTGTTACAGACAAACTAACAGAAATTAATCTAGTTGAAGAACAGGGAGCAACATCTGCAGCCAGGGATGCCAACAAACAGAAGTTTGGAGGTAACAGCTGAATCATGTGAAAGTAGGACAGACCTAGCAGGGAACAGCCACTGTTCATCTGTGCAAGAACATCCATCCAGTTTTAGTCACAGCTGTAAAATTAGTTGGGTTTGGTGAACTGCCACTCCCTAGAGATAATGTTCAGCCTACAAAGCAAACAAACAAACAAAACAAAACAAACAAACAAACAAACAAACATACCATGCAGAAAGCAGCCTAGAGGGATGTCCAGAACAGTAGGTTTGTGTTGAATTAGCACCTCAGCATGACCAGGCAGCACTGGACTTCCATTTGGGATTTACAGGCTGGAAACTTCCTAGACTGTTTCTTCCCCAACTCACTCCCCAAAAAAGAAAGAAGAAATAACTGCTTTCTTTCAGAGTACCGATTTTTGTAGGAGGAGAGGCCTGTACATGCTTTGTAGGTCAAAGACCAAGGTTCACCTCCCTGCAAACACTAGCTCAGGATGCAGGAGGAAGAGGCAGATCCAGACAGATAAAACTAGTTCCAGGGGCATCTCAGCCACATCACACCTGTAATTTTAATGCTCTGCACTAGGTATTTAGCAAATGTAAATGGTGAAGATTTATTTATTTATTTATTTATTTACTTTTTGTGGATCTAGCTGTCCTGTATCAAGGTGCCCAAAGGTTAGGCACGGCACTGCCTAGCACTTTGATACCTGAATTCACATGGGTCCTTATAATTTGTTGATGTTGCTGTGTGAATGGGGCATGTTTGGGGAGCTACATTTAAAAAAATCTATTTAATGAATTTGTCAAATTGTCAGTTTGTTAAATTTGAAAAAGCATGCTAAGAGCAAGAGCTTAATTTTCTTGAATTTACTTATATACACAAACTTTATTTTTTATTTAAACCAAACAACAACACAAGGAAGGCAGCAGTGGCAGATGCTAATAGACCTTTCATGCTTTTACCGATTACATATTGCAATAGAACAAAGATATTGATTCCATGACATTTTTTTTAAATATTATCTGAAGTTTTCACAATAACCATGACTGATTATTTAGACAACTAGAGAAAAATCACTCATATGATGAGTAATCATTGGCAATGACTTCCTTTCCTTGGATAATTATTCTGTTGGAGATTATTTCACAAACTAAAATTTTCTAAAGCTGTTTTTTTTGGGGGGGTTGTGTGGGAGGGAGAAGCCAACACTTTTTAGAAGGGCTCCACATATTAGAACTGCTGTTTGCTGGGGCAGACTGCTGATCACTGCCTTTAATCTTCTGACCATTATCAGAACATCTAATTTCTATTCTGCTTTAGGGTTATGCTAAATTAGCGATTTAAAACAGTTGCTGTGATGTTGACAGTTTTAATTTGTTCCGTCTTATATTCTAGAAGGCCTATTGTCTGTTCAAAGTAGATTCTGTGGTTCTGAAAGAGACAGTTTCTGTATTTTCTGAATGCAATGCAATTTGTACTCATATTGCAGCTTCAGACATCTCCTTGGGGCAAGTCTAATTGAAGTTGCCTGATTTCTGTTACCAATCACAGCTATTTCAAACTGCATTTCTTTTCATCTCTAATGCTTTAAGCTCCTGCAGTATTAGCAGGCCCACTCAGGTGTAACATTTTCTCTGAATCTGTCTGCTTGACCACAGCCCTCTGGTTTGCTTCAGTCTCCCGGCTAACATTTAAAAGTGCCTGATGAGCTCTGAGACCTTCTGATACTTATGTGAACTTGTTTATCCTTTCTTAAAATGGTTGCATGGAAATTAAACTGTAAATCTGGCTCTGACTCATCTTTCAATAAGTTGTACCTTAGATACCAGCAGTCAGCTTCAGCGCAACTCCCAACAGTCTGGGGCAGGAGTCAGCATGAATATGAGGATCAAAATCCATCCCTTTGCCTTTCTGTACACATTTAAAGGCCTAGTATTTCAACAGTACTGAAGCAAATTATGTTACTGGATCACCACACAGAACTGTATGTGTTTTTTTATTGGCAAGAAAAAAGTTTTGTTGTTGTTGTCAGTACACAATGGGTTATGAAGAGCTAAGCATAAGCTTGCATGCACTTGTGTTGTAATTAATAGAATTTATATAAGAGAGGGTGAAGTTGGAAATTTCCCTGAGAATACATTCTCTGTGGTAAAAATACACAGATGTAACAAGCACTGCTTTAGGTTTTAGGAGAAGCATGTGAGGGCTTTACTTACTCTTTTGATTTCAGAAAGATGGCAAATGCTTGACATTTGTGGATCTCTTCTGTCTCAAAGCCATAAACAGAACTCTGTTAAGTGTAATTATCTCATCATTAATTATCTCCTTTTTTGTTTTTGTTTTTGACCTTAGTGTAAATTGCATTTTAAATATCTTTGATTTGTTGAATATTGTGCCTCATGTTAGTCTCAGTTTGTAGGGATATATCAAAACACTTTTTTTTTTTTTTCTTTCTTTCTAAGCAAATAACTAATCATGCAGAGCTTTCTTCTCAGCAGTTCATGAACTAGCTTTTTCCATTTGGTTTTCCATCCACACAGGTTTTTTTTTTTTTTTTTTTTTTTTTTTTTCTCTCTCCATCTATTCTTTCAACATCTAAGCTTTTTTTTTTTTTTTTTTTTTTTTGTGCCTCTTAATTAATAGCTATCAGGAAGAAAGCCAATGAAGACAAAGAAGCAAGAAGCACTAACAGGTGAACCAGGACCTGTTTTGTTTGAGTGTCTTCCCTCCCCTCAATGCCTGCTTTTTCCCCACTAGGAAGGGCATTTAATGGAGCATGGAGGCAGGTAATTTGGCTCTTGGGACAAAGAGGGGAGGATGGAGTTTAAGACAGGAGATGATCAGGGTGGTCAGCAGGAGAGTTTTTTCTTGCAGCATCTTAGCATGGTGCTATGTTCTAGCTGTGAAATAATACAAGGGCAAAATAATGCTTACCTGAGACTCCAGGCTTTCAGTGGAGTAGACAGGAGATTTACAGATTCTCTCTGCCATGTAACCTCCATATGGTGAAATATTGGCCTGGCTATAGAATAAATAAGGAGTCAATTGCATGTTTCCTTCCAAGTGTACAAGATATGTTTTATCATCTTTAATTTGGAGATGGGGAAATAGGGCACCAAAAATTAAGTGATTTACTGGTGGGAATAAAGACAACCAAAGCTAGGAACAGCAGCAGAATTAAAGCTTGTCCAGTTTTACCTCTGTTTACATTTTGTCATGAGGCTACATACAGACTTTAAAAATTAATCTCATTTGTGAAATAACTTAAGACACTAATCAGACCTTCACTAGCTTAGTGTACTGCAAAACCTTCACAGATATTTTCAGATGGCACAGTAGTAGCTAGGCAATTGATTGTGAATTAATTCTGATGCTGCTTTGAAAAAATCTAGAGCCAGATCCAGAGCTAACACAGACCAATACATTTCCATCGAAATCACACTTCTTGACCAAGTTCAGCATTGCAATATTTCTCTTAGTAATAATACACACAAAGTGGAGTATTTCAGAAATTACAAAATGGAAATTATGGACAAAACTACCATGCAAAGAATCATCATTATCGTAAATCCCTAATAACATATTATATGCACATGGGTCCCATTGTAGAATAGTAAGCATTTTTTATTTCAAAAGTCTTTTTTTAACGTGCAGCACTTTCATCCCATATGTAACTTTATCAAATTTTCCAATTAAATAAAAAGGTGTAAGGAAAATCTTATTTTTATACAAAATCCAGACATATAATACTAAAAAGACACAGATTGAGAAAAGCCCTGATTTTTGTTGTTTGTATATATAAATGTGTGCAAGAAAACCTTTCCCCCACAGGGTTGGTAACCTCTGAATGAATTATGATGGGAAAGTGAATTCCTCAGTGTTCCTCAGTGGAACATCAACATTCAGGCTAAGGTCTTGAGGATATAGTTGGATCCCTGTAAATCTTTGCCAATAATGTTCTATCTATCACATTGTTGTCTAAAATAATGATGCTTCATTTTCAAGTTAAATCATAGTGCAATAGAAATGCATGGAACTAGTGGAGTCTACTGAACCATGACATGAAAAATTATCATCATTCTGCATAAGTCTCCAGAGACTTGAGGTCATCCATGAAGCTTTTGTTAAACTTTTTTCTCTTGAACTTGTCATGTTATCAACTGAAAAAACAGGTGTACCAACAGACTTCTAGCAACATTAGAACCTAGTAAATCCAGCAAGATCTGAGAGAGAAATCTTGTATACTTATTTCATTGATATAAAAGTTTTCAGCGTGCTCAGCCTTCTAATTTAAATAACCTAGCAAAGAAGAATAATTTCCAAAAAATGTTTTATACTTTCAACACATGGTGGCTATATCATTCATCAAATCTCAGCCACTGGAAAGAGTGGATTTTTTTTCTTACATTCAGCAGATCCTGATAAACTGTATCTAGGAAGGTTATTTGCCATTAATATATGGTTTACATACAACACATCTTTTTCAATCCACTGAAACTATTCACTATATATGTATTCATTACTGTGTGGTAATCAGTGTGGCTTTCTTGGATCAGCACACCAAATCAAGAGGTATATTAATTTGTTTGCTTTTAAGAGAGATTGCAGTGGAGATGCTATAGTCAGAGGTACTAATTATAATATAATATGTTAGAGTTTACAGCAGCTGTTGACATTTTAAATCCATAGTCCAAATTTATTAATTGATCTCAACAGCAGAACATCATATTAAGCTTGCTGTTGACTCCTACGTACATTTCATTGAAAAATGATATTGCTTCACCTTATGTATCAGAATCAGTTTGCAGAAAGCTTTTCTGCTGCAGAGATATCTATACTAAATTTGTATCACAGATTAAAAGAGAAGGAAATGTTTAAAGTGACATTAAAATTGAGCAGTAAATCTTTCACTTTAAAAAAAGAGGGGAAAAAGATATCTCATTTCTCATTTCTCATCAAAGGTAGACAACTAATTAGTCTCACTCCAATTAATACTTGTGTTATACAGAAGATGATTGATTCTGTCTAGATTTTTGTCCTTTGAACATATGGCAACAAGGAACATTGAAAGTTTTCATCTTTCATTTTTGTGCTGGTACCTTAAAGTGTGAATATATGGGTTATGCTCAGACAGTGGTGTATTATTTTGGCTGCAGAAATAAGTACATGATATTTAATCACTTTATTTCCATGCTTTTCCTGCTAAACAACAGGTCTTGGCCATGCAGAAAGAATATCGACCACATATACAGTCTACAGATGGCTTTTGAAAGCATATCCAGACTGGTGATTCCAGTGTGGAGAAGAGGACATAACAATAATGTGCACACATCAAATACAGGTTTAATGTAAGATGCAGACTAGACCTTTTGCAAGATAGTTGTTTAAAATAACACACACACAACTAGCCTTTCTTAATTTCCTACAGCCTGTCCCATTAGGCTGCCCTCTCCCCCAGCTCCTGCTCTCTTCCCATTCTAACAAGCCTCCTGCCCAAATCCCCACTCTGATGCACAGGCAGATCCTGATGTAGGCTTGACCAAGGAAGCTACAACCTCTTTCCTCAAATAACTTACGTGTGTTCTGCAGAAACTGCTTGCACACAGGCATGCACAGCAATGCAAGGTTGCCTGCAGTTGTATGAAAGCAAACCCACAGTGAAACATATGGAGCAAAATTGCTTGCAGAATATGGTTTGCAGTATGATGGAGTAAGGGCAATGGGTCAAGCTCTGGGAGCCCAGGTCCTACCAATGGAAGGAGGGGTGCTGGAGAAGCAGCTGTGGAGAAAAGTTGCAGCTTGTGGTTTTTAGAACATAGATCAGTTGCTAGTCTCTCCTTTCAAATGTTAACACCCTTTCAGCCTTCCCAACCCATACATTTGAGGGATGGTGATCTAGGAAAAGAGTTTGCTAAACTGTGTGATAATTTACCTTGGGAAAAGTTAAATATGATTAGCTTGAACAGGTGCATATTTTAAACTCTGTTGTCTTCATTGTGGGCTAGATTTTGTCAAGCCCACCGTGGAGCCTTTGCCAGCAACAAAGTGCAGATTTCTGACAAGAAGGATACACAACCAAGTTTGCTAAGTGAATGAATGCTGATCTTAATCTACCATCTTCTCTTATTTTCAGTTGATTTCTATAAGCTCTCTGCCTATGGCTGTCTACATTTTGTGAGTGTCCTCTATGCCATTTCTTTCTCTCTTAAAAAAAAAAAAAAAAAAAAAAAAAAAAAGAGGGAGAGTAGAGTTTTCTGAAGAACCGTGTAGAAACCAATTGCAAATTCATACACACAGATATCCTAAAAGGTGAGGGGAAGCAGGCAAAGACAGATCTCCCAGTGTGACTGAACACTAGTCCACTGCAGATTTCTACAAGCACTGGGCCACCTACCTCGGTGGCTTTCTTCATTTCTGTGATTCAGAAGTGTTCCCTGGAACAAGCCACAGCAGTGCTCTTCACTGACCGCTACTCTGCTGGCCTACTATGAAGGGAGAGGACTGATGAGAAGTGGATTTACCACAGCCAGAGTACTTTCTCATTTTGTATGCTTTCCTTTTCCACATGTACATGACATGTAGAAGGAGCACAGAGGCAGGCTGGTACTTAAATGTAGCTTCTCTTTGAGACAACAAATCTGTTGTCCCCTGTTCAGTGGCATCTTTACAAAATCTAACCTCAGCCTTCTCTGTAGAATGAATTAGGCCCATGATATGTGAAAGTGCTTAGAAAGGCAAGAGAAATCCACTCATCCTGAGAAGCAATAAACAACATAATTTGAACAGTATGTAATTGAACGATGCTACTACTGTAAGCATTTTCTGCCTTAGCTTGTAAATTAAATCAATTCCTGATAAATAAATACAAGAAAATCCAATATCATTACTTTACTTGCTCATATACCTTGATAGAGGAATATTTTTCTGTAACAAAGCACATTTTCTGCACTGCTGAACTACATTCATCTGAACAGGATCTGCCTGTTAGATTTATACATTTACTTGAGTGGGTGGCTTGCCTGCTTGAAAAAGGGAGTTTTGTGAATCATTAAAACAAGATAATCTCATAACCACAAACCACTGTCTAGGATTTTTATGGAACAATATGCATGTTAACAGAAGAGTCACTAATTTTCAAACATGATCATCAGTAAGTATTCATGTTTTTGCTTCATCAGTGGTTTATGGACCACTTATAGTGTTTTTGTGATTCACCTGAATCTGACAGGAGAGTACTTCAGTGACAGTAAGAGTGAACTGGATAGAAAACCAATATCCTTTCATTTTTTCCAGTATTTCCGAAGTACTTTTGTAAACCGCATCTTGAACGGCTCCAACTGTGAACAGTTTGTTGCACTGTGATGAGGCACTTTGCTTCCCTGGAATGAAAAGGAGCTTCAGGAGCCAGATCCTCAGCTGGTGTGAATATATGAATAGTGCTGAAGTAAATACACTGCCATTTAGGCTGCCTGCTGATGTTCCCTTTCATTCCCAGAGAGTGATGCGTGTCATCACACTCACACAAACCTTGCTTGGCTGACGTTACTCAAGATGCTATTTGCAAAGGAGGAGGGCTTTGCTCCCTGTAAGGTGAAAGGGGCAGTGGTTCTCTATCCAGTTTGTTCTCTCCACAACTGAAAAACTGTTCAGAAGCAACTGGCCCAAGCAAATCACTACAACATACTTTTACTTCCAAAGCAGAAAGCAATAAGCAGTTATTCAAAGGTACATCAGTAAAGTGAGGAGAATGGAACTCCAGCCATTTACTCTGGTTGAAAGTCTGCCATAGCTTTTAAGAGTATGTTTTTTATATCTGACCAGTTCTTCATTTTCCACACACTGACTTCTATTGCAAATAAGTTATTTTCCTGGTGCCCACCAAGGAAGTTCAGGGATCACCATGTACCATACATAACAAACACCGTACAGTGATTCTGTTATACTGAATCTAGGGACTGGAGTAGAGATAGCATTACATAAGGAGCTGGAAGGAGGAAAAAAGAGGAGTCACTGAATTATATGCAGCAAAAAAATACTGAAAGAGACCCCAAGGGAGCTCCTCAAAAAAAAAACAACCAAACAACCAAACAAACAAAAAACTAGACTAAGAAGATAATAACATAATGAGAAATGAAATAATGAAAGATGAGGAGAAGAAATGTGTTTACAGGTTTCTTTAGCAATAACTCTAGGAAGGCAAACATTTTTGTTGTTTTGTTGTTTGTTTTTTTTTTTTGGTGTGTGTGGTCAGCAGTACCAGTATCTCTAGCAAGAATGTTTTAAGTAAGGTAATGAGAATGTCCAGCAACGTTTTGCAAAATTAAAATTAAAAGACTACTAGGATCCAATCTAGTTTAAGAAAACTTTCCTCTATTTTTTAAACACTCTTGCAAATATGTATTTCTTTTAATTATGACTAACTCTGATTTAGTAAGTAGTCATACTACAAGTATCATTTTACTGTGATGTGTTAATCATAAACTTTTTTCATTGCTTTTAAAGGCATTAAATGACTTGTACATAAAACAAAACACAACAAAACAGAACACCACCAATTTCTTTACTTTGACTATAAAGTCAAGCTGATGACCACTCTCTGAAGGAAGAAGGTGTCTTGTGTCCTTGAAAGTAATGTATACATCAACACCTGAGGCTAGATGAAAGGAACACCATGAAGTATTCCACTACCTTTGAGAATCTAGGATCTCTTGGCTAATCTCTCCCAACTCCTATAGGTCTTCTGAGTATGAATTTGCACATAAAGCATGAGGATGTATCAAAATTGTTGAAGAAGCCTATATGTAAGCTTGGACTGGGCAATGGCACAGGTTGTCCAGAGAGGTTGTGGAGTCTCCATGCTTAGAGATATTCAAAAGCCATCTGGACAAGGTCCTGGACAACTGGCTTCTAGGTGACTTTGCATATGCACAGGAAGACCTCCACTATCCCCTTCAAATCTCAGTCATTCTGTGTGATTCTCTATGTGCACATTACATATTCAATTACTAGAAACGTGTAAGTGTGTGACAGAAGTCTACTGAACAAAACTTCACCACCTCAGTATCTTCTTGCTGCTATGGTTTGAGAAAAGTTCAAAAGACTGAAGTGCCAAAAGACATGACATGCATTTCTATCACAGCTACAAATTCCACAGCTACAGAAATAAGTATATACAATTAATTACTTTTGCCTGGCTGAAGGACAAATTAAAAGAATATCCTATATTATGAAGAGTCTTGGGTTACAGCTGGCGATCACACATAAATGTGGTAAAAATAAAACTGGCTTTTTCACTTCATTTTTTCTTTCAGTCTTTGAATCATCTAGCTAATAACACATTCAAAAACTATTAAAAGTTTAATGGAATTTACCATAAGTTACATGCAGACTTCTTTATTCCTAAAGGATGATTACAATTATTTGAATTCTTCACTTCATTAAAGATGTCTAAAATAAAGCCAAAGAAAGTGTGTGAACATTCTTCGATTTCTCAATTCAGATGTGAATACAACTTTGATTCTTCAGGAAAAAAAATGTTTAGTGAAGGAGAACTTGCTTTTAAAATAAAACTGATTCCTCTTTTCTTTACTAGATTATGCATTTTTGTTGGTTGAATGGATATGGATAGGGCAATTCATTGCTGGGGATTACTTCTTCAAACTGATTTGGTAGGTTTTCTGCATCTTTATAAATTGCTCAGAGACTACCACTTAATTAGAAGAGGTAAAGTAAACATACAAGCAGCTTGGTTCCATCTCAACAGTTAATATGGGGGTTGGATTCTGGTACAAAGACTGATAAATTTAGTTCCACGGTAAAAGTAGATGGTGGTAAACCAGAGTTTAATTATGACAATATCAAGTGTAATTTTGTTGATTTGTAATGGTATAGGAAATACGTATGTTGACAATAAAACAAGTTATAGCAACGTCTAACTTTTGTGAATCTTTTTACAAAATCTTTGCAATATGCTATGTCATAAAAAGCAATACTTTTGTACTGTAATATACTTACATAGTAATATAAAGGAATCAAATGACTGAAACAGGAGCTATGTGCAAATATGACGCAGGATAATAGTCCTTACCCTAAAAAATCAGTTCAGAGTCTGCAGAGGAACAAGAAAAGATGTGTAGAAGAAGGCAGTGAGAAGTGTGCTAACCCTGCATGCCAACAGATACCATGTGGTCTATGTTCTTGTTGCCATTGTAGCAAAAGAAAACTTTAAAGAGTACTTGAATGAAGAAAATAAAGCAATGAGGAAGACTTCAGCATCTTTTTCTGTATTGATTCTAACTAGTCATTACAAGCTAATCTCTTGGTACTGTACTTTCCATTCTCCTAGGGCTGTGATCTCTTATCATGGCTAAACACTGTGTTTTCCTCAGGATTTGATGCCATTGGACCAAAATCACAATTGCCAGGCATATCCAGAGTACTGATTTTCTTGGGGTTTTAATTTCTGAAATAGGGATCTTTCCGATGTATCTATGTGTTTATACACTTGTAC
This sequence comes from Aythya marila, assembly GCF_965140915.1. Lineage (NCBI taxonomy): Eukaryota > Metazoa > Chordata > Aves > Anseriformes > Anatidae > Aythya > Aythya marila. The sequence continues at coordinate 97,601,249 of NC_139044.1, read as the reverse complement.
ATAGAGCACATTCTTGTTTCTGGAGCTTATCCTTCACAGAATCAGGCAGATTTGCTTAAAAGTCCCAAGCCCCAAATTTCTGACTTGTACAAATCTGTTGTTCTTGAACATCCTTGTGTATGACTATTGATATTCTTGTGACCCAAATGGGTTCCATTAACTCCTTTTCCTCAGTCTCATTGTTGTGCTGTGTAGGTTCTGATTTAATCTTCATAGCACTTTGGTTTTATGATCCAGTTACCCTACAGCCTGGGGCCAGTGCTCACGGTGGCTGCTGCGTGGGTGTCTGTCATCAAACAAATCTGTTCATGATCTATCTGTAGTACAACCACAAAACAAGAAGACTGCCAAAAGGATTATAGGAAAACTACTCTTTAATTTTGATGGCAGAAATGATGTGCCGGTCCAGACATAAGAAATACACCACCTGTTTATTTTATCCAATACCTAGAAATGACCTCTGGCATACGGTCTGAGCCTTCCAGAATGCCCTTTCCTAAATGTGCCTTCTCTTTCAGTCATAAACTCATAGAGCACCACTCCCTCTCTTTTTTCTGTTTCTCCATTTATGATCATTCATGTCTCTACCAGAAGAGCATGTTTCTACAGTTCCTTCCCCAAATCTGTGATTTTAAAGACTGCACTCATATTTAGTTTCTATGGAATGTCTAAATTGCAGGATTAAGTAGAGATAAAACAAACTGCTTGGAATCAACTTGGCAGCATAACACATAGCTAAATGAAGGCTAATTTACTCAAATGAGAAATGGAGTATGTTAGTACACAGATGCTGTATGTGCAATGAATGATATCTAAGCTTCATTCTACCACATCTTATCTACTTTTAATCTTTTGATCAGTTGCTTTGTTTATCTTCCATACCTTTGTTTTACACAGGTAGATAGTTCAAAAGTTTGTAAATTCTCACAGTCTGGTTAGTCTAAACAGGTATGATGAAATGCACAGGACGTGCGTTAATATTGGCCACTTAAATTTGCAGGGAATGCCTGTTAAAACAAATCGTTTTTTTACGTTAGGGTTTAATGACTGTGTTGGGTCTGTCTGAGCTTGAGTCGCCTTTTCCCTGCAGCAGCCCATACAGTGCTGTGCTCTGCACTCGTAGCTGGAACAGCACTGATATCACTCAAGTGTTGTGTCTATTGCTGCATAGTGCTGTCATGGCATCAAGACTCCTTCCAAGCCCCCAAGAGCCAGCAGGCTGGGGGTGGGCAAGTGATGGGGAGGGGACATTGCCAGGGCAGCTGACCTAAACCAACCAAAGGGATATTCCATAACACCTGATGTCACACTCAGCAATAAAAAGGGCTCTCGTGGGGAAGGGGGCTGTTCCTCTTGCACAACCACTACGCGTTTTGAGGCCCTGCTTCCCAGGACGTGGCTGAACATCACTTGTTGATGGGAAGTAGAAAATAATTTTTTCCCTCTCTCTGTGCTTCCGAGTGGACTTATTGTTTCTTTTGTTTCTTTTTTCTCTCCATTCCCTTTCCCTTTAATTAAACCTTTCTCATCTCAAACCTCAAGTTCTCCGTGTTGTATTTTCTCCTCCTTTTTCTTTGAGGAGAGGGGGAATGAGAGAGTAGTTGTGGTGGAGCTCGGCTGCCCACCTGAGTAAAATCACCACAATCACTTCCCCTTGCAGAAGATTAAACAGGTAAACCAAGTCACTATTGTTATAAATGAAGTCTCAACTCAATCTGAATTTAGTAATATTTATACTTATAAAAGATATAAAAGCTATAAAAGGTATAAAAGGCAAGTAACAGCGCTGGGTGTGCGGGGAGTCTATGCTCCACCAACATGCACACATGAACATCAGACATTATAAATATATAGAACATTGCTTTACATACTAATCCCGAGTATGCCTATACATACATACAATCAGGAAAGGTAACAATCCTTTAAATTCCATGACTTACTAAACTCGAGTACACTTACGCATATGTACGATCAGAAAAGGTAACAAGCAATCCTCTAAGTTCCATGACTTAACAGTCTCCATTTTCCATTCCTTTTCTTGACTACAAACAAGTCTTCATTTTCCATTCCCTTTGAACAATATGTCTCGCTTTAAGTTGTCAAGCATCTCGGTCTTCAGGCCTTATGTATCCCATTCTTCCTGGGTCGAAGAAAAGCACATCCATCTCCTTTTCAAGGCCAATAGGCCTGGGTCAAAAGGCACATCCAGGTCAGCAGGGGGTGTAACAGCAAAAGCCCTCGATGGCTGTAGCAGCAGAGAGGCCCATGGTGTAGCAGTTGGATCAGTAAAGGAGCCCGCAGCTCCCTCACCATCTGGCAAACCACATGTTTGTGATTGTGGCTCCACAGGGCTCTTCAAGGCCTCAGAGATTGCTCGCCAGGTGCTGAGCAATTCCACTGCAACCTTGTCACTTTTAGTTGCAGAGTCCCACACCTTCACCTCGGTTTGGTCCCATACTTCAGGCTCATAAACTGTCCAATTGTTAATAAGGAGAATAAGCTGTAAGGTTACCAGGACAGTCCTTGTTCCTAAGGACTTATGATTCCCCATAATGTGCAACTGCTTACCAGCGAGGGGCAGTTGTGTGCACAGGTCCGCTTCTCTCAGCTCAAGCTTCTCTCCAGCTCCAGTGTGCCTATTTCCAGCGACTTTCTGTACGAGATTCTCTGAGCAGTTTGCTGAGTTTGGCCGAACCTATCTTCATGAGGCAATCAAAGTGCCTGTTCCCGTCCTGGTCTCCATTCTGCCAGCCTGTTCCTTTTCATTCCTTCTTTCTGCTTCTTTATTGATGACATAACTTCATCACATGGTGTTACTTTTTTTTTTTTTTTTTTTTTTTTTTTTAATCTTGAGGGCAGGCTCCCCTCTTATACCCTTCTCCCCACAGCAGTTCTTTTCAAAACAACTTTTCATTGGTCAAACAACTTTGCAAATAACAGCAACAGTAAACACCCAGAAACTTCCATGCCTTAATGGCTGGAGAACAAGAAACTGGAGACTGCATGGAGTCTCCTGAATCACCCTTCTTTGTTCCGTCTAAACTCTTTTACATACCTGATGGCCTCATCGTTAAGAGTCTAATGTTATCTCAACCATGGGGCTTTCCAACCCCCATGGCCACACTCCCAAATCTCCCCCTTCTTTATTAATATCAACCATTTTTTCGACATGAATTACCACTCCATATATAACACTATACATCACAGAAGCAAAAAGAAATACATAGTATTGTCACAAAGCTTTCAAATATATGAAAATGTTTTATGTTTCAAATTGTCTGCTCTTAGCAATGTCATAAATAGTGTTATTTTTGTGGTAAGATGTCCTGTTCTTATAGAAGCCTTTTGGATAAAGACATGCATCTGTCTTTTTAGGTTTCCTAAGAATGTTGGGCAGTTTTGATTATCAAAAATTTATTCTCAGTTGAGATTGTAGCACTTTTAGTTGATGATCATTACTTCGGTTATATATTACGTTCTTAATGGACTATACTGCTTGTGTGCTTTTGCTTTGTGATAAAGCCCTCTGAAATACTTTCTTTGACATTAATTACAGAAAGAGCTGAGTAAGTTTGGATTCTTATGATAAAATATTCAGAAGACAATGGGAACTTGGCCCTAAGTGTTGCAGATTTTACTCCACATTTTCAGATGATCGGATGTTCTTATTCCTAATGGAGTGTTCATTATTTGTTATTGCCACTTTCTCAAGTTGCCTGTCTGTTTTACTGAATGTGTTTCTGAACCAGCAGCTATCAATAAGGCTTGAAATAAATGTTTCTGTGCAAGGAGTCTTAACATTTCTGGAGACAATAAGTCTTGGGACCTTTCTGGTTTTGCAGTAATATTTCTGTCCCTTAGGAACACTGTGTAAAATTGAGGACTTGATTATTTCACTTCTGCAAATCAATGAAACACAGTCAAAGAACAGTAACAACAATGACTTCCCTGGAAATGCACTGCAAAACAAAGAAGGCTAATTGCTATTTTTTCCATTCATGTAGACTATACTTCAATTAATCTCTTCAGAGAATCCTTGAATATTAGTGAAGCTTCAATGTACACTCATTTTTGAACTCAAAGTAAAGTTCATCTTTAATTCCAGACCCACTGGCAATTGCCAGTAAGAACTTCTAAGCTTGGCCCATGCCTGCAGTTAAAGGACCTGAAAGGAATCTTTGCAGAATCAGGTGCTTGGTGATCTTTTGCAAAACAAGCTCACCTCTGACTTGAACCACCACTATTTTTACACAGCTAACTTGTGAAACTACCTGGCTGCTTCTGATATGTTGTTTTAGCTTGCCCAGCTTAACTCTGTTGAGCATACACATGCACATTACAGAGGACCAGTGGGAGGGGAGGAGGAAAGGGGAGAAGGATGCAGCACTAAATCACATATTTCCATACATTTGCATTTTGATGCACGTTTTTTCATATGTTAATGGACCTTAATGAGCAAAAGGTTACCACATCAGTCGGGAATCTTCCTTCAGCTGTTTTTTTCCTTTGTGTTTTCTAGCTTTCATCCCTTATCTCCCTTGCTTCTGCTAGCTCAAGGCTACCAGTCTCCCTGTTTTCTTCAAGGTTTCCTCGTTTTCTTCAGTTTAAGCACATAAGCACTACAGCACTAAGTGACAAGCAGATGATCTTTTTCCTGGCTTCCTTCCCATGACTATCTGCTTAGCTGAAAGCAGAAGGAAGACTGACCCTGAGAATGCTATTGCGGGAAGAAGCCATTTGCTTATAGATCAAATATAAACACAATTTAAGATGTAACTTGGGGATGCTGTTTCAAGTACACTGGGAACACTGAGTACTCCACCACTCTGCCTACTTTTAGGGGAAGCTAGATATGTACCACCAATCCTTTCCCATATGCTAATGTGCAGTCTGCTGCCAAAAGGCAACATCAGCTGGAATTGTTACATTTTCTAGAGTTAATTTTCTATGCTGAAAACAAACAAAATTAACTCACCCTAAAATGCGAGTCTTTCCTAAAAGTATAACTGATACTAGCATCCAAACACTCTGATTCCAGTGGCTACACAAATTCAAATAGCTGATCAAGGGTGCCTTTATTGCACCTCTTGGAGACTGGAGGTTTCAAGTATTCTAGTTGTGTGTCAGAAGTCTCTCAGTTTGTGGTGTGTTGGCCCTGGCTGGCAGCCAAGGACCCACCATTTTTCCCTTCCCTCTCTGTGGGACAGGGGATAAAATAGCAGGGAAAAAACAAAAACAAAAAACAGAATGAGAAAACACATGAATCAAGATAATGACAGGGAGATTATTTACCAATTACTCTTGAGAACAAAACAGACTTCATTTGGAGAAATTAACTTTTTTTTTTTTTTTTTTTTTTTTTTTTTTTGGCCAGTTAGTAGAAATATTTAATTACTACTTGTGGTGGTTTTACCCTGCTTGATGACTTAGGCTTCATTTGCCAAAGTTGTCACTCAGGACTGCTGAAGCAGGATTTCTGGATGCCAGCATCAGCTTAGCTCAAGTCATTGCTGTACTTGCCCACTTCTTGTGAAGTTGACCTGTTGTTTGTTCTGAAATGTCTTCATACAACACACAGCTTTGATCTCCCTGAGGCATGCACCTGATATCCCCTTTCTTTGCATGTTATATATGGAGTGGCACTTTGTGTCAGAAAAATGGTTGATATTAATAAAGAAGGGGGAGATTTGGGAATGTGGCAATGGGAATCGGAAAGCCTCGTGGTTGGTGATAGCATCAGACTCTTAACAATGAGGTCATCAAGAATATAAAGAGTTTAGAGGAAATAAAGAAGGGTGATTGAGGCGATGCCCTGCCATCTGGGGTTGCTTGTTTTCCCCTCTGTTAAGGCACGGAAGTTGCTGGGGGGGCTGCTGGTTAGTACTGTTAACATTTATTGTTTAATGTTATATGATAATAGTATTATTAGTATGGTTTCAAGGGTTAATGAAACGTGGGAAAAGCAATCATGTTTTGTTGCTTTTGGGAACCTTGTGGTGGGCAGAGCATGTGCAGAAGAAGAGGGAGACAGTCAAAGCCGCTCCTGCAGTCTGGAACAAAAGGTTGCTAATGGTGATGGGGAAACTGTGAGCCTTTCACCCACAACGACCACCACAAAGAAAATTATAATATGAAGCGGGGATAGGATATACGTATGTATAGGCATACTGGGGTTTCTTGTAAATATGTAACAGCAATGTCCTATATATATTTAGAAAGTTCGATGGTTGGGTGTGCATGTTGGTAGAGCATAGACTCCCAGCGCACCCAGCGCTGTTTACTTGCCTTTTATAAATATTCTTTTATGTTACTAAAGTCAGAGTGAGTTGAGACTTCATTTATAACAGCATTACCTACCAGGTGTATCCCGGTCTCTGGGCAAAGACAATCCCATGAGTGGGTTACCTTTTCCCAAGGCAGGAACAAACCACACTGCCTTCCCCGGCTTCTTCCCTACACACATCAAGGGGATTTAACTCCTCCCACATTGTGTAGGGGTTTTGTTTCAGTAGGACCAGGATGATTTCCAGATCCTCTAGTATTAACTAGCCAAGTGGCTTCTGGTAAATTCTGGTGAAGTCCCAGTGTTTCCATGTCCCAGCGCCCAGTCTTTAACCTTTGTACCATAGTACCATTAGTTTATCATTTAACCATTGTACCTCTCAACTTTTCCAGAGACTTGTGGACGATAGGGGATGTGATGGAGATATGATAATACCCATTCAGTGCTGTGCTTCTTGGCCCAGGAGGTTACAAGATTATTTTGGAAGTGACTCCCATTGTCAGATTCAATTCTTTCTGGTGTACTGTGATGCCACAGCACTTACCTTTCCAGACCCAAGATTGTGTTTTGACAGTGGCATGGTTTACTGGGTATGTTTCTAGCCACCCAGTAGTTGGTTCTACCATGGTGATTATCTGGCACTTGCCTTGGTGGGTTTGTGGGAGTGGTCCAGTGTAGTCAATTTGCCAGGCCTCAGCATATCAAAATCCTGTGGTGGGGTCATTGGCGCTGGCTAGAACCGTCTGTGTCTGGCATGGGGCAGCCCTGGCCTCTCCATCGTGCTATGGACACACAATACACAGTTAAATTAAAACTAGTGTACAATAATCCTGTTTGCATTTCATTTGAGAATATTGGGATACTGGGTACAGGATGAATGAACTTCTGCTCCAGTTTTAAAAACAAAAATGCATGAATGTTGCATAATGATGTTTGGCAGTCATCTTGAAACCATCATAGTACAACTATGGGTGAAAGTACATAGGGGTGCAGTGAGATTGGAGCTGTTCTTCAGAATGAATGCATCAAAAGGCATCAGTGTTTTCCACGCTTGAAATCAGTGCTTTAAAAGCATGATTAACTGGAACAAGAAAAAAATTAAACAAGGGGAAAATCAGATATGATGGACAACCCTGATTAAATAAAAAGCGTGAAAACTTATGTCTCTTACCCATTGTGTCTTTTCTTGTCAGATTGAGTCCTTTAGTTGTCTCTCCAGTCTAGTTATTATCAGTGGGTTTCTTAAAAAGAATCACAATCAGTGTCCTGTGGATTTTTAAGGAAATATTCTTTCCATTACTTCAGAGTCTTGGTTGTTGCACCCTGCTGCTGTCAGGCCCCTCCTCCTGTCAGTATTCAGTCAGTCTGCATGAATGTGTCAGGTTCTGCAAAAAATAGAGTGGGTAGCAATTCAAGTGAGTTTTGTATTATTGTATCAATGGCTCAAAAGAAAAGCTGAAAGACTTAATGGAATATTAAGGTTTGGTAGAATAAAAATGACAGCTTGACATGTTCATGGAATCAGTTAAGATTGGAAGGGACCTCTGGAGATCATCTGGTCCAACTACCTTGCTCAAGCAGGGTCAGCTAGAGCAGGTAATCCAGGACCATATCCAGTTAGGTTCTGAGTATCAGTCCACATCGCTGTTTACTTGTCTATACCATACTTTGGAAGCTTGTCTATGACAATATTATAGGAGATAGTATCAATAGCTTTCCTAAAGTCAAGATAAACAACACTCACTGCTCTCCTCCATCAAGCTAATCACCTCATTGTTAAAGACTATTAGGTTGGCTACACATGATTTCCTGTTTGCAAGTCCTTGCTTACTACTCCTAATCACCTACTTGTCCTTATCGTGGCTGAAATGGTTTCCAGGAGCAGCTCTACCCTAATCTTCAAAGAGACAGAGGTGAAGCTGACTGACCCGTGGTTCACAAGATCTTTCTTCTTTTCCTTCTTGAAGACAGGAGTGACATTTGCTCTCTTCCAGTCTTCAGGAACCATAGTTCTCCAAAGATAATCGAGAGTGGCCTTGCAATGGCAACAGCCATCTCCCTCAGCACTAGTGGGTGCAACCTGTCAGGCCCCATGGACTCAACATTTCTGCAGTCTATTTGTCCAGGTGGGCCTTCTCCTTCCCCACAATCACATAGCATCTTTACAGTCTTCCTTGGTCAGCTGTCCCTTCTTCCCTGTCCTTTATGCACCCTTTTTACATCAGAATTTAGTCAGGAGCATCTTGTTCATCTATGCAAGTCTCCTGCTGCCTCTGCTTGATTTTCTCTTTGTTGGGATGGACCATTCTTGAGCTTGTAGAAAAGTGATCCTTGAATATCAACTGATATTAGATACATTTGAGGAATAATCTTCCTCAAACTGATGCAGAAAAAGGTTATCAGTTTTATATATTTAGAATGTTTTGTATTAACATGAGTTAAAATGGTTTAGTCTGGTATAGACAACCCTGATTAAATAAAAAGTGTCAAAGTGACATGGTTGACATCGTACCTTGGGAAGAAATCCTGAAGCACAAAGGAGTCCAGGAAGGCTGGACACTCCTTAAGAAGGTGATCTTAAAGGTGTAGGAGCAACTGTTCCCATGTGATGAAAGATGAGCTGGTGGGGAAGGAGTCTGGCCTGGCTAAACAGAGAGCTGTGACTAGAGATCAAGGTAAAAAAGGGCATTTATGACCTTTGGAAGAGGCAGGCCACTCAGTACTACAAAGATGTTGCAAGGCTATACGGGGAGCAAATCAGAAGTGCCAAAGTCCAGCTGGAAGTTAATCTGGCTACTGCTATTAAAGACAGTAAAATGTACTTCCGTAAATGTATTAGCAACAAAAGGAGGAAGAGATGGTAAAATTTTGTAACAACAAAAATATATTATCATTTATTTTCAAGAGATTAATAGGGATAGATATTACATGTGAGAATATTAAAAGTACTATTTAAGGAGATGTCTTTAGCTAATTAAGTAAAATACTCATTTATTAATATTCGAACTTCAGAAAAAATGGATAGCTGTGACTGTGATTTTGGGAGTTAAAAGAATTTAAGCTGTGAACTGGCTTCTGGACATTAATCCTCAGAAAAATGATTGGGATTTAGAGCTTACTGAAGAATTTTAGTGCCTAAAATATAATTATAGACACATAGTAAGAACTGCTTTTGGATGGATTATGTATATTTATGTTGAAAATTGTGGTATCAAATATGATATCCAATGACATACTAATTAAGACGTTTGACCTATAAAACAAACAAGAAATGTATTAGATGAATTAAAGCTAGTCTACTGCAACTGTCTAAATTTACTTGTTATTTGTTCCAAGTTACAGAAGAGTCTCCTTGGACTACCATTTCAGTTTGTATTTATATAGCAATTTTCATGATGACGATAGTGAAGCAATTTAACAGAAAATATTATCAATGGCATGACTATTGATGGAAGAATAAGTAATGAGAACTGCATGTTCTCATACAGGAATATAAATTGTCAAGTTAAGTGTTCAAATGCCAACAAAAGACACTTCAATGCTGAAAAATATGTTATTTTAGGTAAAATGCAGATGGTCTAAAGGAGGTGAATATAAATCTTGGAAAACAGGGCTTCAAGATACCAGAAATAGCCAGCTCCTCATGTTCTCCACAGTATAATGTTGGGTTCAAGAAGAGCTAATGTGGTCCTTTTCTAAGGAGTAGGTAAGGAGTAGAAATAGAGTCATGAGTTTGCCTCTGGCTGCAGCACTGCTAAGGCTGAAATGACAATCTGCCTCTGTAATATAAGGGGGATGCATGGAGACCATTTGAAGGAGAATACTCAAAATGAACTATCAATTGGAAAACAATGTGGAACTTAAGGCACTCAGCCTATTGTACTTATTGGAAAGCAGGCAGAAAGATCACTTCACACAAATGACTTTGATGTTTGGAAACTTTCTAACTTTCCTAGAAAAATCAAAACAGGACTCAATGTCTGAAAGTAAAATTTAGACACAATTTTGGGTCTTCAGGTAAGATTAATTTTATCTGTGGTGTGGGTAATTAATCAATGGGGAGATGATGGAATCACTATTTTTCAGAGAAATATAACAAGTTTGGATAGTTAAAAATAATGATAAATAAAAGATTTGATATATATATATATATATATATATTCATTTTATGAGAGCATTCATATTTCCCAAAGAATTTCAATTCAGCATTAGGGCAAACTGGATAAGAAAATATTGTTTCTAATATTTTCTTTTGAAGGAAGGCTTTCCTCTAGGCACAAGCAAGCAGGTATTTTGTTTATATGTTTTATTTGATTTTGTTTTCCTCTCTCTCACCTCAGAAGTAACAAAGACAGTGTAAGGCAGTGCCCTGAGGTGGATTGGGTTGCCTGTCTGGGGAATAAACCAATCATTCGTATTCAGAAAAATACAGCCTGAGCAACTGTCATTGTTGGAATCAGGAAGAAATATTCTTGCCATTCAGATTTACAGAGCTGTAGAGTTCCTCCTTTTTTATTCTCCTTGGCAACATGAAGCAAAGAGCACCTGCAGGATTACCAAGATGTATGCCATTTATTTAGTTCTCTTCTATTTTGGGGTCCTGAAGTTCTGCTGCTGTACCCTAAGGTTCCCTGCCTCCCTACTTGTGCTATATAGCAGTTCCAGCTTCTGAGGATGAAAGGCTTCAACATAAAGCATCTTTTTTTCTTTTCTTTTCTTTTCTTTTCTTTTCTTTTCTTTTCTTTTCTTTTCTTTTCTTTTCTTTTCTTTTCTTTTCTTTTCTTTTCTTTTCTTTTCTTTTCTTTTCTTTTCTTTTCTTTTCTTTTCTTTTCTTTTCTTTTCTTTTCTTTTCTTTTCTTTTCTTTTCTTTTCTACTAATAAGAGTGTTGCTGGATGAAAATAAATGGCCTGTGATATCCAGGAAATCAAGCTAGATGATCTGAAGATCCCTGAAGCCTCAAATTCTATGAAGTGATGGAAGTAGTACATAAAAGTACAATAAGGCCCATTTCTTTAAAAGGCGTATGAACCACAGGATCCAAACTCTTCTCCTACCCTCCCACTTCTCTCCAAAGCCCTAACAATTAGAGGGCAGTGTAAGCAAAACTTCTATTTAAGTCATCATCATCTATTTGCATATGTATTCACAAGGCTAAAACATTAGTGGATAGCTTATTAAGCTTAACCATCAACCCATGTCTGATCAATGGCTTTTCAAATGGCATTGAAATAAAGGAGTTTGCAGAAGAAAATGCTATCAGTGATCTCAGTAACAATTTTTCCTGCATCAGTAGGATGCAATTGTTTAGAAAGTTCCCTGTTTGGGTGTTCATCTGTGAACAGGGAGATCACTATAAGGCATCAACATCTATAAGTTTAGAAACTGAGGTTTCTAATTAAATGTTAACTTTGTTTGCCTTGGGCTTGGAAAAGAGATAAGAAGCTGCTTCATGCCGATAAACAAATATGCATACAACACAATGGGACCATGAGATCACTAACTTTGCTTTGCAATATGTGAAATTATTACTTTTTCACTTCATTTAAATAAGAATCATAATACCTAATAGAATGTCTGTTTACACAGGTCTAGGGTGTGCTTGAGGTTACAGTGACGAAAATGAAAAACAAACTTTGTAAGGTAGTCTGTTTGTTTCTTGGTAAGTAGTGACAGATAATCATTACCATACTATCAGTGGGTGACCTGTAAATTAACTGTAAATCCCTGTCTTTCATGAGCACTAGAGATGATGTACATGTATAGGTAATGTAAAGATCTTAGCTGAGAAGTCTCTCCTCCCAAAAGATTGCTCCCTCCTCACCAGTACTGCCCTTGCATCTGAATCTCTCTGTTTACTGCAGTTCTGTGCAGGTTTTCTAAGGATATGTCAGTCTTCAAGACTTATTTACAAAGGTGCTAACTCAGATTTGTATTTCCTTTACAGAAGAATTCAAATTGGAAACTTCCGTGTAAGTGGCTGCTCCGTTAGTTTGTGTTTTCTGCTGGGTTTGGAATGGATTTTTGAGAACTAAAGCTTACAGTCCCCAGGTGAAATTATATAAGTGCAAACATTCAGTGTCTTTTTCATTGAGAAGAGTGGTTCAGCAATGGAAAAGAAAACAAGAACAAAAGTCAAACACTGAATAAAGAAGCATCACTTTGTTCTTTTATTTATGTTGCTTTAGGCAGTCACGAATGCTTTTTCAACTTAGTTTGATCCAAGAAACTATTTCACTTGAATGGTTTTGCACATTACAAAAGCCGTAAAGAAAAAAAGAAACTGTAAGTAGAGGAAATTATTTTGTATCCTGTCCTTCTCTGAACATATATACAACCCCTTTTGGGAAAGGAGAGGAGTTTTAAAGCATAGGCACCTAGAAAGTGAATTTATCTGTAAGGCTGGTAATTGGACTTAAGAAAAAAGAATCACTTCTTTTCATTTGTTTCCTTTCTTTTTCCAGCCAAAGGTTATGGTGTCAAGCCATGATGAAAGCATGTATAAAAGAAAGTGTGGCACATACAGGACAAACATATGATCAGGCCCAGTTGGCATGGGTTTATGAAAGACAAGTCCTGACCTTGCCTCTCAAATACTAGATCTGCTTCTAAGACAAGATGATGTGCTTACTATGAAGGAAAGGCTGTTAATGCTGTCTACCTAGGCTTTAGTAAAACTTGTGACACTGTTTCCCACAGCATTTCTGCAGAAATGACTGCTTATGGCTTGGACAGGTGTACACTTCACTGCATAAAAATTGGCTAGGTGTCAGAGCCTAAAGAGCTGTGGTGAATGGAGATAAATCCAGTTGGTGGCCAGTCAGAAGTGGTAACCCCAGGGGCAGATGTAGATGTCTACAATAGACATCTAACCAAAGCTGAATTGTGGCCTACAAGTCAGACATCTTTTTCCCACATTGACTAGTTAATGAGATAAAGCCAAGGAAAATTTCTGCATGCTGAAAGCAGATTGTATGAGTTGTCAGAGCAGGCATGTGTTTGACTTGAATTAGCTCGATCATTCTCAAACCACTTCTCAAATTATTTATTGGCATGGTTCAGGGGTTAACATGGGCCATGGGCCATTCTCGGTAGAGAACTTGCAGTCAGCTATCTTATATCGGACAATAGGATGATTTTGTAGAATGGATGAAAGCTGTTATGCCTAGACAGGCCTCTATACTTACAGTACTTCTGTACTAGTAAAATCAGGGTTTAAGTGTGGTCTATGAATTGAGCTCTGTTGTCTACAAACACTACTCATATTCAGGAAAATTTCCAAGATCCAATATTCATCTTAGAATCATAGAATCACATAATGGTTGGGTTGGAAGGGACCTTAAAAATCATCTAATCTTCTAAGATTAATTCTGATTCAGAGAAAGAGACTGATAGGCAATTAGCAACTGTTTAGAAGGTCCAAATTACAATATCCAAATTACAGCAGACTCCTGTAAGCATATTAAACTGGATTGTTGATCTTTACAATACCTTCCTCTAGAATAGACTCAAGGCACTTCATTGCCTCTCTGTCGGCCTTTTTGTTGCTCAGTTCAGCTGATATGAGGTCAGGTTTCTGTTTTATCCTATAAATATATTCACAGGGGATTTTAATGGATTCCTCCATATTTCAGTTCCTTGTTGTAGACACACATCTGGTGCTAAGACAACTGTAGAATATTTGTATCTAAAAATAATTCAACTTAGTTTACAGATAAATGTGGATTTCCTACAGAGATGATCAGAGATGATCCTTTATTGTCCCAGGACTTTTCTTGTCAAATATCAAGGGTTTATTGCAAGCCACAGGTATTAAATTTATTCTAATATGTTTAAATAATGGCAACAGAGTATTCATTTTGCTCACTGTACTAAAAAATTGCTGAACTGCTTTCACCCAAGTCATACAAAAATGCCTCAGGCAAAAAGCAGAGGTAGAAAACGCCATAATGAAGGTTAAAAATTCAGTAAATTTTAGTGCAAGTATAAACAAATAATTTTCAAACATAAAATCATACAGTCTTAGCTGTTGAGTTTGCAACATAAAGCTTTTTCAGTAATAGGTAAATTTACCACAGAGATTTTCTTTTGTTGCACTTGAAGCTAATCTTAACCCAGATGAGTCCTAAACAATAGGGGCTTATATCTGTTTCATGCCACTGAAAACACAGTAAGAGAAAGGTGAATTTATAAATAGCAGGATGACTAGAAGCAATCATTGTGATGTAGCTGAAAAAAATAAATGTGATCATGGGTGCTGTCAGTTGATGTGTTTTTCCAGGAAAGATAAAGTATTGTTAGCTAAGATAATGGTAATATCTGTTTGTTCTGGTTATATGTATTTAGTAAGGATGGTCCAAGGATTCTGAGATGGTAAAAGGGATGCAAAAATATTTCATAAGGAGGTAAAAGAGCAAATGTGTGTGTGTTTAGACAATATTGATATAGGAACAAAGAGGTGTTAAAGGGCTATGAATAAATTTATGCTATAAATTGGAGAGTCTTGTCATCACAGGACTGAGATTCTGGGATGCTCCATTACAAATAGTATGGGAAATCTGAGTTAGCTCAAAGGTGGATTTTGGTCAATTTATCAGTGGGGTTATCTCTGATAGTAGGAGACTAGATTTTATCTAGAAGATCTCTTCCAGTCCTGTGGATTTTTAACCCGGCGTAACTTCAGTACTCAGGGGAAATATTCCTTGCAGACTGCCAATATGTACAAACTAGGAAACAAAAACACGCTATAGAAAGTGTTCTGTTTTCTTTCAGGTATTTCCTGTAGCAACCCCTTTCATCACAGCCAACATGTTGACTGCAATAGCAATATTGAATGCAATAGCAAAAGCATCAATTAATTGAAAGTGTTCTTAAACAACTGGACTTTTTTCCTCCAGCCTCCTAAGAGGCTGCAGCAATCCAGCTCAGTCAGTATCATTAGGGTTTCAACATCTTTGAAAGAAGGTTGAAAGGACTTACGAGGAATTTACCAGACAACTCTTCTTACACGTGCTGGCTTCTAACTATAGGCTTTCTAACATGAGAAAGGTTATTGCAGCAAATGTTAAATTAGAAATCACAGCTCATAAATAGTATATATACATATTAAAGAAATTGATAGGGAACCATGCTATTATCAGTGGTGCCCAGTGCCAGGGCAAGAGAGAATGGGCACAATCTGGAACACAAGAAGTTCTGACTAATTCTCAAGAAGAACTTCATTACTGTGTAGGGGTGGAACACTGACACGGATTGCCCAGAGAGTCTGTGGAGTCTCCCTCCTTAGAGATCTTCAAAAGACAATTGGACATGTTCCTGGGCAACCTTCTCTGGGTGGCCCTGCTTGAGCAGAGGAGTTGGATCAGATGCCTCCAGAGGTCCCTTACCTTAAACATTCTGTGATTCATGGAAACTGGGAAATGCAAAATATTCAGAACTGAGGGATGTCCTTAGTGAATTTTTCCTTTCCCCTACATGTATACTCAGAGGAATGTGAGTGAGCAGTTTAAACCCTGTGAGGATGAAAATAGGAAGTTGTGGAACAGGGAGGAATGGATGTAGAAAAGTTCAGAAAGAGCAAAATTGCCAGAAGGGTAGAGATAATCAGCTGCATAAGAATTTATAAGGCTTGGTGCTTTTCTCCCTCTGTCTCCACTTCCTGCAGAAGGTTGAGAAAGTACCATCCTATCCTCTCCAAAGCTGTGAGCATCCTCTCTCAAGATGAGGAAAAATGAGGCAAATGAGGCAAAATGTTAATGGACAGTGCAGAGTACAGAAAAAGGCAGAGAGAAGCTGGCAAACCCTCTGTTGTACACAGGGAAAAGATACAATGGAGCAGGCATCAGACATGGTCAGGTGCAGTAGAAGCTGCAAGTCAAAAAGGACTCTAGCATGCATATGGTACTTGCAGCACAATTTGTTCTCTACTTGTGGCTTCCAGGAGTTTCATTGCTAGAGGGATTTGTTTTGTGCAGCAAACTCAGAGCAGACATTTAAACTTCTACATTAAATAAAATATTAAACATTATATTATATTATATTATATTATATTATATTATATTATATTATATTATATTATATTATATTATATTATATATTTTTTGAGCTGTGCAGTTTCCTTTCTGACAAGACAGAACAGATGTGAACAGATGGGCCAGGACTGAGCATCTTATACATGAAGGCAAGTAAACACTGGTGCACAGATCTGCAGACATACAAAGTGTTGTTTTTTTTTTTTGTTTTTTTTTTTCTACAATACCTCATTAATATTGGCCAGTTCCTGCTTAAGAAGGTATGCAGTATGCAAGTATATGCAAGTATAAGGCTAGGTGTTGCTGAGTTTGACTCTCCTGCAGAAGAAACACTACCATGCTAGAGCAGGCAAGTACCATGGCAGTCAGGGAATTAGAATCCTAGAGCACAGCAGAGGCTGTCCTTACTGGGGAGTCCAGCTGCAGCCTGCAAGATCGATGAACACTTTTGCAAAGCTGCAGAATATGCCAGCAGGAATCTACATCTCCTCCGCATTGCTTTGCAACTCTCCCTCAGCCAAGGTCATGTGCTGGAATATAAAGCATGTAGACTTTATATAGACTGCTGCTTTCATTCCTCCAACAAAATGATGAACATCTAAAAGTGATTATAGGTAAAGCCAAGAATTTAATCTGAACCAAAATAAAAACTGTTTTACACTATTTTTAGGGTTTTGTAAAATGTAATTAGGTATAGGTGAATTTTGTTGTTAAAACCTTTTTTCAAACAAAAATTGAAAACACATATTTTTCACCAAGAAAAACGGTTTCATTTGCTGCTTTTTCTATGCATTTTTAAAAAATTCATTTTCCTAAATATGGCATATGTTTATAACTATTAGAAACCAATTTCTGAATTTTGTCCGAAGCTTTAGTAAAGATCTACCAAAGTAATACAAATCCCTGCAGACATTGAGAATGTAAACAATCTGATTTCATAAGAAAATATATTGCTTCTGAAATCTTTCTCCTCACTTCATCAGTTCATTAAATCCATGAGTATATTCAGTTCCCATCCCAGACTGTAGGAACAGCTAATATTTGTTATTTCAGTGTTTGCTATACTAACTAGCTGTTCAAGTTCTATGTGATGTTTACAGTTAGAAGCAGAAATAGTAGTACTAGCTCAGGTACAACTCTAGAGGAACTGCAGATACATATTTATTTTAATTATAATTACTGAAAGATTACTGTAATGGCAGGAAATTAACGTATGTGTTTATACCATACACAAATTAAAATTTATCACAAGGTACTGAATGTTGACATTTGTCACTCTCTGGAAATAGATTTTTTTTTTTTTTTTTTTTGAGCAAAAAGCATAAATTACAGAGTGAGCTGGTATGCTCAGTATGATGTAGTAGCATATGACCATTTCATCAATAATTTCTATATCACTTATTCAATAAGGAGAGAAGAGAAAGAAATGAATCATCTACAGATTTGATAGATTGGGACTTTACTAATTCAGCAGCATTTCAATTCAAAACTTGCTATCAAAGCTATCTGAGAGAGAAGTGGAAATTTCCTCCAAGTCAATGTACAGCCTGTAGCCCATACCCCCACTGCAGAATTCTGCTGGAGACCGTACTGAAACACACTGCAGTAGAATAGCAACTGACTAAAGCTCATTATATGAGATTTGTGAATCAGTTTGATTATTATTTTTTAATTTTGAAAAGGATCTGTCATCTAGCATAATTTCTGCCTACTCACTATAATTAAGTCCAAACCCAACAACCAAAAAAACCCATCAGAACAATACAACCAAATCTGTTAAAACATGTTAAAAGCAAAAATTCCTGGCTATGTAATTCAGTTAAAGCTGTGGCACTTTATTGTGCACTTGGGAGAGATTTTTATTAGCTCATGTAGTCAGAGACAATGGTGATTACTGATTATCACCTAATTAGAATATAAAAGTTGAATTTTGATTAGGTTACACTTAAAAAAAATCCTTAATGAACTATAAGACTAGTTTCAAATTTTAATATTCTTTTGCAACCAGATGATTCCTTTATTCTTTGTCCACCTCTATCAGTGTGATAGAAGAAAATAGATTAATATGAGAGAAAATATGTTATTTTTACAATTGCATTCATTTTCCCCTTAAGGTGTTTCTATTGGTAAGTTATGAAGACTGTTTTTAAGTACCAAGCACTTTGCATATGAGTTATTTTAACTGTTATATTATTGTATAACATGTGCATACTACATTTTTTTCCCCAGAATCTAAGGATGCTTAGAAAGATAAAAAAGGCTTTTTATACTGTACTTATGGTTACTTCCTACTTACTGCTCTATTATTTTACCTTAAATTTTGCTTCTTCTTTTTTTTTTTCTTTTTTTCTTTTTCTCAGACATGATGCTTTGACAGAGATTTCACACATTAGAGATTTTCACACATAATAGATGTTCACCATCGTACTGCTACTGCTGAATTTGCTTATATGAACTATGTCTATTAGAAGATCTTTTTTTTTTTTTTCTCTCTTTTTTTTTTTTTTTTCTTAACAATAAGGTCTTTTATTGTGACATACTGTGAGAGGGTAAAATGGAAGGCTTAAAAACTTTATCATGTGTTCCTTGTGGTCCTTCATGGATTGGATTCTCCTGGTTAGAACTCAGAAAGATAACAGTTGAGCAAACACTTCTAAAAGGGAAAAACTTACTTTTATTATAGTCTTGGTTTGGGCATACTTACTTGCAAATATTGAGCCAGTACATCAAAACCAACACTCCTACATGTGTGGGGATGGAGTTCTTTGTCCTGCCAGTCAGGCACCTTCACCCATTGTGAGGGTGTTTAACAGTCTGGCAGAGTATATGCAGCAGACAACCTTCACGTCACCAAGAGGTTGAGATCTGTGGATTACCAAAACAGAGAACAGGTTGGTGTGAAAGACCCCAATAATGGCCACAACTTTTGACAAATGTCTTTGATTAAGGTTAAAAGATTAGATAACATATGAAACCTAATGAAGCTACAGTGCAGAACTAAAACAATCAAACAAAAAAGCCTAAATAAATATTTATTTTATTCAAAGTAGACTGAGAAGAAATGCAAAATATTTTATTTCATAGAGCATAACAACAAATTCTTCTATAACAGCTGGCATGCTGGTACTCATTGATACCTACGATGATGGAAATAATGTTCTTAAATTTTTAAATTGAAGCCTTCAGATTTTTCTTTCAGCTATTCAACTGAAGTTTATAGTACAGTTTATAGTATAGCTTAACATGTTTATAGTAACTTTTGAATTACAGTATCAGTTTATAGTACTTGAGAGCTTTCATTCTAGATCAGATACTTTTTCATCAGAGTCAATTTTTCATCAAGATTGCTTCTCCTAAATTTCAATTCTGCTCTCATCATTTCATGAGGGAAACATTTCCCTTTGCATGACTTTAATATCTTTTCCTATATTGTGGCATCAAAGACTTATTTTATATTACCATAAAACACCCAGTTTGTTTTTTTGACAATCAGTTTATGATGTTTCCATTTGCAGAAGTACTTCTTTAGTCACTATAGGAAGCTTACGTTTAAACTATCATCTAATTTTAAAGGCTATTAAAATTTGACTTTCAATGTTTTGCTCCTTTGAGGTCTCACATAGGATATAAAACAATAGGAAAGTTTCTGGCTGGACTTATAACTGGCTGAATAAACAAACAGTAATAAATAAAATGTAAAGAAACCTTTACAAGTTAAACAAACAAACAAACAAACAAAAACCTTTACCTTAAAAAGTCTAGCACTGTAGAATTCACCCTAATACCATGTGGCACAATCAGATATAGCAAACAGGAAAAAAAAAACACAAAACAACTTCAGAACATTGCAGTTTCCTTTCTTCAAGATTTTTTAAAACTTTGGCCCTGATTATTCAGTTACATAACTCTTGAGATATCAGTTGATATTAATACTGTTTTGACTGCTAATCAGGATTTTTTGGCGTTAAGTACAAAAGGTAAAGAACAGTCATAATAAGTGTATGTACTGACATAGTACATACATGATATAAAATTCTGTGCCGTTTTATCCAAGATTTTCTAATGCAATCTTTGAGCTTGCTACTACATTGAAATGATCCACAAAGCATAATGTGGATATATTTGCTTTAACTGAAGATGGGTAAATGTACTGGTCAGTGACCTGATTTAAAAGCTATCGAACTGGAATTAAAAACAGATCTAAATTAAATAACATATCCAGTTTTGATTAACAGCATAGTTTTATTAAGCTGAAATTAATAGGCCAAGCTTTTATTTACAAGACTTTCTTCCCTTCCCTTCCCTTCCCTTCCCTTCCCTTCCCTTCCCTTCCCTTCCCTTCCCTTCCCTTCCCTTCCCTTCCCTTCCCTGCCCTTCCCTGCCCTTCCCTGCCCTTCCCTGCCCTGCCCTGCCCTGCCCTGCCCTGCCCTGCCCTGCCCTGCCCTGCCCTGCCCTGCCCTGCCCTGCCCTGCAGGAGTATATGTATTTTTTCATCGTAAAAAAACTTGACTCTTTCCATCAGAGAAATGGTGATGCAACCAAAACATAATTTTCTTTCTTATCTGACCTTCTGTTGCATTAAGTTATGTGTTCTCCTTTTATTTTATTTAAGATCATTCCACGGGATAATATCTATTACCTCGTAGTTTCTGAAAGTGTTTATAAATGTCTCCTTAAAATACTGTCTCTTTCATCCACAAGTGTGTTGGTTTTACCCAGCTGGGCAGCTGAACTCCATATTTTCTCACTCCTGTCTCCCAGCTGCTGTAGCACATTTTTTCCCTTCAGTCTGCTCTCTCAGAGGCCCACCCAGCATCACTCCCTGGCTTGGCTCTGGCCAGTGGTGGGACCCTTTTGAAGCCAGCTGGAGCTGGCTCTGATCTGACACAGGGCAGCTGCTGGGCTCTGCTCACAGAGGCCACTCTTGCAGCCCTCTGCTACCAAAAGCTTGCTATATAAGTACAATACAACAAGTGATAAGGTGATCATATTTCTGGAACAATTAATGTGCTTTTTTGTAAGTCATGTACATGGGCATTGACAACTGTTTAATCATGTTCCATTGCGTTCACTGAAAATACTGTGTTAATGTCTAGGAACTAAAGAGAAATAAGCATAGTTAAAAATGCGGGAGGAAATCACAACCCACAGGATTATTTCAGACAGAGGATATAGTTTTATAGAGGCATGTTAAACTGCAGCTAAGAATTTACCTGGGATAATATTCCCCCCATGACCTACACATACATTAGCAAATATAAAAGAAAATAGCACAATTAATTGTCTCCCAGCTGGGATAAACACTTCAATAAATTTCACTATATCTTAAGATCCCCCCCAAATCTGGAGCATACGCCTGTGGTTGCCAAAACAATACATGTTCTTACTCTCTGAATATAGCCCGCATGCTGATCTGTTCAGCTATAACTTTTCTCAAATATTTTTAGCTGAAGAATACACAAGAGATATATCAGCAAAATCAAAATTTACGTACATATATATTACAGTTACAATGCCCCCTCTCTGTCTTAAATGCCTGAGCAACATTAAACTGGCTTTTCATTCTAAAAACAATTGATGTCCCATGATACGAACATATTTTTATTGTTATCTTGTAGTAAAGTTCCAGTTAGGTTCATAATATCACACCTTTATCTGTGTGCAGATAGCTGAAGATTTCCTCATTTCTTTTCTGTGTTCCTTGTACTTGGACATATTGACTTTAATAATCCTCTGTTAATGATCTTATGTCCATCTTTACTCGTCTTCCTAAATGTAATCTATTAAAATGTATCTCCCTAAATGTAATCTATTTAGTACATTTGTACCTTCAGTGCACAATTTAGTATTATCTTTGTTTCTATCAACCTCTCTTTACATCTTTCTTCCTCTGCTTTACATTCCTTTGTTTGCCTTTCTGTGCTCTGTTCTACTTTTAAAACATTTTTTAAACAGTCCACTAACAGTCATCCTCTGTTCAAATTGTTTCAGTATATGACCTGTTCAATTCAATATCATACCTTGTGGCTTATATTAAAGTTGTTATTCTCTTGTCTTTGTACCAAGATTTATAAACTAAATGTGTGCCAAATTATTTATTTCCCAATCTTTTCTTATTTTCCCCATATTTGACACTGGCATTTTCTCCTTCTCTACTTTTATGTGGAAGAACAGATCAGAATAGAACAGAACAGTACAGAACAGAACAGAACATAATAATTCGTTTGAAAGGGAGATGCCTACAGGCTTCTCTGTTAGAATGAGCTGACCAAGGTTATCCTGTGGTGAAAGGATTTGAATAGAATGGAATAGTTTGGTTTGGGATCTGCAAAGGGACCTACAAAGATCATCAAGTCTGACTGCCTGACCACTTCTGGGCTAACCAAAAGCTAAAGGGCGTTTATTGAGGGCATTATTCTAAAGCCCTTTGAACACTGACAGGCCTGGGGCGTCAGCCACCTCTCTAGGAATTCTGTTCCAGTGTTTGATCATCTAGGAAGGAGTAAAGCAAGAAGCAAGATCATAGCAGTGGACTTCAGGAGGGCAGACTTTGGCCTCCTCAGGCATCTGCTTGGTAGAGTCACATGGAAGAAAGCCCAGGGTGGGGTGGGGTGGGGGTGAGATGGGGTGGGGTGGGGAAAGAGGGCCCAGTAAAGCTGATTGATATTCAAGGATCATGTCCTCCAAGTTCAAGAGTGGTCCATCCCAATGAGGGAAAATCAGGAAATCACACAAAAATGCTATGGGGATTGCTTGAATAAACAAGGAGCTCCTGCCAAAACTCAAACATAAAAAGTTTACAAATGTTGGAAGCAACAACTGGTAACCTGGAAGAAATATATACTCTGTCTGAACATGCAGAGACAGTTATGAAAGCCATAGCCCACATGGAGTTAAATTTAGCAAGGGATGTCAACAAACAGAAGGACTTCTGCAAGTACAGAAGTGGCAAAAAGAAGACTAGAGAAAATGTGGGCCCATTGCTGGATGGGACAGGGCTCTGACAGCACCGGACATGGAAAAGGCTGTATGACTTCTTTGACCCAGTGTTTACTAGCAAGACTGGCCTCCAGGTCCCAGAAACCAGAGGGAAAGTCTGGAGCAAGGAAGCTGTACTCTTGCTGGAAGAGGTTCAGGTCAGGCAATACTTTTGCAAGCTGGACAGTCTATGGGCCCTGATGGGATGCACCCACAAGTGCTGATGGAGCTGGCTTATGTAATTGTGAGGCCACTCTCTATTATTTTTGATCAATCATGTCATTTGGTAGATGTGCCTGAAGACCAAAGGAAAGCAAACTTGCTTCTATTTTCCAGAAAGACAAGAAGGGGTCAACCACAACTAGTCAACCACAACTCCATCTCTGGGAGTGTGATGGAGCAGCTAATCTTGGAAACCATTTCTAGGCATACGAAGGACATCAAGGTGATAGGGAGTAGTCAGCATAGTTTCAAAAAGGGGAAGCAATGTTTGACTAGTCTGGTAACATCCTATGATGAAATGACTTGCCTAGTAGTTGAGGGGTGAGCCATGGGTATTGCCTCCTTGGACTTCACTATTTTGACACTGTCTGCCATAAGACCTGCTTAGAGAACGTGATTAATCATTGGCTAGATGAGCAGAAGGTGAAGTGGATTGAAAATTGCCTGAATGGCCAGGCTCAGAGAGTATCTATCAGTGGAACAAAGTCTAGTTGGAGGTTGGTAACTAGCAATGGACCTCAGGGGTCAATACTGGGTCCATTCCTTTCTAACATCTTCAGTAACTATCTGTTCAACAGAATGGAGTGAACTATGAGCAAGTTTGTTACTGATACAAAACTGGGAGGTGTGGCTGATAGATTAGGTGGTTGTACTGCTTTTTACCTGGATGGGCTAGATAACTGGGCTGACAGGAAGCTCATAAAGTTCAACATGGAGAAATGCAAACTCCTGCACCTGAGAAGGAATAAAACCTGTGCCATCCAGCTGGAAAGCAGCTTTTCAGGGGAGGACCTGGAAAGTCCTGGCAAACACCAAATAGGACATGAGCCAGCAATGTGCCTTTGTGGCAAAGAAGACTAAGAGTATCCTGGGCTGCATTAGGAGAAGTGTTGCCAGCTGGTCAAGGGAGGTGATCTTTCCCCTCTACTCAGGACTGGCAAAGTCACACTTGGAGTACTGTGTCCAGGTCTGTCCTCCCCAGTACAAGAGAGACATATTGCTCATGGAGAGATTACGTTGCAGGCCTGCTAAAATGATTAAAGGAGTGGAGCACCTCTCGTATGAGGAAAGGCTGAGAGAGTTGGGACTGTTGAGCCTACAGAAGAAAATGCTCAGAGGGAATCTTATCAATGTACATAAATAGCTGAAGGGAGAATGTAAAGGTAATGGAGCTAGGCCCTTTTCAGTGTTGCCCACCGGCTGGACAAGAGGCAATTGGCAGAAACTGCAAAACAAAAGGTTCCCTCTGAACGTTATGCAACACTTTTTTTTTTTTTTTTTTTAATTTTTATTTTTTAACTGTGTGTGTGGACTAGAATAGATTTCCTGGAGAGATTCTGGAGTCTTCATTCTCTGAGTTATTCAACAATGTGGTGTGACACAGCCCTGAGCAACCTGCTCTGGCTGACACTGTTTTGAGAAGAGGCATTGGACTAGATGATCTGCAGAGGCCCCTTCCAACATTAACCACAATGTGATTTTGTGATAATCCCGGACCAGTGATCAAGCCCGTGCCCTTGTCATATTAATTTACTAGCACAGAGGTAAGTACAGGTTCTCACTGAGTTGTCTAAAAGCATTTATTTAGGTTGCCTTACCTCAGGCGATGTCACCTTCCCCATTGTTGTTATTTTAAAAGGTGTATTATAATTTAATGAAAGTCAGGGAACAAAATAAGGCTAGATTGTACTTGGCATATTTTTAAAAATACAACCAGATTTTGAATATTTATCCATTAGATTTAGATGTCCTATGCTTTTTCTTTCGATTCTCCTTTTTGTTTTTTGATTACCTTTGAGTCTTTGTTTCTCTAATTGACTCCTTCCCTGATGACTGGAGATTATAACTAATTAACTCTTCGGGCTCAAAATCTAATTTCAGTTATTTGAGCTGTATTAAAATTCATGAAGATATGTTTCTCAGCCATATTGTCACTGTCAACCAAGTTCCATATGTTAGAAACAACAGCTGGCTGTTCATCTGATTAACATTTTAAAATAATTTAATAAAAATTATATTAGTAATAAACACAACAGAGCTTTATTAATACAAGCAATCTTGTTCCACATACTCCAAATTTTATTTCACCTGTCCACTTATTAAGAGTAATGGGAATATTTTTAAAATCAGAATCTATGGCATTAAATACAATCTTTTTTTCATCAAGTGCAACAGCAGACTTCATTGTTCCTCAAGCTCGTTGTATTACTTATGAAGGGAAGCAGTAGTTAAAATAAGGACAAAAAAGCAAACAAAACTGGTCCTCTCAAAGGAAACAATTTCCATAACTTATCTTTGCTGGAAAAATAAACAGGCTTTTAAGTCTGTTAGCATATTAGCTAAACAGTCTGAAAAACTGAGTTAAAACCAATTTCTGTCATTGTCAAAAGAGTCCTGATGCTCAGTTCTCCCAAGCTTTGCAAAAAATCCCAAAATCACACTAGCAGTCTCTCTTCTAAATGGCAAGAACTTTAAAAGAGACTGATCCAACATTACTGGCCGTTAGCTAGGCAATCCCAACGCCTGGCCGTTAGCTAGGCGATAATGGTCTCCACCAGGCACGGTGCGCTCTCCAGAAAGTCGGTACACACGCAGACCGACTACCCGTTAAAAAATGCCGCAGTTCAGGTCACCGGATGCAGGGAGTGTCTGAGCCTGTTGCTGCCATCGGCGGGAGGCAGAGAAACTGCATGCGTGAGGTGCGAGCAGGTGGATGACCTGGTCCGCATGGTGGCGGAGCTCAAGGAGGAGGTGGAGACGTTGAGGGCCATCAGGGAGTGTGAGCGAGAGAGAGACTTGTGGAGTAACTCCCTGCAGGGCCTCAAGGGGAGGTACCGAGGTGAGACACCCCAAATGGGGGTGGACCCCCTGCCCTGTAGCCGTCGGGCAGAGGGAGGGGATTTGGGAATTGAGGAGGAATGGAAACAGGTCCCTGATCGACATCGCAGGCGATGCCCTCCCCTTCCGGCCCCTCCTTCCCAGGTGCCCTTACGCAACAGGTTTGAGGCCCTGGAGCTCGACAGACCAGTAGCTGAGGAAGAGGTAGCAAGTGTTCCCAGGAGGATGCCTAGGGCGAGGAGGTCGACTCCACGCCTCAGGACTGCCTCCACCAAGAAAGACAGAAGGGTTATTGTTGTGGGAGACTCTCTTCTCAGAGGAACAGAGGGCCCTATTTGTCGGCCTGACCCTACCCGTAGGGAAGTCTGCTGCCTCCCTGGGGCCAAGGTCAGGGATGTTGCCAGGATGCTTCCCAACCTAGTTCGCCCCTCTGACTATTATCCTCTTTTGATAGTCCAGGCAGGCAGTGATGACATTGAAGAGAGAAGCTTGAAGGCTATCAAAAGGGACTTTAGGGGACTGGGTCGGTTAGTGGATGGAGTGGGAGTGCAGGTGGTGTTTTCGTCCATCCCTACGGTGGCAGAGAGGGGTACAGAGAGGACACGGAAAGCCCACCTGATAAACTGGCTCAGGGGCTGGTGCCAGCACAGAAATCTTGGTTTTTTTGACCATGGGGCACTTTGCTCGGCACCCGGCCTGATGGCCTCAGACGGGTCCCTATTTTTTAGGGGAAAACGGATCCTGGGCCAGGAGCTGGCGGGGCTCATTGAGAGGGCTTTAAACTAGGTAAGAAGGGGGATGGGGCTGAAACAAGGATTGTTGGAGCTGTGCCAGGGGGAACAATGGCAAGGCCAGGGGATAAGGCAATGGCCCAGCTGAAGTGCATCTACACCAATGCACAAAGCATGGGTAACAAACAGGAGGAGCTGGAAGCCATCGTGCAGCAGGCAGGCTACGACTTGGTTGCCATCACGGAGATGTGGTGGGACCACTCTCATGACTGGAATGCTGCAATGACTGGCTATAAGCTCTTCAGAAGGGACAGGCAGCACAGAAGGGGTGGTGGTGTGGCTCTCTATATTAGAGAATCTTTCGATGTTGTAGAACTTGAGGCTGGGAATGTCAAGGTCGAGTCCCTTTGGGTTAGGATCGGCGGGAAGGCCAACAAGGCTAGTGTCCTGGTGGGGTCTGTTATAGACCGCCGAACCAGGATGAGGAGACGGATGAGGAATTCTACAGGCAGCTGACAGAAGTTGCGAAATCGTCAGTGCTTGTTCTCGTGGGGGACTTCAGCTTCCCTGACATATCCTGGAAGCACAACACAGCCCTGAGAAAGCAGTCTAGGAGGTTTCTGGAGAGCGTGGAAGATAGCTTCCTGACGCAGCTGGTTAGTGAGCCTACCAGGGGTGGCGCCCTGCTAGACCTTCTCTTCACAAACAGAGAAGGACTGGTGGAGGATGTGATTGTCGGGAGCTGTCTTGGGCAGAGTGACCACGAAATGGTGGAGTTCTCTATTCTTGATGAGGCCAGGAAGGGGACCAGTAAAACCACTGTATTGGACTTCCGGAGGGCTGACTTTGTGCTGCTGAGGACACTGGTTGGTAGAGTCCCTTAGGAGGTGGTTCTGAAGGGCAGAGGAGTCCAGGAAGGCTGGGCACTCTTCAAGAGGGAAATCTTAATGGCGCAGGAATGGTCTGTCCCCACGTGCCCAAAGACGAGCTGGCGGGGAGGAAGACCAGCCTGGCTCAACAGAGAATTATGGCTTGAGCTTAGGAGAAAAAAGAGGGTTTATAATCTTTGGAAAGGAGGGCAGGCCACTATGGAGGACTATAAGGATGTTACGAGGCTGTGCAGGGACAAAATTAGAAAGGCCAAAGCTCATCTGGAGCTCAATCTGGCTACTGCCGTTAAAGATAACAAAAAATGTTTTTACAAATATATCAATGCAAAATGGAGGACTAAGGAGAATCTCCAGCTTTTACTGGATGTGGGGGGGGAACTTAGTTACAAAAGATGAGGAAAAGGCGGAGGTGCTCAATGCCTTCTTCACCTCAGTCTTTAGCAGCAATACCGGTTGTTCTCTGGATACCCAGTACCCTGAACTGGTGGAAGGGGATGGGGAGCAGGATGTGGCCCTCACTATCCACGAAGAAATGGTTGGTGACCTGGTACGGCACTTGGATGTGTGCAAGTTGATGGGGCTGGATGGGATCCACTCGAGGGTACTGAGAGAACTGGCAGAAGAGCTGGCCAAGCCACTTACCATCATTTATCAACAGTCCTGGCTATCGGGGGAGGTCCCAGTTGACTGGCGGCTAGCAAACGTGATGCCTATCTACAAGAAGGGCCGGAGGGTGGACCTGGGGAACTATAGGCCTGTCAGTTTGACCTCAGTGCCAGGGAAGCTCATGGAGCAGATTATCTTGAGAGTCATCAAGCGGCACTTGCAGGGCAAGCAGATGATCAGGCCCAGTCAGCATGGGTTTATGAAAGGCAGGTCCTGCTTGAAGAACCTGATCTCCTTCTATGACAAAGCGACGCGCTGGGTGGATGAGAGAAAGGCTGTGATGTGGTCTACCTTGACTTCAGCAAGTCTTTTGACACCCTCTCCCACAGCATTCTCCTCAAGAAACTGGCTGCTCTTGGCTTGGACTGGCACACGCTTTGTTGGGTTAGAAACTGGCTGGATAGCCGGGCCCAAAGAGTCGTGGTGAATGGAGTCAAGTCCAGTTGGAGGCCAGTCACTAGTGGCGTTCCCCAGGGCTCAGTGCTGGGGCCGGTCCTCTTTAATATCTTCATCGATGATCTGGATGAGGGCATTGAGTGCACCCTCAGTAAGTTTGCAGATGACACCAAGTTAGGTGCATATGTTGATCTGCTCGAGGGTAGGAAGGCTCTGCAGGAGGATCTGGATAGGCTGCACCGATGGGCTGAGGTCAACTGCATGAAGTTTAACAAGGCCAAGTGCCGGGTCCTCCACCTGGGGTGCAATAACCCCAAGCAGAGCTACAGGCTGGGAGATGAGTAGTTGGAGAGCTGCCAGGCAGAGAAGGACCTGGGAGTATTGGTGGATAGTCGGCTGAATATGAGCCAGCAGTGTGCTCAGGTGGCCAAGAAGGCCAACAGCATCCTGGCTTGCATAAGAAACTGTGTGACCAGCAGGGCTAGGGAGGTGATCGTCCCCCTGTACTCGGCTCTGGTGAGGCCGCACCTCGAGTACTGTGTTCAGTTTTGGGCCCCTTGCTACAAGAAGGACATCGAGGTGCTTGAGCGGGTCCAGAGAAGGGCGACGAAGCTGGTGAGGGGTCTGGAGAACAAGTCCTACGAGGAGCGGCTGAGGGAGCTGGGTTTGTTCAGCCTGGAGAAAAGGAGGCTCAGGGGTGACCTTATCGCTCTCTATAGGTACCTCAAGGGAGGCTGTAGCGAGGTGGGGGTTGGCCTGTTCTCCCACGTGCCTGGTGACAGGACGAGGGGGAATGGACTAAAGTTGCGCCAGGAGAGTTTTAGGTTGGATCTTAGGAAGAACTTCTTTACCGAAAGGGTTGTTAGGCATTGGAACAGGCTGCCCAGGGAAGTGGTTGAGTCACCATCCCTGGAAGTCTTTAAAAGACGTTTAGATGTAGAGTTTACGGATATGGTTTAATGGGGACTGTTAGTGTTAGGTCAGAGGTTGGACTCGATGATCTTGAGGTCTCTTCCAACCTAGAAATTCTGTGATTCTGTGAAACTGTGATTACCTGAATTTGACTTCATTGAAAGAAAATGTTCAAGTACTAGATTGGGCTTTTGCCTTTCCTCCAGGGCAGTTGCCTCCGCCATGATACAATCTACACGTTTATCTTTCAAACAAACACAAACAGCACAAGACTATATCAGAGTAGTGCCAATCAAATAATACTTCAAGTGTCCCTTTATTGGCATAGGAGAGAGTGTCATTGTTATTATTATTTTTTTTACTAGACTTTATACTTTTTCTTTTTTTTTGTTTCCCCACAGAATAATCCTGAAGCTATTTTCAAAGCCAAGTCTGCCAATGGCCTGTTTCATTTACTTTCAAAAGTCCACTTGAGGCTGATGCAGAGGTAATCCAGTTTGTATTCTTTCTTAGGGAAGAATAACAAGAAGAAAGTTTCACGTATACTTTCAGCACTAAAGCATACTGATTTTTATACTTTATTAATGCATTACTATTAATTCATTGTATTTGTTGCATTAATTTATTAGTTTTAATGAGTTGAAGGAGCAAACTGCATTGGGACTGCTGTCTTCCTTTTGCATGCCACCTGAGTTGATGTTGGGTTGGCTGATTTTGGGTAGAATAGATGGCCTTGTCACTGTCTGCTGCAAAGACAGGTGGAGCCTAAGCTGCTCACAAATATGGTGAAGATGTGTGAAACTGGGCTCTGCTAACCTTCAGAAAGCACTGTGATCTCCCAGCAAAGTTGTAATGTAGATCCAGGGGATCTAGAGAATGGTATGTTTGTCCCACCTATTTCTCTCAGCAGGATGTGATATCACCTTGGCTCCACTGCAAACTGAGTTCAGAGATCTGAGCATGAATCAGAGTGGCAAAAACCCAGCTCCTATGCATGGGTATTCAGATACTGTGCATTAATACTCCTC
The DNA here is from genome assembly GCF_965140915.1 of Aythya marila. Lineage (NCBI taxonomy): Eukaryota > Metazoa > Chordata > Aves > Anseriformes > Anatidae > Aythya > Aythya marila. The sequence goes on along the minus strand of NC_139044.1, from coordinate 97,570,276 downwards.
TGATTTCTATGAGAAAGCAACCAAACCTTTTTAAGGTAGTGTATATGCTTATACTTGTGGCCTATGATCTGGGGCTGGCTTTGAAGCTAACTTGGAGTGTAGCGTACTTAAAATGTGGCACATAAAACATGCTAAACTTTTTCAGTATACTTAATGGCTGATACAACAATCCAAACAGAAAGGTATAAAAATGGATTTCTTATCCATATCAAGAATTTTCATGATTATGAATTAAGTATTGTTAATAATAATCTTTCTTAAAATACTTTTAGCTCCTCCCCCAATGGCAAAACACGTGCATAATTTTAGTTGGTGATTATTTTAGCAAGACATTTGTAAATGCATCCTAAACTGTTTGCAATTGAAATATATATGTGATGTGATTAATAGTTTTGCATGGTAATTTGGTCACATTTTGCTGCTTGATGAAAATGATGATTTAATTATGATAACTTGATGAGGTATGCATTTAAAAACCTCTCAACTTTTTTTTTTTTTTTCCCTCAATCTTGATTAGGAGCAAGGTCACTGCTGAAATGCAAGGTTATGTCTGAGAAATTCATAGTGTAGTTATTCTTGTTTGAATATTTAGATTTCCACTAATTTTGATCTGTTTTCAGATGTTCAGATATTAGATTTACAGTGATTTTGCTTAATTTTACAGCCTGTGAATCTGTTATTTAGAATATATTACACTTTTTGAAAATTAGTCATATCAATACAATGGAAATTACTTTTCTCTGCCATTTTGAAAACATATGTTGTCCCTGTGGCACTGACCAACCCTTCTTCCATTAAAGAGGTAAAGATTCTGTTAAATCAATATGTGGTTAGGGTGAAACACAAGGTAAAAAGAAAAGTAAAAAGGCATTATTTATTGGTGTACCAACTTTGTGTTTCCCCATGGGTAAATGGCTGCACAGCAGGTGACAGTGGATATTCTGAGTGTCTCAGTTGAAATCAAAGATTAATGAAAAACTTGTCATTTGGTATTTTTAAAAATAAGTAGGGAGAAAACTATCAGTGCTTTTCCAAAGGGGGAAAAATATAAAATAAAATAAAAGCTAATTATAGTGCTATGACATGACCCTTTCTAGAAATAGCTAATAAATTGGATAAGGAATTTGAATAGGAAGGAAAGCTAAATATTGCAAAATAACTTGGAGGGATTCAAGTATCTGCACAGATAGAACAATGACATAGAAGAGTTTACAGCAACAAGGAACTGAGAGGCAGCATGTAGTCATCTTCATAGAATCACGGACTTATGCAATGGTTTGGGTTGTAACGGACCTTAAAGATCACCTGGTTCCAATCCCCCTGCCATGGGCAGGGACACCTCCCACTAGACTAGGTTATTCAAAGCCCCATCCAACCTGGTTTTCCAGGGATGGGGCATCCAGAGTTTCTCTGGGCAACCTGTTCCAGTGCCTCACCACCCTCTAAGTAAAAAATTCTTCCCAATATCTAACCTAAGTCTACCCTTTCTTAATTTAAGGCTATTACATCTCGTCCTATCATTATATTCCCTCATAAAGAGACTCTAGCTTTCCTGTAGACCTCTGCTAGGAAGTTGCTATAAGGACTCCCTAGAGCCTTCTCTTCTCTGCTACAGCTCCTTGACCATCTTTATGTCCCTCTCGTGGACTTGTTCTAATACATCCGTGTCCTTCTTGTGCTGGGGGCCCCAGAGCTGAACGGAGTACTCTAGGTGAAATCTCATGAGAGCAGAGGGGAAGAATCAGCTGCCTTGACTGGCTGGCCACACTGCTTTTGATGCAGCCCAGGATATGGTTGGCTTTCTGGGCTGCAAACACACATTGCCAGCTCATGTTCAGGTTTTCATCTACCAACACCCCCAGGTCCTTCTCCTCAGGGCTGCTCTCAATCCATTCTCTGCCCAGCCTATATTTCTGCTTGGGATTGCCCAGGCCCAGATACAGGACCTTGCACTTGGCCTTATTGAACCTCATGACCCACCTCTCAAGTCTGTCCAGGTCCGTCTGGATGGCATCCCTTCCCTCCATTGTGCTGACTGCGCCACACAGCTTGGTGTCATTGGCAAAATTTCTCTTGGGTTGAGCTCTCATAAGCTTGAAGCATTACCTTAAAAAAAGGTAATGCTTCATTTTGAAGAAAATGAAAGGTATTGAAGGTATTTGAAGGTAAATCAAGGTATTTTGAAGAAAATTAAAGAGATCACAGAATCACAGAATTTTCTAGGTTGGAAGAGACCTCAAGGTCATCGAGTCCAACCTCCAACCTAACGCTAACAGCCCTCCACTAAACCATATCCCTAAGCTCTACATCTAAACGTCTTTTGAAGACTTCCAAGGATGGTGACTCCACCACTTCCCTGGGCAGCCTGTTCCAATGCCTCACAAAATAAATATTCACACTTTCTTTTTTTCCTTTTTGTCTCTCTCCCTATTTTTTAGGAAAATATGCAGGTCCTCCGGAATTTTTGAGGACATTTAAAAAAATGTGTATTTTGTGTAGAAGTTTCTAGAAGTTTCTGCAGGAGGATCAATGTCCCAGGGAGATAAAGGTTCCAGACATGATACATTAGCAACTATTCTGTTTTAAAAGTTCATGAATACCCACAGTTCAATCACACTGTCCTCCCTCTGGCTTGTGGGTGTCACTGAGAACTGGGAAAATGTCTCTTTTTTTTTTTTTTTAAATTATTTTTTTTCTCTTTTATAGAATCTCCTTCTCTCAAAAACTTCACTGAGTTTTGATCTTGCATTTGATTTAACATCTTCCTCTTCTCCTTTATTTTCTCTTCTGCTTTCACATTTGTTCCTGATCAGGATCTCCACGATTTCATTCAACCACTACCATGTATTTATTTCTTTGAATCTGCACATTTCACACTTTCCTCCACACAGTGGAATATTTTGTGAAATATTTGTGAAGCTAGTCTCTCTTCAGTACAAACCTGCTCTTTCCATTCATTTCGGCCATCTGTCTAGCTAAATAACTATTTTCCCAACTAATTTAAATCTCCTTAGTACCATCTGCTTTTCCTCACCATTGCCTCAGACTTCAAACCCTCCTCTTGCCTTCGACTTCTTGCCTTACTCTTCTGAGATTATATTGTTGAAGTGAAACACGACTTTCTTCTCACTCTCTCTCTCCTCCATTTTCCTCCTGAAACTCAATTGCCCTTCTTTCTTGCTGCCGATCTGCATATTTTCTCCAAGTTCTCTCCCAGTTTTCCTCTTGTTCTTATGACTTTCAAATCCAAAACTCTTCTACACTACTCTTACTGTTGCCTGTATTCTCAATGTAATCTCTAACTACTTTCTGGATCTTTTACTTCACAGTGCTAACATGGCAGACTTTGCACCTTTATAAATATGTCACTTGTAATATAAATTTTCTCCTCATTTATTGCCCAATCTTGTCTCTTCCTTTTACTTCAAGATCATTAAACACAGAATTGCCCACTGCAGACTGGATTTTCCCACCTATTCATATTCTATTTCTCTCTTGCATTCCAAGGAAACTGCTTTTGCCAAAATCTTTAGTGACATTTTAGCAAAATCTGAAACTTCTCAAATACATCTTCATCTTCTTTGACCTCTGCACTGCTTTTTGTCTTGTTTGAATCCTTTTTTCTGTCTTTGCCCCTTTGACCACTCTCACCTGTGTCTCTCTTTCTGCCTGTCTAATCATTCATTTGACATATCTTTTGGAAGACTTTCCATATCTCTGTTTCCTGTGTGTGCCCATAAGGTCATGTCCTCCATTCTCTTCCTTTATTTAAACTTTATCTCTAAATAACCTTATTTGTGTATCTATCATCTTTGTTCATCTCTGATCTTTGTGCCGGCCTTTAGATTTAGGTTTCCATGCCAGCATAACTTTCCTTCTGTGAAAACTAAATAAAATTATGACCTCAGTCGAAAGGCTAAGAGTATTTCAGTGAACTTCTTGTTTACAGATGCACTCACTCTGGAACAAAAGATATCCCTTGACATACAAAGATGTTTTGGCAGAGTAAATTAAATACATAATCACTTGAGTAAAAACTGTAGGAAATAGAGCTTGTTTTATGTAGGTTTTCAAATACTGGTATTTGTAAGAAGCTTAATTTAGCCTTTGCAGTGCATTGTAAGTTGTCAAAATAATGAAAAGGAGGAAGTTTACACAGTAGTTGCCAGTTGGCATGATGAGATACTTTTGATAGACTATTTTAAAAAAATGCTTAAATTCTCATATAAATACATGGACAGGAGGGATTTCCTGGACTCTTATTCAGAGGTATTCATGGATATGAGTGAATAGGATTAGTGTCAGTCATGTCACAGTTGTGAGACCACATTCAGATGGCTGTTCAGACTTTACAGATATTCTGGTTGCTTCTTTAAGTCTGTACTTATATAAAATAAGCAGGACATTTAACTGATAACCAATTTTACTTATTGAAGAAAACTTTCCATTTCTATTCTTTCTGCTTCTATGTAGAACAGTAGAAATTGATGAATCTAAAGGGCAATAGAGAGCTTGGAAGGAAAGAGGAGGAAGGAGGAAAATAAAGGCAAGAATGAAAAAAAAACACTCAACAACAATAATAATAATAAATATAAATAAATAAATAAATAAATAAATAAATAAACAGAATCCAGAATTGCCCCAAACAGAAGTAAAAGATACTCAGAGAAAACATTTCCAAAGTAAACTAAATGGTTATTAAAAAGAATCTGAAAAAATGAACAGCCTAGAAGAGAAAAAAGCATTATGCAGCATGATGGGATTAAAATTTTGCTCTGAAGTTAGAAGAGTAAACCTAGACTCTCTCCCAAAGAATCCAGCATCAAGGTAATAAAGTAAGTGAAATGCTACTATGTTTTTTTTTTTTTTTTTGAGTTAAGAACCATGACCCACGGAATTTGAATCAGGAACTCACAAGTCAGGAAACATAAACATCACAGCTGTGTCATATATTTTATTTAGTTATGAAAGGAGATTATGATGTAATTTTTAGGCTTCACATTTGGAATTATTATCAGAGATGGAAAAGTTTTAGTAGTCTCTTTTTCATGGGTTATAAACTATTAATTTCTTAGTAGTCCCAGCTGCAAAACTCATTGGAGCTCTTTTGCTCAATTTAAGTGTGATAACTGATATTTCAGTATCCAAAGATAAGCTGGATACTTCAGAGAAGGCTCTGAAACATATGGCTCCTCCACAAAAAATTGACAGAGCACAGAGCAGATGGGAGGCAAATATATACAGCAACAGAGTGGCATGGCACGTTAGCTTAGGCATGTGAATATGTTTGCTGGTTCATGAATTTTCTTACTCTTTTTCTCTGCTGATAAAAAAGATGAAAGAATGATAGTAATGGAAAAATGATACTTGTTCTCATAGCAAGTGTTTGCCAAAGAGGTTAGAGATGTAATAAGATTTCTCTGAAGATTTCAAAACAATGTTTGTTTTCAGAAAATGACACACTAACTACATCTTTTAATATTTTCCCCCTTAAATCACAATACTCTGATGACATTTTCAGTGAGATAGTCTCAGGGCTGCTGAGAGAGATTACCAAATTTTTAGTAGGTACAGTATTGTGTATATTCAGTTAGCTATTACTGACTAAGGGAGGTTCTGACTAAAATGTTTAAATCAAACCCCACAAGGTTAGTCAGAATGCAGAGAAAAACACACAGCAATTTCTAGCTCAAGAATTAAAACTATGATATCTGTCCTGCCTACTTTTTGAAGCATGTGACCACGAAGTGCACTTAATTGTGGCATCTTCAAATTTAATACTTTTAAGGTCAGAGAAAAAACAAAAACAAACACAAACAAACAAACAAGCTTTAAAGTTTAAATACACCCTAGAATATAGTTTAAAGCATGCAGAATTTCAGAATGGCAAACACAGTACTTAATAGAGGTTCCATAAAAAGATTGGTTCAGCAAACACCAGCTGTTCAGAATAAAATGCTAATATTAGTTTAGCTACTTTAACATCAGGTCCTTGCTAATTGTGTCCTCAGCTTGTCCTCAATTCACAAAGACCTGAGGACCTTCCAAAATGACTTCTAATACTGGGGCATTTCCTTCTTAATGCTTTTTGTCCAACAAGAAAGGAAAGAAATAGCATTAATTTAAACTCTTAATTGCATTGGACATCATCTATATTTTTAAATTGCATTGCAGCGTTATTATAACATTATTTTTTTGGCCCCAAGCTTTTATTCTGTGTCCCCAAAATTTTATTACTCTATGGGTTTTAAATTGTCTTCTGAAAGAACGAACTGTAAGTTATGGTGGTCATCCAGTAGCACCATTAACCTCTTCCTACAAGGAGCATTTAAATATTTATGATGGACTTCAGTGCAAACCCATGCTCAAAAGGCAGTTATGTCTTAATGTAAATTGGTTCATACCTTTACTGAAACACTGTTTTTGAGAATTGTCCCCATTTGGCAATATTAGAACATGGGTGACAAGCTTATAATAGAATGATATGCTATGCTTGCCTATAACAGAAGCTGATCAAGTGAACTGCTGAGAAGCAGATTTGTTACTCATCTGTGTGAATACAATATGTGAAGGTGAACATATTTCTGAACATTTAGGTGCGTGTCTCAGACACACAAATACTGAAACCCGAGTTCAAATGGTGTATTGTTCGTTTCCTTATAAAGCTTTTTATTTATTTATTTATTTATTTATTTATTTTCCTGATCTCTGATTGCAAACTGGGAAAGGTAATTGAAAGAGCAGTACTTTTTTTTTTTTTTTTTTTTTTTTCTGAGAAAAGACAGAAGAATGAGAGGGAAGCTGTTTCAGCTTTTTTTGTGTGCATTCAGGATTTTTTTTGGTGTGTGTGTGTTGAGCACATTTGGAAAATCAATACGAATACTATCTATTTTTCTTTGTATCTGGTGTAACCTAAATGAACACTCAGTTCAATGTAATTAATCAAAGCATGTTCTTTCCCAGCTGTACAAAATCTTAAAATAATCACCATATTAAATGTCATACAATGTTGCTTGTATTACAATATAATAAAGAGAGAAAGTACAATCCTCTTAATTCTGTCTCTTTTATGTTCTAGTGCTTATACTTGGGAACTTTACAAGAAATGAACCCCAAACCAGTGAATCAGTTACAGTTCCTGTTGTTATTCCTATTGTTTGCTTTTTACTGAGTTTGCTGTCCCATCTCAGAGAGAAGAAATCATAGACCAGGGAAGCACAACAGAGAGAAAGGCTATGCATCTGCTTTATTGTACAGCTGCAGTCTGCAACCTGGACAAACTGTCTGGAGAGAGAATACAAAACCCTAGGGCATTTCCAAACTTGGACAGACAAGTTAAAAAAAAAAAAAAAAAACAACAAAACAAAACAAAACAAAAAAGAGAAAGGCCTGATACAGAAAACAATACATACTTCAATGAAGCAAAGATCAGGTAACAGATTCCCTTTCAACTTTAATGTTTTGATCTAAATTGCCTACTAATTCCGATCTTCCCTGCTCAAAGAGCTGTTCTTCCAGTAGTTGTTTAGAGTTAGAACTCTAAATGAAACATTGCCCTTATGGCTCAAAATCTGTACCTTCTCATTATTTACTCAACAAAATTTATGTGAAGAAGTTGGCTTTGGCCAATTTTTAGTCCTATTGTGTCACTTTTAACCAAGCCTGTTCAGATACACATTTATTCTTAAGCATGCCTGAAGACTTTGGCATCCAGAGATGGAGTACCCTGTGGCATCGGCTATCTGAGCTCCACTCCATTCCTGCAAGATCTTAGTGACTGCTTACATTTAACAAGGCATAGAAATACATACTTTGTGCCAGGATCCAATCATTCACCTTGCAAAGGATTGTTCAGTTATAATAGTTTATGTGTGATATGTAATTAAAGTAGTAAAAAGGAGTATTTACAATTGCAGTGAAGAGGCAAGTAAAATAGACAAAAGGATTTAGTAAGCAGATGTACTGGGCTTACATGGCAAGGTTTTGGAAGTGGGAGGACTGCAGGGGTGGCCTCTGTGATCAGAGCCCAGCAGCTGCCCCATGTCAGATCAGAGCCAGCTCCAGGTGGCTCCAAAAGGGACCTGCTGCTGGACAGAGCTGAGCCAGGGAGCGATGCTGATTGAAGGAAGGGAAAAACAAACAAGCAAGCAAACAAACAAACCAAAAACCTGCTGTGCAACTGCAGCGTGGAGAGAGGAGAGAGAAACGGGAGAGAAGCAGGCCCGCAGACCCCAAGGTCAGTGCAGCAGGAGAGTAGGAGGTGCTCCAGGCACGCAGCAGCAGTTCCCCTGCGGCCTGTGGAGAGGCCCCTGGTGGAGCAGGCTGTCCCCCTGCAGCCCATGGGTTCCACATGGAGCAGATCTCCACGCTGCTGCAGCTTATAGAGAGGAGCCACCAGTGGAGCAGGTGGATGTGGCCTGGAGGAGGCTGCGGCCCATGGAGAGCCCCCACAGGAGCAGGCCCCAGGCCAGAGCTGCAGCCCGTGGAGAGGAGCCCACGCAGGAGCAGGGGGCTGAGGGGAGCTGCCACCCGTGGGGGACGTGTGCTGGAGCAGTTTGCTCCTGGGGGATGGACCCCGTGGTACGGAGCCATGTGGGAGCAGTTCTTGAAGAGCTGCTGCCTGTGGGCAGCCCCCACAGGCTCAGTTTGGGAAGGATGGCATCCCGTGGGAGGGACCCCACGTGGAGCAGGGGCAAAGAGGGACCGTCAAGAAACAGTGGAGATGAAGCATCAGGGACTGACTGCAGCCCCCTTTCCCTGTTCTCTTGTGTTGCTTTGGGGAAGGAGGTAGAAGACAGTGGATGGGGAGAAGATGTTTTTAGTTTGCTTCTAGTTGTCACTAGTTCTCACTGCTGTAGTCTGTTATCAATTGGCAATAAATTACATTAATGCCGATTTTGTTTTGCCCATGATGATAATTGTTGAATGATCTCCCTGTCCTAATCTTAACCTATGACCCTTTTTTCAACATATTTTCTTCTCCTGTTCTTTTGAGGAGGAGGAGTGAGAAAGTATTGTGGTGGAGTTTAGCCATTAATGTGAAACCACTACAGCAGGTAAACATTTGCACCCCTTAATGCAAGAGTCCTGAGCGAGATCCTTAAAAGTATCAACTGAAAAAATGGAATAGTAAGAAATAGGGACAGCATCCCAGTTACTGATGGGCTTCACTGATGCTCATTACAGACACAACTCACTGTGTCTATTGGGTCACGGGGTGATGGCTTTAAACTAAATGAAGGTATATTTAGATTAGATATTGGGAAGAAATTATTTAATATTTGGTGAGGTTGGTGAGGCACTGGAACAGGCTGCCCAGTGAAGCTGTGTATACCCCATCCCTGGAAGTGTTTAAGCCCAGGCTGACGGGGGCTTTGAGCAACCTGGTCTAGTGGGAGGTGTCCCTGCCATGGTCAGGGGCTTAGAGCTGGGTGATCTTTAAGGTCCCTTCCAACCCAAACCATTCTGTGATTCAAGGTGAGTCAGAAACAAGAATAACTTTCCACTGGACTTTAAAAAAGAGCCAGATAGTTTTCCCACAGAAATACAAATCTTTCTTATGGTTTTGAATTTTTCAGCTGTTATGAATTTTATTTTTTTATGATTTTGCTTTGGATTAACATCTTTTTTTGTATTTTTTTTTTTCATATTATGAGTGTCGTTCTTCTTACTGATATTTATGATTTTCTTTGCTGCGACAACAGAATCTCTTCATGCTCTGACAAGAAGTCATTGTGCAGATGGAATTGCAGACAGGCTAATTATAATTCCAGTAGCAAAGCCCTGTATCCAGACAATTTGCTGTGTGTGCTACATGGCTTTAGAGCCTAAATATGTGGCATTACAGAGATCTATTCATTAAAAATCAGCCATCTATCTTACTACGTATTTTATATTAAATACCATGACAACTACGGTGTCCTTTTTTTTGTTCTGTTGACAGATGTTATTAAAAGTGACTCACTGTCATTATTGAGTCCTTAATTCTTCTGTTGCACGAATTGTGGAGATTTAAAGTTTTTATTTTGCTTTGATCATTTATTGTATATTATGATCCATATTTGATCATAGTAATCTGAATGGAACTGAACTTGACAAATTTGATCTATGATTTAATACTTTTACTACATAGCTAGCTAACGTTTCATAATATAAAATGCTCTGGGATTCTAGAAAGACTGATAGGGTAAGAAAGAAGTCAGAAATCAGAATTGCTGGATGTGTTCAGTCCTACCCAGACAGGTGTCCTGGCTGGCACTGCAGGAACTGCAGGCCCTGCCAGCTCAAGAGATCTTATCCCATCTGGTTGGCTCCCTTTCTTCCTTACCTCTGTGGATAAGAACTGCTAAAAAGAACAGGGCTGAAAGCAGATACACATTTTTCCACAGTGTACAGTGCAAGTCGTAGGTAGATTTACACTTTGGTTTTGTACTGGAAGAAGCAAGAGCTGCTGTCTTGTGGTGCAGAGAAAGAAATGTGGGAAAGCTGGGAGAGGAGAGGGAGAACTTCAAGTGCCAAAGAAGTGCTGTCAACTAGTCTGAATTCATGTTGATCAGAGCTGATGCAAGAGATATGGAAATAAACATGTTTTGGAAATGGGGGAAAGGAACTTTAAGCAGATTTCAGGAGGGGCGTGTGGTGGCTTTACTTGGGTGGGCAGCTGAGTTCCACCATGGCTGCTCTCTCACTCCCCCTCCTCAAAGAGGAAGGGGGAGAAAATATGATGCAAAGTGCTCAAGGTTTGAGGTAAGGATGATCTAATTAAGGGAAAAGGGCGAGGTTAAAAAAAAAAAGAAAGAAACAACAACAACAACAAAAAAGCAAAGGCTGCACGGAAGCACAGAGAGAGAAAAACAAAAAAACAACAACAACAAAAAAACACAGTTACTCTCTAATTCTGATCATTGAACGATGTTTGGCCATGTCCTGGGAAGCAGGGCCTCAATACACATAGTGGTTGTGCAGGAGGACAGACACTTCCACAACGAGAACCGCCCCCACTCCTTCCCCTTTCCCACTTTTTATTGCTCAGTGTGACACCATATGGCACGGAATATCCCTTTGGTTGGTTTAGGTCAGCTACCCTGGTGATGTCACCTCCCCATCACCTGCCCACCCCCAGCCTGCTGGCTCTTGGAGTCTTGGGGGGAGTCCTGATGCTGTGCCAGTACTATGCAGCAGTAGACACAACACTGGAGTGATACTGGTGCTGTTCTAGCTACAAGTGCTGAGCACAGCACTGTATGTGCTGCTGCAGGGAAAGCTAACTCCATCCCAGCCAGACCCAGCACAGGGTGGCAGGAAATTTACCTCTCAGTAATGTATGAGTCACTGTCACACATCTTGTAGATTAGCCAAGAAAGTTATAATGCTACAGATACATTAATTTTATATTATAATCTAGTAAAGATGATTTGATTTCTGTAAGAGTTTGATGACTCTAATAATCTGATTGGAGATCTTAATTAAGTAGGTAATACTACTCACTAGCCACAGAGTCTTTGAGTGAGCTGGAAATATTTTTCTTCTTTGGATGAAGAAGTTATAATTTTTCATTGTCTGATGATATTGTATGAATGAAATATCACAAAGGAGTAGAAACCTTACATTACATTGCCCTGAACTTAAAAAGCACAGTTAAAATAAAATGTTGTCAATAGTGTTAATCATGCAAATCAACCTTATGAAACTATTACCAGGACATGAGTGTGATTAGAAAAGGAAACTTTTTTTTTTTTTTTTTTTTTAATCTTTTATATTTGTGCAATAGCCCTTCGGAGAATGAGTGAAACTCACTGAACTATGACTATGGAATTTGTATGGTGAAAGACAAGAAGAATTCAGTTCAGTATATTAGATATTGGGTATTGGGCTCTTCTCTCAAGCACCAAATGGTATGATGAGGGGAAATGGCCTCAAGTTGCACCAGGGGAGGTTTAGGTTTGGATATTAGGAGAAACTTATTCACTGAAAGGGTTGTGTGGCATTGGAATGGGCTGTCCAGGGAAGTGATAGTCTCCATCCCTGGAGGTCTTCAAGAAACATGTAGATGTAGAGCTTAGAAGCTTGGTATAGTGGTGGACTTTAGTACTAGGTTAAAGGACTAGATGATCTTAGAGGTCTTTTCCAACCTGAATGATTCTATGATTCTATGATTCTGTGTCCTTCCAGGAGAAAGAAGACCTAGTCTTAAGGTGCAAGTTTTGTTAGCAATTTTTTCTGCCATCATGGTTCTCTTGTCTTTTTCAAGGGAACATGTAAAGCAAGTATCTTGGTAGGTTAGGGTTAAAACTAAACCTATAGCATACCTGCAAATGTACTACCAAGTAAAGCTGCAGAATTTATTTAACACATCTCAAAGATGTACAAACTGAATTCACAGTATTTCAAAAGCTTAGCTCAGAGAGATGAATAGGCAGTGCTAAGAATCAAAGAAGGTATTTTCTCATACACTTCAAAGCCCGAAGCCTGAGACAGCTTCACTGTCAAATCACTCCCTGCTCTTGCTGTCATTTCAGAGTAGGCTGACTCAGAGTATGCTGTAAAAAATGTTCCTCTTCACTACCATTTTTATTTTACTGCAGTAAGCAATATTGTGATTTTATGTTTGTTAGTAGAAAATCCTCTTATATGGGAAGTTACTTCAAAAATCCCTTCAGTAGGAAAATAAACAATTGCCATGCCACGTACTCAGTGACCTAATATTTGGAGAAAAGGCTACACTATCACCCATCACAGACATCTGGAGAAGATACATGCAGATGCTTAATTTCAGCAGGTTACCATTTCCTGCAGTTATTTATCAATATTCACTTTGAGCTGAACTGAGCTTTGTAAAAGCCCCTTATCAAGGGAGCAGCAACTGATTGTACAGGAGGTACAACTTTGCTGATATGCTGATATGCAGACTGGTAGCTCATGTTAGTGAAGACTGGGAGGCTGGTTCATGCTGGTGGCTGGCTGGACAGGAGTTCCATTTCACTAGTTCCCCCAGGCTCATGCCAAACTTTGGCAGGATATAGGGACAACGTATTAGTTGTACACCGTTTTGGGGCGTGTTATGCCTGCACTCAGTCCAAGACTGCTGAATTAGATGTCTTACTTCCTAGTCACTGCCAATTTTGCTTTCAGTGCCAAAGTCTCTAGCCCCTGGGTTCTTGTTTTGACTTTTATGAAATATTTTCCCTCTTAGATGCTGTTATATGCACATAAAGTACTGAGGAATTAAGACTTTATGAGACCTCCTCAATGTATTTTCACTGAAAAGCTAAGCAAAACTTAGCCTTTTGTTCTGTTCTTTTAATCTGAGCCACTAAAATAAAATAAAAACTGTATGAAAAAATGTTTCTGAGGTCTACTTTATAACAGACTGAAGTCGAGCCTATATATTCATGGAAGTTCTGAAAGTCTGATATGTTTTAATTAGAGAAATAGGTTAAACTGCAATCAAAGAGAAGGCTGAAAATTGCTTAACCAATGTTATTTGGAGATGCGTTTTATTTCAGTGCAAATTGGTAATGGCAGTTAGTGGGATTCTCTAATGACAGCAAGAACCCAGTTTAGGAGAGATGGAATCACATGAGACACCAATACTACCCTGAGCACCACCATTAATTGTCCTTGAACAAATTCATTTAGGAACACTGAAATAGTTCTCTGCTTAGTTGTCTAACAGGCATGTAACCATCTAAAGAGATCCTGGAGGGCATAGTTTCTTATCTCATGAATCATCCACTAAGCACTGGATGATGCTGATTTGCAGGTGGGAGCCAATCTTACAATTGAAGTATCTCTTATCTAATCTACCTACTTCTTCGTATGGCTCCCAGCAGTGTAGTCAGCTGCAGGAAATCATGATTTTGTTTAGTGTTGGATATTTGAAGAAATCTATATTTCAGTTCTCATCCACTTCTAAATTAATTTTGTAATAAAACAGATTTTTTTTGTATTAATACAATATTACTGTACATGTATGTCTAGCAACAGGGAAAATGGACCTTAATATACATGTATGATGATGTAGTATGAATACATGTAATGTACAATGTAAGTAGTTTTTGTAAATAGTACATTTAAAATCCAACAAAAAATCCTGTATAAATGTAATTTTAATGTGACATTTTTACTTATTGTGTCCCTTTAGGAAAACCTACCATTTAGAATATTATAAGGTTTTGTTTACTAATATTTCAAAAAAGATTCTGAAATTGACTGATGAAAGAATATACTCAGGTAAGTTATTATATTACCTCGCTGTTTTAGCCAAATAACTCAATGCCACATCAAGAATCATATAGACTTTCTAATCTATAGAAATGAATAATTTGCTTTGTATAGTACCCTTTCACCACATTTATCTAGGTGTGTGTACTGGTATCCCTCTAGAGGTCTGTTATCCCTCTTACTCGTTAACAGTAGGACAAAGGTTATTTTATTGCAATGAGGTTTTAAAACTACCAACATAAAAGGTGGGCATCACCTGCCAAGAAGGATTTGCATTGTATCTTTAATGTGAACAATGTGCATTAGAGACCCTGTATTCAACATTTGAACATAGGTGAAGGAAATTCTGTACTGAGCTTGAGTGGCATGACTGCATACAGCAAGCACTTAACATGGGTTGAAGTTAAGAAATTTGAATAATTTGTAAAAAGTTGCACAATCTGCAGTATTTTCACTTGGAGTTTGAAGCAAGAATTATATATCTCCTTGAGCATTTAAGAAATCAATTTTAAGAAAGCAGAGAAAAAGAAATGATAGTTTTAAAAATTCAGAGATGCAGAATACTAGTAGACTAAAACTGTGCAGTGTCTGAGGTTTACCATCATTTCCTTTTTGCCTTAATTCCTATTTTTCTGAGAGGTACATTCGATCTTTGAAATGTTGGATTGTACACATACGAGACTGTTACGTAGATAAAGAAAGTACATTTAGTGCTAGAAAAGTAACAAAGGTACAGCTGAGAGGACAGGTTGCCTTTGCTTTTCCTGGAAAGTTTTTTTTTTTTTTTAATTTTATTAATTAATTAATTTATTTTTTATAATATGTAGCACAGATGAACTGCCACCTCACTGCATCTTGTCTGATGAGGACTCAAAGGACTGAAAGAGACATTATAATCACTAAGCTTTAGGGAAAGGCACCACTAACATTTAAATTGCTTTAATAAAAGCAAACATCCATCAGCTACTTTCAGATTGTTTCCTTGTAGATCTTGGTTGGCATAAGAGACCCTCCTGAACCTTAACCTCAAGCTGTATGAGAAGGTTTTATTCCTTGACATTCAGGCACTGACATGGCTGGAAGCTGTCATCCTACTTTGTGTATGTGCTGTGTAACAGAAGAAAAGATGTTTCCAGCTGTTAGGCACAGAGGCAACCCATCCTCCAGCTATGGATATGTATGGGGGATGCAAGAGCCAGTCTGAGAACTGAGACATTTCATAAAGACCCTCAAAGTAGCATTCAGTTATTGCATTCCTGCAACCCTAGAGAACTTTATTAAAACAAAAGGTAGAAATAGTGGTGCTGAAACCTGTCTGAGGTGGGACATGCTCACATGCTTCCTCACTACCAGTGTAAAATAATCCCCTTGTGCCCTTAATGGCAGCTGCTGTGGAGTGGATGAGTCATAGAAACAGCATAGGTGCTGTGAAGTAGAAGAAAGGAAAATCTTTAGAGAAAGATACCAAAAGCAAAAGACAGTAGAAAAAGAGACAAATGAGAATTTTTCAGTCCCATCCCTCCCCTCCAGAAATATTGTTTGTAACCTCCAGAATCCTGACCTTAAGAAACAGAATTAATGTTTTTCTATATTGCTAGTGCTTAAGATCTTCTCCTTCTCTTAAGTGAAAAAATAAGGTGGAAATGAGGAATTAAGAAGAGCAAGTATATTAAAATGTAAAAAATGGCAAAATCCATTATTACAACTCTCCTGTGGAGAAGTCTCTTCTAATTTAAACAAGGTAGGCTATTATAAATGGAAGAGTAATTTCTATTTCAGTAAATGCAAGAAATATTTTATGTACAGTATTGTGTGGAAAATTGCTAGGATAATTAACAATCAAATTACCAGAATGAGTATATAGTGGATATTAGCCTTAAATAGCCATGGATTAGTACAGAAACTTTTCTTTCAAGTATTTCCTGTGGACCTACACCAAGCAATTTTCTCCTTCCCACTTCAAATAATCAAATAAAATTTCACATTTTGGAATTTGTGATGTAGTCAATGTGCGAAGAAATAATTACTTGGCCATAATACACATCTCTGCACTGAAGTCACGTCCATACGTAGCATGTACCTTAAATGAAAATGAGGCATGTCACTCTGAATAAATTGGGTGAAAATTCTGTTTAACTATGTATACAGATTTTCAGTGCACTGGCTCAATGATATATCAGGCTATTCCCTCAGTGAAGGTTCTTCTTTCAATCTCATCTTCATCAGCTGAGGCAGAAAATGAATATTTCAATTGATGTGGTTACATTCTTGTAACTTGGTTTAAGCAGGTGATTTCAGAGTAAGTTTTGCTTAGTTTTAGCATAGCTATTTGCATTGAAATTTAAATCACTAAATACATTTTAGTCTTGTAGTATTCTTGTATTCTTGTATCTTGTATTCTTGTGTTCTGTGACAAGAAATGTCTCCTGCTTCTAATTCCTGGCATTCCAATAGATAGTTGGGACCTAGTTTCTGGTAAAAATGATATATTGTTGATCTTGGAATTTGACTCTAACACACATACTCAGGTTTATAAACCTGTGGACCCCTGCTTCTGTGCAATAAATTAGGACTCTTGCCTTTTGCTTTTCACCTGTACTAAGCGTATTGTGTTACTGCATTCTTTGTATCTTGTACTCTTATTTATTTCTTGTGCTGTGTAACAAATAAATCAATCTAGATAAATAATCTAACAGGTCCACATCTTTCTTGCTCTGTAGGCCCCAGACCTAGACACATCACTCAGGTATTGCTTCACAAGAGCAGAGCAGAGGGGCACAATCTCCTCCCTCGACCTTCTAGCCACTCTGTTGATGCAGCCTGGGACGCAGTTGGCCTTCTGGGCTGCAAGCACACACTGCTGGCTCATGTTGAGCTTTTTGTCTGCTAGAACCCCCAAGTCCTTCTCTGCAGGGCTGCGCTCAGTGAGAGCAGTGAGTTCTTTTCCTAGTCTGTACTACACAGTAGTCTGGATTTTTCACCTGTAATTGCTTCACTGTGAAGACATTCCCCAGGCTGATAATGCTTTCCAGGACTGCCTAATGTTGTTCTGCAATGCTCCAAAGGTGATGTCATAGCAGAGGACGTGACTAGATTAGCCTAAAACATGGCTCACATAGCAGTAGAGCAATCAGCTGAGAAGTGACATAGCTTCTAAAATTTCTTGTGCTGATGAGTATAGAGTGTATGATTTCAGCATTTGTACTCCCTTAGTCATTTCCAAGTTATCAGCGTGCTTTGTTATTCATTAGTGTATTTTGAGAACTGCATGAATTCTGCTTAATTCGCCCATAGAAAAATTGCTAAATGATTTGACATTACACACAATTTATTATTATTTTTTTTTAATAGAATTCAGAGATTCATTAAGAACATTCAGTTTTCAAGGACCAGTGATGTGATGTGAAGTTCAAGGATCCATTGTACCGAACATCATGAGTACACTTAAAAACAAGATAATCCCTAATCTAAAGAATTTGTAATTTGAGTTTAAATAAGTGAATAAAACAGTGTAGGAAGCATGGGGAAACAGATAACATCATGTTTGACTGTGCTTAAAACCAAAGAAGAATTCTTGGATGTAAGATTGGCAGGACAACGCTGACAAGATATGTTTCTGTCATGGAAAAGTATACACACGCAGTTTAAGTAAGAATACCTTGAATCCAAGATTTGGGCTCTATGCATTCTCAAGTTGATTTTTAAAACCAAATTGTTTTCTACTTTTCTTGTCTTTTGGCCTCAAATGACTAGTTTGAAAAGAGAAGGCACTAAACAGATTCCTTTATAACTCTGTAATCTGTACAGAAGTGGCAATTGAAGGTGATGAAAACATATTACACTCCCTTAGTACAAGCCACAATAGTAAGCATTTTGTAGAAAACCATCAATCAGGTAATCAGTAAGAAGGCAGTGAAGTTATTTTAGATTTTCTGAGCTTATTGTCAAACATCCTGACTCACATAACATGCCTTCGTGAAAGCTATATAAATACATTAATAAACATTAAGAAAAGTTGCATTTGCATATGTCCACCCAGGACTCCATCATTGCCTCTGGAAACATGACAACACAGACCTTCGATGTTCATCAGGTACATGCTGGAAAAAGGCAATCGTATTAATGGTGCTTCAAATTCCTCTCAAAATAGACTGTTTTCTGGAATGTGATGCCATTATTGACATATTCATTGAAAAACCCACACAGCTCTATCACTGATGTTCATCTCTGCAGTCAATAGATACTTAAACATGACTGCAAATGTCTGTAGGAGGGATAGGCACTTCTAGAAAGAGGTTTATACTATTTTAAAATAAATCTCTAATCAATCTACAAAGTGAACCACCCTTGAAAATCTGTATCTCTTCATTAATGAACAAGAGAATGAGGAAAATAACTAGTGTAAGACCCTGTGAATTACCTGTAGTATTGAATAATTGAATAATACTACTGTGAATTACAGTAGTATTTGACACTAAATGTGAAAAAAGCAGATGTAATAGATTGCTTGCAGTTAGAAAGTAAGATTTTAAATAAATATTGATCTTCAGATATTGTCATTTAGTATCCTAGCCTTTTTTCTTTCAATATATATATATATTCATTTATGTTAATATGTTTTATTTAGCTTTAATAGGAAAAAAAGTATTCAACAGCAAAGTATAAATGAAGTGTGCTTATTTTACACTCAGAAGGCCCCAGTGCATCAGCACTGTGTGCACTAATGTACTTGAAGTGCTTACTTACACAACTGATGTCAGATATCAATGAGATTACTTCCGTCACTAAATGCTGTTTCTTAGATTTGGCTTTAATTTCTTTGTAATGTGTTTCATTCATTTTTCACCACACAGTCTGTCCTCTAGTAAATTATCTAAGGAAAACCATAATGAAGGAGTACTTACTGTTGTTTCCTCAAGGGTAAATCCCTTGTCTTAGTGATATTCTGCTCAGGGTTTTTCTCACCTGTCCAATATCTTCCACTTTGCAAAGATTTCCCAAAAGCTTCAGGGACTTTGACAATAATTTTTGACAGGCCAAAGTGAAATAATGTTCAATTTGAAGTGCATGATGCAGCAAAAGAAACTTGCTGATTCATCTCCCTTGTTGTAAATTATATTATTGTCATATACATTAGGAAGGCCGTTTACATCTTGTACCACCAAGATTGTTTCCATTCCTACCAAATAGAGATACTGTTATTTTATTTATTTATTTATTTAAACTGAGAGTGAATCGTGTATTTGCCCTTTCAGCTTCACTGCATCTTAATAAAAAATCATTCAATTTTCCTTCCAACTTTTAAGTTTTAATTAAATCCTCCTCCACCTGGCTTATCTTGCTATTCAGTTCCATTTCAAGAAATATGTTCATTTTGTGTCTCCTGAAAATAGGGATCATCTTTCTTATTTTAATAACTCATCTTTCCAGTTTTTCTTTACTTATGCTATTTGAATAAACATTTCCAACTTGGAGAGGATGATAAATGTTGCGAAAATGGAAAAAGGGGGAGCAAATTGCATCCCCACCCACCATAAAATAGTGCTAATAATCTCTACAGCCATCCACATGATTTAAAGGTCCAAAAAGCCAATAGAAACACTTATTTGCATCTAGAAGGTGCTAAATAAGGATTTACTCTTAGCATTTATCGTAAAAGAAAGCACATGAGAGGAACTAATTGCAACACTTGACATAAAGTTTCAGCTTCTTGTTGAGTGTACAGCTAGTGAATGTGCTTGACAGTTGCATAGACCACTCTATAACATAACTACACTATGAAATAGTCACACTGGTGAGGCAAGGTACACAAAATTACTAGGGATAACTCCCAGAAACCTGAGCTGGCATAGATGAGCTTTGCCTGTGTTGCCTCAGTACTACCTTCCTTGTGGGTAATGGACTGTTGTTTCATTGTGGTCTGACCATGTGCTCTTTGAAATTAGTCAGAAGAATATACATGCTGGATCATGGTATGCACATCCCAACTAAGGACAACACCTGATCAAGCTGTTCCTCTACCTCTTTTTCTAAAGTCTGAGATTATCTGTCCCCTCAGAAGAATCCAGTCTTTCAGAATATTTTGAAAACTTGTCCCCGTGTTTCATCATGGCTTTGTGAGTAAGCAAATGCCTTTCCTTAGGAAGCCAGGTGGGGAAAGAAGAGACACAGGACCCTCTAGAACAGTTTGATTTTATCTTTCTAAACAAGGCTGCCTCATAGCCCATCCAAATGAAATTTCTCTAAACTTTTGACTAAGCAACCAAAGTAAGGCAAACTTTCATAATGACAAAAACTGGAAATGAATCCTAATGATCTTCCTACCTCAGAAACTCTTTACATCTAAAATAGGTCCAATTTACCTTCTGATCAGAAAGAATTCTTTAACCTTTACATTTATTAACAGTGAATAGAAGATATTTTAAGGTGTTATCAATTCACCAATGCAGAATCCTACTCAAATACATTTCCAAAATCAGCTAATCTTAATATCTTGTTGACCTATTGTTGAAACTAATCCCAGAATATCTATTTTGTCATTAGTGCATTGGTTACCAGGTCCTACAAATTACTACCAGTTCTTTTCAGCACTTTATTTTACTAGTCTTCTCTTCTGTCTAAAAAGCTCATAGGTTTAGATCTTTTTAATGTTAAATGCTATTGTTCTTTCTTAAATAAAATATTTAGTTTAAAAATCATCCTCCGGCAGAAATACTGGCTGAAGCTAAGATATAAATGGAATGTGACAAATTAAATATTTTAAATCAATCAGAAATAAAAATTACACTCTATACCATGAATATTTTTTAATTTTTAATATCAAGTTTCAAAAATAATGTGTATTTCTTGAAGAATTTTTCTCTGTATCAAGGATTCTTTAGTGCAGTGATATGATGTTACAAGGACACTAAAAAATGCAGGACAACTTTGTTGGAAAGAAATTGAGCTAAATTTGCATTCTAAAGCTACGTTGCTGGAATCCTTGTGTTTTCCAAAGTCTGACACCAACACAGTTTCATATTCAAGGAATAAGACTGGAAAAAAAACAACAACAAAGACAAAACAAAACAAAACAAAACAAAAAAAAACCAAGAGAAATGGAGAAAGAAAAAAAGGAGGAAAGAAAAAAAAAAGAAAATAAAAAAAAGAAAGTAAAAAAAGAAAATAAAAAAGAAAAAAAATGAGAAAAGAAAAAAAGAAAACTAAAAAAAGAGAAAAGGAAGAAGAGAAAAAAAAAAAAGTAAAATTGATTTTGGTGGAGGAAGAAAATAAACTTGCCACATTGTGATGTGGTGTGGGTTGTCTATCATTAACATTCTATAAAATTTTTATTTTTTTTTAATTGTGTTCAGAACTATCCAGTCATGTCCTAGGGTTAGCTGTTGCTACAAATTAGTTGAAGCTCGGCTGTTTGTATACTCAGTAGTCTTGCCTTAAGTCCCACAGGTTGTGCTTTAAGCTTAAGTAGGTTTCAGCCCTGCTTCATCTTTGGCTTCTGCAAGGTATTTCGTAGGACCATGTCTTGTTTGTTACTCCTTTATGAGATGTGCAGGAGTGTGATTTGCACACTCCTTGTGTGCAAATCTTTTTGGAACAGATACCAGGTATGAGGAATGATGGGGATAACAAGTCTGAATGATTGGGTGTACTATGGCTGTGTGTAAATTGGATCTGTGTTTCCAAAAAGAGTTAAGACAGAAGTTATGACTTGCTTTGCAGTGCTGGCCAAGCACCAACCTGGTGTCTAGGTTGGTGAAATGGGATTTGTGCATGACAGTGAAAACACAGTCACAAATGCTGGATCCCAACAACAGATGTAACAAGCAGGCAATCTTTGACAATGTAGGTATAGATTGATGCATACTACAGTTCAGCTCAAAACCACTTGTAAATCGATAACTTAGCCACCAAAACACTCACAGCAATAGCATTTTCCTGGACACTGGATGCCTTCATAACATCTCTGTCATTATCAGAAAGACATGAATTATTTATATATTTATCTATTTACTTATTTTTTGGAATATCCCTGTGGAAAACTAGGCATGCAAAACAACAGAGTTCCTCTACCTTTCCATCCATGGCTCATTATTTGTCTTGAAAAAACCCTCAAGGCCATCATAACTCTTACAACACTAAGAAACCTACCCTCTCCACAAAGGACATTGGACCAAGCAAATAGGCCAACATTGTACATGCTTCCTGGGGACACACATACATGCAGGCAGTGATAATACATGATTTCTGAATCATGAGCTGTTTGCTCACCCACCACTGGCGTGTGATGTAAAGGCATCCAGTACCACTTACGGGGAGGTATCTTGTTCACACAGCATGGCACAGTCAAGCCCAAAAGGACAAGATGGAAAGACAGCAGGCAGAGTGGAAAAGTAATGATGGCACTGGAAAACACACTGGGCATTTGGCACCACGAACATGCTTACACCTCAAGCCCCTTTCAACTCTTCATTGCACAGAACTGGGCAGAAGTGCTGGCAGATTTCTTCATTTCCATTCACAGAATCACAGAATCACAGAATTTCTAGGTTGGAAGAGACCTCAAGACCATCGAGTCCAACCTCTGACCTAACACTAACAGTCCCCACTAAACCATATCCCTAAGCTCTACATCTAAACGTCTTTTAAAGACTTCCAGGGATGGTGACTCCACCACTTCCCTGGGCAGCCTGTTCCAATGTCTAACAACCCTTTCGGTAAAGAAGTTCTTCCTAAGATCCAACATAAAACTCCCCTGGCTCAACTTAAGCCCATTCCCCCTTGTCCTGTCACCAGGCACATGGGAGAACAGACCAACCCCCACCTCTCTACAGCCTCCTTTAAGGTACGTGTAGAGAGCGATAAGGTCACCCCTGAGCCTCCTTTTCTCCAGGCTGAACAAACCCAGCTCCCTCAGCCGCTCCTCGTAGGACTTGTTCTCCAGACCCCTCACCAGCTTCGTCGCCCTTCTCTGGACCCGCTCAAGCACCTCGATGTCCTTCTTGTAGCAAGGGGCCCAAAACTGAACACAGTACTCGAGGTGCGGCCTCACCAGAGCCGAGTACAGGGGGACGATCACCTCCCTAGCCCTGCTGGTCACACTGTTCCTGATACAAGCCAGGATGCCGTTGGCCTTCTTGGCCACCTGAGCACACTGCTGGCTCATATTCAGCCAACTATCCACCAATACTCCCAGATCCTTCTCTGCCTGGCAGCTCTCCAACCACTCATCTCCCAGCCTGTAGCTCTGCTTGGGGTTATTGCGCCCCAGGTGGAGGACCCGGCACTTGGCCTTGTTAAACTTCATGCAGTTGACCTCAGCCCATCGGTGCAGCCTATCCAGATCCTCCTGCAGAGCCTTCCTACCCTCGAGCAGATCAACATATGCACCTAACTGGGTGTCATCTGCAAACTTACTGAGGGTGCACTCAATGCCCTCATCCAGATTACCGATGAAGATATTAAAGAGGACCAGCCCCAGCACTGAGCCCTGGGGAACGCCACTAGTGACTGGCCTCCAACTGGATTTGACTCCATTCACCACGACTCTTTGGGCCCGGCTATCCAGCCAGTTTCTAACCCAACAAAGCGTGTGCCAGTCCAAGCCACGAGCAGCCAGTTTCTTGAGGAGAATGCTGTGGGAAACGGTGTCAAAAGACTTGCTGAAGTCAAGGTAGACCACATCACAGCCTTTCCCTCATCCACCCAGCGCATCACTTTGTCATAGAAGGAGATCAGGTTCTTCAAGCGGGACCTGCCTTTCATAAACCCATACTGACTGGGCCTGATCGCCTGCTTGCCCTGCAAGTGCCGCGTGATGACAAACACATAACTGGCACCCTTGGTGTAGGATAGCAGTGAGCCTATGCATGTCCTATTCTGTGTTCTTGTCTTACTGAATCCAGCCTTCATGCTAGGGGATATCTTATCTTGGAATGAATGCACTGGACTAATTTATTTTCTTCACAACCCTGGAATGATGAAGTCATAGGAATGTGCCCCTGTGTTACAGACACACAGGAAAAGGATCAAGGCCAGGACAAATGGATATCAAGACTTAAAAGTTCCCTGGGCACAGTTTCCCTTCCTCAGCTTCCTGTTCCCAAGGCTTGTGAACATAAGTGGCATGCTCACCACAAAGCATCCCATTCTTTCTCACACTTTGCAACAGATGGCTCTACTGCAGCCTTGCAACATGGGCACAGGCAGGATAGCTCTGAGCTCTCCTCTTCTCCCCAAACTTGACTGAGAACTGCTGTGAACTCAGGCAGTACTCAAATACCTGGTCCTCCTTTGGGAAAGGGTCCTCACCTGTCCCCAGACAGTCAGGAAGAGCTGGGGTAGATAGCTGGCTGCAACAGATTTTCCGTTCACTGGTGGGAAACTATTGCCATGTTGCGCACTGGAAAGAAAAAGCTGCTTTTGAATCATATATAGAATGTTTTCTCAGTATACCCTTATTATTGAAAGGCAATCTGAACAGAAATGGATACCCATCAAGTAATCTATGTCTTCACTATAAAAAATATTAAAACTCCCTTAACTTTGTGCTGTGCTTAAACAAAAATGCATGATTGCAATTGCTGAAGCAGAAAGGCAGTGCCTGGCAAAGTGAACAAAGAACTAAGATTCTTTCATATTGCTATAGCATTCAGTCCATAGCTGTACATTTCAAATTAATAAAAACATTTAAATATTCATCTTGATTTAAAGTGATTCTTAAAATAGGTAACATGAAAATAAATATTTCCCTTTAAGAGAAAATTAGATCAATTTCAGTAGCTATTTAACTGCTCACAGGTAAAAATATCCTTCATGATATCATAAATGTGAAATGCATAAAGATAAAATGAAGTTAGGCAATCTTCAGATAAGTGAGTCTAACTATCTTCAGTTGAGCTGAATAGCTGATTGCTACTCAGAAAAGAGAAAGAAAGAAATAACAACAACAACAAAAAAAGATTAAATATTTATGGAAGTCACTTGATTTCAACCTGAGCATTCAAATGGACTTATTTCATGGATCATGTTAAATAGATTTTCACTGAGTCTTCAAATCCTTCAGAGTGAGCAGAAGGAAATTTTACATATGTACAAAAGAATACTTGTTCTTGCATATGAGAAAGTGAGCAACCCTAACTTTTTACTAGGAGCGGATAGGCCCAAACAGCCTGTTTTGTAAGTGTCTGTGAATGAAAATAGTGGCCTCTCTTAATAGATGACCTCTCTTAAAGAAAATAACACTCTAGTGTGATGAAACTTAGAATAAAGCATCTTGTTAGCAAGTGAACTGGTTGTGTTTATATCAACCAGTATGTTAACATTTAAGAGTCTGTTATTTTTGCTCTAGCAAATCTAGCAGGAAGTGATTGATGAACAATTTTATTTCAGGGACATTGTGAAGCAAATAGCGCATATTAGCACCTCTCCATTAAGAAGCTTGACCTGAATTGAAAATGGTATATATGTTTCATGTGCACCTTTTACTGTCAAATTTTATGGACCGAAATGTATATATGCAGTAATGAAATGTACCTGCCATACAGTGAGATGAAGGTAAAGGCTATTCACTTTTCTTTTCTTCTTTTTTTTTTTTTTTTTTTTTTTTTTTCTTTTTTTCCTATATACCCTGTTTGCTATTCGCTGATCAGTAGCTCATTTTGCTGATCTACATAGAGTAGTCCAAGAATTGCAATATATTTAACTGTGCCTAGATTAAGCTTTTGAATTTTTCAGTGCTTTTCTCCTTGAACACAATACATAAGGACAGAGTTTTCAATAATCCTATTACTTGCTACAGAAATAGGCTAGTGCTAGTGGAGTGTCTGATGTTTTCAACTTCCAATTAGTGACTGCAGTTCCTGCATATAAATTTGCAGAGTAATTTAACTGCTGTTACATTTATCAAACAAGAAGCAGAAACATTTCATACCTTCCAAGAAACCAGATTTTAAAGCTATTATAACTTATAAATGATATTATTTACTGAAATCTGCTTCTCCCATTACACATTGCAAATTTAGAATACCTCGTGCTTCCTGAAGATAAATTCTTTTCTAAAATGACTATGAAATCAACTAGAACACCTTAGATGATAGTTTAAACTGTTTTTCATTTCTCTATTTGAATTTACGTGTCTGCTTATCAGCACAAGTTAGATCGCGCTAGTATTTTTTCTTCCAATGGGATTTGAGTTCTTTCTGAAATTACATAGCTTAATTCATTCCTAGAACTTGGCAAGTACAGAGCACTTTAAAACTCTCCCATCCTTTCTCTCAGACACTCAAATACCTAATTTCTTAGCAAGAAGACATGAAGCAAGAGCCCTTGGTTATTCCTAAACGTACACATGAGTCTGGGGTGAGAAAACTGAATCTGAAAAAACAGATCCACCCTATTTATAAAATTAAGTATCTGAGTGTGGAACACCTTGTGCTTTTGGAAGTGTTCCTGCTAACTTGGGAGGCAACAGCTGAACAGAACCTCATGGGATGATTTTTTGATCAGGCCATTAAGATAAACACAGAACAAGCAAGCAAACCAAACCAAACCATAAAAATAAATAAATAAATAAATAAATAAAGCAAACACACAAAAGCCACCACAGTTCTTTTCCTCTAAGGGCAACATGAGAAAAAAAAAAGTTTCACACACAATGAACATCTTGCTAGGTGCATTGTGTTTTGTTAAAGCAATAGTCATAGGAGACTTCATAGCACTTGCAACCAACAGTTGATCAATTAAAAGATTGGGATAAGCAGGGAAGAAGGTTGGTACAAAGTCTGCAGTCCTGATAGAGGGGAATAACGGAAAAAAGTTTGGTAAATACAGGGAGATACTTTGTGCGATAGATTTGTAGCAAGGACATCGATATCAGAAAGTATTTGTGATTAAGGTTCAGAAAAGTTTGAGTAGCAGGAACAATCTCTTCTGTAACTGTTTTAATTAGTGTGACTTGTTTCCACCTTTGTACAAAAAGAGAGTCAGAACCAAATAACCTTTGTATTGGCATGCACACTATTGCTCTTCATCTATGCCTCATTGTGGGCATTTGCCTGATCTCTTGTCAGAGAAAGTGTGTTATGAATATACCTGAAGAATAACATGTCTGAGACTTTGCTATTTGTGGTGGGCTAGCCTTGGCTATCAGCAAAACTCCCACCCATCTACTTGCTCAGACACACTCAGCAGGAAGGGGGGCAAAGAGTAGGAGGAACGGGAACAAGAAAGCTCACGTTAAGGAGAGATCATTTACCAGTTAGTGTCATGGGCACATGGGCACTTGTGAAAAATAATTTAAAATAAATAAAAATAATTATTCAATTAAATAACCAGATTTAGGTAGTGGGAAACAAAAAGACAAACATTAAAACATTAAAACAACATATTTCCTTTCCATTTTCTGATTTCTCTCAGTTCTGGAAGCT
Source organism: Aythya marila (assembly GCF_965140915.1). Taxonomy (NCBI): domain Eukaryota; kingdom Metazoa; phylum Chordata; class Aves; order Anseriformes; family Anatidae; genus Aythya; species Aythya marila. The sequence goes on along the minus strand of NC_139044.1, from coordinate 97,542,629 downwards.
GTGACACTATTAAGTCCCTTTTTTATTTATTTTCAAGGGAGTACTGGATTGTTTGTATTGCCTTTAATAGGATCACAACTACTGTTGTTCTATCCTGAAATGCTGTCTGTGACTCCATCTCACACATCTTGTACATGCATAGCCCAGTGATATTAATTCTCATCTTTTATATAGGTAAACAAACAAAATGTGTGTTCTGTTTTTGTATTATTATTATTATTGTTGTTATTTTGTTTGGGGTTCAGTTTCTCTTTGTTCACCTCTATTGCCTTTCCCTCAGATGGCAATCACTGGTGACAGCTAAGGACTCGACAGAATACAGCAATGACTGTTGACAGATGCTTTGAAATGGAGTTATGTCCTGGATACCTGGTTTCACAAATGATTGGTTCTTGGAGCACTTCTCCTTTCCCACTCCTTTCCCAGTCTGTATCTGTGTCCAGCATTACTCCATCCCAGGTACAGAACCCAGAATTTTCCTTTCTGGAACTTCACAACATGGTTGTCCAGTATCTGTCCCATGTTTTCTACATTTATTGCTTAGTCTAGCTAAACTGCTTGGGCAGTGAGCATATTAAGCTCATGAATGAACTCTTAATTCCCTTGGTATTCCTGGCTAGATGTTCCTGTGGCCTTAGATTCTGTGCAAAAAGTTAACCTTTGACTAGCTACTCGCCACATGTGTACTCCAAGTACTATAAGTACTATAGGCAAATTGCTGAAAAAATTGTCCACTACTGCATTTTTGAATCCTTGTGAATAATAGACAAGACACCTGTATTTTTTAAGCAATAGTGTGAAGTATGTGGATCTTTAACTCAGTCAAACCTATAGTGTCATAGTATATAGTCATACCTATAGTGTCATAGTATTTAATCATACCTATAGTGTCAAGTATAAAATATTTCTTTCACCCCCTTGCTTTGACTGTTCTGTAGCATTTTTCTAATGCTTTCAAGCGATGATTATATTTCAGCCAATTATAGTTGTTCTTCAGTGATTGCTGAATAATACTTCTCTATAGCTGTTCTGAAAGAGGACACAGACATTGGATGTCTTTCTAAAATTTAATGTAATTTTGTGGTCATTTATTTGAAATTACTACAGAATTCCTTTCTCCCTGTAAAGGTGCCATAACCCATTTGCACACCTGGTACATGTACTGAGAGGTATAGAGGTTCATGCATCATGCAGCCCAAAGATCAACATAGATTCTGCACTGAAAAAATAAGCCACCAAAGAATGTTCTCACCATGCCTAAAAAAGATCCTTGTTTAGTTTATCTGAAGTCTCAGAAAAGCATGCAAAGAATCTTTCCTACTTCAGCTTGGCTCACTGAGGTTTTATCTTTCTGCTGATCATTTTATTCTGCTGAGCAGCTCCATAGTTTTGACTTGCACTTATGACAGGTTGTGACACCTGGAATCCTGACAACATCCTGTCTGCTCATGGGGTATTGGAGAAAGTTACTGCATATTTACTGTAGAAGAAGAACATGCCCATGGACAGGCATCATAGTATAGATGGTAACTGTAATTGTGTTCCCAAACTTATGCAGTGATAATTATTTATCTGCTTATACTGCTTGTAAACTTACATTAGTCTTTGAATTAGTTAAGTTCTACAAAACTGAGGAAATACTGAGTTGGAACCTCTGTCTAGAAAGATAAGGGGGAGGGAGGAGGTGATAGCCCTGTTTTACTCCTTTCTTTGCTTATGACACAGGAAAATCTGGGGTGTCTTATCAAAACTGTTCAGTTTCAGTCATGAATATGTAAGAGTTTCATCCACCTGTCCAGAATCCTTGACAACAGCCTCAGTTCACACTGGTTCTCTGCCACTCACAAACTACCTTCAGACTCACTCTGAAATGTAATAAGCAGAAATTATTTTATGAAATAAGGTACTTGCATCCTTTAATTTCTATCTTTTCATCAGTCTGATGAGTATTTAAGTGAGATTCTATTGCCCTTTGAATTAATAGCTGAATGTAAATTTAGATTCAGGCAAGAATGCAAACAATCTTTTTCTATGGACACAGATATTTTGCATACAGAATAATGATAATTATCCAGTCAAAGGATACTGGCTACTCTAAATCTCCTCTCTTCTTCAAAACATGGTTCAGAAATCTTAAATCCCTGTACCAGCCAAGTAGACAGACCTGATAGCTTAAAAGAAGGTTGATTAACTTATCAACCTTGACCGGTCTTTGGGATAAAAAACAAAGTACCCGCTTGCTTTATTAAAACTGGGAACCCAGACGTCTAGGAAACTTTTCATTAGTCAAAAAGTATCTAAGATACTGATTGTCAGTTGATTGTCAGCCTAGAAAAGTACCACCCTAACTAGCAGAATAAAACAAAATCTTTCTAATAGGATTGACCTTTGTATGCTATTGGCAAGTGACACTAGCTTCAGGATGCAGAAATCCTTGTGGAAGAAGTCTCAAGGGAAAAGCTATTTTGAAGCTAACCAGTAATGAGAATTTTCCTCAGTAAATCACTGGTAAATTAGCTGCTTTGAAAAGTCTGCATTTAACATCAACAGCACAGAAAGCTATTTGAGAATACTTTTTCAAGTACTGAATCAGTCACTAGGACTTTCAGAGACATATCAATGCTCATTTTGAATGTTGAAATGTTTTGGAAGACATGGAGTATATCTTTGAGTGTTTTAAATAAAAACAAACAAACAAACAACAACTTAGCTTGAGATATGTCTCTGTAGTAAGGATGTCAATGAATGGCATCATCCCTTAAAAATGTCATCCCAGTGAAGTTGCTGCAGCTGGAACTGCAATAATCAAAGGGATTGCTGGTTTAACATTGATATCTTTTACCATGTGTTCACATGTCACTAAGGATTTTATCCAGTTTCATTGACAGATCATTAAATGATCTATTTTGTAACTTTTTGAACTCTTGATTAACTAGGAATAGAACTTTAAATATCCCCAAACTTAAAAATCTAAAACTATCCCTCTCCATTTTAATATCCGTTATTTTTAATAACAAAGTTTATAATTATGTGTCGTTTTATCCTATTGGTATTTGCAGCCAATTATTTAACACTCTACCATGCTGCCCACTGACATGGAAGGAAGTGGTAAAAGAGACAATACATGGAAAATGCTTTTAAGGAAAAGGAGCAGGAAGAGAATAAACTATTTTCATAGCATTCATGGTGGAGGAAAGTATGTAGTATAAAATACTTAAAACTTCTTCTTCTTCTCCTTCTTTTTCTGTTCTGAAAAGAAAGGAAAAAGAATCTAAGCACATCTGCTTTGATGGGATCCAACAGTTGAAATTGCATACTTACTGCTCTCACAAGGTTGTTCCCTACTCTGAGCAAAGTGGTTCTATAAGTGGCTGCTCTCTATAGTGCTAGTCTTTCAGGATTACCACTGCATATTTAGGCTTTAAAATTTCTCTGGGGGATTAGACATGTAGTTAATAGAAGCAATGGGCATGCATACAGTAAGTCTGTGCAGGGAGCAAGAATTCCAGAAAGAGGAAACATTGCCTGATAAAGTCCCAGGGGGATCTTCTAATCTAGTGCAACCTATGGGTCATTTATTTAAATTCTTATTCTCAAACAACAATAGAACACCCAAATAAAGGCGGTCTGAAGCATAAACCACTAGACCAGACTGCCTTTATATTGAGTATTGGAATGAAGTTACTATACACTGATATGTCAATTTAGCTGGTTTCATTGCCATCACAGCATTATAGTAATTTTTAATCACAGTGTCCTTACAGTGGTCCCATCTGTAGAGGGTCTTTCAGTCACCATGGTTTGAGTGTGCTGACTCTTTAGTGTGGAAGGAAACCAAAGCATCCAGATATGTTGCAGCACTCCAGAACTATCTCTGGCCTCAATGAAGGAAGATTGTAAATAGATGAGGAGCAAATACATGTAGTAAATCATTGAAAATGCATAGCAGTTTAACTTTAGTCTGATGAAACTCTGAGCAAACAGTTAATTTAATTAATACTTTTTCAAGAGAAATACTTTTTCAGAGAAAGTGACTTCAGAAAATTGTTCTACCCTATGCCTTTCATATCTAGTTCATTGAAGTTTGATTTAGGTCACCAAGGTCCATAAGTCATTAGCATTCAGGTACGTAAATTAAGCTTATAGTCTTCCATTCCTAGTGAGCACAGAAGCTTATACTAACTGTTGCTGATGAAATGGTTTAGTGTCTTGAGGGTTTGAGTCTCCACTTTGTTCCCAGAAAGGCATTTTTATCAACAATTAATATGAGTTAAAACTCATGGCAACAGTAAGGTTTTACTAGACATTTTCTGGTCAGGAGATACACAGAGCATGTCAAAAACTTATGTGAGGGGAATTTTAATAGATTTATCCTGTATATCCAGAGTTAAGTGAGATGAATAAAAATCTGTTTGTAAAACCATCAAAATGGAGTGAGAGTGCCTACGGATAATTAGGATTTAAACATGGTTCCCAGACATCTAAAACCTGGTAACAATAACCAGCAATCACTTGAAAAGAGTAAACTTAAAAAGACAAATGCAGTTCTCCCTTTACATTTGCTCTTCATTATGAGTGTGACTGCATATATTACAGAGTCCTAACTTACATAAACAGCTAAATATAGGATTGTGGAAAAAAAAAAAGAAAAAAAAAAAAGATGAAAATTATCTAAAAATATATAGTCTTAGCAGCCACTGCCCCTTAGGAAAGTTTGACTGTTCAATATCATAAAAATGGTTACCAAAATCTTTACACAGGGGATACCACTGGAAAACCCTGATTGACCAAAAGCATCTATGGTGAATACAAATTCAAGAAGGGAATATGGTACTATAATACCATAGTCTATTGGCCTGAACAGAAAAAAAAAAATAAAAAATAGCATGGGATCTCTGCATTGGGGAAACAAAGGTTAGTGATGCTGAATCTGCTTATGGGTAGTTGAATGATCAAAAGGTTTATAAAAGGGAGTGAGACAATGAACAGATAACCAGTAAAGAAACACAGTAATAAAAGATCAGAATCATATTAGATTCTGAGTAACTAGCACACATAGCATTATAATCACCCCCAAGGATTTGGTAGTAAAAAGGTAGAGGGTGAGCATTAGGGTGTACATCTGCAAAATCAGAGTGAAAGGTAGTTGGTCTGTAAAAGGGTTGGGTCATCCTTACAATGATTGGTAGATAATGTGTTATCTTAGCAACTGAAAGGAAGATAGTGTATATCAAATAAAACTGGAATATGACTAAATGATGAAAAAAATAAAGTCAGGCTATAAGTATTGTCAAGCTAAATAGTATGAGCAAGTGGGACTGTAATGTCATGTAAATCATGGAACAAGATCCCTTAGGAGAGGTAACATGCCCCTAAGGAATAGGTATAAAGCTACTATTGACACTAGAACTTGCACAGTCCAGTAATTAGATCCTTTTTTTTTTTGCAACAACATCACAGATTTTGTTTCACTTTTTAAGTCATCTGTGCCAGAGATTTTATCTATGTAATAGATGTGATCATACAGTTTACTAAGTAGGCATTCCTTGGCTAGATTTATAAATGAATGAACCAACATTTCTGGGGGAAGGTGGTGACTATAAAATTCAAATACTACCTTGTCAGGGTATTAACTCTACGTATTTATGGAGGCTCTAATCCTTTAACCTGCTGGAATTGCTAAAACAGATCTGTGAAGGATGGAGGCTGTTTAGGTACAGTACAACGATGCCTTTAGCTCCAGAATAAACAGAGTCCAGTGCAGCAGAGTGCAATCAATCACTGTGGCATGTCATAGAGAAACGCAGGTGCTGCAAGGGGTCTGTTTGCTGAACAGCAAGATCTCTGTTATGTCACTATAAGATGCAGACAGTTACACAAAAGGACTACACTGCATTAGGAGACAATGTTGTGTTCTTCCCTGTGAATGCAGAGAGTCAGATAAAGCAAATGTGAAGGATGCTCCTGTGACGGAGGAAGCTGTTGCTTTTAAGCTCAAATTTAAGCTCATTTAGGTATGTATGACTTCTACCATTCAAAAATTTTACCTCCAACAAAGGGGAAATCTTTCAGTGGTCTTACTCTTCAAGAATGTTTGGATATTACTGGTCACCTCCAGATTCTTTTAGGACTCCTTCCTACTAAATATGAGTACTAAATGTGAGCTTTCTGCCTTTAGAGATATTCCTGCATATAGGGCTCTAATCAGACCTGTGCATACTTGTAAAGGCAAAATCTTTGAAAGGAAAACAGACTGAAAGATAGTTTGGCCACTGACACTAATGTAGGAGAAGGTAAAATATATTTTGAAGATTGTTATAAAAGTTTTGTTTGTTTGTTTGTTTGTTTGTTTAAACCAGTGTGTTAAAGATTGAAATAGAAAGAGATTTTCCATTAAAGGGTTGGAACAAGAAATACATTTCTATCAAGGAAAAGGTTACTGAGAACATATTTCCAAGCAACCTTAGGAAATTTTAGAGAGTTCTATCCCAGTGAAATCGGTAACCAATTTAGCCCTTGCTGGGAGTTCTGAACAGAGGACAGACAAAAACTTATTTTTTTCAGTCAGACTCTGCTTGGCCCGATGTGAGCAAGAAACCAAGATTTCCTGTGTGGTGCCTCAGTCAGAGCCTGTGATTGAGAGCCTCTGGTGACTGAGCTGCTTCCCAGACTTAACAATGGCAGTAAGAACAGAAAGAACACACACTGTAAGAACACACTGTAGGTGAAGGCCATGACAGTACTTGTTTTGGGTGCTTTTAAGGCTCATCATTAAGTGTCATGCAACATCCATAAGACCTAGTCTTGGCCTGACATCTTCTGCAATCACTTCTTTTGAGACTATCAGGAGATCTTATCGTTAGGGAAGTGTCTATTCTTGCAATAGAAATGGTGTGGAGTAGCTCATTTATGGGCGAGAAATAGAAAAATCCCACCTAAACATTTTTGTTTCTGCATTTTATAGGGAAGTTTCATTGTCATACTGCATTGTGGGGGCAGTGTCATCTCTCAATTTTTCACAAGGAAGCTATTAGCCCATTGTGTTCCCAGTAATAGAAGCCACTCTCTAATACAAATAAGGGAGTTTGTGGCATGTAGTGCTTCTGATCTTCTACCTGAAAACCTTGAAGACTGCCCCAATGTGTTTCAGCACACATAACTTACCCTTTCCTCAAGGAAAGCCACTATTAACTTCCTGATTTACTAGAAATACTAGGAAGGGAGCAGAGGAACAAAGATTACTTCTCCTTTGATATCAGATTACTTCTCCTTTGATATATGCTTCCAGATGACCCATAAGAAAGGCCCATGAGTATAGTTTTCTTAGAAACAAAAACAAAAACAAAAAAAAAAAAGAAAAAAAGTATGAAAATGTGTCATTATGTATGAAGAACTAGAAGAACTAGGTTCTATGCAGAATCAAGATATAGCTGTGTGTACACCCAAATACTGGAGCGGGGAAAATTCTGAGGTTTTCTGTGTTAAAAATAACTATAATATCTTACTTTATTAACCTGTTCATTTCCTACTTAATATACCGTCTAAGCCTTCTGTCTGTTGGGAGTCTGCTTCCTTAGAAATGCTAACGCCACTACAACACTGTGGTTATCCTTTAAGAATCCTTTAACTTCAGTAAATGTCACCTCTCTAGGTAGGCTTATTTATTTATTTATTTATTTTCCTGGGGCTGTGTGTGGGAGGAATAATAAAGCATTGGAAAAATATAGTGTTCTTGCAAAAATGAAAAGGAATGATTGGAGCTGAAACGCTGACACTAACTTTTAGAGAGAATACATAGACCTTTTCATTACCAGCAGGTAGCACCAGTAAATAAATCCTTAGGTAAGAACAGTGATTTGAACTTTTGTTCTGCATGTTTGTATTTAACTTCACTGTGCAGACAATAATCTTTGAAGCAAAATATATGCCAAAGTTAATGAGTGTTTTTGAGTGTATTTATACCATCAGCTGTTTATACATTCTGGGAAGGGCATTCTCATCTATGAGTGCTACACTTCTGTAAACATATATTTGCTGAGAGGACAACATAATCTACCTGTGCTCCAAGGACATACAAGTTTTACATAATGTGTTGCTGGTAGGAAAATATCACATTGTCGCCTTGGGAACATACTGATAATGGCACCCTGATAATCTACCTAGAAAAGGCAGCCACACAGAGTGCTGTGAACACCCACCTTTCCTCTCAATAGAATCTGGAGCATGTGATGAAAGGGGAAGATACGAATTTTGCCTGGATCTCATCCTACAATGCTATCAAGGTACAGCCATAATAAAGTGTTTAACATGAAAAATCAGAAAACACTTCAATAACTAGACTATTAGATGTTGCCATGTGTTTTTAGTCTCATTCCAGCTGGTTTATACTGTTAAGTGAGCTGCATCCTCCAGCCACTCTGCCTCAGGACTGCTTCTGCCCCACTGCTTGTGTCCAGCCCAGTGTCTGGGGACCAGAAATCTTTCACAGATTGGGGGATGCAGATGCTGCTTTCTCTTTTGCAGGTGCAACCAGTAGAAAAGCTGAAAAAGTATCCCAAAGACATACAAACATACATAGACAATAAGGAGTACCCTTGTTTTGTTCTTATACTCTTTTCTAGACACCCATTTTTGGCCACTGAGGGAGAAAGAACACTGTGCTAGATGGACTTCGTCTGGACCCAGTACATCTGTCCTTAAGTTCATTGTTATAAACTTAAGAGTTTTTATGGCTTACTGTTTTTAGTTATTATTTTTATCACCACAGTGCTTTTGATCAGAGTCGTCTTGCACTAAACAGCAAAGCTCAAAGTAAAGTATGACTTGTTCTGAAGGGATTTATTCTGTCTTAGCCAGTATCATGTTTTACATTTCATTTCGTGTTTTGTGCTTTATTTAATTCACTTTATTCAAATAATAGTTAGCCTGGCAGTGGTTTAATTATCAAAGACTTCTGTTTTTACTGTATTTATCAAAGACAAGACACCCAAAATACTGCATTTTAATCTTCTGTTTGAATTATGGCTCTAGAGAAATAAAATGTGTAAACAGGCCATTTTCTGTTAAAATAAAAGTGAGTGTATAAGCTCCTTTATCCCCTTTTAATATTTAAATGGATAAATACATTTAAAAAATGTTGCAGAATTAGTGTATTGTATTTTAAGTCCACTTTAAAAAATGGGCAACCTATTCCATTGCCACACCTTCTTCACAATAAAAAATTATTGCTAACATCTAATCTAAATCTACCCTCGTTTAGTTAAAGCCATTGCCCCTTGCCCTATCACTACACCCCTGGACAAAGAGTCACTCCCCAGCTTTCTTGTAGTCCCCCTTAAGGTACTGGAAGGCTGCTATAAGGTTTCCCCAAAGCCTTCTCTTCTCCAGGCTGAATAAACCCAACCCTCTCAGCCTCTCTTCATATGAGAAGTGCTCCAGCCATATGAGAAGTGCTCACAGCCCTATGTATTCAACATTTTTTTTCTTTTTTCTTCAGATTGAAGTTTCTTAGTGTAGTCATGATCTTGAAAAGAATGGTCAACTTTGATATAGTTATCAGATATCAGTATCTCTATGCAATAGCTTCCTGATGGTACTATCAGAGTAATAATTGTATGTAGTTGTATAATAGATGTATAGGTGTTGTATAATCTGTACTACCTGCTTTAGACAACAAATACATATGTCAGCAGTTCTTTGTAGGGTTCTTAAGAATGGTAACAGCAATGCAGGATTGGCTACCTTTTACATTCCTCTTGGAAATAAAGTCCAACTCCTTTCACTTCAATACTGAAGTGTGAAAAACATTAACTTTTGTGGCAGCTTTTCATCACCCTCTTTATTTGTCAATTCTAAATAGCACTTTGATCTGCCAGCAGTTGCACTGAAAGTAGTACTGAGTAAGCTAAATAAAGGTGGTAGAATATGAATACAAGGAACGGTTCTACTTTCTTTCCAATCTGAGAGTTGACATTGAGTTAGAAGAAGGAAACTTAATTCCTTTAATACTATCCTACTAGTCTGTACTAGTCTGTACTACCTAGCCAAATAAATATTTTGCTATCTTTGCAAGAGGGCTTATTCAGAAATTAAAATTGTTTTCATAGAAGGACTGATTCAGCACCACTGATTCCAGCACCAACATATCCAACCTCTGTGCCTTGTCCATCAAGAAACTCATGGCAAGGCTACTCAAACTTGATGGATTTCCTGCAGTAATATTCAACCAACCTTTCAATTAATTTCAGACAAAATTTTTATTTGTATATTTATATCAGTCTGATACACTATTCTCAGTAATCTTAACTGTCTGTGCCTTTTTCTTCAGTTTATTTTATTCCTGTGCCTTTTTCTTCAGTTTATTTTATTCAGAACGTTTAAATGAAATGCGTAATTTAAGGACTTAGTCACCCTAGACTCCTTCAGCAGAAGAAGGAAGTCCCTCTTTCTTCTCTTTAGAAGGTTCTCTACCCCTTCCAGTATTTTATTCCAGAAGTCACAAATAATGACTAATAATGAACAGGAGTTATCTTGCCTGTGTTTTTCTCTTCTTTGCAAGTACATGAACAGCCAATGCACTAAAATTTTCATACAGTTGGAAATTCTAAAATTTTCATCCTGAGTTGGAAAAGATACAAAAGATTATCAAGTCCAACTCCTGACTCCACACAGGACCACTCAAAAATCAGACCCTATGTCTGAGAGCATTGTCCCAACTCTTCTTGAACTCCAGTGAGCTCAGTGCCATGACCACTGCCCCAGGGAGACTGTCCCAGTGCACGATCACCCTCTTGGTGAAGAACCTTTTCCTAACACCCAGCCTGACCCTCCCCTGTCCCAGCTCCATGCCGTTCCCTCAGGTCCTGTCACTGTACCCAGTGAGAATAGGTACTCAGCACCTGCCCCTCCGCTCCCCTTGAAGAAGCTGCAGGGCCATGAGGCCTCCCCTCAGTTTCCCTTTTCTGGGCTGAACAATCCAAATGACTTAAGCTGCTCCTCATACATCTTCTCTAGTCCCTTCACCATCTTTGTTGCCCTCCTTTGAACACTCTTTAATAGTTTTATGTACCTTTTATACTGTGGTGCCCAGAACTGCACACAGTACTCAAGGTTAGGCTGCACCAGCACAGGGTGGAGTGGGCTTTACACGAAGTCTTTGAGATATTTTTGTAAAGACCGCTTCTGGAGTATACGATAAACTGCACTGATCTAGGATTTTTACATATTATTTTCCAGAACTTTTATAGTCATGGTGGATAGACTTCATCTACCTACAAAATATGCTCACCTATGTCTGAGACAGTCACTTCAGTCTCCTTTTATAGTTAATTGAGAGAAACAGTAATTTTTAGAATGTGACGATTCATGAAACTTTTTTTTTTTTTTTTTTTTTCTTGGTGCATTATTAGCTAGATTGATGTTATTTATTTTAGTTTTGCTGCTTTGTTCTGAATCAGTAGAGACTAGCCATAGATGGAGATATGTGAGTCAAAATGGGCTGTTGCCCTGAGATGTTGGAAGAATTCTTTGTGTAAAAAATAAGCAACATATGTTGCTCGCTTATTTAGAATTACAGATTTATCCAGATTTAAGGTTGGGAAACAGTTCCCTTCAGGTCAGAATTGGTTGCTTCTCACATATTTTCTTCTTATGCAGAATGGAGAAAAGCTAGTCTATAGATATCATCTGATGTATCTTTCAGAGGAATCAGTTTATGAACCTTGGAAGCAGAGACTGGGGCATTGATCTCCAATCTCTATGTATGATATACAATTCCACTTTTATGCTGATTTAGACATATAAATAATTAAAATATTTATAAAATAATAATCTCGGTATAAGATCTCTCATGATATAACAATATATGGATATTCATTTTGATAAAACGATGAAAGACAATTCTTAAAGAGCTATTACAAGTGAAATTATAAATATTTTATAAACTTGTAATGAGATACAGAAAAAATCCTGGAATTTAATTTGTATTGATGTAAGCATACTGTAATTACAGTTACAAAATATGAAACATGTTTAGACACATAGCAACTTCTCTCTCCATCTCAGAATTTAGCACAGTCATTTACGTTTCATTAAGATGACCATCTCTTTCCAAGAACAGCTCATAGAAAGAAAACTTTTGTGATGGGATTTCTCATTTTCTTTGGAAGGGAGAGTAACCTATGGTAAAATATACAACAGGTCCTTAGTACAAAAATGAAGACTGTTATCATTATCAGGCATTTTTTTATACTTATTTATTTACTTAAATCACATTAAAAAATTAAATCCTTCTAAGTTTATATTTTGTACACATTCTCATATTTTTCAGTGCAATAATATGCAAAATATGTATGAGCTATTTATAATAATATATTCAGCCCCTATTTATAATAAAATAGCAATTTTTATATATATATATAAAAAACCCTCAATCTTGCCACAAAAAAACAAACATTGCCTCTCTTTGAGTATACACTCTCTTTGAGACAATAAAAGTAAAGCATGATAAAATTAGATCAGAGATTTGATTAGATGCAGTTGCTTACATATGAAACATTTGCAGCTCCGCTGAGTTGTTGTTTGTTCTTATACTGATGTCTTTAGAAAAGAGCTGTAACAACACTCAAAATTGGAATAAAATGCAGCCCTATCTGTCCATTGCTTCACATGGGAACTTGTTAGGAGTCCTACATTTTGAGGTAAAAGTACAGGAGCATTTTGTTTTTAAGATCATGTTTTAAGATCATTCCTTTATGACTAAGGAATGTGGTTATTGGTCAACGAGTAGAAGAATCACCTCCATAGCTCCCATTAGTGTTAATAGGAATAGCTAGTGGAAAAACCCCTTTTCAATAGTGTCTCAAAAGACTTATTAATGCTCCCATCATCATTAGCTTAATTTTTGCCATTACCACTTTTCATTGCTACTGACTCAACTGAAGTCTCAGCACAGCCTGATTATTTAGTACCTTTTCTTTCACCTTACTTGGATCATATTCAGAGGATGATTTATCCACAAGGCCTTAGGAGAGCGCCTAAAGTGCATGTTGATAAAAAGATCTGTGAAAACAAAGCTACTGAAATTTCCATTTAAAATCAGCAATCTGCACATGCTCATTGCCTATGTTTTAAGACAGACCAGGGGTGTAATATGTTGGGTTTATTGCTTTCATGACAGTGTAGCTCTCCTGACTTCAGTGGAATGAACCCCTTTGTATACCAGTGTAAATAAGAGCAGAAGCACATTAATAGCTCTCTACATTTCTGTTTCTAACTTTTGCTTGGCCACATTGCAAGAGCCATAAAACAGCATTTTCCTGCTTCTCTCAAAGGTAACTACTAATTTAAAGTCACTATCTACCAGTGCAAGAAAACTGAAAATGAGAGTAGAAAAGAAGCATGATACATGATTATTTTTTAATTTGTAAACATCATGACTACTTTTCACTTTTCAATGGCAGGTTCAATAAATGATGATTGAATTATCTAGTATTAGCTGAAGTGGATGTAAACAAAATAAGCAATGAGTATCACAGTAAGAATTAATGAAAATATTTTATTTCCCAGAGATCAAGTAAATTAGCAGAGAAGATCAAATGAAATTTAATTTTCATTAAATGAAAATCATTGTACTAGTGGCTGCTCCTCAAAACTGAAGTCAGTAGTCAATAAAGTACGCACTACCAAAAATTCTTTTCTGTTGTTTATTCCCATTAAATTCAAAGCACCTGCCCCTAGCACTGCATACCTCTGCAGACAATAAGATACACAACTACCAAATTATAGAATCACCAAATATGGATCTCCACTGAACTACTCATACAAATACACACCTATAATTTTTATGAATAGAAAACTCTTGACCTGCTATTCCTTACTTCGTGCTCAGGAGTCCACTATTTTCCAAGTCCCATGAGGAAACAATGAACATCGTAAACTGCTCTGAAATGTAACATGTGCAATCTCTTCAGGAGTGCCCAAACCCAAAATGCAAGAATGAAACTATTTTGAAGATTGTAATTATACCACTGTAGCAAACTCATTTTATATTCCCACAGAACAAGCTCTAAACATCCATTTAGATCTTGGTAGTGGTATCCAGCCAAGTCTTGGCTCTCTGTGTAAAGTTAGAATTTTGATTCTAATTCAGAATCAGCTTGTGGTTAATGCCAACTTTAAAAGGTATTCAGTTATATGAAGGGAAGTGCCAGGCTGCAAAAGCTTGTGTTTTTTTTGAGATTCAAAAGGTTTAATTAAGGGAATATAAATTAAATCTTTACATCCCTTTCCATCTGATACTGTCTCCTCTTCCTTGCTTAGTATTATCTTCGTAAGTTTGAGAATATTTTGATTTACTTATTTATTTGTTCTTGACATCTAACACATCTGGTTAGTTTAGGATTATGCACAAAAGTTAGATAAGCTTCACTGTTCATTGCCCAGATAAGTTCCTACAAAGTAGAATACAGATACTGACAAGCATCCAGGTACAGATATTAACTTTGCAGGTCAAACAGACTGTCATTCATTGTTTATGGAGGTTTTGCCTTCATGAGATATTCACTTATACAAACCTGTATGCATCTCTGCAGTGCTTAAGAAACATGAGATTTGGCTGTGGCTGTAGCAAGAGTGAGACCAATGCAAAACGAAGCAACTAGAAGTAGAATTTTTTTTTTTTTTTTTTTTTTTGGCAAGAGACATGAGCAGAGAAAGGGTGAATCTGGAGAGAACGAGTATGGGAAATCAGAGAAAAAGGAGGAAAAAAAACACTAGACACATCTAAACAAATAGCTGTTAAGTTCACTAGACATTTTTCTGTCTGAATGTGCTCTCTGCTTTGTGTGTTTTTGTGAATTTATGTGTGAGAAGTTTGCAAACTTCAAGCCAGGCAATCTGGCAAGTATGTCTGGGAGATAGTGGGGAGACCACAGGTCTATGGGCCAGATCTATGAGCATTTGAGAAACAGTAGTAAACTTCAAAGTAGACTAGTCAGTAAGTACAACCTGAGATCTGTGGTCTGGCAAACAGGGAGCCTAGACTAGATACAAGAGGACTCCACATGAATGTGTGTGTGTGTGCGGGGGTGGTGGTGGTGGTGAGCAGGGTGAAATTTGCTAGCAATATTTGAATGTGATTAGCTGACACATAGGAACAGGATAGGGCCATTTGATTGGCTTCCATTTGATCCTGATCCTTGAATGGTCTAGCTTATACTTATGAGTGCTCTTTGTGTCTCAGCTCTAAAGGCATTATTACCATGTTGGGATTGATCTGTTTGTTGGTTGGCTGTTTTTGTATAGGTTGTGTGTAAAATGGGAAGACACACGGTCTCACTTACCGGCTGAACCTGGAGAATAGGAACTGCTGCAACAGAGTCCCTCTGTGTTCTGAAGTCCACTGAATTTATTTTAGGGCCCTGAGAGGAGAAATCCCATCGGTTTCAACATGTACTAGGTTTGGCTACTGTTTGTCATCCTACGCAATTTAATTATGAAGAAAATTCAGTTGGGAAAGGGTTAGCGTGGAGAGTGTCAATGAAAATGTTATTCATTCTCCTGCCACTGCTCAAAAATAAAATAAAATAAAATAAAATAAAATAAAATAAAATAAAATAAAATAAAATAAAATAAAATAAAATAAAATAAAATAAAAATAAAAGAACTCCCCAGGTCATATGTAGCACACGTCATTTATGAGGAAGGTGATGAAAACTTTAGAACCAGCCTTAAAGCATCTTGGTGTGACAGGAAAATTAATTTCTTATTTTTTTGGTAGGGGACTGGAACAGAGAATTTGTAAGTTCATACAGGAAAGATGTGGAAAAAGAACTGACCTAGCCTTTTAAGAAATTCATACAGAAGAACTGATTGAAAACAACTGATTTCCTGAACTGTAGCCTCTTAGGTACAAGGCTATCTGTTTTCTCTTTTACTTTCTTTGTCACCATTGACAAAGAGAAGTAGAATGCCATTATGGTAAATACACTGTTGCAACATCTCTTTTCTCTTTAAATGTTCTGAGTCAAACATACCACTGTGTACACCATCAAAAACTGATTTACACAGCTGATTTTCTGGCACCTAAGGAGAAAAACAGTAGGAAGAATTCTCTAATTAGCATTCAAAAGTTGATCAAAATAGCAAATACGTTACTGGAACAGCTGATTTAAATAACTTGTAATTGAAGACATCAATTTCCAGAGCTTGCAGGGTAATAATAAAAGCAAAAAATAATAATAAAAACAAACAAACAAACAAACAAAACAGCAACAACCAAAAAACAACCTTACCCAGACAACTGTATTCAGTAATATTCTTTTTCTTCTTTCAAGTTGTCAGTTAACATTATCTTCCTTGCAAAGTCACTTTTCATAAGAGATTGTTTGCAGCAGTCATCTGCATTTGATGAAATAAGAGTTTACTTTTGGCTCCTACACTGGATCTACAAGGTTGCCTTCCTTCCTACACTCTCTTCGCTTCCTTCTGTTCAATACTGCTACTGTTTGTTGAGTATTTAACAGTCCTTAATAACAGGTCCCGGGGCCATGCTTTTCCAAGAAAGACTCATTGTATGAAGAACCAGAAAGCCTTGGAATGTATAAAATGGTCCAATTGAGTCTCCTTTTCATTTTATTTTAATTCCTTCAACAGCCTCTGAGTCTGGAGAAATGGTCTCCTCACTTTCCTGAGCAAACAGGTCACATGAAGACTTACCTGGGCAAGTTAGGGATATTTCAAATTCTAGCTTTTTCAAATGTTAAAGTGGATTTTCTACACACATATTGTAACAGGAAAATTGATTTTTTCTTTATTCTATGTGTGGACAGAACAAGAACTGACCTGAACCATTATCTCAGAGTTGAAGATAGAGTAGGGTAAACACCACAAAAGCATTATCATGAATATTTGTTCAAATTTGTTTTACTGTGTACACATATTTTTAATTATGTCTTTCAAATGAAGAGTCAGGGCACAATGCTTTTCTAGCAAGAATCCACAAAAAAAGGTAATCTGAGACTTATTCACAAAGAACTCAGGGACAATAATCTCACTTTCACATCAGTAAGCAGAAAATAGGAAATATGGGAGATTGCTTGTGACAACATAGGTCAGGGTCCAGTTTCCCTTCGTAATGCACTTGGTATAGAGGAAATTAAACGAGCCAGACAAGGATCTAACATGTACACACACAGGACCTGCTGTGTGTATACATGAGCCACAAATAACCTGATGGAGTTCCTCTTGGAGTAATTTGCATGGTTTTACACTAAGGTCTTCAATTTCTACTCTGCAGCTGGCTGCTAAATACTATGGTGGTAAATTTATTTTAGAGATGATAATTTGAACAATATTTACAGGACCCCATAACACTATTTTAAATACATTTAAAATGTTGCTTTTCTGCTAACACCCCCCAGAGACAAACTCCAGTTCTTTTCTCTAACTAACCTTTAAAGAAGTTATACTGAGAAAATATACACTGTGTATTTGTAATACAAACAACAACGCAATACAAAAGGAGACTTCATTAATCATATAATGTATTTTCTATGAATTATTAATTTAGATACCATTTAAATTAAGAATTTATAGGTAAGAAAAATTAGAGCAGTCTCTCTTCACTTATTTATTTATTTATTTATTTATTTTATTATTATTTATTTCAACATGTATCTTTACTGCCTTAGAAAAATGCAGGAATTCTTTCAAAAAAACAGACCACAGGGAGTTGCCATAATTCAGAAATTTCAGAGAAAAGCTTCTGAGTTGTTTTTTTTTTTGAGTTTGTAGGCCAAGTAATTTCACAAATATGTGCTTCAAATCCCCATTCAGATGTTTCAATGATTCAATAATGGTAAGAGAAGTTTTTGTTTGTTTGTTTGTTTTTTCTTTTTTTCTGATAACTATCTACAATGAAAACATCTCTCTTAAACATTGACCATATCATACATATTCTGCTGCATATATCTTACCATTTCCACTAAAGTCCATAAAAAGGAAAGCTGTGGAACTGGAGATGCATCCAGGCATTGTCTGGAAAAGTGACAATTGTTCAAGGAACTCTTCTGGCAGTCTGATCCAGTATATATCCCATGTTCCTGTGTTTTAGAACTAGCTCTCTAATACACTTGCAAACAACTAAGAAAGCTTGTGTGAAAAGGTTATCTTGTCTAGTGTCTTGATTGTGAAGTTGTAAAATTCACCCCAACAATTTCAGATATGTGGATATAACTTATCTCAGTATCACAGAGGTATGATACACTCAAATATACATTAGAAAGTGAAGAACATGGAGGATGGCACAACAGACAAGGCTCCTGTGACCTGAGATGTTAAGCAACAGGCATATTTTTTTTAATCCTAATCAGTTTGATCCCTGTGATGCCCTAAGCAGAAACAATGTTCTGTTGCTGCTAAACTCTATACATTTAAAGAAGTCAATACATGTTCTACCTGAAAGATCTTATAAATTAGCCAGGTAGAGTTGAATAAAAGGGAGGGGAAAGATATTACTTTATCCGTTTTCATAAAATCATAGAACAGGCAAGGTTGAAAGGGTCCTTGAAAAATCATCTGGTTGAACCTTTGCGAACCAGAAGCTGAAAACAAGTTCAAATTTAGGTTTGGTTCAAACAGAGATCAAAAGCTTCACCACAAAATCCTACATTCTACTCCAGGAACCTAATAAAAATATCACATTTTTCTTGAAAAAGAAGAGGATAATCCTTCTACATTCATTGAATAAATTCATTGCTGTAAAATGAATTACAGCTATAACAGAGTAATAAAGCTACAAATCTTTAGCTGGACATGTACAAGGCCCCTTTTCTGATGCAAATCATAGAAATCCTGATGTTTTGCCCATTATGTTAGAATTTATTGAAATCTGTCTTCCTGATCAAGAATACCAACAGTCTTCAAGAGCTTTTCACAAATATCAGTCAGATTAGGCTACAGTTTTTGTAATATAAAAACAGTGTTTCCCACTAACCTGCATGCATCCTCAGAGAAAAGACCAGCATATTAACACACCTAGCAACCTATCATGTTTTTCAGGTACAGTAAATTCTTTGTTATCCTTAGAATAGGAAAGCTCATAGCACTGCTCAAGACTGGATCCCAAGGATAAGTTCACAAAGGGCAAAGTATATTTTATCTGTCTTGATTTAAACCAGGTATTATCTTAGGTCTTGCTACTGTAATGTAGTATGGCATGTAAATAAATATAACCATTATTAGATGTAGGTTTTCAACATCACTTAGAACTATAGTGAAGGACTGTTTCTTATTTGCTTTCACTGTTCATTTTAAGGTCAGTGACTGTGACAATGTTTAAATTCCACTGCATTGTTTTCTCTAGATGTTTGTAATTAAACCTCTGAAAGAAGCAGTGCCTTTTTATCACTAGAGGTATGGAAATGGATTCAGAAGCAGAAAAATATGCAGTAGAATATCATTACATCTTCATACAAATTAACATAAAAAAGGTCTTGATTCATATCTATGCAGGCTTTTGTCAATCAACAATATTCATGTATATGTGAGGAGAGCATAGGGCACAGTATTTCAGGGACCAATGAAAGCATTACTGCTTATTTAAGGAACATTGTTTCTGAAAAGCTCTCTCTTTTTTTTTTTTTTCCTTGTTTTTTTTTTTTTTTTTTTTTTTTTATGAATAAATGTTTTTATAAGAGTTTACATTATTATTTTGAAGTAAATATTAAATAAGGGAACATGACGGCAGTATTAATTTCTAAATGAAATTGAGTGTTAGAAAACCCTTCTCATGGAACAGCTTTAAAAAAGAACAGATGTTAATTTATTTTAATTATGCCTGGGATTTTTTCTTTTTCAATACTACCATCTACACACAGGTGTTAGTTCCATTTGCTGTTTCCCCACAATCCATCTCTCAGCCTGTTTTGGAGTTCTCTAATAACAATGGAATACCCTTATTTAATCAAAGTCCAAAAACAATTTATGCTATTTTTTATACCTGTTCTTCAAGGAATGCTTCAAAGAAATATGACAGCTAATAAAACCAAAAATTGGGGGGGGGGAAGGGGGAGTCAGGAGATTATGAATGTTTTTATTTACTGAAAGAAATAGAATATAAGTCAAAAAATGCATACACATGCTGTTGCACACCAGCATTCTGTAGATGAATGTCAGAAATGAGGAATTTAAGAACATCTCTCCTTTACCTTGTGTTTATACTGTCATCTTAGATTGCAGGCTGAGTCAGGGGCTACACAGGGACAAACAACACTTCAACACTTATTTTAGGAGTGTGGAAAGTAGTATCAATGATGAGACTGAGGAAATGTATATGGGTATGTAGATATATGACTATATATATTTGCAAATATATTTGCAAATGAAGAGAAACATACTGTATGGAAAGATTACAAGACCACTAGGTGTCATTCTTGTTCCATGTTTCCTATAGGCCATATTTCAAATAGCTAGTCAATACGGAGTTTCTGCAAAATTTAAGTTTTTATACCTTTAACATTTTATGTCCGGTAGTTTTATTATGTGCACTACTGTCCATGAGGGGATCATAATGCTAAACATATTTTCTCTCAGCCCACAGGTTATTGTTGTTTGGAGCTCTGTGGTCAAAAGCCAACACCTTACTTGGCATTGCTGCTTTTGTGTGTTCCTTAAAACAGAAAATGTGATAATAAACAGTAGTCATGACTTGCCTGAGACATTAGTGCTTGATTTGTGCCTGAAATGTTAAGCACCTGTGGGTTTAAAACTTTATTACAAAAGAAAAAAAAAAGTAGTAATTAACAAGATTTATTTCAAAATAATGTTTGGGTTTGATTAAAAAACCTATCAGTATTTCAGTATTTCAAGATGATTAAAAGAATTATAAGCTATTTGCTAAGCAAACAGTTACATGATTTTTGGAGATTTTGACGTCATGCCATTATGTTTAAACCTTTATAAAGGTTTTTAAACCTTTTAAAGTTTTTTAAACCGGGATAAAGTGTTTTTTGTTGTTGTTGTTGTTTGTTTGTTTGTTTTTTTATGTGTATATACTTTATACTTTATAAAGCTTTATAAAGGTAAAAATACTTGCCACTTCATTTGGGGGTTCTATGCTTATCTAAAACAACTTTTTGATATTTGAAGGTTTTACCACTGCTTGCATTTCTGTTGCCTTTTCTTGACACTTTGTTTGGTTTCTTTCTAAGGTTCAGTAATATCCCCTCTTTAAGCCAGGACTTTGCCAGGACAGCAAACTGGATTACCAATTACAAAAGTGTGATTAGAGAAACACAAAAATGACATTCCAAGAATGACAAACATGTCCTGGATTATACTGATAAAAGCTTCATACTGTTTAGGGTGGCTTCTCTTTCTGTATATGAAAGCATATCTGACAAAAAGATTTGAGAGGCATTTTAGGCTTTTAGAAATTTCACTGTTTCTTCTAAATGTATTTCTGACACATCAATGTTCTTTTTTGTTTGTTTGTTTGTTTGTTTGTTTGTTTTCCTAAGCAAAATCACATTGATATTTTGCCTGGCTGAAACAATCCACTTATGCATATTCTGTTTGCAGACTATCATGGCATCCTTTGAGGTCTAAAATGATCTACTTGACATTCTTAAATAATAGCATAAACGTAGGTTTGATAACATCCATCAGAGTGAAGAACACACACTTTAGTTCAGTAGTTCATATGATTATTTTTCTGAGTTTGTATGTGTGAATGATACCAATGGCCACCAAGATGATCAAGGGACTGGAGCACCTCCCCTCTGAGAAGAAGCTGAGAGAGTTGTATCTGTTCAGCCTCGAGAAGGCTGAAAGATGAGATCCCAAGGGAGGCATCTCATCAGTGTCTACAAATATCTGAAGGGGTTATGTAAGGAAGATGGAGTCCAGCTCTTTTCAGTGGTGTGTAGTGACAGGACAAGAGGCAATGAGCACAAACTGGAGCACAGGAGGTTCCATCTGAACATGAAGAAGCACTTCTTTACTGTGTGGGTGATGAAGCACTGACACAGATTGCCCAGAGATGCTGTAGAGTCTCTTTCCCTGGAGATATTCAAAAGCCACATGAACACAGCCCTGAGTAATGCACTCTAGGAGATCCTGTTTGAGTGGGGAGATTGGACTAGATGATTACTGGAGGTCCCTTCCAACCTCAACCATTCTGTGAATTCTGCCATACATGTATGCAAACTTGGCTTATATCTCATCTCTGATGGTATCCTATTTGTACCTCACATTATATTGTCACATTATATTGTCATTGGCCTTCAGGACACCTATATCAAGCAAATGCTTTCTGCATTCTTCCTAGTATGTGTGGGTTACTACTGATGCAAATGTGTACAAATTTATAGCTGCAACTCTATGTCTGTCATATATTCTAAAACACGATACACCAACCTTTCTGTTCACCACCAAAAACTACAGCAGATTTAATTCACTCATTGACAACACAGTGTGCTTTCAGGAAAGCAATGCATGACAATATGAGTAGCACATTTTTGTCTCTATTTCTCATACTGCTTAAGTGAAGTACTTCTTGTGAGACACCCCATGAAGTAATCTGCTTACTTTTTGTACCTATGAAGCATACCTCCATGTTCTTATAACGTGAGAAAGCAACCTTTCACCACCAACAATACAGATCTCTAAGTATGTGTTAAAACCTGTGGAAGCCCAAGTACAATTTACTTATTAATTTATAAAATTTGATTACAGGAAGGCTGTTTTTATAGAATTAGTCAAAGTAAAAGAAAGCAGGTATCATCTCATATATGATCTGGTAGAGAAAGTTGCCTCAACTACCAAACTGAATCATTCTGTGATTCTTATAAAAATTCTACAGTAAGATTTTTGGTTTGTGAAGTTACGTTTAAAGGTATGCTGTCAGCTCATATTTGCTCTTTTAAAGACACAACCATTCAGAAATATTTTCCCATGGGTATGTATCTATATAAATCACGTTCATCTCTGTGACACTTGAACTTTTCTCAGTGTTAAATAATTAAAGCAAATTTTGTGCTACATTTGGTCTGACTAAGCAAGCATACATACTGTGTACAGATGTTTGGCTGAAATGTTTACTTCATTCTGTCCAAACCAGTTACCGAGATAGTGCAAGGTTATTAACTTTCTATTCACTGTAAAATGTTTAATTTTGACTTCAAATTAAGTTAGAATTAAATTTGAATACGATATAGACCTACTGTCCATCTTCAATAGGTGAGAGAGCTCACCTATTTGCTGAGGCGATCGGCTCCGGGGCAGACGTGTTCTGCAGCGGAGCAGGGGACCGAGGCGGGCAGGGCTTTTTGTCCGGCATTGAGGCCACTCGGGGGAGCCGCCAGGACCCGGCTGTCCTCGCGAGGGAGGCTGACGAGGCGCGGGCGGAGCCAGCAGCGCCCCCTCCCAGGCTGTTTAAAAGTTGCCCCTAGGGAGTGCGAGCGACCAGGAGCGCGGCGAACAGGACGGGCAAACAGGGCATGGCACGTCGAAGGGCGTGGCGTGGCAGTTTGCGTGGCAGTTTGCGCGGGCAGGGTGAGCGGGGGGCCCATCGTCGCTCTGTTGCAGCTGCCTCTCCCTTCGGTGCTTGTAACCTGCTTGCGTAGAACCTGACCATGGTATCAACCAGGCAGAAAACCGTGGCCTCCGCATCTTGTGCGGCATCTCCAGCCACGGTCGCCAGTGTGGCTACTCAGACGGAGGGCTCGGGGAAACACGCAGCCGTCCAGGTCCTGGGCTGCAGAGTGTGCCCCAGCCTTCTGTCAGTCTCCGACAGCAGTGGTGGGTATGCCTGTGGGAGGTGTGCCCAGGTTGAAGAACTGCTCAGCCAGGTAGCGGAGCTCCGGGAGGAGGTGAACAGGCTCAGGAGCATCAGGGAATCAGAGAGGGAAATTGACTGGTGGAGGTGCGCTCTACCCTCTCTGACGCAGGCTCACGAGCCTGCCACAGCACAGGCGTCTCCTGTTACGCAGAAGACGGAGGTTCCCTCCTCCTGCCAGGCAACGGGAGGAGACCTAGATCAAGGGGGGGAATGGAGGCAGGTGCCTATTCGGGGTGGTAGGCGAGCCCTCTCTCTGCCCACCTCACCTTCTCATCTACCCTTAAATAATCGATATGAAGGACTAGAACAAGACAATCTAAATGACAAAGTAGATAAAAACCCGTCCCAGTTGGAGGGGGCGCCTAAGACAAGGCGACCTACACGTCGCATTGCCACATCATCCTTCAAAAAAGAAAGAAGGGCTATTGTTATGGGGGGCTCCCTCCTGAAAGGGACGGAGGGACCGATATGCCGACCGGACCCAACCCGCAGAGAAGTCTGTTGCCTCCCTGGGGCTCAGGTGAGAGACTTTGCCAAGAAAGTCAAGCGCCTGGTACGGCCCACTGACTACTACCCGCTACTGGTCTTTCAGGCTGGTAGCGATGAAGTAGCAACGAGAAGTCCGAAGGCGATCAAAAGAGACTTTAGGGATTTGGGGCAACTACTTAGAGGATCAGGGGCGCAGGTGGTGTTTGCCTCTGTCCTTCCGATAGGGGGGATCGAAGCTGAAAGGCGTGCCGTTCACATAAACTCATGGCTTCGAGACTAGTGTGACCGGCAGAATTTTGGTTTCTTTGATCACGGGAAGGTCTATGCTACACCGGGCCTGATGGCACCGGATGGGATGCGCCTCTCTCGGGGAGGGGTAAGGATCTTTGGTCAGGAGTTGGCAGGGCTGATAGATAGGGCTTTAAACTAGAGTTGAAGGGGGAAGGGGCTAAAACCAGGCACGCCAGTGAAGACCTAAGGGATGGTACGCTAGAATCAGAGGGGCTGTGTGCCAGTGAGGTCCTTTGGTCAGATCCACAAGGTGCTGAGTGTAAGGAGACGCACCTGAAGTGCTTTTACACAAACGCACGCAGTATGAGGAATAAAATGGATGAGCTAGAAGTCCTGGCCCAGTCCCGCAACTACGACATCATCGGCATAAGTGAAACCTGGTGGGATGAGTCCTGTGACTGGGGTGTTGCGACAGGCTCTTCAGGAGGGACAGGCAGGGTAGGCGAGGTGGTGGGGTGGCGATGTATGTGAAGCAGGGGCTGGACTGTGTGGAACTTCAGGTCGGCGATGGCAAAGTTGAGAGCCTCTGGGTAAGGATCAAGGGACGAACGAATAAAGGGGATGTCGTTGTGGGAGTCTATTACAGACCGCCTGGCCAGGACAATAGCGCCGATAAATTATTCTTTACAGAACTAAGAGAGGCCTCGAGATTAACTCCCCTTGTCCTTATGGGGGACTTCAACTTGCCAGACGTTAACTGGGAGTGCCACACGGCTGACACGAGCAAGTCCAAGAGGTTCATGAAGCACCTAGATGATAACTTCTTGGTGCAGGTGCTAACGGAGCCAACTAGGAAAGGTGCCCTCCTAGACCTGTTGCTAGAAAACAGAGAGGGTCTGGTGGGAGATGTGGTGATTGGTGGCCGCCTCGGTCATAGCGACCATGAAGTGGTTGAGTTCAAAATTTATGGTGACAGAAGGAAAAGTGCCACCAAAACCTCATCCCTAGATATGGGGAAAGCAGACTTCAGGCTGCTCAGGGAACTAGTCAGCAAGGTCCCCTGGGAAACTGCTCTTGAAGGCCTCGATGTCCACCAGTGCTGGTCATTCTTTAAGCGATGCCTCCTAGAAGCACAAGATCAGGCAATTCCAAAATATTGCAAGTCAGGCAGGCGGGGCAGGAGGCCGGCGTGGCTGACCAGGAACGTTCTAATGGAGATTAGGCGGAAACAGAGAGTGTTTCGCTACTGGAAGGAGGGCCAGGTGTCAAGGAAAGAATACAGGGATGCTGTTCGTGTTTGTAGGGAGAAAGTTCGTGTGGCCAAAGCACAGCTAGAGTTGAAGCTGGCTGTGTCTGTGAGAGAAAATAAAAAGTTTTTTTTTAGATATGTGAATGGAATAAGGAGAACTAAAGAATACATAGGGCCGCTCCTTGATAGGGAAGGTCTCCTCACAGACAATGACATAGGCAAAGCAGAGACGCTTAACGCCTTCTTTGCCTCTGTCTTCAATGCCGATGATGTGCTTCGGGACCCAGGGTGCCCTGAGCTGGAGGACCGGGACGGTGGGGATGACAAACTCCCAACCGACCCTGAACGTGTGCGGGATTTGCTATTCCACCTGGATCCCTACAAGTCCATGGGTCCGGATGGGATTCATCCCCGGGTGCTGAAAGAGCTGGCGGACGTCATCGCGGAACCTCTCTCAATTATTTTTCAACGATCCTGGGAATTTGGAGAGGTCCCGGTAGACTGAAAGCTGGCAAATGTTGTGCCGATTTTCAAGAAGGGTCAGAAAGAAGACCCTAGCAATTACAGGCCTGTCAGTCTCACGTCAGTGCCTGGTAAAATCATGGAGAAGTTGGTTCTCAAACTTATTGAGGCGCACCTGGGGGACAAAGCAGTCATTGGTCCCAGCCAGCATGGGTTTGTGAAGGGTAGGTCCTGCCTAACTAACCTGATTTCCTTTTATGATAAGATCACCTGTATGGTGGACCAAGGGAAACCAGCTGATGTGATTTTTTTGGACTTCAGCAAGGCTTTTGACACGGTTTCCCATAGGATCCTACTGGACAAAATGTCCACCATACAGCTAAATAAAAACATCATACGATGGGTGAGCAATTGGCTAACGGGCAGGGCCCAAAGGGTTATGGTAAATGGGGCTGTGTCAGGCTGGCGGGTGGTCACCAGTGGGGTCCCTCAAGGCTCCATTTTAGGGCCGGTACTTTTCAATATTTTTATAAACGATCTGGATGTAGGAATAGAGGGTATTTTGAGCAAGTTTGCTGATGACACCAAACTTGGAGGAGTTGTGGACTCGAATGAGGGTGTAAAGGCCTTGCAGAGGGATCTGGATAGGTTGGAGAGCTGGGCGATCACCAGCCGCATGAAGTTCAATAAGAGCAAGTGCCGGGTCCTGCACCTGGGATGGGGAAACCCTGGCTGCACATACAGACTGGGCGATGAGACGCTGGAGAGCAGCCTAGAAGAGAGGGATCTGGGGGTCGTGGTAGACAGCAAGTTGAATATGAGCCAGCAGTGTGCCCTGGCAGCCAGGAGGGCCAATCGTGCCCTGGGGTGCATCAAGCACGGCATCGCTAGTAGGTCAAGGGAGGTGATTGTCCCGCTCTACTCTGCGCTGGTGTGGCCTCACCTCGAGTACTGTGTGCAGTTCTGGGCACCACAGTATAAAAAGGACATGAAACTATTGGAGAGTGTCCAGAGGAGGGCTACGAAGATGGTGAAAGGCCTGGAGGGGAAGACGTACGAGGAACGGCTGAGGTCACTGGGGCTGTTCAGCCTGGAGAAGAGGAGGCTGAGGGGAGACCTCATCACAGTCTACAACTTCCTCATAAGGGGGTGTCGAGAGGCAGGAGACCTTTTCTCCATTAACACCAGTGACAGGACCCGCAGGAACGGGGTTAAGCTGAGGCAGGGGAAATTTAGGCTTGACATCAGGAGGGGGTTCTTCACAGAGAGGGTGGTTGCACACTGGAACAGGCTCCCCAGGGAAGTGGTCACTGCACCGAGCCTGTCTGAATTTAAGAAGAGATTGGACTGTGAACTTAGGCACATGGTCTGAACTTTTGGGTAGACCTGTGCGGTGTCAAGAGTTGGACTTGATGATCCTTAAGGGTCCCTTCCAACTCAGGATATTCTATGATTCTATGATTCAATAGGTGAGAGAGACTTGAGTGTGTGCCTGCATGTATAAACTCTGTTACACTAGTAAAAATTAATTATTGCTGCTTTTTGTGAACCCTTTCTGGTGAACCAGAATGTCATGCATATTTTAGAAGAGATTTTTGGAGGCATATGTAGAAAAAGAAACAGAACATTTCAGAAGTGTTAATGTACCATAGGTAGAGAAAGAAGACAGTTGTCTGTCAGGAAGGGAGCAAAATTTATCTAATTTTGTCTTACAACATGAAAGTTAAAAGTATTGCTGGAAACCAGACCACTCTGAACTTATACTGACTACATTTCATGTTAGAAAATGAGGAAATACTCTATATACTCCAAACTCTATGTACTCTGAACACTACCCATTGTCATCTGTAAGAGAATTGTACTGGGCTTGGCTGGGATGGAGTCAACATGTCCCAAAGCTCTGCATTTATAGCTAGAACAGCACTGATATCACACAAATGTTTGTCTATTGCTGAGCAGTGCTGGCAATCAAGGCTGTATCTCCAACCCACCCACCCTCAAAGGCCAGAAGGCTGGGGACAGGCAAGAGGTGGAGAAGGGACATTGCCAAGGCAGCTGACCTATACTGACCAAAGGAATATCCCATACTGTATAACATCGTGCTCAGCAATAAAAGCTGGAGAAGCAGAAGGAG
Source organism: Aythya marila (assembly GCF_965140915.1). Classification (NCBI taxonomy): domain Eukaryota; kingdom Metazoa; phylum Chordata; class Aves; order Anseriformes; family Anatidae; genus Aythya; species Aythya marila. The sequence goes on along the minus strand of NC_139044.1, from coordinate 97,514,225 downwards.
AATGGGGGGCTCTTGTTATGAAAGTGCCTGTCTTTCTGAGCAACTGAAACATGAATTGAGGCCCTGTTTTCCAAGACATGGATGAACATCATTTACATATGTGAAGTAGAGAATAATGGTTTTATCCTTTTACTTCTGCACAGCCTTTGCTTGTTCTTCTTTTCCTTTAATTAAGCTGCTCCTTATTTCAATCCACACCCTTTTCCTTTTCTCATCATACTTATTCTCCACTCCTTTTGAGGAGTGATGTGGTGGTACTGAGCTGCCCATTGTTTGTTAAACACCACAAAAATATATAACATTGAGAGCAAAAAAAAGGGCCCATCTGTTAAATTTCAGATTTTTTTTTCTCCCTTTAATAGCATTAAGTATTACTTTAACAACATTTTACAGTATCTCTAGAAAATAGACCGTCATATTTGAAGATGAAAAATTAAGAAAGCTTTGTTTCTGACATTTAAGATATGTAACAGATAAATGTATGTTATTCTAAATTTTCTCTCTCCATTTTATTTTATTTTATTTTTTTTTTTCCTTTTGCATCTTTTGTTTGGATTCAAGCTCCATCTCTTCAAATTCCTCTGTTAACTCCCTGCCTTTGCTGTGTCTAGAATTTCATTGCAGTGGTCTGGCCTCCATTTCTCATTCAGAGTGAGAAAGGAGTCAACAAAGGCCCTCTACTAGCAATCCTTGACAGAGTTTTTCTACCTCTGCCCCTAGTTGCTCTTAGTGTGTGCCTTTGCATTAGGCTGTGGATAGTAGTTCAGCAACTTTCATATCAGTGCAATCATGTTCAATTCCCTGGATCTGCAGCAAAGTGGAAAGACTTGTGGGAAAATATAGACTGCTTATAGGATGTCTGTCTAAATGAAAATGTATTTTAAATTTCATATTACTTGCATGAAGCTGGAGAGGAAAAGAGGAAACATTATCCATTTGACTTCTGTTTTGAAAGCAAAAAAAAAAGTAGTTGCTCATTAAGATTGGATGAAAAAAAATGTAGTACAAAATAAAGGCAAAATACTGAGTACTAATGCTGAAGAGATCTGCATAGTCCTATGGTATTTAATTAGCAAACATTATAGTGACACATGGAATAATCAATTAAAAACATTTAGTTGTTGAGCTACTTGCAGTGAATTTTCAAGTGGCAGCAGGATACAGTTTCAAAAAAGTCATTACCTTTGATCTCTGTTAAAATTAGAGTGACAAACTACCATATGTCTTTAGTCTAGTGACAGCTTTAATCCAGTCTCAGGACTGGAGTAGCTTTCATATGTGGAAAGGCTGAGAGATCTGGGACTGTACAGCTAAAAAAGAGAAGGCTCAGGAGTAGGGATCTCATTAATATATATAAATACCTGAAGGGAGGATGCAAAGAGGACAGAGCTGGTCTCTTTTCAGTGGTGTCCAGCAACACGAGAAGAGGCACAAACTGAAACACAGGAAGTTCTGTCCGAATATAACAAAATACTTTTTTACTGTGAGGGTGACTGCCATAGTAACCCACAACTTCTCTGGGTTACCCAGTTGTGGGGTCTCCTTCCTTGGAGATATTTAAAAGATGCCTGGTTGTGGTCCTGGCCAAGCAGCTGTAGGTGACCATGCTTGAGTTGACCTTCCAGCCTCCACTATTCTGTGATTTTGTAATTTACCTGCTAAGTTAGATTTCATTAGAAATTTCCCTTAGTGGTGGAACACAAAAGGTGTATTTAAGGTGAAAGATAAAAACAAACAAACAAATAAATAAACACACACACAAAAACAAACAAACAAACAACCCTCACTGATGTTTTTTTTGTTTGTTTGTTTTGTTTTTTCTCTCCACATTTTCTTCCCATCTACCATTTCCATAAGGACGCAAAAGTTAAATTAGGGATACTCATATTAACATACAATAGTGATCAATTCTAGTTTGAACTTCGATGAGTGAGGAGTTTGGGTAAGCCTCTGGGTTTCTTCTTATTTGAAGGTTTTATTGCTTTCAAAAAAATATGTGCATTGGGTGATTACACAGTGATTGGCCCAGTCCTGTCTCTATTCTGCCCCCATACTTTCTAAATAACATTTTCTGTGGGTAGTGAAAATTTGCTCTCAGAACTAGCAGATGCACTAACAGTGTTGAGGTCATGGAAACATTTTTTTTTTCTCCTTCCATAAAGAGTTTATTTGTTTGTTTGTTTGTTTGTGTGTGTGTTTGTAATCTTTGGGGCAGGCATATGGTAAAGGCATGACCAGAATTCTGGCCATGCTCTGTGTAGCTTATGGATCATGAAGGGCAGTCCTCTGTATTCTATGTACATTACATCATATACAAATAAGTACTTGCCAAACAAAAACGACCATACCCAGCCAATGGAATGGCCCAGCCATTCCATTAAACAAATGCATCTCCAGAAAGCACAGTTGCCTACAATTTAGAAGACATATTAAGTTTGTAGTTTATTATGCCTGTCATTAATGGATGGAGATTAAATGAGACAGAAATACTGTATTCTTTCACCCTACTGATGGAAGCTACTGGACTAGCTTATTCTTAGATATGTAAGTTACTTAAGATTACTTTTATCATAACTTGTACCAGTTAGTATGTGGTAATTAAAGATTCTGAGAAGGAATGAAATCCATCAAGAAAAGAGGTCCTCCAGTGTAACTGATGAGTTTGTTCTGTAGCAGCTCAATGCACTAGAACCTGAGTTTACTTCCCATCAATAATATTTGTTTGATTCAGGGAAAATTAAATGAAAAAATAGGTTCTTTGTGTATTTTTATATTTCATACAGGCTTTTCATTTCTTTGGAAATTTTCTTTACTATTTTATTAGAATTGAAGGCTAATAATGAAAAATGTATTGTTTTGTCAGTAAGTTGCTGCTGCAGAAATTCAGTGGATTGCTGTCCTTCATGGTGGCAGCATCTTTGCATTGCTCATTTTAGATCAGTAAAAGATATTTTTGGAATCTTAGGAAGTAACAGCTTTACACAAATTTTTATAATTAACCTACTTGCTACTGTATTTTGATGAATGTTCATGAAAAAAAATACAATTTTTTTCTTTTCCTCTTTCAAGAAATGCTGACATAGATATGGTACCTCACTTGGAGCATCTGTATTATGTATTCTGCAGCAACATACAAGCTTCAAAGAAACAACAACAATAACAACAACAAAAAGAGAGGTATTTTTACAGGCTTTATGACAATATATATTTGAGATCCACTTTTCTTGTCAGAAAAGACAAAAAAAAATGTTTATTTTTACAAAATTTCACCCATATTTTGAGAAAGCTAAAAATAAAAGCTACTCAGGTGTGATATAACAATATTATAAACAATGTTAACATATTGTTTTATATAGCATTGTACATTGTAGGACACATTTAGGGTGTATGAAAGCCTGGCCAGAAAGTAAAGGATAACAATATATTTTAAATATAAAAAGGCTTTGTGGCAAAGCAGAAAACACAGTGACCTTGTCATTTTAAAGGACTACTCCATACAAAGCTTAAACAAGTGTAATTGTAGGCCTTGAATAGTTTCAGCGTTTAACATTACTCACTTAAAGGTTGCATAATTCACTCAAACTACAGAATCACGATGTTTGAGGTTGGAAGGGACCTCTAGAAATCACCTAGCCCAATACCCCAGGTGCAAACAGGGTCAGCCAGACCAGATTACTCGTGGCAGTGTCCCATCAGGTTTTGAATGTATCTAAGAATGGACACTCCAAAAGCTCTTTGGACAATAAAAAAAGTGTTTTCTTATTTTTTATTTCTTATTTTTAATTAGCTGAATTTCCCATGTTTCAGTTTGAGCCCCTTGCCTCTTGTCCTGTCGTTGGACACCACTGAGAAGAGTCTGACTAAGTCTTCTTTACCATAACACTTGCACCCCACCATCAGGTATTTACATGCATTTATAAGATTCCTCTGAGCCTTCTCTTCTCTAGGCTGAACAAATGGTCCCAGCTCTCTCAATCTCTCTTTGTTTGTCAAATGCTTCAAAAACTTTATTATCCTACTGGCCCTTCTCTGGACTTGCTCCAGTAAAGCCATGTCTTTCTTACACTGGAGAACCCAGAGACAGGCACAGTACTCCAGATATATAATACAAGTCATATAATTCATTACTATGTATTACTACTTTGTAACTGCACAACATCTTTTTAATAAGCTTTCCCATAAATAACCTTTTCTTGCTGCTTGTAAAAGCAGCAGAAAATAGTGTGCCAAATAACTCCTGAACTCTTGTCAGTCCAAAGCATCCTGAGGTTTTATTTTATTTTTTCCCCCTAAATATAAGAGTCAATAAGAACTATTTAGCTTGGGATTTCCCAGCACATATGCATCACAAATGAAGCAAGAAGAGTCTTACTGGAAACCAGTTTCTTAGCAAAGTGCCAGGCAGGCAAAATTTAGCATCCTGCAGGAAGCACTGATGTTATGTCAACAAACCAGCATTGCTGATAAACAGTAGACACACAGAGTAAAATATTTGGTGGTCCTACCGCTACATTTTCAGGAGTTTTCTATTTTGAACTAGTTCTACACTCTGGTTCTCACTAACGGAATGATGGTTTGCTTCAGAAAAACATTAAGTATGTTACTGAAGTGTATTTCATCTTTAGTTTCATCCTAAAAGAATCCAGTTCATGCATCCCAAAACAGCTGGTAATGTGAACCAAAAGAAAGTAAGTAGGAATGAGTGGGATATTGACTTTGTACGTATGCTGATCTAATTTAAACACTTAAGATAAACACGCTATAATGCCTGGAGTTAATTCCATTGTAAAGACACAGGAAAATCTAGTTAACTTAATGACCTCTCCTATTTGAAAGTTATTTTCTAAAATAGTTTGAGATGAAATTAACTTCATAGAAAGAGAATGGTTTGGGTTAGAAGGAACTCCTAAGTATCATCTAATTCCAGCCCCCCTGCCATGAGCAGGGACACCTTTCTCTAGACCAGATTGCTCAAAGCCCCATTCAACCTGTCCTTGAACACTTCCAGGGATGGGGCATCCACGACTTCTCTGGGCAACCTGTTTCAGTGCCTCATTACCCTCATAGTAAAGAATTTTCACATTTCACAGAATCACAGAATTTCTAGGTTGGAAGAGACCTCAAGATCATCGAGTCCAACAACTGACCTAACGCTAACAGTCCCCACTAAACCATATCCCTAAGCTCTACATCTAAATGTCTTTTAAAGACTTCCAGGGATGGTGACTCCACCACTTCCCTGGGCAGCCTGTTCCAATGTCTAAAAACCCTTTCGGTAAAGAAGTTCTTCCTAAGATCCAACCTAAAACTCCCCTGGCGCAACTTAAGCCCATTCCCCCTTGTCCTGTCACCAGGCACATGGGAGAACAGACCAACCCCCACCTCTCTACAGCCTCCTTTAAGGTATCTGTAGAGAGCGATAAGGTCGCCCCTGAGCCTCCTTTTCTCCAGGCTGAACAAACCCAGTGTACTGGGTCTGTCTGGAACTTTCCCGGCAGCAGCCCATACAGTGCCGTACTCTGTACTTGTAGCTGGAACAGCAGTGTTATCACACCAGTGTTGTGTCTACTGCTGAGCAGCAGTGGCACAGCATTGGGCCTTTCTCTAACCCTCCTAGGGGGTGGGCAAAAAGTGAGGAGAGAAACATCACTAGGGCAGCTGACCTAAACCAATCAAAGGGATATTCCATACCATGTGGTGTCACACTCAGCAATAAAAGGTGGAAACAGGAAGAAGAGGGGAGGGGTGGGCTCTCGTTGAGAAGACGTCGGTCCTCCTCTCGAACACCGGCTGCGTGCGCTGAGGCCTTGCTTCAAGGACGTGGTCAATCATCGCTCATTTATGGGAAGTAGAGAGTAATTTCTTTCCTCTGCACTTCCATATAGCTTTCATTTATTTTGTTTGTTTGTTTTCCTCCTTTCTTTTTATTTTTCCCTTTTTCCCCTCCCTTTTTCCCCTTTCCCTTTTATTTCCCCTTAGTTAAATTGTTTAGTTCATGGTAGTCTTTATTTAATTATTATAATTATTTTCCTTTAATTAAATTATCCTTATCTCAACCCGTGAGTTGTTCTTTGCTTTACTTCTCCCCCTCCTCATCTAAAGGAGGGGAGTGAGAGAGCGGTTGTGGGGTTTAGCTGCCCAGCACGGTAAAACCACCACACCCAGCTCCCTCAGCTGCTCCTCATAGGACTTGTTCTCCAGGCCCCTCACCAGCTTCATCACCCTTCTCTGGACCCGCTCGAGCACCTCGATGTCCTTCTTGTAGCGAGGGGCCCAAAACTGAACACAGTACTCGAGGTGCGGCCTCACCAGAGCCGAGTACAGGGGGAGTTTTGTTCTAATATTTAATTGAAAACTACCCTCTTTTAGTTTAATGCCATTATCCCTTATTCCATCACTACAATCCCTGACAGAGTCCCTCTCCAGCTTCCTCAAACCCAACTATCTCAGCTTCTCTTCATAGGAGACGTACTCCATCTTCATCATCCTCACGGCCCTCTTTTGGCCTCACTCTAACAGGTCCATGTGCTTCTAATGTTGGTGACCCCAGAACTGAGTGCAGTACTCCATGTGGATTCTCATGGCAGCAGAGCAGTGGGGAGCAGTCACCTTCCTTGAACTGCTGACTGTACTTCCTTTGATGCAGTCCAGAATATGATTGGCTTTCTGGACTGCAAGCACAGATTGCCAACTCATGTTGGGTTTCTCAACAACCATCATCCCCAAGTCCTTCTCTTCAGGCCTGCTCTCAGTCCATTCTCTGCCCAGCCTGTATTTCTGCTTGGGATTGCCCTGACCCAGGATCATGGCCTTGCACTTGACCTTCATGCAGTTTTCACAGAACCACTTCTCACCATTGCCAAAGCTGAGCCAGTGAGCACCACTGGTTATGTAAGAGCACAGCAGATTAAAGAAAGGGAAAAGGAGGAGAGAAGTAAAGAAATGTGAGAGAATACCCCAGACCATGGGTCCCACATGGAGCAGATCTCCACACTGCAGCCCCCCTGTGGAGAAGCCCCTGGTGGAGCAGGTGGATGTGGCCTGGAGGAGGCTGCGGCCCATGGAGAGCCCCTGCAGAAGCAGGCCCCGGGCTGGGGCTGCAGCCTGTGGAGCCCACACAGGAGCAGGGAATCTGGGGTGAGCTGCTGCCCATGGGGGACCCGTGCTGGGGCAGTTTGCTCCTGGGGGGTGGACCCTGTGGTATGGACCCATGTTGGAACAGTTCTTGAAGAGCTGCTGCCTGTGGGCAGCCCCCACAGGCTCAGTTCGGGAAGGACAGCATCCCGCGGGAGGGACCCCACGTGGAGCAGGGGCAGAGAGTGACCATGAAGGAGTGGTGGAGACATAATGTTAGGGACTAACTGCAACCCTCATTCCCCATTCCCCTGTGCCATTTGGGGGGAGGAGCTGGAAGAGTGTGGCTGAGTGGGGAAGGTGTTCTTAGTTTGCTTTTAGTTTCTCACTGTTCTAGTTTGCTAGTGATAGGCAATAAATTACATTAGTGTCCCTATGCTGAATCTGTTTTGCCCATGACAATAATTGGTCAGTAATCTCCCTGTACTTATCTCAACCTGTGACAATTTATTTTATGTTACGTTACGTTACGTTACGTTACGTTACGTTATTTATTTTTGAGGAGGAGGAATGGTGTGGTAGAGTTTAGCTAATCACTGCTATGAAACCACTTCTGTTCTCTAAGTGTTGTTAAAAAAGCCTGTGTCCTTGTTGGAAAGCCACTCACATAATGGGGCACTCCCTACTAACTTCAGTATACTGAATCAAACCTAACTTTCCAGAGTCTTTCTGCAAATGGGAGCAGAGATATAACAAATATCATCAAGAATTTACAGAGGTGAGAAATGAATGAGGTCACAGAATTCCATGCATGTCAGTTAAATAGAATTGAATTTTTTGTTGGTTTATTTTTAAACTCATGCAGAGATTGGTACACTAGGACACACAGCCAAATACTGAGAGTAGTATTAAAGACTAGACTGAACAGTACAGTAAAGATCAGAACTGATATTTGTTTACCTCATTGTGCATGATAGCATGAAACTGGATTCTAAGAAAAGGCATTAACTTTATTAACTTTTTAGTTCAAAGATTTTCAACAAACTGTATTTCTATAGTCAATGTGCAATAGCTGTATCAAAATAAGAAAAAAAACAGTGATAAACTGCCATATAAACTGCCATTTATATTTCCAGTTAATCAGGGAATTCTGTAGATTATGAGATAAATTAGTATATAAAAATTAAAATATATAATAATGTAAATGTTCCAGTATTTTGTATTTTTAAACCTAAGAAATAATCTTAACCATTTTCTGAAATTGAATATTATTTGGAATTTGATAACCTAGGAAGTTTAATAGTTATTTTATAGTATCTATATTTACCATTATGTTGGTATTCAAGTCTATTCAGCAGATTCCCCATAGCAGAAAATCTGGAAAGGATGAGCTCACTGCAAGAGGTGAATGTGAATCAATGTGGTAAAAGCAGTTCATTGTTTAGGTTGTTATGGCATTACTTGATGTCATACAACTATAGAGTAATGTGACATTTCATAAAAATGTACAATGTTGAGAACAAAATGGAGAAAAGTAGAAAGGTAACAAACACTGTGCATGTGATCAGACATCCCGAGCCTCTATGTGAATATGAGGTTTGGAAGGTCATCTGTCCTTCCCACAAAATTGTTCTTAGGGTCTGGCCAGGATGGGACAACTGTGAAGGTAAACAATGATGCAATTCAAATATTTTCTACCCATAAGAACTCCTGAAATACACTTCCCATCTTATAAGGAATTTAACATTTTTCTGGAAGATGATTTTATAGAAGTATGTACGTTAACACACCTAGTATCTGGAGTGATATTGCATTTACTTTAATATCAACATATGTACTGAAACCATCAAATCTGAAATTCCTTTTCTTATAACTTCATAAAGCCAATTGAGCTCCTGTGCTCATCTACCATCTGAAAGAGATTTCACAAAATTTCTTCTTCTCCAAAGTGGAGGAGATATCAGATATCATTTTCTTCCTTTCTTTCTTTTAAACCAGTTCTTATTATTTCTTCCAGAATACCATAGAGGTAGCCACTTGATGATAGCAATGATTGACCTCAGCTAAGTAGCATCCCTGTAGAATGGCTTCTAGTAGTTGGATGGTAGCTGAAGAATCTATAGCCCCTGACCTTCTTGGAAGCAACAAATTACATTTTTTTCTGCCTTCCTTCAAGCATTTAACTTTTCTATCCCACCCCTCTGATATTTCTTGTACAGAATTTTTGTAAGAATTAGTGAATTGACCCTACAACTCATTTCAGTATATTCATATGGTAAATGTTGCAGGTATTACTAAATTGTTATATGCTGTGAGAATTAAAGTATTATAAACAATAAAAATGAAACCTCATTACCTTCTGCAGCGGAGCGGGGGATCGGGCCAGGCAGGGCTAATTTTGTCCGGCATCGAGCCTACTAGAGGGAGCCGCCAGGACCCGGCAGCCCTCGTGAGGGAGGCTGACGAGGCGAAGGCGGAGCCAGCAGCGTCAGCGGCGGGCTATTTAAATCGGGACCCACCGCCATTTCACTGCCATTTGCTGAGGCGATCGGCTCCGGGGCAGGCGCGTTCTGCAGCGGAGCGGGGGATCGGGCCAGGCAGGGCTAATTTTGTCCGGCATCGAGCCTACTAGAGGGAGCCACCAGGACCCGGCAGCCCTCGTGAGGGAGGCTGACGAGGCGAAGGCGGAGCCAGCAGCGTCAGCGGCGGGCTATTTAAATCGGGACCCACCGCCATTTCACTGCCATTTGCCGAGGCGATCGGCTCCGGGGCAGGCGCGTTCTGCAGCGGAGCGGGGGATCGGGCCAGGCAGGGCTAATTTTGTCCGGCATCGAGCCTACTAGAGGGAGCCGCCAGGACCCGGCAGCCCTCGTGAGGGTGGCTGACGAGGCGAAGGCGGAGCCAGCAGCGCCCCCTCCCCAGCCCTTCAAAAGCAGCCCCTAGGGAGCGCGAGCGACCAGGAGCGCGGCGAACAGGGCGGGCAAACAGGGCGTGGCGCGTCAGAGGGAGTGGCGCGGCAGTTCGCGCAGGCAGGGCGCGCAGGAAGGGCAGAGCGCTCCCCCTACACACAAACAACACCTCGTTAACAACAGCCGTAACTAGGCGATAATGGTCGCCACCAGGCACGGTGCGCTCTCCAGAAAGTCGGTACACACGCAGACCGACTACCCGTTAAAAAATGCCGCAGTTCAGGTCACCGGATGCAAGGAGTGTCTGAGCCTGTTGCTGCCATCGGCGGGAGGCAGAGAAACTGCGTGCGTGAGGTGCGAGCAGGTGGATGACCTGGTCCGCATGGTGGCGGAGCTCAAGGAGGAGGTGGAGAGGTTGAGGGCCATCAGGGAGTGTGAGCGGGAGATAGACTTCTGGAGTAACTCCCTGCAGGGCCTCAAGGGGAGGTGCCGAGGTGAGACTCCCCAAATGGGGGCGGACCCCCTGCCCTGTCCCCATCGGGCAGAGGGAGGGGATCTGGGAGCTGAGGAGGAATGGAAACAGGTCCCTGCTCGACATCGCAGGCGATGCTCTCCCCTTCCGGCCCCACCTTCCCAGGTGCCCTTACACAACAGGTTTGAGGCCCTAGAGATTGAGAGGCCGGTGTGTGAGGAAGAGGTAGCAAATGTTCCCAGGAGGATGCCTGGAGCGAGGAGGTTGACTCCGCGCCTCAGGACTGCCTCCACCAAAAAAGACAGGAGGGTTATTGTTGTTGGTGACTCGATTCTTAGGGGAACAGAGGGCCCTATTTGTCGGCTGGACCCTACCCGTAGGGAAGTCTGCTGTCTCCCTGGGGCCAGGGTCAGGGACGTTGCCAGGAAGCTTCCTAACCTGGTACGCCCCTCTGACTATTACCCCCTTTTGATAGTCCAGGCGGGCAGTGATAACATCGAAGAGAGAAGCCTCAAGGCTATCAAAAGGGACTTTAGGGGGCTGGGTCGGTTAGTGGATGGAGCGGGAGTGCAGGTGGTGTTTTCGTCCATCCCTATGGTGGCAGGGAGGAGTTCAGAGAGGACACGGAAAGCCCACCTGTTAAACACGTGGCTCCGGGGCTGGTGCCAACGCAGAAATCTTGGGTTTTTTGATCATGGGGCACTTTACTCAGCACCTGGCCTGATGGCCGCAGACGGGTCCCTATGTTTTAGGGGAAAAAGGATCCTGGGCCAGGAACTGGCAGGGCTCATTGAGAGGGCTTTAAACTAGGTAGGAAGGGGGATGGGGCTGAGGCTAGGATTGTTGGGGCTGTGCCAGGGGGAACAATGGCAAGGCCGGAGGATAAGGCAATGGCCCAGCTGAAGTGCATCTACACCAATGCACGCAGCATGGGTAACAAACAGGAGGAGCTGGAAGCCATCGTGCGGCAGGCAGGCTACGACTTGGTTGCCATCACGGAGACGTGGTGGGACCAGTCTCATGACTGGAGTGCTGCAATGCCTGGCTATAAGCTCTATAGAAGGGACAGGCAGCATAGAAGGGGTGGTGGTGTGGCTCTCTATATTAGAGAGTCTTTCGAGGTTGTAGAACTCGAGGTTGGGAATGACAAGGTCGAGTCCCTTTGGGTTAGGATCGGCAGGGACAACAAGGCTAGTGTCCTGGTTGGGGTCTGCTATAGACCGCCGAACCAGGATGAGGAGACGGATGAGGAATTCTACAGGCAGCTGACAGAGGTTGCAAAATCATCAGCTCTTGTACTCGTGGGGGACTTCAACTTCCCTGACATATCCTGGAAGCACAACACAGCCCTGAGAAAGCAGTCTAGGAGGTTTCTGGAGAGCGTGGAAGATAGCTTCCTGACGCAGCTGGTTAGTGAGCCTACCAGGGGAGGTGCCCCGCTAGACCTTCTCTTCACAAACAGAGAAGGACTGGTGGAGGACGTGATCGTCGGGAGCTGTCTAGGGCAGAGTGACCACGCAATGGTGGAGTTCACTATTCTTGGCGAGGCCAGGAAGGGGACCAGTAAAACCGCTGTATTGGACTTTCGGAGGGCTGACTTTGAGCTGCTCAGGACACTGGTTGGTGGAGTCCCTTGGGAGGCGGTTCTGAAGGGCAGAGGGGTCCAGGAAGGCTGGGCGCTCTTCAAGAGGGAAGTCTTAATGGCGCAGGAACGGTCTGTTCCCATGTGCCCAAAGACGAGCTGGCGGGGAAGAAGACCAGCCTGGCTCAACAGAGAATTGTGGCTTGATCTTAGGAGGAAAAAGAGGGTTTATAAGCTTTGGAAAAGTGGGCAGGCCACTAAGGAGGACTTTAAAGAAGTAGCGAGGCTGTGCAGGGACAAAATTAGGAAGGCCAAAGCTCATCTGGAGCTCAATCTGGCTACTGCCGTTAAAGATAACAAAAAACGTTTCTATAAATACATCAACACAAAAAGGAGGACTAAGGAGAATCTCCATCCTTTACTGGATGCGGGGGGAAACTTAGTTACAAGAGATGAGGAAAAGGCGGAGGTGCTCAATGCCTTCTTTGCCTCAGTCTTTAGCGGCAATACCGGATGTTCTCTGGATACCCAGTACCCTGAGCTGGTGGAAGGGGATGGGGAGCAGGATGTGGCCCTCATTATCCATGAAGAACTGGTTGGTGACCTACTACGGCACTTAGATGTGCACAAGTCGATGGGGCCGGATGGGATCCACCCAAGGGTACTGAGGGAACTGGCAGAGGAGCTGGCCAAGCCACTGTCCATCATTTATCAACAGTCCTGGCTATCGGGGGAGGTCCCAATCGACTGGCGGCTAGCAAACGTGACGCCCATCTACAAGAAGGGCCGGAGGGCTGACCCAGGAAACTACAGGCCTGTCAGTTTGACCTCAGTGCCAGGAAAGCTCATGGAGCAGATCCTCCTGAGAGTCATCATGCAGCACTTGAAGGGGAAGCAGGCGATCAGGCCCAGTCAGCATGGCTTTATGAAAGGCAGGTCATGCCTGACGAACCTGATCTCCTTCTATGACAGAGTGACGCGCTGGGTGGATGAGGGAAAGGCTGTGGATGTGCTCTACCTTGACTTCAGCAAGGCTTTTGACACCGTCTCCCACAGCATTCTCCTCAAGAAACTGGCTGCTCTTGGCTTGGACTGGCGCACGCTTCGTTGGGTTAGAAACTGGCTGGATAGCCGGGCCCAAAGAGTCGTGGTGAATGGAGCCAAGTCCAGTTGGAGGCCAGTCACTAGTGGCGTCCCCCAGGGCTCGGTGCTGGGGCCGGTCCTCTTTAATATCTTCATCGATGATCTGGACGAGGGCATCGAGTGCACCCTCAGTAAGTTCGCAGATGACACCAAGTTAGGTGCGTGTGTCGATCTGCTTGAGGGTAGGAAAGCTCTGCAGGAGGATCTGGATAGGCTGGACCGATGGGCTGAGGTCAACTGCATGAAGTTTAACAAGGCCAAGTGCCGGGTCCTCAACCTGGGGCGCAATAACCCCAAGCAGAGCTACAGGCTGGGAGAGGAATGGTTGGAAAGCTGCCAGGCAGAGAAGGACCTGGGAGTGATGGTGGACAGTCGGCTGAATATGAGCCAGCAGTGTGCTCAGGTGGCCAAGAAGGCCAACGGCATCCTGGCTTGTATTAGGAACAGCGTGACCAGCAGGGCTAGGGAGGTGATCGTCCCCCTGTACTCAGCTCTGGTGAGGCCGCACCTCGAGTACTGTGTTCAGTTTTGGGCCCCTCGCTACAAGAAGGACATCGAGGTGCTTGAGCGGGTGCAGAGAAGGGCGACGAAGCTGGTGAGGGGCCTGGAGAACAAGTCCTACGAGGAGCGGCTGAGGGAGCTGGGCTTGTTCAGCCTGGAGAAGAGGAGGCTCAGGGGTGACCTTATCGCTCTTTTTAGGTACCTCAAGGGAGGCTGTAGCGAGGTGGGGGTTGGCCTGTTCTCCCACGTGCCTGGTGACAGGACGAGGGGGAATGGGTTTAAGTTGAGCCAGGGGAGTTTTAGGCTAGATGTTAGGAAGAACTTCTTCACTGAAAGGGTTGTGAGGCATTGGAACAGGCTGCCCAGGGAAGTGGTGGAGTCACCATCCTTGGAAGTCTTCAAAAGACGTTTAGATGTAGAGCTTAGGGATATGGTTTAGTGGAGGGCTGTTAGCGTTAGGTTGGAGGTTGGACTCGATGACCTTGAGGTCTCTTCCAACCTAGAAAATTCTGTGTGATTCTGTGTGATTCTACAGTCATTTACACTAGAATATTGGTTTAATTTGGGATATACCAGTTTAAAAAAAAAAACAGAACTATAAAAAAAAAAAAAGCCAGTTCTTTCACAGAACTAACATTTACTAGAATACCTAGAGTTCAAATATGCTTACCCATGAAGCCAGTTATTTTATATGTTTACTCTTTTATTACAACAGCTTAATTGGAAGTTTGCTCATCAGGCTATGGAGAGTTTAATTAAACCCAATGAAGAAAACACTGAAAGAAAAAAAAAAAAAAAGCAAGCTCTTAAATGTGCTATTTTTGTTCTGATTTTACGGTGACATTTTTTCTCCCTGATTGTCCCAGTCTCTTATTAATAAACAAAACACACAAACAAACAGCAACAACAACAACAAAAACAACACCTCTGGAATCTGCTAATTTAAATATTGGCAGCTTTCCGGCTTTTTCTCAGCCTGGCTTCATTTTTTTAGCACCTCCAAGAGAGCCTGGAGGGTCTTTTTTCATTGGCATTCGTATCTCAGGCACATGAAACATATAATTTATTTGCCTCTGGTATTTTGTGATTGGGGAGGGAGATTGCTTTGCTGACTGCAACATTTGTATCTCCTTCACAAAAATTAATGGGAATATGCTTGTGCATGAACAGGAAGAGAGGGGGACCTGCCCACTTTGTTAAGAAGAAATTAAAAGAGGTATTCTAAGATGAATCACAGAATCACAGAATCACAGAATTTCTAGGTTGGAAGAGACCTCAAGATCATCAAGTCCAACCTCTGACCTAACACTAACAGTCCCCACTAAACCATATCCCTAAGCTCTACATCTAAACATCTTTTGAAGACTTCCAGGGATGGTGACTCAATCACTTCCCTGGGCAGCCTGTTCCAATGCCTAACTTATTAATCAGAATGCTGTTTTACAAATGGAATCTGAACATGAAAGAAATAAGATAATTGTGCAAGATGTAAACTCCTGCCTGGTGGTAGTCTGCCCTGTGTAAGCCCTCTCCTCTTGATGAGTATTTCTCTACTTAATGAGTTAATCTTCCACTCAGAAGGGTACATTCAGAGCTTGAATATTGGAATTTTTCTTAATCACCAAGTTGAGACAATTGTTAAACCTTTTCTAATCTTAATAAAGTTATTGTACCAGTGTTTTTCCATCATGAGTAACAACAGCTTATACACATAGTCCTCATCATTTAACTTGGGGTATCCTACACCATTTCAATGTTTTCTGTAGACACCTTCCTTGCAAAAGAACTTGGACCAGGGTTAGGCATATAATACATATTTTGTCTATTAATTGAATAAAAAGTTTTGTTGTTGTTGTTATTGTTTTATTTATTTATTTATTTATTTATTTTTCTCCCTAGGGAATAGATTTTCCTATTGTTCTTTTGGAATACAGAAACTTTTCTTTGTCAGCTGCATGCTTAAATCCAGCCTAAAAAGCAAAGTGACTGTAGAATACCCATACTAAGAAGAAATACTGGAAAAGATTCTGATCTTAATATAGGCCAGTAACAGAGTTGGATTTACAATGTCATGAGAGTATAACTTGAGTCATCATTTACAAAAAAAGTATGCTCCTAAATTTTCTGTTTGCAGACTAAGGGTAATTTACAGACAGCTACAGCTAGCAGACTATATGTTCCCTTCTCCCCTTGTCTTGCAGCGGCATGTAAAAACCTGAGGAGAAGTTAAGGATTAATTTAAAAGCCTGAGCTGCAGGGAGAATGGCACGCACCATGGGATAGATAAAAACAACAAATAACTATGTCACACTGATTCTTTAAGCCTGGCTGTCTAGAAGGTGAAGAATAAAACCTTCTGAGAAGTGGAGAAATGAAAAAGAGAACAAAGTGACAAACTGGAATAGAAATTGCTTCAGAACACAGGGATCCACTGGCAGAGACAAAAATAAATAAATAAATAAATAAAATGGAGCTGATTGTCCAGAAAGCAGTATCCTTACACTAATTTCTGCAATCATTCTCTTAACATTCAACTATGATGAAGCAGTAGAAAACACAGCAAACAGTAGAGACTCTAGAGATGAAATCTTACTTTATTCATAATTCTGTAAATTGATTTCAGTGGAAAAATTTTTTTGTGATGATGTAATAAAGAAGCTGCCAGTCATATATTTCTAAATTGTACATCTCATCTAACATTTTCAAAATTTTTATGCAAGCAGAAAACAAGAAACACTGCTGTCACATCCTGTATGAGATATAGTGAAGAGTTCCAAGGTGTAAGAAATAGTGCATGAAAATAATGAGAAAATAAAAATATGCCAGATTTTGCAGTAGCTGTCCAGTGAAAAACATGAAGGAGAAAAACAATGAATGCTTAAAAAAGACAAAAAGATTCTATATATTCACACAGAACTGGACCTGAGTATGCATTGGTTTTTGGAACTGCAAATAGGGAGTGAAAAAGGAAAAGCTTTCTGAAAAAAAGTCATATGTGAGAGGTACTGGCAGGCCAAAGGTACTCACTCTGGAATACCCATACTCTGTCTGTTTACAAAAAAATTCTGCAGATCTCTGTGCCACACTGGCACAGAGTTCTCCAGTTTGGAGACCATCTGGTCACCAAAAAGAACCAAAAAAGAGTTTGAAAGGAATTTGCTTCACTTCTTTTCAGTTTATCTTCCTGGATAATTCAAGGTAAGAAGAAATTAAAATGAAGTTTCTTAAATAAGCATAGATATTTCTTCCAAATAAAAATAAGATACATGTTAATAACATTTTTTTACCTCAATATTTCTTGAACTTCCATTATTTGATCATTTAAAATATCTAAGAAACACTTATGTAGGAGGAAAAATACCTTAGCACTTCCCAATTGCAAATATCCCTGGTTTGTAAGCAGGGGCCAGAAACATGAAGGCATTACAAGGTTTTCTACAGTGTCTGAATGGAGAAATGCTCAGGTTAGTACTGTCATGGATTCAGAAGAGACATAAATACACTCCTCTGTAAGCAACACTGAAAGCAATATTCCTTCAGTGACATTCAAATAATTTTAAAGTAGCTTTCTTACAACACTGTTGTAGCTCCACAACAGGATCATAAATTAATCTGAGCTTTGAAGTGAAACTTCCTAAACATCTTTCTTCTGGTATTCTCTCCATTGAAAACCACAAGTGGTTTTACACTCAAACAGGTATCTTTTATTAAAATGTAAGCTAGACTAATCCTCTTTTTCACTTTTCAAAGAAAAGAAGAAAGGAAATGAGAGAGGAGAGGAGAGGAGAGGAGAGGAGAGGAGAGGAGAGGAGAGGAGAGGAGAGGAGAGGAGAGGAGAGGAGAGGAGAGGAGAGGAGAGGAGAGGAGAGGAGAGGAGAGGAGAGGAGAGGAGAGGAGAGGAGAGGAGAGGAGAGGAGAGGAGAGGAGAGGAAAAGGAAGGGCAGGGCAGGGCAGGGCAGGGCAGGGCAGGGCAGGGCAGGGCAGGGCAGGGCAGGGCAGGGCAGGGAAGGGAAGGGAAGGGAAGGGAAGGGAAGGGAAGGGAAGGGAAGGGAAGGGAAGGGAAGGGAAGAAGAGAAAAAAGAGAAAAAAAAAAAAGAGAAAAAAGAGAGAAGAGAAAAGAGAAGAGAAGAGAAGAGAAGAGAAGAGAAGAGAAGAGAAGAGAAGAGAAGAGAAGAGAAGAGAAGAGAAGAGAAGAGAAGAGAAGAGAAGAGAAGAGAAGAGAAAAGAGAAGAGAAGAGAAGAGAAGAGAAGAGAAGAGAAGAGAAGAGAAGAGAAGAGAAGAGAAGAGAAGAGAAGAGAAGAGAAGAGAAGAGAAGAGAAGAGAAGAGAAGAGAAGAGAAGAGAAGAGAAGAGAAGAGAAGAGAAAGAACAATAGTAAGATAGATTTAAAGAAAATCTGCTTTTGACCATTGTGTCCCTGCTGGGAAGGTCCTTGTTTTGGTGCATTCAGTGACTTTCAGCAAACTCTAGTCTCATCCCTAGGAAATATTTCTTACTGTCACCATGAAGGCCTGGCCCTGTCTGCCCCCTGCTCCTCTCACTGGACTTTCCCAAGCTCTCAGCTTTGTTGACCTTGTTCTTGCTTCTTTCTTCTGTGTTGCACTTTGCAGTGTTGAAGTGCCTCTGCCTTCGGGTAGAGCAATTACCTCACAGCAGCTATGTGACTGGGAAAGAAAAGGCTTCTGTGTTCTGTGTGGATATTGGTGAGCAACTCCTCTTCTCTGCCAAGTCACTTTAATTTTAAAAGAAACATACCAAAAAAAAAAAAAAAAAAAGGGAGCAAAAAAATATTCAGCCTGTCATAGTGATATTCTAGATTCTTTCTTCTGGATGTGAAATGCAGAGTAGCCACTGTCTTGGAAGCTCATGCAAGCTGTAAATTATTGCCAACTGTTTTGTTGGAGACAGATGGACAGAAGAATAAAAGCCAACACTGTCACAAAACCAAATAGTAGAATATGTAGTTATTTCAGCACATGAAATGTCAAGTGCAGAAAAGTATCTCCTCAGGAAAGATTTTGTCTTTCTTATTTTTCTATTTTTCACACTTCCAATAGATATTTACTTTACAGAGTGTATCATGAAAATAAACTTGTGGCAATGTAATACATACACAGCTGAGGAAGCATATTATGAAGAAGCTGCAAAAATAGTCACATAACTGCCTTTTTTTTTTTTAAAGTCAACACATACATGGTACATTTATGTGTACAAAACAAACAAAGAAACAAACAAAAAACTGCTGATCAGCAAACAAGAATGCAAATTTCTGTAGCTAGAAAGAGAGGGTACCTCTTTAGCAATAATAATTCTGTTTCGGCTTTCAACTTGCTTTTGCAAGAGCATAGGTGTCAAGAAGGAATGTGCCGGAGGAGACTCAGGACTCACACCGTTAGCGTGCAGCAGTCAAGAAACAAACTGAACAACCAAATAACCAAACAAGCAAAAATTAAACAGCAGAAGTAATTGCCCACTAGACAGCTGAGTTCTGATTTAACTAACACCTAGGGAGCATCAGTGCTCCCAGTGACTAGAAGTGCTAGAGTGCGCAAATAGGGACTTAACGTTTAACACAACAGTTGGCATGCAAGGCCAACTGAAGTGCAATGTCGTACAAGATCTAGACTTCAGCACTGTCTGGAGAAATTTATTCTGTCATGTCAGAGGCCTTGACCTAAAAAGTAGGCATTACAAAGCTATTTTTGTTTTAGGCTTTAGGGAGTGCTCAGTGTTCTCCTGAATGCCTCAGATACTTTGGGAAAGTATGCTGTAGCTGAGCTGATGAAGGGATAGGAGGAAGATGCAAATAGGCTATACAGCATCATGGATGACAGGTGAGAGATGGACAGGCTTTTATAGATTTGCTTTTATCCCCCTGGCTTTTTTATCTCCTTGAGAAACAAGGGATGCTGGCAAGGGGCAGGAGACAGACAACCCAGCAGAGCAGAAGAATATTTGTCAATAGACTTGCTAATCAAGCAACAAAGAACTTAATATATATATAGAGAGATTTTTGATATATGTATGTGAGATTTTTGACAGTATCTCCCATAGGATTCTCATAGTCAAGCTGGAGACACATGGACCATGAGACAGACAACAGAGTGGGTTGAGAACAGTCACAAGGACTAGTAGACATGGTTAGCATCCAGTTACTAATGGCATTTCCTATGGGTCAATAGCATTTATACTGTTTAATGTCCTGTTTAATGGATCTGGGTGGTGAAACAGAATGACCTTCAGCAAGTTCATGGAAGACACCAGACTGGAAGCCTGAGCAGTGCGCTAGAGCTTAAGTGGGAAACTGGCAGGCTGGAGAAATGCACTGACAGGAACTTTCTGAATTTCAGTAAAGGCAAACAAAAAGTTCTGTGACTATGTCAGAACAAAGCCACACAGCAGTACAGGATGAGCACCAGCTGCTTAGAAAACAGCTTACTAGAAAAGGGTAAGTTGTCTAGTCAAAAGGTTGACTAGAAACTTGGTCAACAAGTCGAAGAGGAGTCAGCTATGTATCCTTGCAACAGTTGCATTCTGGACCATATCAGCAAAATGCAGCCAGTTGTTCAAGGGAAATGATTATCACTATCTACCTGGCTCTTGTGATAGTGGATAAATATGTCCAATTTTGCATTTCTTTGTAAAAGAAATTCCTTCATTGGAAGAGTCTCATGATAATTAAAGAGTATGTATGATAGGAGGCCAAGGAAGTTGACTTTTTTCAGCTTGAAGAAGAGAATGCTAAGAGATGATCTAATGATGTCTTCAATGGGTGGTTATCGAAAGGACAAGAGCCAGTTTCTTCTCAAACACTGTGGAAGAACAGGACATCATGGTCATATATTGCAGCAATGTAAATTCCAGTTAGTTATAAGTAAGCTTTTTTTTTTTTTTTAATCCACAAAAGTGATCAAACACTGGAATAGGTTGCCTGGGAAAGTCACCAAACTTGGTGATATCTTTTATCTTTGGTGCTGTCTGAAATTTGAGAAGGTCCTGAACAACCTGATCTAAATTCAAAGTCTGTTCTGTTTTGAGCACAGATTTGACTCCCAGTATTCATTTCAAGATTTTATTTTGCATTAAATCATAACTAAACTAAAATCACAAAGGCTGAGGCTGTTGTAGGAAAGAAGAGAATTTCCTTCTACTTCAGCTCATAGCATCTAAGTTAACCTTTTTCCATTGCCTAATGCTTAAACTTGAAGTAAAATATTTTAAAGAATGAACAATTTAATTCAATCCTAACACAAATACTGTGGAGTGGAGAAGGGAACAGGAAAATAGTAGGAATTAAATTAGTATCCTTATGCTTTTATACTTGCATACTTGAACAAGATAAAACTCTCCTCTAAGCAGTTTTAATTCTATATAATTTTTGTGGTGGACTTTTGAAGTAATATATAAAATGAAATGCCCATCTGCATCTATTTCCTTCTGAGCTGCAGCAGTGAAAGAGTTGGTTTCATAGTTGCCATGATCATACCTCCTACTTAGTAGAGATGGCCGTGATTTTTTAAAAATATATTCCTAATATTACATCACTTTGATTCTTCTTTTTATTTTTTCCATATTAGTTTTTACCAACCAGAATTCATTCTACATTCTTCTAACATAGATATTTTATATCTTTGATAGGCCATTTTCCTACTTCAATTATTTTTAGACTTTCTTGTATATCCCTACTGACCTTTTTTACTTTTTTCAGTATTTATTGCTAGATGACATGAATAACCTTTGGATATACATTAATTTAGCTTTAAACACTTTCTATTACCCTCTCTTCCTTTTCATTATATTATTATTCCTTCCAACTTGCCCTGAGAATTCCAGCACTTTCAGAGTGGAATTCATAGTTATATATACTCCAAGAAAATTCCTAGATGCAACATACTTTAATCAAATTAATCAAATTCTGCTCCTTTCATTAATGCTTAGAAACCTATATATTCAAAAAATCAGCCTTTCTTTTCTTTTTTTTTTTTTTTTCCCTTTGGAAACATTTTTCAAAATGTAAGCAAGGGTTGCTCTTTAAGTTTTTGTAGATATTAATCCACTAGAACCTGAAAACATCTTTTATTCTATAAGGTGCAAATTATGGTGTCCCTATTTCAGCTGCAATGCCAAGTTCTATCAAGATAATTAAAAATATCAACAATATTTGTTACAGTTTTTGATGTGTAGTCACACAGCACTACAGTACTGTATATAATACAGTACTACCACTGCTAGTGAAGATGCAATCTTTGTACTGAGTTTGCAAGGCTCAGGACTGAAACTGTTCTGTCTCAACTTTTCCTGACTTGCTTGCAGCTTTGTTTCACTTGGTTTAGCGGTGACAGCAATTTCTCTAAATGGCCACATGTAGTGATCCTCACCAGAAGACCTTTGTACATCGAGGAGTTAATGGACAACAAAACGAGTTACACAGGCAATGCTATGCCATCATACTCATACTGCATGACTTTCAGGCCCACCTTGTGCTGCACATCTCTGCTGGCTGCAGGATGAACTTAGCATAGCAAGATGGTTGTAAGAGAAGAGCTGTGGACAGCTCCCAGTCTGCTATAAAACCACATCAACTGCTTGTTACTACTCTTATCTAAAAGTGCAGCAAGAAATTCTTATATGAACATCCTTTTTATCTGACAGCAAAAATAGTGATTAAAAATTCATTCTTTTTAAGAAATTACTGTAAGAGCTCAAATGACCAAAATAACATAACATTTCCATGGACAGGATCTGCAGATTGCTGCTCCCTGTTTTGTGTCCCATTTAACACCATAAAACTTGGAATTCACAGCATCTGAAGGGATGTAAAATTATCTATTCTATCCAGTTTTTCTTTATAGTCTTAGCTGTAGTAAAGAGCATTTTAAGAGATACTTTGCAAAATCTGAGTGCTTTTCTCACTCAGATCTTTCTTACTCATTATGAATCAACACTTCTTGGGGTACACTAGATGCCTATGACTAATTTACTTTGTGTTTGTTTATATTTGTGTAGTGCAACCATAGTTTTATATATATAGGTGTAACAAGCAGTTGTACTATGTAGAATAAGATATTTATGACATAATGATATCATGCAGAAAAATACAGGTCTATTGTGACTGCAGAGGCCTTGAGAAATGGAGAACGGTATTTGCAATAGGGAAGTTTAGATGTGGAGTGATGGGGGCAAAGGCTTGGCACTGGAAACCTCATGGCTAAAACAAATCACCCATTGTCAGTTAAATAAAGGTAGAGTTGGAGATGGAAAAAAATGTATTTAGGGGTAACAGAGAACAAAGTAGTAAAAAAGTAAGTTACAACACATGAAAAACTGAACCCATATGGATTTTAGACTAAGGAAGAAGATGCCATCTGTCCTGTTTTCATCTGGGATAGAGTTAATTTTCTTCATAGTGACAGGCATGTTTGGGATTTAGGAGAAAAATAATGCTGAAAACACATGGCTGTTTTAGCTGTTGCAGAGCAGTGCTTTAACAGAGCCAAGGACTTTTCAGCTTCCCGTGCTGCCCTGACAGCAAGGAGGCTGGGTGTGCACCAGGAGCTGTGAGGAGACACAGCCAGCACAGTTCACCCAGGCTGGCCAAAGGGATGTCCCACACCATGTGGTGTCATGTTATCAATAAAAGCTGGGTGTCCAGGGTGGGGGTAGGGGTAGGGCAGCTGCCACTGCTCATGGACTGCCAGGAATCAGCTGGTGGGTGATGAGCAATCGTGTTGTGCATCACTTGTTTTATGTACATATATATATATATATATATGAATTATTATCATTATTATAATGTTCCCTTGTCTTATTAAATTGTTTTTATCCCAAACCATGAGTTTTACCTACTTTTTTGTTTTGTTTTGTTTTGTTTTGTTTTGTTTTAATTCTCTTTCCCATCCTACTGGGTGGGTGGGGGAGTGAGCTGTGTGGTGCTTAGCTACATGCCAGGTTAAACTACAACACCATTGACTTGAACATCACACTCCTTTTGGCAATACACCACGTGGCTGATAACTCTTATAAATATCTACCCATGATGAAAACAGCTTCCTTGGTACCCTCAGGAGTAGGGGAATGTATAGAAACTAAGAGTCTGTAGAACAATTTTAACTACATTATTGTTATTTATTTTTCCTATAACAATTAGATCTGGACTAGTAATGATTAGACTCGTAACATTCCAGTTATACTAACAATAAATTATTGTCTTTTCTTACATGAGAAGTGTGCTTTGTCTTTATCTATAAACAGGGTTTTGAGTGTAACTGATTTATGTATCTTATCTGCTTTAGTTTTCAGTACCACTTGTTTTCCAAAATTGGCTATGGACCCAATATGTGCTCATATTTTCATTGTAGACACACATTTTAGGAAGTGGTTCCCATATTTAAGCTATGTTTAATATAAACTAACAGGCAATATATCTTTTTTTATGTTAAGTATGTTAATATTTAGTGTTTTTTTTTTTTTTTTTTTTTTTTTTTTTTTTTTTTTTAATGTTAAGTATGTACTTGATAGTTTTTGCTGTCTTTGAGCTACATCACCTCTCCTCTCTCTGGTGATGCATACGGTATCAAAATGTACTTCCAAAACTGTGAGAGTCTGTTGAGAGAGTACTGTTACACAGCACCGGTTTTGAGTTATACTTGTAAAAGTAATTTTTTTTACCAAAAAAAAAAAAAAATTGTAAAAAGGGAAAAA
Organism: Aythya marila; assembly: GCF_965140915.1. Lineage (NCBI taxonomy): Eukaryota > Metazoa > Chordata > Aves > Anseriformes > Anatidae > Aythya > Aythya marila. The sequence goes on along the minus strand of NC_139044.1, from coordinate 97,489,843 downwards.
AATGTAAAAAAAAAATTGTAAAAAAGGAAAATCTATTCAGACATATTTACACTTCAGGTGTACACATACCCTTAAGAATGTCAAAGAAAAAATTCTCTAGTACTTCAAGTGAGATCCTGGACTGTTAGCAGAAAGCTATTTGCATTTCTAGCAGTCCAAATTTGCCTCAAACTGGCCTCAAAGCAAGGCTCTTAGCTCAACACACAGAAGCAGAGGTACCTTGCTACCTCCCCTATGGCAAACAAATAAAGTATTTTGAGAATGTCCTTAGTGACTGTCCTTGCAGTCTTTAGCCACCAGCACACAGAGAAAACTCCACAGACAGGCAAATGATTGATGGGCTTAACTTCATATTTTGTTTTCCTTGGTCCCTGTGGCTGAGCAATATTTGGCATGCAGCTTTGGCTCACTCCTATTTGTTCTTCTTGTAAAACCTTTTTGATTTGTATTTTCTACTCAAAGGTTGGATTCTCTGTGTCAAATTTGTGCTATCAGGTAATTTCTGATTTGTTCTCTGAAAACAAATTCTCTTCCTTCCCTTCATTACCATTTTAGGTATATGTAAAATGCAAAGATGGCATATGTGCATTTAAGTGTATGTTTCTAGATATAAATATATATTTACATGTTGTAAAAACAGGAAAAAGAACAGATATTAAAAGGCTAAATATGTTTGCATATAAATGTATGTATATAATATATATGTGTATTTATATTTACAAATATATGGAAGCAACTACATAAGAGCAAAAGTTCATATATTAAAATCCAGTTATACAAAATAACATTCCTTAATTTTACATGCAATGCAAAAATTAGGAAAACATCTTATGTTTGTGATATGTCCTTATAAGCAATTTAGACTTAAAACATAAATTCTTAGCCAGTTATTCTATGCTTCCAAATCTCTTCCAGCCTCCCACAGTCTCCTGTGTTCCTTTTTATATGCTACCCATATATCTACTATCTCATTCAACTTCAATTAAATTAATTACAAATCCCTACAGCACCCTAATTAGTGAAATATACTTAACCAAATCTATCAATAATTATTTTGAACATCTCATAATGTCACAGCTAGAAAAACACTCAAGTGAGAACTAATTAATCGCTATCAACAAAACAGAGATCCTTACATCTCAAATACCATCATACACCCATAATTAGCTAATACATTTTAAATAAATGTGAATTATAAGGTGGAAAAAAAGAAAAAGAAAAAGAAAAAGAAAAAGAAAAAGAAAAAGAAAAAGAAAAAGAAAAAGAAAAAGAAAAAGAAAAAGAAAAAGAAAAAGAAAAAGAAAAAGAAAAAGAAAAAATTGTTTTACCTGTGAAGATGCTCCTATCTGGTAGAATGAAACAAAACAAAACAAAACAAACAAACAAACAAGTCCTCTCCAAAAACAAATCCAAACCCCCTTTTTGCTCTGAGGTTTCTGACCCCAAGTTTATTAACAAGATTTGTAATTACCACGAGTCTGACTCAGTCATAATATACTAAACTGAAACAAAATTTACCATTCAGAAAACTCTTTCTTTGACAGTTAAATAAAGAACCATTGTGGCAAATCAGGCAATAATATAGGAATGTAATAATCCATGCTGTAGCTACCATTGGTGCTATTGTGCGAGTATTGTGTGCAATGTCTTTGCAAGAAAGGATTTTAGCATGTTGTCCAGAAGATCTCTATTCCTGGCAAAGTGAGAAAGGGTTTTACTGTTAGGAAGACATGTTGTAATTTTTGTCACAGATCTTGTGAACGCAACAGGTTTTATCTTCTGAGAACACTGAAGACAGTGAAATATGCCCTGGTCTTATGTGAAATATTGGTTATGACGTAAACAAAGGCTAGCAAATTAAGTTGCATATTTTTGTACAACTGTGATAATTGACATATAGAATTTGTCATTATTAGAAGCATTCACCATGAGAGTAGGAAGATTAACAATAATACAGGTTTCTTTGCAGAGCTTAAAGGGATTTCAATGGAGCTGATGAAGTCATTAATGCATGAACACTATTAAAACAGAATGTTCCTGAAATTATTAGTTTTATTTCCATTTTTATGTCCATGTCTCAAAGTTCTTTATGAGCCTTCCTGACTTCATTCCTATCACCTGTGAGAGGGCAAAAATCTTTGGCCTTAAGATCAAACATTAACCAGGGTGGGAAGAAGAGGGAAGAAGCAGAATGAAGCAATCTTAATTTAAAGAAATGTTTCAGTCTCAAAGCCCTGAAAATACCAGTTCCTTCCTGCTCCACTGTATCCTTCCTTGTCTACTGCCAAATCTGCTTGAAATAAATCCCCTTATTCCATGAACACGATTCCCACCTAGATACAACAGGTTTATAGCCATATTATGTTAATCCAGATTCTGTCCAGAACACTGGCAATTTCTGAAATACTGGTCAAAAGAAAACATAATCCAGTAATGGAATGACCTAGCTTAATTCAAACTTACTTCACTTCCTCCACCCTTATATCCAGTTTTTCTAATTTATTTTTAATATTTTATTTATTTATTTATTTATTTATTAATTTCTGCTGGAATGAATTCTGTCACTAACTTGTTCAAAAGAACCATACAATGTAACATTTGTATGCAAATTTAATGAAAAAATGGCCATAACTCAGTCAGGAGCCGAGTACTTGGACAGTGATAATTGCCTAATTAACAATACTGGCAGAGGAAGATAACATTAAATACGTACAGTATTTTATATGAAAACAGGCAATTTGGTCCTCGATTCACACATATTTCAGATTTCTTTTAATAGTTTCCTGTTTGTCAGTAGTATTTATCTGAGGTGGCATTAACATTACAGCTAAATGTATGAGTTCTTATTGAGCACAAATTTGAGTCTGAATAAGTTACTCATTAGAACTTTTCAACCTTAGTCTGAAGTACTGTGCTATAAATTAATTTTACATTTGTCAATCTGCAACAGTTGATACATCTGCTTGTTTTAAAATGAGAATACACTGTAAAGCTGATTTTGCTTCCACTTACAGTAATTTGGGGATGGAGTGACACAGCAGATAAACATTGTATAGAATGGGATTTGTTCTTTACAGTTATGAACAGTCCTCATCCATCTTCAAATGAATGAAATAATACCATGTCATGGACTTGGTCTTCTCGAGGTGCTTGAGCAGTTCCAGAGAAGGGCGACGAAGCTGGTGAGGGGTCTGGAGAACAAGTCCTACGAGGAGCAGCTGAGGGAGCTGGGCTTATTCAGCCTGGAGAAAAGGAGGCTCAGGGGCGACCTTATCACTCTTTATAAGTACATTAAAGGAGGCTGTAGCGAGGTGGGGGTTGGTCTGTTCTCCCATGTGCCTGGTGACAGGACGAGGGGGAACAGGATAAAGTTGCACCAGGGGTGTTTTAGGTTGCATGTTAGGAAGAACTTCTTTACTGAGAGGGTTGTGAGGCATTTGAATAGGCTGCCCAGAGAGGTGGTGGAGTTACCATCCCTGGAGGTCTTTAAAAGACTAGATGTTGAACTTAGTGATATAGTTTAGTGGAGGACTTGTTAGTGTTAGGTCAGAGGTTGGACTCGATGATCTTGAGGTCTCTTCCAACCTTGACAATTCTGTGATTTCTGTGAAATGTGAAACAGAGAAAACAGTTCACACAGAGAAGTCTGATGAAACAACAAATACTTTTAATGAAATAAATATTGGTTGATTTTTTTTTTTTTTTTTTTTTTTTTGTCCCATAGGAAAACCATTACACAGTCCTACTGTCCTAATCCTACTTAATCATATAATTAAATTTTGATTTTATTGCAGTGGGACTGTACTCTGGAGGAAAAAGTAAAATAAAATAAAATAAACCAAACTTTTCCTTCAATGTCTGAGCAATGCTGAGATGCTCCTTCCTTCCTTCCTTCCTTCCTTCCTTCCTTCCTTCCTTCCTCCCTCCCTCCCTCCCTCCCTCCCTCCCTCTCTTTCTTTCTTTCTTTCTTTCTTTCTTTCTTTCTTTCTTTCTTTCTTTCTTTCTTTCTTTCTTTCTTTCTTTCTTTCTTTCTTTTTTTTCCCATGGCAATATTTTTTCGTATCTGCCAATTTGAAGACGCATTCTTGTGCATCATTACAGATTGTAGTTTCTGTGCATCGAACCCTTTATATTTCATATGGCCTGCCACAGTCTTATCAAAACTGATGAAGGGCATCAGAGAATCTAAAACCTCCTGCCATTCTCAACTGTTACTCTAAAACTGTTACTTGCAAGTCTGAAGAAAACAATGGTGCCAGTATCCCCAAAGAGGAAACTTTCCTGATAAACAGGTTCTAAATAAACTAAATATTTTCTAGTGATATCCTACATATTATAAATGATTCTGTGAGGCAGTTATTTCTTAAACAGACACACATTAAAAAAAAAAAAAGGAAAAAATGCAGTTTATTACACAGATTTATGAAGTTATCATTTTAGTGTTTTTATACTATCTGTTATAGCACATAGCACACTATGCAGTTGTCTTGATGTACACCAGAGTGGACTCCACTTAAGAGTATGGACAAAGTCTTCTCATTCCGATTTCTTTCTCTCCTAAATAAATAAATAAATTGGCATTTCAGATAGTTGCTGAATAAAATTTCTCATTAGAGTCATTAGAATACATGTATACACACAATGTATCTGTCTGTATGTAACAGAACATCTGCTAGTCTAGTGTGCATATGATTTGACACTGACTTACTCTTGGTAAAGATGAGCTGTTCTCATTGATTTGACCATCAATAAGAGTCAGGAATTTATAGCACAGTTGTTTCAGGTTGGCAATGGATAATGGAGGAAACAGTGGAAATAATGAGTTTGCTCTTCAAAGAGAAATCGCTTGATAAAAAAAAAGAAAAAGCTGCTAAGGAAACTAAGTAGGCATAGGAAATAGCTGCAAAGTCACTGAGAGAAAAAAAAAAAAAAAAAAAAAAAAAGTTGGCAGTGGATTTGTCCAGTTTAACATGATAAAAAAACATGTTTATGAATATATTCAGTAAGGGTTGATATAAAATCTGCAGTAAAGTAGTAAAATTTCCAAATGTTACACTTTTTAAGATAAGCAAGAACCAAAAGGAGTGAAAAGGAATTGGGGAAATGCCCCCTCCCCATCTCCCCATCTTTCCCCCCTCCCAAAAAATGTCAAAACCAAAAATAACCCCCCCCAGAACTACTCATGCAGATTGTGTAAGAACAATTTTAAAATAAAGAGAGGGCAAAATGTTTCTCATGTAATTCAAATAACTTGTTTTTCCTAATAGTGTGAACTCCAGTTGTTTCTAAAAGATCCAAATCATAAAATAAAGACCTTTGCACTATGAACTTCCAAGAATGGAGAGAAATTAAAAATAAATAAATAAATAAATACAGCAAGTAAACTTCAACAAAACACATTTTCAAGGGTAACATTACAGAAAAAAAATAGAGCAACTAAATACTTTTTTGGTCAAATCAAAATCATATTTAAACTTCATGGGTGAGTAAAAGGTAATATTATTTTAAATAAGTAATAGATCAGATAATATACGGCAAACAAGTAATCAGAACACAAAATCAGAAGTTTGAAAAAATTGGTATTTCACCCAGACCTTTTCTTCTTTTCAAGGCCTTGTGTCACTCCTGACAGATGTTTTGCTAACATTCTCTTAAAGACATCCAGTACTGGAAAGCCCAGGGAATCCATTCCAATGCCTGACTATACTTCATATTATAATATTTTCCATTCTTACCTAACCTAAATCTTACTGCAATATGCATCCATTCGTTTTTGTCCTATTCATCATGTTCATGCAAAATGGATTATTCTTTCCTCTCTGCAGTAATCTTTTTTGTTTGTTTTTACAGGCTTGAAATCTATTATTTTATTTCCTGTCATCTTCCTTTATGCTAAGCAGCAGAAATTCATTCAATTTTCTCTCATAGATCACATTTTCAAGACCTCTTGATTATTCTCATTGCTCATCACTGCAAGCAATGTACATTCTTTTCTGGAATACTGTTTTTCCTTTGCCAAATAATAACTATTGCCTTGCACCATGTGTTTTGTTGACCAAGCTTTTGTAATGGTATTGAAGAAATTGTCCAATTTTTGTGCATTTTATTTTATTTTATTTTATTTTAATTTATTTATTTATTTATTTATTTATTTATTTATTTATTTATTTATATACAGTTGCATAACCTGTCTAGTTCACAGCTACCTGGTCAATCGCTAGGCCTTCTGCAGAAGTCCTGTCTATTGTTCTTTGTTTAACTACTATTTCTGATGTGGGTCATTGCATGTATCTGTATTGAATAGGTATTACAAAGATCATTTTTCTAATTCATTAGAACAATATTGAATTCTGTGGAATTTTTCTGTAACATCTGTAGTACACCATCTCTGCGCTGGTGTGGCCTCACCTCGAGTACTGTGTGCAGTTCTGGGCACCACAGTACAAGAAGGACATTAAACTGTTGGAGAGTGTCCAGAGGAGGGCAACAAAGATGGTGAAGGGCCTACAGGGGAAGGCATAATGAGGAGCAGCTGACGTCACTGGGCCTGTTCAGCCTGGAGAAGAGGAGTCTGAAGGGGGACCTCATCGCAGTCTACAACTTCCTCGCAAGGGGCAGTGGAGAGGCAGGTGACCTATTCTCTGTAAACACCAGTGACAGGACCTGCAGGAATGGTGTTAAGCTGAGGCAGGGGAAGTTTAGGCTGGACATCAGGAGGGGGTTCTTCACTGAGAGGGTGGTCGCACAGTGGAACAGCCTCCCCAGTGAAGTAGTCACTGCACCAAGCCTGTCTGAATTTAAGAAGCAATTGGACTGTGCACTTAGTCACATGGTGTAAAATTTTGGGTAGACCTGTGCGGTGCCAGGAGTTGGACTTGATGAGCCATATGGGTCCCTTCCAACTCGGGATATTCTATGAGTCTATGATTCTATGATTACTGGTATCATCAGTAAATTAAATAAGGTGTTCCTCCATTACATTTAATATATGGCTAACCCCCAGACAAGAATAGATCTCTGCAGAATCTCTTACAGTAGATCTTCTATGGAACAGTTCTCCAAAGAATTTGTAGCCACCTTCTTATACTTTTACCTACTTATTCATGAGAATGTCATCTGAAAGTGTCAAAAAGCTTTATTATATTCAAGACGTAGCTTGTCCCCTTTTCTCTTTATCCATAAAGCCTGCAACCCTGTCACAGGAGGACGTCTGACTGGGTTGACATATTTGGTTTGTAACAAATGCCTATTGGCCATTACTCACCTCCTCACTTTATCCTAAGTATTTCCAAATAGTTTGATTGCTTTGCTCTCCAGCTGATATATAAAGAATCAGATTGTTTAAGAGCACTAGGAAACTGAAAGAAGCAGCTGTACTACTTTAGCACTTCTGTTGCCTAAAAGTGTCTCTTTCAAGACAGCTAACCTTATCTGTGCAGCATATAACTCTCCATTTTGGTTTTAAACCTCAACCAAAACCCGTGGTTTGTTTTGTATTATTCAGCAGTAAGGAAATGATTTGATTTGCATCATAGTTAAAAGAGAATTATTATTATTGTTATCTATACTTTATTTAATCTCTCAAAAATATGCAACATTATTTCATAATACAGTAACATTTCATAATACAGTAACATCTTAGTTAAAATATTATATGGTAGCAATACTATTTTATTCTTTTCCAGAATAAAATCTAGAATGGTACGAGAGCTGTGTTAATTAGCTATCATGATTACTTAACCAACTGCAAACATGTTGTCTAACAACAGGCACATGCATTCAGTCTGGACATATTCTCAAAACTGCTCAGAAGAAATGAAAAAGTGGAGGACCGAATATGATATAGGGAAGAAAAGTTTAAAATTCAGGTTAAAGTCAGTTTATTTCATAGCCTCATTTGCTCTTTCTCATGGATTTCTTAGCTGTGGCTGGGCTTTTGTGATTGCAGGGCTCTTCATAACTCCATGCCCAGGCCAGATCTTCAGTACTAGATCTGTGTTTCTATTGCCTTGAAAGAACTGAAAATAATTTACCTCATACTTATCCACAGATGCCCATTCTTTTTGTATAACTTCTAAAATCCTATGTAACTATGGATCACACATTTTATATTGCTCTGATATTAGGCTAGAAATATTTGTAAGCAAATACAGTACTAAATAGATAGCTGAGATATTTGTAAGGATTTGTTTTATTTCTAATTTACTGAAATCCTGTGTAAAAGGTCATAATCCCTTTAAGAAGTCAGTATTGGCATGTATTTATTTTATTTTATTTTATTTTATTTTATTTTATTTTATTTTATTTTATTTTATTTTATTTTATTTTATTTTATTTTATTTTATTATTTTTAATACAACCTTGTATTAATACAAAAACAATTTGTATTTTTAATACAAATCATCAGTCACAGGAACATATACTCCTGAAATTTTTCCGTGCAGATAGAAAGGTGCTGTTTAAAAAATTAAAAAAAAATAATAAATCAATTGTCTGTGGTGTTAGTCATTCCAGGTAAGGGGTAGTCTGGAACACGTAGGTAAATGGAATCTTGCCAGGTTCTCTGCAATAAAATATAGCTTTCTAACTATAAGCCTTTAGTTAGAAAACCCCCAAATTAATACAAGTTAGAATAAGAGTTTTGTTGCAACAATTTACAAATTGCTAATGCCATTAGATGTGTTATATTAAAGGATTTCCTGATCTTCCCTTCTAAATCCTTACTCTAAGCTTTGCAGTATACATAATTCCATAATCCATCTACAGAAGAAAATCTAGACAAAGGAAACACTTACATCTGTTAAATCTGTCCCTACCTCTCCTTATGACTTGGTTTTCCTATCCATTTTTCCTGTTTATTTCCTATCCATTTTGAGAGGAAATTTCAAGTAAATAAGCAACTAGCTTGGATCCCAAAATAGTTCTGCTAAAACTTATGAAATAGTATAAAATTCCAAAATTTTTAAAATATTTAATTCCCTCTTTAGAGTTTAATCTGGTAAAATGTGGTCTGGGATTAAATATGTTAGAGATTATGAAGCACTTCACAACTATGGTAGTGGAGATCATAGAAACTGATACATCATATGAATATGAATTGACAAACAAGGCATAGGAGAGAACTTAATATATATTTATAACTTTTAACTATTTAAAAGAGTAGCAGAAAAATAATAAATACAACTCATAATGTTGAGAGTGAATATCTCCATCTTGCAAGCAGTATAGCTTGGTTCTTTAAAGGAGGAGAAGAAGCAATCGTAGAATAGATCCATAAAGAATTATAATGAAATATACACACAGCAGCAGTGTAGTGTGAGTTGTGGTCTAGGGCCATGCTTTTAGGACCATGTGACTGTAGGGCCAATTTACAGCTCTATCCAGGTGGCTTGCTTGGTTGAAGTCATTCATGTCCTGCTCTAGCTGTACTTTAGTGCAGCAACATGGCACCTACAATTTAAAGTGGCATTTTCATGGGCCTAGTTTAATTCAGATAGAAATGAACAATAAAAAAATAGTCACCTCAAATGTTTCCCCAGATATTAGCTATTGCTGCCCTTCTTCTTTTGTCCCTCATGACATTCTTTTGCTACTGGGTGGGTAAATCAGCACTTTGCCTATCTATCTGCACCAGTGGATTCTGTTTTAACATTTTCTATCCAGACCATGAAAAACATGATGTCAAGCAAATTTTTCTGAATTACTGTGTAAACCTACATACATGTAATATATATGTATAAATAATGTTATTTTAAGGTCATGTGTTTAATGGAGGGTAGGTCCATATTTTTCAAAAGTAGAGAACTGAAATTAGAAGACCCCCCTAACAGTCCCATCTGTACTGTAAATTGGAAGCAACTGTAGACATTTCAGAGTCCTACTATGACAGTTTTTCTTTCCATGTAATTTTTTAATGTAAATAATTTCATAAGATTCTAGAGGACTTTGTAAATTCCAATAATTACAGAAGAACAATGTATTCATGATTTAAAGTTATGATGAGTTATAATTTTAAGAGCAAGTGAAGGATCTCTACCCAAAGTAGACTACACCTACTGGTAATCATACCTGCAATATGCACCTCTTTCGAGGTATCATTCTTTAAAACTAGGCAAGTCAGCTGCCATAGTGCAGTATGTAAGTGTTGGCTGCCGCCTGTCTCCTCCTGCCCTCACACAGCTTCTTCTGCATGTTTCCTGGCTTTAGTGGTCATCCCAACGCAGATGTTTTTTTCTCTAGGGAATTAAAATATCAGGATTTGGAAAAACAAAAGCAGTAAATAGCTATTGGATTGGCAGTATAGGACCTTAGACTCAGGTAAATTCCTAATCCCCCATTAGCAAGGTTTTTCTGTTCCAGACTCCACAGCAAATAGCTACTACAAAGGACAGCAAATGGATTCTCGACTTTTTTATGAAAAAAAAAAAAAAATTATACTTTTTTATCAGAAAGGAGCAATAGTGGCCTAGTTGGAGTTAGGGAAATAGTTTGTTTTCTCAGAACTTTATTGAAAGAAACGATGCTGTTTCACACTGAAAGTTAGAAAGGAGGGATGGTGAGAGGAAATGTTCTTATAAACTGAAATGTGCTAAGCTATCCTCTGTTTCACTGACAATTCAATGAGTTCGCTCTGACATACCATTTCCTTCATTAAATGTTCAAGCCACCTTTCTGCCATTCACAATTTGTTAAATTATGATTCAGGCTCAAAACCAACTATAACTGTAATTCTCTAATTATTCAAATTGTAAAATACATAATTTTCTATTATACAGTGTACCTTTATCTCTTATTATATAAAGCAGCCAGAAAAAATATAAATCTATTTTACTATAGCTAAGAAAAGTACAAAATGCTCAAAAAAACTCAACAAGATGCTAATCAGAATCAGTTACTAATTTGTAATTGATCACTGGAGCCTGAAGCTTCACTAATCAAGCATTACAAGTTAAATAACTTTTCTCCTTTGCTTTTAATTGATACTGGTCACTTTCTTTAGAGTTAATTAGATTATACATGTGAAAATGATTTGCTGTTAATAACATTACAGTACTTAATATGTACTAGTGAAGAGAATCTGACATTGCTTTACAGCAAAGGCAATATTGTTTATGGCATACAGTCTACATACATAGTGAGGGTGTTAAAATTGTAATAGGAATTAAAGTTTTGCTAGGTATCTTTCTGTTTTGCTCTCTTCCACTGAGGTAAATTGTTAATGAGACTATTACAATTTAAGAATCTGTTGTTAAGCCAGAGAATGACAGCCATGCAAATGGTAGAGGCAAAGTTGCCTGTATAGTTTTGACTTGCTACAAGGCTTTAAATAGCAATCAGTCTGGGGTGCATATGAGGAGAGATGTAGGTTTAAGTAACCTTACAGGAAAGTGATCTTACTATTGTCTAGAACATCTGCATGTACAGACTGGGCGATGAGACGCTGGAGAGCAGCCTAGAAGAGAGGGATCTGAGGGTCGTGGTAGACAGCAAGTTGAATATGAGCCAGCAGTGTGCCCTGGCAGCCAGGAGGGCCAATCGTGTCCTGGGGTGCATCAAGCACGGCATCGCTAGTAGGTCAAGGGAGGTGATTGTCCCGCTCTACTCTGCACTGGTGCGGCCTCACCTCGAGTACTGTGTGCAGTTCTGGGCACCACAGTATAAAAAGGACATGAAACTGTTGGAAAGTGTCCAGAGGAGGGCTACGAAGATGGTGAAAGGCCTGGAGGGGAAGACGTACGAGGAACGGCTGAGGTCACTGGGCCTGTTCAGCCTGGAGAAGAGGAGGCTGAGGGGAGACCTCATCACAGTCTACAACTTCCTCGTAAGGGGGTGTCGAGAGGCAGGAGACCTTTTCTCCATTAACACTAGTGACAGGACCCGCGGGAACGGGGTTAAGCTGAGGCAGGGGAAATTTAGGCTGGACGTCAGGAGGGGGTTCTTCACAGAGAGGGTGGTTGCACACTGGAACAGGCTCCCCAGGGAAGTGGTCACTGCACCGAGCCTGTCTGAATTTAAGAAGAGATTGGACTGTGAACTTAGGCACATGGTCTGAACTTTTGGGTAGACCTGTGCGGTGTCAAGAGTTGGACTTGATGATCCTTAAGGGTCCCTTCCAACTCAGGATATTCTATGATTCTATGATTCTATGATCTCTTTAATGAGGGAGAAGGAAGGGGCAGGCAGATGTATATAGCAATGACAGAGACAAAATCTTCTTGTGGTGTGCAGTGAGAGGATCAAACAAAACTTAGCGACTAGGAAGCACTTCTTCATTGTGAGTTGGATAAATGCTGTCACAGGTTGCCTAGAAAGGATCTGGAATCTCCATCCTAGCAGATATTAAAAATGGGGCTGGTCATAGCCCTGAGCAATCCGATCTCACTTGGTCATGCTTTGAGCAAGTGGTTGGGCTACAGATCTCCAGAAGTTTTTGCAACCTTACTGTTTCTACTCTTCAAGTAGATGACCAAGACTGTGAAGCACAAGGTAGCATGATTTTGCCCCTTTTGGCAGTTGAGTCTATCTTTGTACAAGCTAAAGGTAAGTTAATGTTCAGGCCTGAGAACTAATTGGGCCTTTCAGCGAAGGGAACAGGTACCAGCAGCCTGTAGGAAAGTCTTGGAGTCCTGAAGCAATGCATGACTTTCAGAAGAGCAACTATCGAATTGCTTTAGAACAGCCTTTCTGCACTTCCACTAAGCTGATGCTTTTCTGTGTACACTGTACTGCAGAGACACCTGCTCAATTAATCTTATAGAGAGGAGATGAGTTTTCTAATTCCTTTAATCTATAGCAGTAACTATCACCCCAGGCAAATATGCTGTTTATCCTGCTCTCTTTTCCATTCTAATTTAGACTTTAAATAATGGCATAATTGTGCAGATTTTTTTTTAAGCCTTGACAAACAATGAACTAAGACTAGTATTGAGGAAAAAATGCACCTATGCAACTGAAATAATTCAGTTTCTCTTCCTAGTAGTAGAAAATAAGAATTTCTGTCAATAGGAAGGACTATAACAATTCACTGCCAAAGGTACAGTCTGATGACAGAAGTGAATTTGAAGAATGAAATCAGGAAGGAATAGGACTGAAATCATAGGAATGCACATTAAATATTTTATTTTTATGTATGCATACATATTTACATATATGTGTATCTACTATTTACAGAGACAATCTAGAAAATACTCTGAAAAATTACATATAGAAGACGATGTACATGCACAATGCTGAGAGGCAAAACAGAAAACAGAGAGGTCAAATAAGGGAAAACATGAAAACTAAAAAGATTGTCACAGACAACAACAAACCTTAATTCCTAATTCAATATAGCTTCCTTTATCTTCTTTCTTAAAAAAAAAAAGGCGTTAAAATTTTAGTTAGGTTAAGTTACTGGTTAAAATTAATTAAATGATAATTAGATTTTAAATTTGAAACTGTCCTCTCAAGAGGAGAAAAATCCTGTTTGCAATGAATTTAGGTGTTAAGCGGGGAAAAATATCTTACTAGTGTAAGCCTTGTCCTCAGAGGGCTCAGTAGCAGTCTCAGTTTTTGTTTACTTTAATGGCAGTAGGAGATGTTAAGTACATTGCTGGATTGTATTCTTTTGATATCACATGTACAAAACAAAGTAGCTTTGATATAAACAAATTAATTCTCAATTATCTAAATAATGAGAAAGTCCTAATATGCTTAAAGAAACCTCAAAAGATTATAACGCAATGATACCCAGCATTGCCCATAGCAACGTCCTATAATAATTTATTTAGCCTAGCGTTTGGATATATGTTTTTTTAATTTACCCCCCCACCGCCGCCCCACCCGCCAAGGGAAATAGTTTGAAAAACTCTTTGAGTATTTGACTTCACTTAGTTTTAGTTAATTATGTACCCTGAGGGTTAAGTTTATCAAGATGTGGTAAATAACTACCACTGGTAGTTATTTCTAATTTAGTAATGTCTCCTGTAATGTTAAGAATTTTAATCAATCAGAACTAATTGCTTTAGGATGTCATTGATATATAAAGCTCTACAATTAGAGGATTTTCTTTCCTTTTTTTTTTTTTTTTAATAAAAATGTCTTTTTTTTTTTTTTTTTTAAATCTGGCCTCATAATTTTTGTGTATTTTTATTTTGTATATTTTATTAAGAGATTCCTTAAATTTAATCTGGGAAATGTCTCCTATAAGATTTGAGGAGCAAAAGAGATTACCAGAAATCCTTATCAGTAGAGTTCTATCCATCTTTATGTCTCCATGTACAGCAATAGTGCCATTGAAAGGGAACAATTGAGTTAATTAATGTAATCATCCAGACTGCCCCAGTTTAGATAAGAATATCTCCTGTTTCTTCTAATGCTCATACAGCAACACTGTTTCCTTGTGCCTGCCTTCAGACCCTGAATTTTGTTATTTTTTTCCTCTAAGCATTTTTCTGTTAACCAGGAGCAGAAACATATGTTAACCAACCAACAAACAAACAAAAAGTCAGGCTGTTCTATATGATTTAGCCCCTTTCATAAGGGAAACAAAATTAGGAATTTACTCTCCTCTTTGCAAAGCTCTATCCAGAGTGGAGTCTGCACCAGCTTTCATAGCACTGCTGTTATTTGGGCAATGGTGAGTGTAACAGTGGCATCCACATAAGCAGTAACTATAGAGATAATATTCAGTAAGATTCAAAGCTTGGTGTTGAAATGCCACAGCAATACTGGTCAAAGGTTTTGCAGTAGATATGTTATTTTATTTTCTTAAACATGACAGAAACACAGGAACTATTATAAATATTCACTACAATGTGGTACCTAGGATGGTATCTCTAAGAAAGCCTGCAATAAGATACGGTAGAATGAGAAAAACGGAATGTGTTTTAATTCCAGTGAGAAGATGATCAATGCATCATTGTATTGTCTTAAAATATGTGCTGGAGTGACACTTCAGAAGAAAATTAGAAGTAAGAATCCTTGAAAGACGTGTTAAGGAACACTATGCACGTACAAACAGGAACATTAGAGCTATAGAGACTTTAAGAGCTGTGAATGTTGTCATAAATACATAGGAATGCTTTAGCTCCATTACTGCTGTTCTCTCCACTGATACTCCATCACAAGGTTGAATCTTTTTTCAGATCATGAAAAAATAACAAACTAAAATAAAATAAAAAAATGAGGGGAGAGAGGCTTTCATGAGTAGGAAAAAGGTTGATTGTGCACTTCATACAGGAGCCATTCAAGAATGATTAAATACAAGTACTTTGTCATCAGCATTTACGTATGAAACCTTGAAATATTTTGTATAAGTCCATGTTTGAAGAAAGACTGATTAGTATTAAAGAATTAAGAGTATTCTTTTATTTAGAATTTGCTAACAAAGAATCCTAGAGCAGAATAAAATTCATCATTGAATGTTGAAGTTTATCCTGAAGAAAACTGGCAGTCCCTATCAGTGCCACAGTAGTAACTTTTATGAGCTAAAACAATCAGTGTATGAGTGTATTTCAGTGTTGCTAAAAAAAGAGCAATTCATAAAAATCAGGCAAGTTTTGACTCTCCAAAAGTCTGAATAAGCCTCTAGAATGCTTCTCAAAGGATCTTGGTTGTATCCATATTCGATCCCAAAAAACGTTCATAAAAAGGGTAAACTAAATTGCTTTAAGATTGAAAGTGATAATTAATTTTCTTTGTTTATCTGTGCTGCAGGGTCATATATAGATGAAAAACACATTGGTATAAATTTATCCCCATGGAATTTATAAGTCTCATGATTACCACATTTCTATTCAGGCTCTCTGTGTTTCTCTGTTTTTCACTGTGTGATACGTGCATTGCATTATTTTGCTACAAACTCTGTGCTTCTGTACGTTTATTGAACGTATGTATTGTGAATATGTGTATATGTTATATTGAACACATACAGAATTAAAATATATACATATTAAATATATCACACAACAAAAAGTAGAGAAGCATGGGGTTTGTAGTGAAAGAGTAAAGTTTGAAGAAACCAGTAGCTGTGGGAGTCAAGCACCACTTTCTCCAAAAAATAAATTTCCTCATTAGTATATAATAATAGGATTGAAAGAGCTTCCAAATCCTGTGATGGAAAAGTGTAGAAATCTTCATATGTGTATCTGAGCAAACAGATTGTTTTTCTTTGTTTATTTATTTATTTATTTTTGGTGACTTTAAAATCTCAGTTGTAAACAAAGGAACCAAAGATAGACTGAGAAGCAATGGTGTTAGAGATTTTCAGGTTGATAAAAAGATTTCAATGAGAAGAGAGGGAAAATGCATCTGGAAGTAATGCAGTACAGCACTGGGGACATAGCAGGGCTAATTTCAAGACAGTATCAAGTTTAGCACTCCAGGAGACTTCTGAGACTTCAAAAAATGGTGATTCTATAATTTCTGTGGGCAAACTGTTCCTGTGAGTGTGTGTTGAACCATTCTGTCTTTGATGTGTTTCTTCCTTATGCCCAATTAGGTTTCCCCTTTTTGCAGACTGTGACTGTTCCTCCCGTCCTTTTGCTGTGCAGCTCTGAGAATAATCAGGCTCATCTCCTCTGTAGCCCCTGTTTAGGTGCTGTTAGGTTCACCTCCTCTCTTTTCCTTCTCCAGGCTGAAAAAGCCCAGGTTCTTTACTTTCCCCTTGAATGTAATCTTTATTATTATTAATATTTTATTTTTAATTTTATTTTTTATTTCTTTATTCATATTCTAGTAATGACGAACTTCAAATACACAAGACCCTTACTTTTACCAAGGATAATACAGTGAAATGTAATAAAAGTTGATTGCTACATTTGAAGATGTACAATGAAAGTGTAGATAATGAAAGCATTATATAGAGTTCAATTCTTTTATTTTGAGTTCTGAGGATGTTATACACTTGTATTTTCCTATGTTTAATAGAATCGTGAGTTTTAGAAATCAGATGACATCCACCCATTCGTTCTGTTAAATGCATGCAGGAGTAATTCCTTTTATTTTATTTTTTTTTAATGCTTTTCTTCCTTCCATTAGTTTTCTTCAGTTCCATGAATTCATAAGGTCAGGTAGTCACTGCAATATTTTGTTTCCTTTTTATTTCAGTCAACAATAAGCCATATCAGTATCAAAATATGCATGGATTTTGTGAATTTTGCTTCTGCTGTTTTTGGTACTTTGGCAGTGTTGGCAGAAGAGCCTACCCTGCTAAATACTGCACCTGTGCAAGCCATGCTAATACAGTTACACTACAGAAGCTCTGTATTATGTCAATTTCTGTTGCAGGTATTATGCTAGGCAATCTACATTTTTTTTGGTCAACATTCTCTCATTCCACTAATACACTTCAGATCTGATCATCAGGGATCAAAGATTTGTTGATTTATGTTTATCATTTCCAACTTTCAGTTAAACATAATTTAAAAAAATAATAATAATAACCTTTCTTTGTATTCATTTATTTCATAGCCCTGATAGTCCTGAAAATTCTGTTGCTCTGTCCCAGTTTTTCCTCTGGTTTGCAAAGCATGCAATATTTGCATTTTCAGCAATGGTTTTATCTGTTTGTGACTACCAGCTAGGAGCTGAGGTCATGCTTTGTCTCAGTGAGACATATCTTCCTGAGTCCTAGTCTGAACACTGCAGAAGATGGTCTCTAGGCTTGCTAAACAGCTTCTGGGCTTCACTTGCTTCACAAATTGTTCATTACTAGCACCTGTGTCACAGAAGATACGGACTCTTATTGACCTTATCCTGAGTGTTTTTCTGGTCCTAAAGTCTTATATATCAAAAGCAGTGCATGTTCAAAATAATAGCTTCATCATATTGTGACTGTGTTTCATAGATTTTTTTTTCTCCCAGGTGAAACTCATTTTATGAGTTCCATAGAAGTATAATACTTCTTTTTCCTATATGACTTTGATAATGGTTTTTGCACACGACACATAATCTAGACACTGTTTATCTTTTGGTTTCTCTTTATTCTCTTAAAAGACCAGTTAAAAAACAGAATCGTGCAAAACAAACAATTTCTGAAGTGTGCCCCTGCTTTATCATCATGAAAGATGTCTGCGCTGGGGAACACTATCAATACTCACATATCTTGCAGGGCAAGCAGGCGATCAGGCCCAGTCAGCATGGGTCTGATATGTCAGCATGGGTCAGCATATGAAAGGCAGATCCTGCTTGACGAACCTGATCTCCTTCTATGACAAAGTGACGCACTGGGTGGACGAGGGAAAGGCTGTGGATGTGCTCTACCTTGACTTCAGCAAGGCTTTTGACACCGTCTCCCACAGCATTCTCCTCAAGAAACTGGCTGCTCTTGGCTTGGACTGGCGCACGCTTCGTTGGGTTAGAAACTGGCTGGATAGCCGGGCCCAAAGAGTCGTGGTGAATGGAGCCAAGTCCAGTTGGAGGCCGGTCACTAGTGGCATCCCCCAGGGCTCGGTGCTGGGGCCGGTCCTCTTTAATATCTTCATCGATGATCTGGACGAGGGCATCGAGTGCACCCTCAGTAAGTTTGCAGATGACACCAAGTTAGGTGCGTGTGTCGATCTGCTTGAGGGTAGGAAAGCTCTGCAGGAGGATCTGGATAGGCTGCACCGATGGGCTGAGGTCAACTGCATGAAGTTTAACAAGGCCAAGTGCCGGGTCCTCCACCTGGGGCGCAATAACCCCAAGCAGAGCTACAGGCTGGGAGATGAGTGGTTGGAGAGCTGCCAGGCAGAGAAGGATCTGGGAGTATTGGTGGATAGTTGGCTGAATATGAGCCAGCAGTGTGCTCAGGTGGCCAAGAAGGCCAATGGCATCCTGGCTTGTATCAGGAACAGTGTGACCAGCAGGGCTAGGGAGGTGATCGTCCCCCTGTACTCGGCTCTGGTGAGGCCGCACCTCGAGTACTGTGTTCAGTTTTGGGCCCCTTGCTACAAGAAGGACATCGAGGTGCTTGAGTGGGTCCAGAGAAGGGCGACGAAGCTGGTGAGGGGCCTGGAGAACAAGTCCTACGAGAAGCAGCTGAGGGAGCTGGGCTTATTCAGCCTGGAGAAAAGGAGGCTCAGGGGCGACCTTATTGCTGTCTACACGTACCTTAAAGGAGGCTGTAGCAAGGTGGGGGTTGGTCTGTTCTCTCACGTGCCTGGTGACAGGACAAGGGGGAATGGGCTTAAGTTGCACCAGGGGAGTTTTAGGTTAGATGTTAGAAAGAACTTCTTTACTGAAAGGGTTGTTAGGCATTGGAACAGGCTGCCCAGGGAAGTGGTGGAGTCACCATCCCTGGAAGTCTTCAAAAGATGTTTAGATGTAGAGCTTAGGGATATGGTTTAGTGGGGACTGTTAGCGTTAGGTCAGAGGTTGGACTCGATGATCTTGAGGTCTCTTCCAACCTAGAAATACTGTGATTCTGTGATCTTGAAACAAAGTAAGTTTTGAATATACAACTGTATTATCAGTAAGCTAATCTTTAAGTTATTACAACAATTAACATCAAAAGGTGTAAGGCAAACATTCCATCAGAGGGATTCTGATTTCTGCAGTAGACAGAGTGCTGTGCAGTTTTATTCACATGAAACTCATTACAGCCAAAGTAACTAAATTTCAACTAATCTGTTAAATATGAATTCAGTATACAATTGCTTAGAACTGTAAACATACTCTTGCGTGAGACACAGTACTCACACTATCTTCCCAGACTGTGTCTAATTTCTCTAAGCTGGAAACCACTTGTTACCTGTAGTAGGAATATCAATGAAGTGTCAAAAAAGCAAAAAAACAAACCCACCCCTCAAAAGAAACAAACAAAAAAACACCACCAACAACAAAAAAACACAAAACAAATGCCAACAATAAACAAAAACAAAATTACCCTAAACTTTTAAGAAAAGATTGCATTCTCCTTGAGAGATGCTGTTCACTTAAGCCATCTTTTGCAGGAGTGGACTTTTGGTACTTATGTCCCTCTTGGATCGTGATTTATGTCTATAACTGACAGATTAATTCTCACAGGTGAGAATGTTCCTTCAAGACTTTGAGTTTCTTGATGACTCTGTTCCTGTTTAGCAGTACTGAAAATGGTAATCTTTACTGCTTTCAGTCCCTCTACCATGCAGCAGCCACTGATGGGTGTTGAAAATTGTACTTGCTGCCTTTTATAGGCCATTGTTCCTCAAAATAAGGCTGACTTGGGAAATCAATGATTTAAAGAGTACAAGTTTTGGAGTTGTTTAAAAAAATAAATAATAAAAAAAAAAACAACACCAAATACCTGCTTTTATATTTGACAAATAATCTTGTTACTGCTTTTTATTTTTATGGACATACTATTTATGAGCCCCAGTGATGGAGCATCACGCAACTGCGTGATGCTATGTGAACATGTCAACACAGAATAAAAGGTGGTACCTCCCTAAAATACTAGGAAAAAAAAAGTTACATTTGACTGGCATTTCAGCCAGTGTAAGTACTTTATTAGAAAATAAGTACTTTATAGTACTTTATTAGAAAATCAGTACTTTATAGAAAATAAGCATTTTCTGTTAATGGAGGACTCAGGCAGATATGTCTCACTGAGACAATGGTAAGCATAGCCTCAGTTCCCAGCTGATAGTCATAAACAGATAAAACCATTGCTGAACATTGAAATATTCACTTGTTCAGTTCTCTGTTTTTAAGATAGGTAAAGTGACTGTTTTAAGCCTGTTCTTGCTATTCTTATTCCACTGAAATACACTGCATAGTTGTAATGATATATATGACAGATGGTGAAAAGAATGATGAGCTGAGCCTTATTGCTGCTTCTTTGGGTATAATATGCATGTTCTTATTCCTGCTTCCTCACATGCCCTGTAGCAATATTGAATGGAACAGTCTAAATACTACTTTAGAAACCAAAAGGAAAATTTAGAATTTAGGTGTCTAAATCCAGACAAGCAAGCCAGAAAATTTGTTCTATTACTTGCAAAATGAGATGCCTAAATTTTGGATGTAGAACAATAAATTGTTTAAAGTGCTTTTATCCAGGACAAAAGATAACAAATTCTGTTCTCAGATCTAAGGCAGAAATGAACCTCACCTACACTTCAGTCCTAGAGGCACTTCAGCTTAAGTACTCAAAATTTCTGGGGACAGTACTAAATCAAGCAGGAATAACTGTCTCATTTGAAATTGTGAATAGTAGTGAATCTCTCTCATGTAACAGTTATAAATTAGTATTTTAAATTTCCTACAGTTGTTCCTAGTCACGATGGGATTGCATGGAGGGAAGTTTTACAGCCAAGAAAATAAGAGTTAATTGTCGAAAGAGAGAAACCAAGTAAGAACTATTCAGTGATAATGTTCTCCAGGAAGGGAGGCAGGAATAGAGGTTGTACCCCTTAGTTTATTTCTACTGTTTTTATCCAGGTTATAGATTCTTCAAAGAGGACACACACAAAAAAGGAACATAAACTTGAGTGAAGTATGTTAAATCGTATCACTAATTATCAATGAAAATCTGTGAAAGCCTTGCTGGTGATACTTGTCTGTAACAGGAATTTACCCTGACATTAGCCTGGGTGTTGCTGGGACTCCAATGAGATGTAATGCCACGTTTGAGTGATGTTATAATGAATGAAGTCTAGTTATTTTATGGCAAATAATCACTGCTGAAAATCTTTCTAACTTTTAAGAAGAAAAAGGCAGTAAAAGTTGGAAATGTGAAATAACATTTTTAATATTTGAAATTCCTTTTTTTTTTTTTTTTTTTCCATTTGGTTAGAATAGAGTGAATCCTAGTGTTTCACAAAGTTTTTGTGTCATAGTAAAGATGTTCTAAGAAAAGGAAAAAGACGAAAATTCAGTTAAAAAACACACAAACAGATAACCAGCAGGAGACAGAAGACACTTTTTTTTTTTTTTAAATCTCACTGCTAAGAAAAAGAGGCAAACCACACAGTATTAGTGACCACTCAACATATATCAAAATGGTTTCAATGTTGATTTGTTTCAAATAGCTGCTTTTCTTTCAGTCACAAATTCACTGTAACATTGTAGAAGAGACACTTCAGCCCAGTTAGGGATGACTTTATAAACAGAGGGGAGAAGAGCAAGCTAATGAAAAACAACCACAACTGCCAAAAGAAAGAGACAATGGACAAGGAACATTATCAGGTGCCAGGTATATACATCAGGAACTCCCTAATTATGTGTTGTGAAAAATACAGGATATAAATCTTCCCAGGACACTTGTACATCCTTTTTCTCCTCAGTCTTTTCTTTCTTGAGGACAATTCTTGGTGTAAGAATCTGAGTTCTTAACTGTGGTAGAAAGTCCCAGAGAACTCCTGCAAATATTTGCTCTATTGCACCCATCCATTCCACTGAAGCTTTTACTAGAGGAAAAATTCTTCCTCACCCTAAGATGGCTCACTGTTCTATTTTGTTCATCAGTTAAACCTGCCTTCTGATGCAATCATTTTGGTAACTTCATTTGTGAAGTTGCCTGTATTACAGGTACCAGGCTTGATTTCTTTATGCTTCTTTGATGGTATTAACAAATCTTTTCCTTTTGATTAATTCTATTTCTGTCTGTGGTGTTTTCTGAGTTTGAAGTAGGCAGTCTGTGTTGTGGCACGTGAAATCTTTTAACTACCTGGCACAAACCAGGGTTCAGACAGAGCCCCATGCCATTGCTCCTTGTTGGAAAGGCAATGAAAAGAAACACTCTGAATTACGGGGATGATCACTTAGAATAGACTGGAGAGCAGTGAAGAAAGTTTGAAGACTTCTGCAATTATGTAAGTGCTACAGGAAAGCAGATTTAGCTGAGGTGATTATGCAAAAACTGTGATGCAATCTGTAACTGAATCATATGTTGGGACCCAGATAGAGAACACTGAAGGAGAAGGTAGGAAACAGATAAAGAAAAGGAAAAAAATATAGATAATCAAAATGTTATCCTTTGTCCTTGGAGATTTCATTTAAGAAAAAAAGAAGAAAAAAAAATCATCCACAGAGTTGGATATGTATAGTTCTATATATATAGTATATATAGATAGTATATATAGATAGATACATATATAGTATATATCTTCTTATATATAGTTCTGCTTAGGAGTCTGTCTTTCTCTGTAATACTATGTCTATTTGCTTTTTATATTTATTTTCATTAACCTATTCTCCTTTTTCAGCACAATACGGAGAAGTTTGCATAGGTAGAAAAAAATAAGGGGACCTCTTGCTTCTGGGTAAGTAGCAAAGAACTGTTGAGAATAGAAAGAATGAATCATGAGCAGGTGAGTGGTTGTTCTTTTGCATCTTTGCAATAGTCTTTCCTCTGTTTTGTAGGTTAGGGGAAAAATAAATGTAATAACAAGGCTATGCTCTGCTTGCATACACTCACTGAAACAGGCTCCCTTAGGAAGTGTTCACAACATTAAGACTGCCAGAGTTCAAGAAGCATTTGGACAACACTCTCAGACATATGGTCTGATTTTTGGGTAGTCCTGTGTGGAGCTAGGAGTTGGACTTGATTCTTGTGCATCCCTTCCAACTCAGGATATTCTATGACTCTACTTCAGCAGTGTGACAGTTTGTTTTGAACTAAGTACTGTTCTTGGTAGTCTATTACTTTCTTCTTTGATTGCCATAGCACTGTTGAAGTTGGTGTTTTTATTATTATTATTATTATTTAATTAATTATTATTTATTCCTGGCTTGATCACACATCCCCTTTGCTTTGGTCATGTTTCATAAGTTAAATAAATGCTTAGCATCATCTAGGAGCCCGTATCATCTGAGCCTTGCCTTTTTCCCCCTTATTTAAATATATATTTAGAATTCTATTGTTGCATTCTTTTGTTTTTCTTTCATCCCATTATTAACGCTATTTAAAGTTGAAAGGCTTCACTACATTTCAGATTTTCTTTGTTATGGGATATAAACTGTATTCTCTGCTTCATTTTCTCTGGGAGTTTTTAGACCTCTGGAGTTCAGAATAAGATTATCTACTGCTTTGGGATGCAGAAGCTTTATTCCATCCATACTTCTTGTATCTGTGTAGTCTGCTGCTCCATGGCCACTGCATCAGGTGATGCTGTCTCTGAATGCTAATAGCCCTATTTAATTATTTAAAGTTATTGTTGCTGGGTTCTTTGTGCTGGGTACAACAAAGAGGATGAACTTTGTGATGGTAATTAATATATGTGCGCTATCCAAAAGACTCATAGTTAGGTCAAAGCATCATAAGAGTTGCCCCAGTTTGTACTAACTGATAAATACTTTCTGAGTGACCATAACTGAATCCACTTAAGACTGTTAATCTTCTTACGTACTCTTTCCTACCTCCATAGCAGAGAGTGTGTGCTGGAAACCAGCTGCGCCAGCGTTACAGCTACTTCAGGACTGCCTTCTGGAGGTATGTTGGCAACACAAAATAAAAAGTGTAAAGTGTATTGACACTCCCTATTTTCTTTTCATTTCCAACTGTTCCAAAGGACAGTATTTGGCATGAACACAGATGATAAGGGAAAAATGTGTTGATTTGTAATACACTTTAATAGTTGTTTTTACATGTATATTATTTGTCTAAGTTGCTGCTTTCACACACATGAAATAAAAATATAAATAATCCAGTTTAGATTTGTAATTCTGTTCAGGTAACATGTCTGTCCAAACAAACAAGGACTAAACTGGAGATTTGATTTTTGTTTCTGCAAACATTTTTCTGTGGGACTGGGAAAAAAATTATTTGATTTCTCCCTATTTTGTCTTTTTGGAAGTAGTACTGCAGAACAATATTAGAGAAGCAAACGTAGAACAGAAATTATTCTATTCATTACTTATTTATTAGTTGTGTACATGGAAACCCTGCTGTGTTGCATACATGGAAACCCTGCTGTGAATATCAGTCCAATAGTGACAGTCTTTTAATCTGCTTGTTTGTATATTGAACACTAAAAGCCTTTGGCTCGGCTTTTAGAGGCGATTTTGTCACTTGAACAAGCAAGCAGCCACAAAAATGCACCAGGTAGGCAACAGTAACATATTCAGAGCTGGCACTAATCTCCCTAGATGCCTGAGCTCCCTAAGGCATCTGTGTTTCTACAGCTGGCATTTTCAAAGAAACCTAACTGTTGCTGCCAACAAATGAGCTGATGAGAGCCCTAGCACAAGTGGAAACCCTGGGGGCCATGGAAATAAGATTTGTAATGTAGGCAGGAGAATTTCTATCTTGCCATTAATGTCTGATTTTCTAAGTGTCCTCTGAGGGTGCTGAAGACATGTTACTTGTCATGAGTGGAACAGAAAAATAAGGTAGACTGGCCAGAAACCTCCTGCTGTCTTGACATGTAAAACATGTGCCTGAGGTCTCACATCTCCTCACTGCATGTCCACGAGGAGGAACAGATTACATGTGCCAGGGTTATGCTGCTACTGTGGAAAATGTTAGTGATGCAACATCTTCTTTCTGTGTCCTGCCAACTCCTCTCTTCTGCTTGCACTCCTGGTGCACATATGAGCCTGCCATAGCATGGCTGTGAAATTCGGGCACTATGTAACATCTGGATACTATGATAAGAGAGTGATAGCCTGAAGCCAAAAATGAGGATTGTGCTTACTGTATGAGCTTTGCTGGGCTTCTGGAGGCCTATGAAGTGTATGATGTTTCTAATAAGTATTAGAATTCCATTGTTGCCTTTTCTCCTCCACAAATAATTTATTTGAATGGTGGGAAGCAGTCCTATGCCTGAAGTAGGGAGGTACGTCATCATACTGCTTTCTTGGTTGATTTCTATTTTAGAAGCATCTAGCTTCTGACCTATGCAAACCATTGTTTTGAGACAGTGTGAAAGCATCTGTTCTGCAGCACCATGGGAACTGGAAGCAGCATCCGTGCAGTGGTTCCTGTCTAGTACTTAGTAATTACTGACTTGCATATAGAAATATGCCCCTTTGCTGTTCTTATGCTGTTCTTATGTTGTGTTTTAACCCAGCAAGCACCACGCAGCTGCTCATGTATTCACCCTAAGAGTGGGATGAGAGACAAAATCAGAAAAAAAAAAGGCAAAACTCGTGGTTTGAGATGAAGACAGTTTAAGAGGACCAAGAAAGGAAGGGGAAATATAATAATGATAAAAGAATATATAAATTAAGTGATACACAATGTAATTGCTCAGCACCTGCTGACTGATGTCTAGCCAGTATCTGAGCAGAATGTTGTAGATACTCTTATTTTCTCTATTTGAAGATTATTTTTTCAAATATTTTTGGATTTTTTTCAGAGACATTTTAGTCTTCAAAGCTTTCACTGGAAACCATTTTTGCTGGTGACTATGCAGCAGAAGGGGACATTGTTATTGCTCGTGCTTCCATCAGAGGTATAAAATATACATTAAATTAGTTTGCAAAGATAACCCTTAATGTTATTTAAATGGTGTTTTCAGTCCATAAATAATACATTATGTCTCATCATGTAAAAATAAATATTTTAATACTTTTTTAAAAGTAGATATTGACCCAAGGGCAACAATTCCTACAAAGATGTACATTTTTAATTTGTAGATTATTGACTTAAAGTTTCATTTTAAAACGTACTATAGAATTATTATTATTTTTTAAAAAAGTTTACCATTGTAGTTCTGATATAAAAACAAGCAATGTTTTCCCATGTCTGTGTTTAAAACAATAAAACAAAGAAACTCCGATTAAAATCTAGTAGCTGGAATGTCAAGTTGGAGCCTGGGGCACATTTTTATAATTGATTTATGAACTTCTGAATTTCACCTGCAAAGGAGTTTGTGGTCTGAGATATTCTTCCCCTTTCCTCCTTTTTTTTCCTCCCACTTCCTCTGAATTATTTTGTATGCAATTTAGAATCTTTCTCAGCAGGGGATTTCACATACAAATTTTGCACTGCTTTAAAACGTTTCCTCCGATGCATATTTCATGATTTTCTTATTCTCAAAACCCCAAGCCTTCTTCACACAAAGTCCTGAGCACAAGCTACAAACCCCTCTGGTATACCTATCAAGCATAAGATAGTGACTTTCCAAAAAACTGCCCATGTTTTTAAGTGATCTGGTAAGCAAAAAGAAAATTTAAAACATTTTTTTCAGCATAAAAAAAAAAAAAAAGCATATATAATAATTATCAGAAAGTTACAAGATATGGTCTTATGATAGCTACAGTTGGGGATATTTAAAACTTTTACAGTTTCTTGACAAGGTCAGTTCTCTTCCTAAACTGTCATCTGGAGTCTGTCTAATGAATTCAGCAATCCCTTAGTCATACAAAGAAGGTGAATATTGATCATTTCTAATGACAGAAGCTCTAATGTTAGTGTGCTGAACTTGGGTTTGCAAAAAGCCAAGTTCAGTGCTGTTACTACACCAATCTTCCAATTGAATGTGGACAAGTCACTACTATACATATACATATATATATATATATACACACACACAGACACGAACATGTCTTTACAGGGATTTTAGTGTCTTATTTCTACTAAGGTCTAGAATGTCTGCTTCAAAAATTAACCAGCAACTGGTAATTACTGCATATTTATTCCTCAAAAAGTGTGAAGAGGATTGATGAATTAAAATTTGAAAATTGACCAACTAAATCTTATAACTCATTCTTTTTTAAAATTATTATTATAATAATAAATATATATATATATATATATATATATACTTGATCAAAGAATCAGCATCTTTCTGGAAATTTAATAATACTAGGCCAGTGATGAATGCATATCTGATTCAAGTATAAATGATGATGAGTTCACAGGTCTAAGCCTTAGGTCTTGGTAGCTAGCGATTGTCAACTGCTTTCAGAATACTGCTTTAGAGTTTGAAAGCCTTTGCTCAGAAATATCACAGAATTAAAAAGGCTAGTTGACTTGTCTGCTTGATTTAGGTCAAAGCCAAATGAAAGGAATACTATCCCTCTTCCTCACATGCTGTCCTATCTCTTAGTTCCATATGGCATAATGCATAATTACGGAAGGGAGTAAAAGGGCTGTTGTGAGCCAAAATTTAAGGCATTCCTACTTTGAACAATGACACTGTTCCATATTCATTGTGTTACAACAACTTCCATATCAAATTTACACATCTGACATAAAAGATAAAATTCAGTCTGGTCTTTCTCTTTGGTTATTGATGAGAAAATATAATATAGGAAAATATGGCTAACAAATGTTGCCTTCCTGATCAGAATTTATTGTACTGAGTGGTATTGCACAAGTATCAGTAAGGGAATAATTTTAACACAGTAGAATTGAATTTTGGTATGTGTTTAGCTCTCCTGTAAGATCAGAGTCCTGGGCAGATCAGTCTTCTGCTCTTCAGTCCAAATTGTGTTAGATTTAAGGAAAAGCTGTATGCAAAATACATAGGAATAAATAGCTAAACAACAATTTCTATTTCCTGGCAGCCAGTTATGTCACTCAAGGCTTAAGCCATGAGTTTCTATTCCTACTACAGAAGGACAGCATTATACAGAAAATAAGGATGCAGCAGACACTGTCAGAAGATAAATTAATCTATTGAGCTTCACCCTGGATAGGAAGAACCCTCTGAGTCAGGTATAGCCATTACCACCACGAGCTGCTATTTGTCACTTTGTCACTGATGAGAATTTCTGAGTGCTTATCCTATCTTACAGTAGAAAATCAAACAGGCTTGCTTAAACCAGCATGGGTTAGTTTCACCAGTCTGACTGCACCACTGCTGACTGAAAGCATTCACAGAATAAGCACTTTGTGCCTGGACTAAGTAAACCCAGTAAATGCTAAGTCCTTAAAGTGTTTCACGTTTGTATAGACTGGGTGACTCCAAAGGCATAAGCAAACAGGTTAAACAGCTACTAGAGGTTTTGTAAACTCACTTGCTTGGTTTTGCACTGAAATGAACTAGGAGGGATCACGTGTTCACTCAAATGGTTTTGATTTGCACTTTCTTTTCTCAGTCCAAGCTATGTGCACCTTCTTCCTGAGTATCTGAACTTCTCAAGGAGCAATATAAGGTTGAAGTGCACCCTTTTGGAACACCATGGAAATGTTGTGGAGAATAACTAATTTAGTCACATTTTCTCCTTCTCCAGAAGGCTGGATTCTAAACACAGAAGTGATGAGATGGTATAAGCATCAGAGCACAGTGTGTAAGTAGAAATGAAATCTTAGTTAACTTGTGAAAACAGAAAATCTTGTCTGCCTAACAAGCTCTGTACTTTCCAGACAGAACTTTCTCCTGTCTTTATAGCTCTACATCTACCTCCTGATTCAGGAACATGCACAAAAGCCTTTATGCCTTTTTGTATTTCATTATATCCCCCACTAAGCGGACCATCAGCAGTAACAAAACCCAGTCTTCTGCCTAACTTCTGGAGTTCTTTACAGAAAATAAACAACCCCCACATATAATTTTAGTGAAACTACACATCACATATATTCCTAGCACCACAGACACAACTATGTATCTCATATATTTTTTTTTGTCAATGCCACCTGAATGAATAGTTTCTCTTTTTACATTGGCATATAGAGGGAAGAGAAATGGTTGATTAAAACCTGTAATAGTATAAGTTGAACTTTATGACAAGTTTGTGAAACTGCTAAAATAAGTCATATTTAAAGAATAAAAAAAAAAAAACCCTCATTTGTCACAGATTTTGTTTGAATTAGGAATACTTTTATGAAGTAAAATGAAAGACTAGCACTCCCCGAAAGCCCATATCCATTTGTTAGTGACTGTTCTATTAGTGACTATTAAGAGTGTACTTATCCTTTTGTTTTTTTTCTAAACGTTGTCAGGAAAAGACTTCTCTTTACAGGACATCTGAACATTCTGAACTTCTTTACAGGACATTCTGAACATATTTATAGGATGTTCAGAAGCTGTTTTCATATAGGAAAATAACTTTCTTCTCTTTCCTTATATTGTGGATGAAGGCATAGTAATTTCCTACTGTTTTGTATTGAGGTTGCAATTCTTTTGGGTTGTCAGTAAGAAGGACACAGACACTCCAAGATGTTTAACTAATTTACTGAGTAAATTATGAAAATTACAGAAAAGGTGACAGCGATCTGATGTCCTTTCTGGTGTTTGGAATGCTGATGTTGCAGTTGTGAGAAACAATATGTGGCCAATAACACAGGCTCAGGTGAGGATCTCGGTGAAGTAACCTTTTTATTTGTGATTGCAATGGCGGGCATTCTGCAACCACAAGTGTACAGCAGAAGTGTTTCATAACCTTATATCCCCTATTTCCCAATGCTTGATTCCTCCACTGTTTCCTCGTTGACTGAGTACCACAGGTTCACAACCTACTCAATGCTTGTTACTATACCATATATGTACAATTTTCTTTGACCAGCCTTTAATTTCTCCTTTTCCACCCTTCTTCCCTCCTCTTCTCCTGCCCCTTCCCCTCCCCCCCTTTTTCCCTTCTCTCATGATGGAAGGGGCCCATGTTCTTTTGTTTTTGCTGGTTCTGCAACAGCTTGCCTTGGTTTTCTTAGCTGTCCTCCTTATTTTGGGACAGTAGGACCTTCCACTGTCCCCTTATCTGCTCAACATATCCCCTACTGTTATGCCTGCACAATCATTTTTGAGTATGCAAGGTTGGTGGAATTTTCCACTGCAAAAACACACCTGTAATTCTCACACAGCACTGGATGAGCTCCTCCTCATGGATTATGACATGTGGAACAGAGTTCCCATCCATGGTGAGGTTCATCAGCTCTAAGTTCACTGGTGCTTTTTTTGCCCTAAATATAGGTTCTTCAGTCACTGACAGCAGCCATATATGGAGTGTGTATGTAACCTTGAACAATTTGTTTCAATACACTTGCCTCAATAAAGATATAGTTCCCAAACAGGTACAAATAATATTTCAGGTATAAGACAAAATGCACTGTCCTTATGATTGAATATATGTTGAATACACGTACATTGATTATGTATTCATGGATAATTAATTGATTAATTATTCTATTGCATACAGTATTTACATGGGGTCTATACTATGGAGGCATACAGCTTTGAAGTCATGGATACTCTTCCATAGCTGGCTAGTATGTGGTCACAGGCTATTCAAAGTGCACCCGTATACATGAGAAGGAAGTAAACATGTAGATCATTGTCTCCTCATACAATAGTCTTCTGGCTGCAACTCTGCACCCACAAAATTATTACCAATGACAACATATAAAGTCAAATGAGAAATAGAGTTTTCAGAAAGAACAACTAAAATTGTGGAGGTGGAATGGAGATGCTGGCACAAGAATACCAACAGTGGAAGTTGATCTTGATATATATTTGATGCTCTATTAATATATATATCAACACTGTTTAACATCTTTATCAGTGACTGGTGCTATTTAATATCTTAACATCTTTGTTGGTGACATGGAAAATGGAATTGAGTGCGCCCTCAGCATGTTTGCCTGTGACACCAAGCTGTATGGTGCAATCAATACACTGGAGGGAACAGATGCCACCTAGAGTGACTTGGCCAGGCTTGAGAGGTGGACCTGTACAAACCTCATGAAATTCAACAAGACCAAGTGCAAGGTCCTGACTGGATCAGAGCAATCCCAAGCTCAAACAGAGGATGGGTAGAGAATGAATTGAGAGCAGGCTTGAAAAGAAGGACTTAGGGATATTTGCTGAGGAGAAGCTCAACATGAGTTGGCAATGTGTGTTTGCAGTCCAGAAAGCCAACCATATCCTGTCTGCATCAGAAGAAGTGTGGCCAGCAGGTTGAGGAAGGTAATGTCTCTCATGAAACATTACTTGGAGTACTGTGTTCAGCTCTAGGGCCCTCAACACAAGGACATGGATCTGTTGGAGTAGGTCCAAAGGAGGGCCACAACGACAATGGAAGGGCTTGAGAACCTCTCTTATGAAGACAGTCTGAGAGAGTTTTTTTTTTTCAGCTTGGAGAAGAGAAAGTTCTGGGGAGGCTGTATGCTGACCTTCCACTACATAAAGGGGGCATACAAGAATTATAGAATCACAGAATAATTCAGGTTGGAAAAGACCTCTAAGATCATGAAGTCCAAACATTAACATAGCACTGCCAAGTCTACTGCTAAGTGATCTTTAAGGTCCCTTCTAAACCAAACCATTCTATAATTCTCTGTTATTTAACTATCAGAAAATATCAGAACTGTAAGAAAAATCACTATGATCTTTGGGGATAGTGACTGAGCAATACACTGTACAGATTTGTAGAGGCATTCACATTCAATATGTCTATCTAACCAGGAAGGAGAAAAAGAAAAATGGATAATGTTTGTTGGGTGATAAATCCATCTTTGATAACTTTGACTTACAAAATCATATATACAAAATATGATGAATAATACAAAATCATGTGGTCAAGAAGGAAGAAAGACAGATATTGCCAAGATAATTGATGAAACCTTATGGTGTAAGGACAAGTAGAGGTTAGATGCAAACATTAAGCACAGATGCAGACTGACAGAAAGCCTCTTTCTAAGTATTAAAGATAAAAAAGGAAAAGTGATAGTTCAGTTCAGACACATTGTTGGTTAATAACTGAAATTATTCTGAAGATGACTGGGAAGTAAAATAACATTTCTCAACAATATCTACTGTTAATGCATTCAAATACCCTGGTTTAGAAGATATACAGTGTGGAAACTGACTGGTACTAGAATATATGACCGTTGAGTCCCTTCACTGGTGAAGGTAAAAGGCAGAAACTCACACATTCAAAGAATGCAGAATTAGGTCATTCTACCTTCCTCTGTGTAGTTTGCTAACTACTACTGGAAAGCTTCCTCTGAGGTATTAATATAGAGAATGGGCTTCATTCCCACCATTGACAAACACCCACATTTGAGATGAATCTTTGTCTAAAATGAAAAAGTGTTACTATGCAATCAGGATTTTTTTTGATATTTTTTATATCCATGGATAAGATATCCATGGATATTTTTTTCTCTGCTGACTATTTGGACGACTAGTGCTACAAAACTTATTTATCTCTTAGGGTATCTGGTCATTTCTTTAATGGATATTGTAAGAATGACAAGTTTTGTCCTCATATTATCAGAATAATCTTACTTACACCTAGCCAGTGCTTCAGCCAGTTGCTTTTCATCCAGATGTTACTTGCAGCTAGTTGTTGAGATAAGGTGTTGTTTTATGCTCCTTATAAAATAAACTTTGTTATCATTTTCTTTTGGGCATTTCAGTTTTTGCTGCCTCAAAATGCATTTAAGCACCTTTATGCAGGTGTTAAACAAGATAAGAATAAAGCTTGCAGGACTCTATAGTTGAGGAGCTGCATGGAAGAACCATTCTGACAATGATACTCTGAGCTAACTTAGAGAAGAAGTTGTGATATAATTCTTGTCTTGCTTTCCTGCAGCTTTAGAAGTGGGGCCAAAATATATGGGAACAATAATAATGGAACACAAGGGAAGGTCCAACAGAATGAGAACCAAAAAGTTTCCCCACAGGTTCCTGCAATGGAAAGTCCTATTGCACCCTAATAAATCTTTAGGGATATATACCTGTGCAATCACCCTCCCACACTGTATGAAATCCACAGTAGAGTTCTCAAATATTGGTATAAATTCTAAGAGGATCATTAAACATTAACAAAGCTATGGAGCTTTCAAAACATTTAGAGTAATTAGCCCGCAGATTTGGAAAATATGTTTACATGCAAGAACATAGATAGAATCATAGAATGGTTTGGTTTGGAATGCACCTTAAAAATCACCTACTTTAAAGGCACCTGCCGTGAGCAGGGACACCTTCCACTAGACCAGATTACTCAAAGCCGTCATACAACCTGGCCTTGAACACTTTCAGGGATGTGACATCCACAGATTATCTGGGCAACCTATTCCAGAGCCTCACCACTCTCCCAGAACTTCTAGTAAAATAACTTCTAGTAAAGAACTTCTTAATATCTAACATAAATCTACCCTTTTTTAGCTTAAAACCATTACTCCCTGCCCTATCACCAAACTCCCTAACAAATAGTCCCTCCTCAGCTTTCTTGTAGCTTCCCATTTAGGTACTGGAAGACTGCTATAAGGTCTCCCCAGAGCCTTCTCTTCTCCAGGCTGAAAAAAACCCCAAACAACTCCCTCAGCCTATCTTCATAGGAGAGATGCTCCAGCTCCTTGATCATCTTTGCAGCCCTCCTCTGAACTTGCTCTAATACTTCTATGTCTTTCTTTTACTGGGGGCCCAGAGCTAAATGCAGCACTCCAGATGGAGTCTCGTGAGAGGAGAGCAGAGGGGGAGAGTCACTTCCCTCCATGTGCTAGCCACATCTCTTTTGATGCAGCCCTGCATGCATGCATATTTTCATTGAAAATAAGATACATATTTGCATTTTAATAATGAAACCAGGACAAGTGTGAAATTTTTTTCTCTGCATTTATAAAAGCTTAACAATTATTTCTTGATCAGATGTAGTACATGCATGTATTTTTGAAAAGATTCTGTACCACATGGAACCCTTTATACTAAATATTTGTCTATGAAAGAAATCATGAGTAACTTAAAATTATGGAAAATGATAAAATATATTAGAATAATAATAACTGTTTTCTATGTGTCTTAATGGAGGATCAAATCATTAATCCATAATAGAAACACATGTAAATTACAATTACTTTCGGTACATCTCATGATTTTACCGGTAGATGGCACTGCGGGAATGGTGATGGCGGGATGAAAACTGGCGTTAAGTACCTCATATTCCACCAAACAGACTACAAAACAATTTTTGTCTCCCACTGGTTTCACCAGTTTAATCCTGTCATACTATGAGTCAGAGTTTCCAGGCATACTTACTACTGCCAGTGAAGGATATACTGAAACTGCTGACACCAAGTACTTCATGTAGGTTATGTTATAGAAATAGTAATCTTTTATATTAAATTGCTTGCAGAAGATGCCTTTTTTTTTTTTTTTTTTTTTTTTCCAGAAAGTTTTCTGTCATAATATTTACCTAAATACCATCAGCTCACATGTTTACTTATTTGATGAGCTGTCTAACTGTGATAGCAATCACTAGAGTAGTGAACAGTATTCACAGTGAAATTCAAGTCAGCCCTTCTATCAGACTGTCTACCAGACTATCACTGAAACTAGCTGTATTTTAAAAGAGAGGGTCTTCTGCCCAGGTAACACATTTATTTCCACAGTGCAGCAGCTTTTCTGAAGAGTGAAATGATCTTTTTCTGAGTGCCAGTCTTTGCAACTCATTTTGGGCTCCAGGAGCCAGGTAGGGTTCTTTCCACATCACATATGATCACCAGTAACAAAGTTTCTGAGGTCCAAATTATGCCCTTAGTGGTACCTGTGCAATTGTTTTGCCTGCAAGGCTTTTGAACAGGTGTAGCTATTGGGATGTAGTGAGCAATTCTGCCAATGATGCTCAAGATGGAATAGTATCCAGCTGTCTCAAATAGTTATGTTACTTCCGCAGGGCTAAGAGAAATAAAAAAGCAGTAAGCATTTATTTTTTGTCACTAAAGTCAGCAGATATAAGTCTAAAAACACATGAAATTTAATCTACTCAGAGGTTTAGTGCAGTGAGTACATATACTTGAAATAAATATTTTCCTTTAACACATTACTAACATTGGCTACAAAGTATTGTCCAAGCATGTAGTGAAAGAAGGGGGCTTGTGAGTTTGAGTCTGTCAACTTGAAAAGTAAACCAGCCAGTGGTACTGGATTAACAGTCTAAATGGCAAAGTGAAGCCTAATTGGGCCCTGCAGCACTTCCACTGATGGATGGCAGGACCAACATGCCTTCATAGGTGGAGGTCAAAGATCTGTCTGAGCCCAAACGGTTCACTGGTTTAATTGGTTCAGGCATACCAGCTTTTCTAGCCAGCAAAAAGCAAGTGATAAGGCCAGCAGCATAAATGACTGCCTTTGGTTCCACAGAATAAGCAATCAAACACCCGTTTATGGCCGGGTCAAATGATGACAGACTTCAGGAAGAATTTGGAACGATTTTCAATCAAATAGACTGTATCTGCAGAAGGGTGCTGTAATGACCATCATGCAGCTGCTATATCCCTTGTGATATTGCAGTCATAGCTGCAGTCCTGTAGCCACAGTTTTCCCACTTCCTTTGGCCAGGTCTTTGATTTGGGGACTCAACTTACACAAGTCTCCATCTGGTAATAGATACCAGAAGAGCAATGATACTGAAGAAGACTATAAAGCAACCAGCACCAGTCTTTGTCTCAGTGCTGTGGCATTTTCCATTTCCAACAGAGATTCTGGATTTTGTTCTATGCTACCACTAAACACCCTTCCCCTCTGAAGCATGGGTTGTGAATTAGTGCATATTTTTTCTTTTCTTTTCTTTTCTTTTCTTTTCTTTTCTTTTCTTTTCTTTTCTTTTCTTTTCTTTTCTTTTCTTTTCTTTTCTTTTCTTTTCTTTTCTTTTCTTTTCTTTTCTTTCTTTTCTCTTCTCTTCTCTTCTCTTCTCTTCTCTTCTCTTCTCTTCTCTTCTCTTCTCTTCTCTTCTCTTCTCTTCTCTTCTCTTCTCTTCTCTTCTCTTCTCTTCTCTTCTCTTCTCTTCTCTTCTCTTCTCTTCTCTTCTCTTCTCTTCTCTTCTCTTCTCTTCTCTTCTCTTCTCTTCTCTTCTCTTCTCTTCTCTTTTTTTTTCCTTCATGGATCAGGCCATGCATCACATATTTTGGATTCAATGTCATTTCATAAATTATGTTTTGTTTGCTTGATAAAAAATAGAAATGAATCTCTCATTGACAGATAGGGAAATCTAGACAATCCAAAATTTTATTAACTACTACAAAAATTAATTAATTTTGCTATTGTTCATTAAATACACTAAGAGCATATTGAAATTTACAAATAAGATATGCTTAAACTTAATAAATTATAAAATAAGAGTTGCATTGTTTCAAAAGCAGCAGTTACTATTACTGAAAGCAGCAGTTACTATTACTGATCTTTTTACTGCTTATGTCTATGTTAAATGTCATTATAAAATGCTACTTTCGATGGGTGTTTTTTGTTGCTGTTGTTTGTTTGTTTGTTTGTTTGTTTGTTTTTCCTCCAGTCATTAAAGGCAGACTCTTTTCAAAGGTGCCCAGTAACAGGACAAGTCCAAACTGAAACACAGGAGGTTCCATCAGAACATGAGGAAACTTTTTTTTTCACTGTGTGGGTGATGCGACACTCGCACAGGTTGTCCAGAGAGGTTGTGAAGTGTCCATTCTTGAATATATTCAAAAGCGATCTAGACATGGTCCTGGGCAAGCAGCTCTAAGTGACTCTTCTTGAGCAGGTGACTTGGACCAGGTGACCTCCAGATGTGCCTTCCAGCACCATCGCTCTGTAATCACTGAACAATAGTGTACTGGCAAACTTCAATGTGAGCCAGAGAGGCCCTTGAATTCTATCTGCTTTGCAGACTTTCCCTCTCTTTATGGATTTTGCATCTTTCTAGCTAATATTTGCCTGATATGTTTTGGATCACTAGTATGCAGTGTTTAGATCACTATATGCAGTGTTTTCCATCAAATGACTAGTATAATAACATTATACTTTTCCATTGCACCTTCAATACATTTTTTTTTTTTGACTGTTAATAATGTAAAATGTTTCAACTCCTTCCATTTCAATCACCTGAAACACTGAAGCGCACATTTTCTCAAAAGGTATCAACAATTTTGGATTGGTTATTTCCACTTCTGGAATTAATTTAGTTTCCTTTATTTTTAGAGATCACAGATCACAGGATCACAGAATGGTTGTGGTCAGAGGGGATCTCTGGGTGCCACGTGATCCAACTCTCCTGCTCAACAGGGCTACCAGAGTAAGAAAGATATTCACAACTGAACTAAATAATTATGAAAGTTAAATTAAGTCTTAATCATACTAAAAAAGAAATCCACAATATTTCATTACTAGATAATTTTTAGACTAACTTATTGAGGATCCTTGTCTATTTTAAACATGACTTCACGGTATTGAATCAGATACAGGGTTTATCTAGCTTAGTATCCATAGCGATCACCCTTTCCTCATTCATTCTTAACATTTTTGTTTTTCTAAGTGTATTTATACATCAGGCCTCTTCTCACATTAAAATTTTACAATAGTGGTTAGATAATTTGCTTAATTGTGTTGATGATACAATAATGAATTTTGAATCTTGCTAAATATTCATGCAGGTCTTTTTCTTCCTTCAAAGATAGTTTCCATGAATCAATATTCAATACAAAAAGCATTTTTTTTTCTTCTGTGTGTGTGTTTCTGTAGTTTGTTTGTTTTTGTCACTTTGCCCATCCATCTAGCTTCTCTAGGTCCCTCTGATGAGGCTGACAGTACAGCATGGACTTGACCATCTTATGCATCTTTCTGCCATCTGCAAATGTTGCTTCTCACTACTCATCCTCTTTCCAGATCATTAAGCATCATGACACCTACTCTTGAGCCTTGAGGCCTCTACTATTAACCTTTTGATAAGACTGAAAATTGGCTATTTAATCCCACTTTCTACTTTCTGTCCCCAAGCTAAGTTTTGATCCATGTTACAAATTTGGGCTATGACACATCCTAGTGAAGTGAATGGAGGTGCTATAAAGCTGGAAGCTAGGTATGTGCTCAAGCTTCCTGTTGAACTCCAGCAGACAGAAGAAGTCCTAACTTATAAACAATAAAAATGTTTTTAAAATTATGTGAAGAAATATTTCCAAAGCAGAGTTTCCAAAGCAGCCTGAAAATCTTTTTGTCTACATGTAACTGGAGTAGCTTCTATCTGCTAATATTCTGTTAGTGAGAAAATAATAAAAAATGATTAATGAAAATGAAAACAAAAACAAAAACAAAACAAAACAGTGAGAAAATAATAAAAAATCTTTAATATACCTTTATATAAAACTGAAGCTCACTATTTTTTACTTATTGGAAAAAAAATAAATAAGAAAATGTGCTCATTTTTGATAGTTTCCCAAAGCTTAAGTTAGCTGGGTTTACATACAGAGTCTTCTTTTCACTTCATGGCTGCAGCATGGAGGAATATTTCCATGGCAAATAAAGCTGTGTTCCTCACAATCAGGAACCAACAATTCTGAAAATAAATAGGTCAGTGATGCAGAATTACAATCTGTATTATATGAGACCAGAAACAAGCTTTGGTGGGATTTTAATTTTTATTGTATTAGTTTTTATTGGAGAGCTTTTTGTTCCTGATAAAGAAAATTAAATGCAGTAAAAAGTAAATACATCTATGACAGCCTAACATTTCTGAACTGTCAGTCTTATGTCAGGGTTGGTTCTTTATTCCAGTACATTAACAGGACTTAAGTCACATGGTCTTAGCGTGCTGGCTCCAAACCTCTTTGTCAGAGTCCACTTACAATGAATAAGTTTATGCAAGATCCTTTTCTGTGTTTGACTTTTCAGTGCTAGTACACAAAGAGAAGCATTGTCTCTTTCTTGTGCAGTTTCTTTATGTATTTTTTCTCTCATTTCCTCATAATATTTTTGTGTTGTTTAACAGCATTTGTTTTTTTGTTTGTTTGTTTTCCCTTTACTTCTCAATATCTCAGCACCTTAACTTTCTATAGGAAGACATCTTGTACAAGTCAGTACAGTTGCAACTTTCTGTATAAGAAGACCTAGTTATACCTGAAATTATATATCTCATGTGTCGTTTGACAGAATTGAATACTCTATGAACGCAGAAGAATGTGTATTCTTAACTCATGCTGGTTATCCCTTGAAAACTACCAAAGTAGAAAAGCTTCAGGAAAGACAATGAAATTTTAAAAAGCCTGATGAAAAATTTCAAATCTCCCATGATTGCCAGCTCCATTAGTTTGATAAGTTGACAAATACATTCTCTTGGAAATTATATTTTCACTATTTTTATAAATAAGGCCATATGTTTTAAGATCATATTTAAGATAAAATCAGTAAAGGACTTTGTATAGGGCCAGTAAGCTACAATAATTTTAACCTTCTTATTAACAGTGGACACCAAGCCCTCAGAAGTGCAAAGACAGCTCATGAGAAGGATCTTATACATATAGGTGTAGCTTTTCAAGTCACCAACCAAGTATCAGATGATGTTCTCATAAATTTCTGCTGGATGGATTTCCTGTCAGTCCAAGGGGAAAAAAATAAAAATCAAGCCCCTTAGACTTAGTATTTGGGGCTTCAAACATATAAACTATTGATCTTTATGGCAACTATGGTCAGAAAGTCTTAGCAAATACAGAGATTCATAGAGCCAGACGTGCAAACTAAGAAAGGCAGGGGCCACTAGGACAGGCAGTCATGGACCTCATTTGACTTGGTTACATTTCCATAACTCAGGGGAAAAGCTTATCTAACGATGCTTGAAGGAAAACATAAGGTGAGACTGGATATGCCTGTGGGCTGATTGTTTTAAAAGCCCTTTGCCTGCTGTTTTGTTCCAATTGCTGAGCAAACAAGCTAACAAACCCTCAAACAACTTTGTTTAATAGCTGCTGATCAGCAATGTGATGCTGGGATTTCAGAAAGTGGCTATGAGAGACAATCACTGGGGTAAGAATTTACATAAACAGAAAAAGAAAAAGGCAAAAAAAGTCCTCTATCTGTTTTGAGGAATGGGCACGGTATTTGGGATGCAGTCTCTCATTCAGAGAGACTGTTAAAGCCAGGACTATAAAAGCTAGAAGATTGCTAAAACCAGGAAGGGACTATGTCACTTGCTACATGCCTAATTTCGTATAGTTTTTCCCTATCCTGGGCACAGGATACTAGAATACATATGTTGCTATGACTAGATGTGTCAGTATTTTATATTCAGTTTGAGTGAAGAATGTCTAAATTCTACCCAAAGACAAAGACCAAAAATTTCAGGAATTTATTCAGAGATACTGAAAAGACAAAGGTGCAGCTAGCTCAGTAACAGTGGCGAAAGGGCAAAATACTGTTTTGACATTTTCTTTTGATGCATGCTGGTACATATGTTTTCACTTCACAACATGCTGCCTCTGCTATTTTAGTTAGAAAGCTGAAACTGCCTCATCTGTCATAGCCATTCCCTTAATAGCCTTATAATTCCATATTTAACAGTTTTTTTTTTTTCTTCCCTGTGTACTCTGCATTATGCTTAAGTAATGCTTAAGTTTCATCTTTCTGGCCCATTGTTCCTCAAAATAGAAATGGAAGAAGTATATCCATAGTATATACATATATATATACACAATATATATATACTATATATATATATAGTATATTAATACTATGTAGTATAATTTAGTATTAATGACCAGTTCAAGAAAAACAGTCATATCATAGGAGTGAAAATGAAATACTGCCCATTTTCCTCCCCACCAGAGAGAGAACCAGTTCTTCAAACATATACCCAGAGTAGAATACCTAGCAGTATTATGAAGCTAACCATGGGGAGATGAAAAAATGTAGCTTTATCACATCTCCAGCCATCTGCACTTAGAACCTGCATCCAACTCATAATTTATAAACTATTTTTGACTTTTATCCTTTTCATCTAGAACTGTTGTGTATTAAAGCTGATGGTGGAGAAAAAAAAGTGTATTACTGAAATTCCTAAATGTGGAAACATAAGAAAATACAGACTCAACTGAAGATTTTCTTAAAGTCAATGCCTCCTTTTATATTACTCAAATAAATGTGAAGAAAGCAGCTTTCTATGTTCACAGGAAAGGACTGGGGCATCCACATTTTAGCTTGGCTGGACTCAGTTACAATATAAAACCACTACCTCTATGTTCAAAGCTTTTTATCCATAGAAAATCTGCAGCAATTTGAGAAGATGATGGTACAGGCTTCTTCCAAAGGAGAGGAACTGACCAAAATGACAACTAAAGAGCAAAGACAAAACAACTCCTTAGAACATGAAAGGGGAGAAGACAGTAGCAGAGCAAAAAAAAAAAAAAAAAAAAAAAAGGCAGTATTACTAAGGCAAGGACCTATTTTTGCAAGTTTGAACATGGTCTTTTCACTGTAATGAAACAATTTTGGAGGAAGTTTGAATCTTAAAAAAATGCTATTGTGATGTTATTGTTTTGTATTGTTCGTTGTTACACTGCAGTACTCAATGCTATTGCTTATCCATTCCTGCTTTCTAGCTGTAATTAATGATATTACACAAACTTCACTGTGTAAAACAAGTAAGCAATTTTTGGTAAACAAACAAAAAAGTGCATGTGCAAATTAGAGGCAAAAACAAGATGAGATCCAAAAGACAATTATATTCTTGAATCCAAGAATGCAACAAACCTATGTTTGAGTGTCCACTCAATAAAAAAAAAAATCAGAGGTTAAAGTTCTGCTATAGGGATCATCATAGTTAAGTGACATGATGATAGTTCAGGATCATCAGTTCAGCTTCCACCTTTATTCCTTCAGCTGCTTGGGACTCACAAAATATGTGGGTGCTCAAATCTTGTGAAGGTGTCCAATGACTGTGATGTTATGCTGTTGAAGTTCTATATTTCACTACTCTCGCTTATGGTGAATCTTAGTTTATGCTGCAGAGTCACCATTTCAGTAGGAGGGGATGATACTTTCCCTGTCACATGTGGAGAAGTGTCTGCAGTCTAATATTTAGTACACTCACATAGGAGACAGAAGATGTGAGGTTAAATCTGATCATGCTGAGCAGAAAAATGACCTTGGGTCTTTAGTTTTCTGAGCAAGTGCTCTGATCAAGGGACTGAAATACCAGAGGTCAGCAGGAGAACCACAGTTTCTTCATTTTGAGGAAGGTGGAAGCTGCACCTTCAGTTTTTGTACAGCCTGTGTGTGCTACAAAAGCACTTTGTATGTATAGCAGAATTAGGGGCTTTATAGGATATTGGTAGTCTACCTCCCATATCCTGACCTGATTAGCTGAGCCCAGTGGTCTGGGGGTGTTGTACATGTGCACTGATGCAGAAGTCATGGTGCTTTCAGGATCTTTGAAGTCAGAAAGGGACATGTCTGTGGCACTGACATGCTTCCAGGACACTATTCAGCAGCTGAGCACTTTCTTGTTTTGATTTTTTAGTTATTTTTCTGTACGATCCAAAAAGCCATTTTAATGACCTGTTGAGCTCTTGTGCCTTACTGTTTACAGATCTTTTCTCCAAGCTTCTGTAATTAAGGATGGATAGAAACTGGGCAAGTCCTTGCCACACATAAAGAAACTAGACTAGATAGTTCGTCTCTCTCTCTTGCCCCTCCCCCCTCCCCCTTTCCCCCAGCTTCCCATTTTCTACTTTTGGCTGTTTAGGTAGGACTGATATGAATAGACATTTAAGGTCATTTGCAACGGTAACCTGGAGACTAGACAAAGATAGCAATGATTGTTGCTTTTTTATTCAGTTAGCAGGATTGTTTTTTCCTCTTGGTTTTGTGGAGTGCAAGTTTTCAGTGAAGCATCTCTTAGTATGATTATGATCTTTTCATCTGCAGAATAACCTCTGCAATCAAAAATCAATACTCATGCAATGGACAAATCAGACAGTTCCTGCCCACAAGTATCTGCAGCATTATGTTTTAAGCAGTCATTGATTTGCTTTGATTTGGAAAAATGGCTCGTCTGCAGAACTTTGTATGTATTTATGCACATGGTAGTTTAAGCTGTAGTGAAAAATGTCAGAGCTTTAAAACTATAATCTAAAACCAGGGATAGGACAGATTTCTAGTTTCCAAATGACAAATGACATTTCCACTTTTAGTCTCAGAAAAGAGTACTTCTATCTTGTCTCACAGTGAAGACATTTTAATAGAGGCTGTTTTAAAGGCTTTTATGGAACTGTCTTTGTCTTAGCTAGTTGAATTCCTGGTAAATATTGCACCTGGCTTTACAGACAAACAGCTATTAAGTACAGTGCTGCTATCACTGCTATCACCGCTGATAAAAAATATAAAATAATAAAATAAAATAAAATAAAATAAAATAAAATAAAATAAAATAAAATAAAATAAAATAAAATAAAATAATAATAAAAATACCAATTCCTATTTCTGTAACACTACAGAATGGATAAGTACACAGATATTGATTGTCATCTGGGATAGCCAGGATAGATTTTCCATTGATACATGGAATGATAATCTCTAATTCATGTAGAATTCAGCATAAAATCATCACCTGGATTCACCCTTGCTTCACATTTTAAAACAGAAACAAATTCACTAATGTGGTTAAATGGATGCATTCATGACTCACACCTGAAAAGCAAGCCTGACGCAGACTTGGATCAACACCATACTGGAATTAAGTGTACATAAACAGCTGCACATATGGAAGCAATCTGCAGAACAGAAAGAGAAAAACAAAAGTTTATTAATCTTTAACAATGCAGGAGCTATTTAGGGATGTCATCTTTTGCAACAGTTATTAGGTAATATATGCACATGTGTATATACAATGGACAGAGTAAGGCAGTGGGCAATGCATCTTCAGACATGCATCTTGAGTCTTTTCAGTCTTGCAAAGGCTTTATACAGTGATCTTTGAACTTCCAAACATTATTTTTACATATAATTTTCACTGGGTATGCATACTAAAAACTGCACATAAGAAACATAGTAATTATTAAAAATAAAAAAGTTTTACACACAGAAATGCCTTGAAACAGACCTAATATAACCATTGTAAGCATCCAGTAAGCCTCTTATTCCGATTTTACTCAGAGTTACTGAGTTCATATGTTGGATTTCTATATCCCAGTACTGCTACTCCTGTCTTTAAGTGTCACTGTCAGCCTCACTGGCATGTTGGAAGCAGTGAGAGACATTTGGTTTAACAAGCACTTTTTTTTTTTTTTTTTTTTTTTTTTTTTTCCCATGGTTGTTGGATTCCTGTGTAAATACTGAGAATTCGTGGGAGACAATCATTCAGGCAAAATGGTGTCCAGTAGCTAGCACAGCTGGCA
Source organism: Aythya marila (assembly GCF_965140915.1). Lineage (NCBI taxonomy): Eukaryota > Metazoa > Chordata > Aves > Anseriformes > Anatidae > Aythya > Aythya marila. The sequence goes on along the minus strand of NC_139044.1, from coordinate 97,444,938 downwards.
TCAATGGGACCAAGGGAAGGCAAAGACAGATGGCAGTTTAAAGGACAAGCCAGACTCACTGCCAATTGCTAGCAGAGTATCACCACTTGTATCAAAACTATATCTAGCATCTAAGGGAATGAAATGAAAAATGACAGATATACCTAAGAGTAAGAAAGAGACCGAAATCTCAGTCTGGAAGGAAGTAGGCAGAGCAATATACTTCTATAGAAATCTGTTTCAGATCTCCTGCTATAAATCACAGGAATAACAATATACCTGGAGGCTGAATTCAGACTGAGGTGCTGTTGGGTACAGGACAAGATGTTCAAAAAGAAAAACCAGCATTGCTCACAGGAGTAGTTAGCATTGCATAATGTTGGTGCATTTTTAATCAATCAAACAGGTGCTTTGGAAGAGACAAAGCTGGACATTCTCTGAAGACTGTTTTCCATCCACCTTTTGTACACAGTTCAAGATAGACTTGATCTTACAGATGCGGAGCATTCCTGTGGGGGATTGTGTGTGATCAAGTCCCTCTGTTTCTGTGGCAGTTAAGAGCACACAACACTTAGTGGGAGGGCTCTACACCTTGCAAGATCAGGCCCTTGGGGCCTCATTTCTGTGAAGCAAGCTTCAGCTGGAAGCGGCACGAATAAGCTCTATCTACAACAGTTCAAAATGCTGTTAATATCATCACACAGCCTCAGTTCTGCTGTCACTGTATACTGGTCTTTAATTAAAAGTGTATTCACATTTTTCACATCTCTGCAAGAATGGGCCTTTTACTACAGCCCTCTTAATGGGGATTATTTGTCTGAAATGATGCATCTTACAGCCTGGAGGCAATTTGCTGCTGCTGCTTCTGTTTTCTTTAGCAGTGGAAGCTGGCAGCGATACACCCCACTGTGCAAGGGAGGAGGTCTGCCAAGCTCTGTGGCCAGGAATTGTGTGGTAGGAGCACAAGTTCAGCCTTTCTCCAGGGGTATCTACTTCATAGCTTGTCAGGCAGTGATGGGGCTTTTGATCCTGCAGCCTGCTTGATACCAGGGTCGATGTTTTGCTTTCGATATACAAGAAGCAAGCATATATTACCAGTCTAAATGGCTTTAATTTTAGATTAAAGGTAGCAGCCAAACAAGGAAGAATAAGAGCCATCTCCTGGAGACACAATTCTTTTATGTCTGTAAATGACCTAGCACACTTCTGGGTGTTGTGTATGAACAGTACAAAATGAAATATGCTTTTACCATGTACTGCAGATGTGGTACAGTAAAGCAAGTCAATAGGAAACAATGTTATTAATTTCTACATGCAAATATTTCAAGTTTTGCTTTGCTGCTGCTTTATATAACACTATTTGTAACTGTTGTGCTAAACTAAACTTGTCAATTTAGTCTATTTAATAAACTATTGCATTAATAGCACATACGATATATGCAGTAATCAGAATTCAGGGAACAATGAATTTCCATTTACTTGAAACTAGTTATATGAAAGAAAACTCTCTCTGTAGATATTATCATAAAACCATAATCTTTGGTACACATTTTAAATCATTTAATATAATTTTATAAAATGTAATCCCAAATGTAGATCTGAGGAATTCATTGACACGTGCAGAAAATATCTTCCTGTGACACCTATACAATTACATTGCAGCAAGAATTTGAGAGGGTGATATCTATCTATTGCATAGGTCCTATTTCTGTATACAGACTTGAATTTTTCCTTGAGGAAGATTTATTAACTGTGCAGACCTAACACTCTAGTGTTGCATATGATTCATAAGGACTATTACAAATAGATACCATTTGACAGAACTTATTAGAAGAATTTGGAATGGTTTATCTAACTACAGATGCAGTTGTATTTTGAACAATATTTACTATTAAGTCTTCCATTACATTTCCTCTATAAACCACCTGTGCCTTAACATATTATTATTTACACGTCTTTGACTGTATATTAGATCTGTACAAACAAGAATTATACAGTCAGTTTTATTTTCACTAGAGTATCCTTGTCTATGCCCTCACATATGTTTCTATAAACTTTAAGTCTATTTATAAAGAAATAACTGGACTGCTGTTGTGGTTTAACCTGGCTCAGCACCACACAGATGTTCATTCACTTTTCCTCACATCAGTGGAACTGGGGAGAGAATCAGGAAAAAAATGATAGTTTGTGGGTTGAGATACAGACAGTTCATTAGGACAGGAAAGAAATTAAATAAATAATAATAATTGACTTGCTGAAGTGATCGGCTACGGGACAGATGTGTTCTGCAGTGGAGCGGGGGATCGGACAGGCAGGGCTAATTTTTCTGGCGCTGAGCCCACTCGAGGGAACCACCAGGATCCGGCAGCCCTTGCAAAGGGAGGTGAACGAGGTGAGAAGGAGGTGTAGGCAGAGCCAGCAGCGCCCCCTCCCCGGCCGTTCAAAAGCTGCCCCTAGGGAGCGCGAGCAACCAGGACAGGCAAACAGGGCGTGGCGCCTCAGTTAGCATGTCAGTTAGCGCATCAGTTAGTACGGCAGTTCTCACGGCAGTTTGCGCAGGCAGGGTGAGCAGGAAGGGCAGAGCGTTCCCTCCCCCCGCCCATATGAACACCTCCTCTAACGGCAGTCTACCGCTAGCTCAGCTGCAATGGTGTACAGCAGGGACAGTGCACTCTCCAGGAAGTCTGTACATACCCAGACCGACTGCCTGCTCAAAACTGCGGTAGTTCAGGTCTCCGGGTGCAGGGAGTGCCTGAGCCTGTTGCTACCACCTGTGGGGGACAAAGAGACTGTGCATGAGGTGCGAGCAGGTGGACGATCTGGTCCGCTTCGTGGCAGAACTCAAGGAGGAGGTCGAGAGGTTGAGGGATATCAGGGAGTGTGAATGGGAGATAGACTTGTGGAGCGGGATATCAGGGAGTGTGAATGGGAGATAGACTTGTGGAGCGACTCCCGGCGTGGCCTGAAGGACAGGTGCCAGAGTGAGACACCCCAAATGGGGGTGGACCCTCTGCCCTGCTGCTGTTGGGTAGAGGGAGGGGACCTAGGAGTTGAGGAGGAATAGAAACAGGTCCCTGCTCGACATCGCAGGTGATGCCCCCCCACCAGCCCCACCTTCCCAGGTGCCCTTACGCAACAGGTTTGAGGCCCTGGATCTTGAGAGACTGGTAGCTGAGGAAGAGGTAGAAAGTCTACCCAGGAGGATGCCTAGGGCGAAGAAGTTGACTCCACACCTCAGGACTGCCTCCACCAGGACAGAAAGAAGGGTTATTGTTGTGGGCAACTCCCTTCTCAGGGGAACAGAGGGACCTATTTGTCCGCCTGACCCTACCTGTAGGGAAGTCTGCTGCCTCCCTGGGGCCAGGGTCAGGGACATTTCCAGGAAGCTTCCCAACCTGGTTCGCCCCTCTGACTATTATCCTCTTTTAATAGTCCAGGCTGGCAGTGATGACATTGAAGAGAGAAGCCTGAAGACCATCAAATGGGACTTTAGGGGACTGGGATGGTTAGTGGATGGAGCGGGAGTACAGGTAATGTTTTCGTCCATTGCTATGGTGGCAGGGAGGGGTACAGAGAGGACATGGAAAGCCCACCTGATAAACACATGGCTCAGAGGCTGGTGTCAACTGTAGTGGGTTTACATGGCAAGGTTTTGGTAGCAGGGGGCCATAGGGGTGGTTTCTGTGAGAAGGATCTAGAAGCTGCCCCATGTTTAGTAAGAGCCCCACTGCTGACCAGAGCTGAGCCAATAAGCGATGTTGTTTTGCGCCTCTGTGAGAGCATATTTAAGACGGAAAAAAAAATGCTGTGCCACACAGCAGCTGGGAGAGTGAGAGGAGTGAGGAACAGCCTTGCAGGCACCAAGGTCAGTGAAGGAGGGGGAGAGGTGCTCCAGGTGCCGGAGCAGAAGTCTGTGGTGAGGACCATGGTGAAGCAGGATGTCCCCCTGCAGCCCATGGAGTACCACGGTGGAGCAGGGTTCCACGCTGCAGCCTGTGGAGGAGACCACGATGGAGCAGATGGCCCTGCACCGACGGAGGCTGCTGCCTGTGGAAGGCCCCTGCCGGAGCAGATTCCGGGCCGGACCTGTAGCCCATGGAGAGGAGACCAAGCAGGAGCAGATGACCTGGCAGGAGCTGCTGCCCATGGGGGACCCAGGTTGGAGCAATTTTATCCTGAAGGATGGACCCCATGGTACGGACCCATATCTGGAGCAGTTCTGGAAGAGCTACTGCCTGTGGGAAGCCCACGCCGGATCAGTTCATCAAGGACTGCATCCCGTGGGTGGGACCCCACAGCACAGGGGACGAGAGTGACCAAGAAGGAGCGGCAGACAAAAAGCGCTGTAGACTGACCATAACCCCCATTCCCCCGTTCCTCTGCGCTGCTTGGGGGGAGGAGGTGGAAGAGGGTGGATTGGGGGGAAGGTGCTTTTGGTTTCTTTCCTTTGTTTCTCACTTTTCTAGCTTGTTAGTAATAAGCAATAAATCTTACTATCTTCCTATGCTGAGTCTGTTTTGCCGGTTACAATAATTACTGCGTGATCTCCTTGTCCTTATCTCAAGCTTTGAGCCCTTTTCATCGTATTTTCTCCCCATTCCTCTTTGAGGAGGGGGAGCGAGAGAGTGGCTGTGGTGGCGCTCGGCTGCCCACTTGAGCGGAACCATGACACCAACACAGAAATTCTATTTTTTTTTGATTATGGGGCGCTTTACTCGGCACCCGGCCTGATGACCGCAGATGGGTCCCTATCTCTAAGGGGAAAACGGATCCTACACCAGGAGCTGGCGGGGCTCATTGAGAGGGCTTTAAACTAGATAAGAAGGGGGACAGGGCTGAAACAGGGCTTGTTAGAGTTGTGCCAGCGGGAACAATGGCAAGGCTGGGAGAGAATGCAATGGTCCAACTGAAGTGCATCTCTGGAGATATTCAAGGCCCATCTGGATGCCTACCTGGTCAGCCTGCTCTAAGGAACCTGCTTTGTCAGGCAGGTTGGACACGATGATCTTTCGAGGTCCCTTCCAACCCCTACAATTCTGTGATTCTGTGTGATTCTGTAATGCACACAGTATGGCTAACAAACAGGAGGAGCTGAAAGCCATTGTGTGGCAGGCAGGCTACGACTTGGTTGCCATCACGGAGACATGGTGGCACCACTCTCACGACTGGAGTTCTGCAATGACTGGCTTTAAGATCTTCAGAAGGGACAGGCAGCACAGAAGGGGTGGTGGTGTGGCTCTCTATATCAGAGAGAGTTTTGATGTTGTGGAGCTTGAGGCTGGGAATGATAAGGTTGAGTCCTTATGGGTTAGGATCAGTGGGAAGGCCAACAAGGGAAGCATCCTGGTGGGGTCTGTTATAGACCGCCGAACCAGGATGAGGAGACGGATGAGGAGTTCTACAGGCAGCTGACAAAAGTTGTGAAATCGTCAGCGCTTGTTCTTGTGGGGGACTTCAACATCCCTGACATATTCTGGAAGCACAACACAGCCCTGAGAAAGCAGTCTAGGAGGTTTCTGGAGAGCGTGGAAGATAGCTTCCTGACGCAGCTGGTTAGTGAGCCTACCAGGGGTGGCGCCCTGCTAGACCTTCTCTTCACAAACAGAGGAGGACTGGTGGGAGATGTGGTGGTCGGAAGCTGTCTTGGGCAGAGTGACCACGAAATGGTGGAGTTCTCTATTCTTGATGAGGCCAGGAAGGGGACCAGTAAAACTGCTGTATTGGACTTCCGGAGGGCCGACTTTGAGCTGCTCAGGACACTGGTTGGTAGAGTCCCTTAGGAGGTGGTTCTGAAGGGCAGAGGAGTCCAGGAAGGCTGGGCACTCTTCAAGAAGGAATTCGTAATGGTGCAGGAGTGGTCTGTCCCCACGTGCCCAAGGATGAGCCGGCAGGGAGAAGACTGGCCTGGCTGAACAAAGAATTGTGGCTTGAGCTTAGGAGGAAAAAGATGGTTTACGATCTTTGGAAAAGAGGGTGGGCCACTCGGGAGGACTATAAGGATGTTGAGAGGCAGTGCAGGGACAAAATTAAAAAGGCCAAAGCTCATCTGGAGCTCAATCTGGCTACTGCTGTCAAAGACAACAAAAAATGTTTTTACAAATATATCAGTGCAAAATGGAGGACTAAGGAGAATCTCCAGCTTTTACTGGATGTGAGGGGGAACTTAGTTACAAAAGATGAGGAAAAGGCGGAGGTGCTTAATGCCTTCTTCGCCTCAGTCTTTAGCGGCAAAACCAGTTGCTTTCTGGATACCCAGTACCCTGAGCTGGTGGAAGGGGATGGGGAGCAGAATGTGGCCCTCACTATCCATGAGGAAATGGTTGGTGACCTGCTACGACACTTGGATGTATGCAAGTCGATGGGGCCAGATGGGATCCACCTGAGGATACTGAGAGAACTGGCAGAGGAGCTGGCCAAGCCACTTACCATCATTTATCAACAGTCCTGGCTATCGGGGGAGGTCCCAGTTGACTGGCGGCTAGCAAATGTGACACCCATCTACGAGAAGGGCCGGAGGGCAGACCCAGGAGACAATAGGCCTGTCAGTTTGACCTCAGTGCCAGGGAAACTCATGGAGCAGATTATATTGAGTGTCATCACATGGCACTTGCAGGGCAAGCAGGTGATCGGGCCCAGTCAGCATGGGTTTATGAAAGGCAGGTCCTGCTTGATGAACCTGATCTCCTTCTATGACAAAGTGATGCGCTTGTTGGATGAGGGAAAGGCTGTGGATGTGGTCTACCTTGACTTCAGCAAGGCTTTTGACACCGTTTCCCACAGCATTCTCCTCAAGAAACTGGCTGCTCTTGACTTGGACTGGCGTACGCTTCGTTGGGTTAAAAACTGGCTGGGTAGCCTGGCCCAAAGAGTCATGGTGAATGGAGTTAAATCCAGTTGGAGGCCAGTCACTAGTGGCGCTCCCCAGGGCTTGGTACTGGGGCCAGTCCTCTTTAATATCTTTATTGATGATCTGGATGAGGGGATGAGTGCACCCTCAGTAAGTTTGCAGATGACACCAAGTTAGGTGCATGTGTTGATCTGCTCGAGGGTAGGAAAGCTCTTCAGGAGGATCTGGATAGGCTTGACCAATGGGCTGAGGTCAACTGTTCAACAAAGTTCAACAAGGCCAAGTGCCAGGTCCTGCACCTGGGGCACAATAACACCAAGCAGAGCTACAGGCTGGGAGTTGAGTGGTTGGAAAGCTGCCAGGCAGAGAAGGACCTGGGAGTATTGGTGGATAGTTGGCTGAATATGAGCCAGCAGTGTGCTCAGGTGGCCAAGAAGGCCAACAGCATCCTGGCTTGGATAAGAAGCAGTGTGGCCAGCAGGGCTAGGGAAGTGATTGTCCTCCTGTATTCGGCTCTTGTGAGGCCGCACCTCGAGTACTGTGTTCAGTTTTGGGCCCCTCGCTACAAGAAGGACATTGAGGTGCTCGAGCAGTTCCAGAGAAGGGTGACGAAGCTGGTGAGGGGTCTGGAGAACAAGTCCTACAAGGAGTGGCTGAGGGAGCTGGGCTTGTTCAGCCTGGAGAAAAGGAGGTTCAGGGGTGACCTTATTGCTCTCTACAGGTGCCTTACAGGAAGCTGTAGCAAGGTGGGGGTTGGTCTGTTCTCCCATGTGTCTGGTGACAGGATGAGGGTGAATGGGCTAAAGTTGTGCCAGGGGTGTTTGATATTAGGAAGAACTTCTTTACTGAGAGGGTTGTGAGGCATTGGAATGGGCTGCCCACGGAAGTGGTGGAGTCACCAACCCTGGAGGTCTTTAAAAGATGTTTAGATGTTGAACTTAGCAATATGGTTTAGTGGAGGACTTGTTAGTGTTAGGTCAGAGGTTGGACTCGATGATCTTGAGGTCTCTTCCAACTTAGAAATTCTGTGATAATAGTAATGATAATACTACCAATAATAATGTGTACAAAACAAGTGATGCACAATGCAATTACTCACCACCCACTGACTGATGCGCCACCAACCCCCGAGCAACCGCTGCCCCCCCCCCTCCCACCTAGCCACCCCTATATATTGTTTAGCATGACATCAGGTGTCATGGAATACCCCTTTGGTCAGTTTGGGTCAGCTGTCCTGGGTGGAGAAGAGCTCCAGGAGCTGTCCCCTCCCAGCTCCTGCTGCACCCCCAGCCTGCCCGCTGGCAGGATAGAGTGAGAAGCTGAAAAGTCCTTGGCTTGGTGTAAGCACTGCTCTGTGGCAATTAAAACATCAGCATGGTATCAACATTATTCTCATCCTAAATCAAAACCATAGCACCATAACATATACTAGGAGGAAAACTAACTCTATCCTAGCCAAAACCAGGACAACTGCACAGTCCTCTGGTGGCAGTATGAGATATATAATCACTTTCTGCTGATTAAAACACAGTTGATGTCCTTATATGTATTCTTCACCCAGAGGGTGGTGAGAAACTGCAAGAGGCTACCCAGAGAAGCTGTGGATGTCCTGCCCCTGCGCAAGGCCACATTGGAAGGGGTTCTGGCAACCTGGTCCAGTGGGTTGCATCCCTGCCTGTGGCTTGGAACTAGGAACTGATATTTATGGTCCTTTCCAGTCCAAGACATTCCATGATTCTATGATATATATGGAGCTGCTCTTTATTCTGTATTTAATCACATACCAATTTATATATGTAGTTCTGCCCAATTCCTGTGATAATTTTCCAGTAAGATTTCACATTTTAAAATCAATCTCTGATTCTTCCCATTAATATACTGAAAACAGTATGCTTATTTTCATTCTTAATTTTTAACATCACTATGGACTCAGGAAAGTAACATGGTAACAGCCTTTCTGACTTTACTTGTTGTCATGTTAAGGGGTGTTAACCGTTATGGGCCCAGTTGGATTCAGGGTACTGAACCAGTCGGATACACCAATAATGCATTAACCATCTGGGGTCCGGTCAGATATTCACCAATAACGGATTAACCATCTGGGGTCCGGTCACAATCACAGATTTCACCAATAACGCATTAACCATCTGGAGTCCAGTCGGATTCACCAATAATGCATTAATCGTCTGGGGTCCAGTCGAATTCACCAATAACCTGTTAACCGTCTGGGGGTCCGGTCGGATATTCACCAATAACGCATTAACCGTCTGGGGTCCGGTCGGATTCACCAATAACGCATTAACCGTCTGGGGTCCGGTCGGATATTCACCAATAACGGATTAACCATCTGGGGTCTGGTTGGATTCAGAACACTGAACTATCACGGTCATGGATAACCACCCTTACCCTAGTTGCACTTAATGAGAGCTACAACAATGTAATCAAGTGTGATTTATTACAGCAACAGATAACCAGGTTCTTTGGATTGCCGGTGATAGTGACTGTCTGCAAAAGCAAGCTAGCATGCATGAAATACACAGGTGTTACAGGTATTACAGGTGTTACAGATGTTACAGGTGCACAGCCTAGAAATAAAGGCGTTAAAAGGATCAAAGACTCTAGAGAGATTTATAAGCAAGTGTTCAAATCTCACCCAAAGGTGTCTCAATGGGGGGGGGGGGAAGAGAGGCTCAGCCCGTCAACTGATCCCAGGAGTCAGGAGGTCCTAAGGATGTTGTATTTCCTTGGGATGGTATCTCCCCTGACAGTGGTATCTTCCCTAACATCCCCTCTCTCTTTGGCCAATTTATATTATTTTCTATCTTTTAGGTGGAGCTTGAGTGACTCTAGTCAATCATATCTTAGTTAGGATTGGTGAAAAGTTCTCCCATCTCCATTTAAAGTAATAGGCTCCAAGAAATTCAGAGCACATGCTTGGTGAGGGGTGGTCGCATCTTGGAGGCAAGTAGCTTTTGGGATGGAGGTGTGTTTTGATATTATAATGATACTATAATGAGCAAAAAGTACACTAGGGTACAGCATTTGTCAAAACATGACAGGTCCTTGGCTCAGGGTGGCAAAAAGTGCAGCTTATCGTGCCCGGTGTGCACAAGAACAATAGAGTCTCCACCTGGTTACAGAGCCTAGCCGTGGTGTCTCCACTCCACTCTATGCTCCATACTGTTCCTTAGGGCTAGCACATCAAGTTTCCCCAGCACGATAGCATCTAAGGTTGGAAGCCTAGGGAACACTAAGATAATGCAGCTATGCCCTACCCTGAAAGCCTCTTCAATGCTGTACGTTTTCTTTAAGTTTTATTTTCCTAGTTACTTCAGGCAATTACACACACACACAGAATCACACAGAATTTCTAGGTTGGAAGAGACCTCAAGATCATCAAGTCCAACCTCTGACCTAACGCTAACAGTCCCCACTAAACCATATCCCTAAGCTCTACATCTAAACGTCTTTTGAAGACTTCCAGGGATGGTGACTCCACCACTTCCCTGGGCAGCCTGTTCCAATGCCTCACAACCCTTTCAGTGAAGAAGTTCTTCCTAACATCTAACCTAAAACTCCCCTGGCTCAACTTAAGCCCATTCCCCCTCGTCCTGTCACACCACACTTGTGTATTTCTTTTTGTTCAGTTAGTACAAGCTGCAAACTTGATATTATAATTTGATATAATAATATATCTCACTAGTTCAGAAGTATTCACATCTCTGCTTTTTACTTGCTCCTTACTTGCTCCAAGTCCTACGAGGAGCGGCTGAGGGAGCTGGGCTTGTTCAGCCTGGAGAAGAGGAGGCTCAGGGGCGACCTTATCGCTCTCTATAGGTACCTCAAGGGAGCCTGTAGCGAGGTGGGGGTTGGTCTGTTCTCCCACGTGCCTGGTGACAGGACGAGGGGGAATGGGCTTAAGTTGCGCCAGGGAAGTTTTAGGTTAGATGTTAGGAAGAACTTCTTCACTGAAAGGGTTGTGAGGCATTGGAACAGGCTGCCCAGGGAAGTGGTGGAGTCACCATCCCTGGAAGTCTTCAAAAGACATTTAGATGTAGAGCTTAGGGATATGGTTTAGTGGGGACTGTTAGCGTTAGGTCAGAGGTTGGACTCGATGATCTTGAGGTCTCTTCCAACCTAGAAATTCTGTCATTCTGTGATTCTGTGATTATTTTAATCATGTTATTGATACATGTATGTAACACTATTCACCTGCTCTGTGAATGGGTCCCATCTGTGACAAAGTACCTCCATTTTTCTTATGCTTTATTTATTTATTTATTTATTTATTTTCAGAGTGTGATAAAATGAAGTTTTCTGAATTTGGCATTTGCACATTGCTAATAATATACAGATAATTGGATCATCTGATCCCTGTTATCACCAATTATTATTACCTTAATGTACTTTAATTTGCATTTCTTAGCACTTTAACTTTGTCTAGAAAAGTAAGTACTCTTATGTAAAAAAAAAAAAAAAAATTCTATAAATGATGTTAAAATAAACTTGTGTTTAGTTACCTTCTACTTTCTTTGTTGTATATATTTTGTTGATCTTTGTATGTCTTTGTTGTATGTATCAATCACATAATGTTATTTCATCTGAGTCCTGTTTTTCAGCCTCATTAAAATTGTATTTTAATTGTATTTTAAAATTGTGTGTGGCCACTCTATTTTGTTATGCTGCTATGCTGACACCTAACACTAGTATGCATGCCATAGTCTGCTGGATTGTTCTATATTACACAAAGAGTAATCAATGTAATCTTCAGCAAGATTATTTCTATTGATGAGTGATGATTTCTTTCTGACTGTATCTGAATTATTTCTAGGCTATTTTTTCCAAGTGAGCAGTATTTGAACAAACCTCATTTACTATTTTATTTTTTTGACACATTAAAAGTCTTTGTTGAATAACACTGAAAATTTGATTAGGCCAATGAATTAATTTCAAAAAGGGGGTTAATTTGATTGCCTATCATCATTATTATAGGCCTGTGAATAATACTATAGTGAAGTTGCTAATAAAATCTAACGAAGTACACAGGTCTACATGTATGTGTACTTATTTGTCTATGTGTTTTAAGTTTAGAGTATTCATAAGCTCTTCAGTGTGTTAGCAGCTAAGTCATTAAAATAATGCTTTCCCGAAATTTAAGTAGGCTATAAACTTTCTGCAAGTTATTTATGCTGGATGATTTTCCCTGAATAAGCACAAACAGTCATCAGTTCATAAACAACTGTCCCTATGCCTCAAATTATTAAGTCACAACCAACAGGAGATTGTTTCAAATTAAGCCCTTATTATTAGCTTGAGAAATATAGTACAAAAATCTAATGATCAAAAGGGTATGTTTTTATTATGACTCTCATAATATAAAAAATACATAATCATAAAATCTTGTGATGAAACACATAACAGAAGAACAGTTTTATTGGAAGATAGGCTAGCTATCATCTATGGTGTTAACCCAGTAAACAATAGCCTAGGGATTTTATTCATCTGTGATATACAATTTTCTGACCTTAAATACTTCTTTACCGAAAGGGTTGTTAGACATTGGAACAGGCTGCCCAGGGAAGTGGTGGAATCACCATCCCTGGAAGTCTTTAAAAGACGTTTAGATGTAGAGCTTAGGGATATGGTTTAGTGGAGGACTTGTTAGCGTTAGGTTTTAAGGATTTACAATATTAGACAGAAAGAAATTTCTTCAGCCTCTTCTAGGCAGGCATAACGACTCTGAAGTTTGCGACACACAGCTGAATGTCCACCCCACTTGCTAGAAATTCGTCATCTTTTTTTTTTTTTTTTTTTTTTACCTTTACTCTTTACAGAAAGACAAAAGCACTGAAATTCTTAATCTGTTTGGTATTTTTACATGTTCACCAAATATCTCTTGCAAAGTCTTGTGATCATAAAGTCTTGATACTTTTTATGTTTCCATCTCATTTGCTTCAAGAGAAAATTTCATTTGGAGTTTAAAAGGCACTTTGTCTCAAGTAGAATTCTTAACATTCATATCAATATCCAACTGTGAGAATTCATTCCTTAGGAACATGAGTAATTTCCTTAGCTGATCTAAAAGAATGCTGCCCTTTAGAACAATACTATAAACCCTATTACATATGTATTTGTAATCTAGACTAGAAAGAATGATTTAGTCGAACAAATCCTATCCACCATGCGTGGACATGCAGTCCTAAACAGTTTCTTATAATACTTCATACTATATCTTTTAATGCCCATGATTTTATTGCAATCTTTTTTCTTGTGTCTAGGTATGACCTCTAAAATCACAAAAGTTTTCAATTAGGTTCTTCCAGTCAATAATTAAAGTGCCACAATTATTTGGGAAGAAATCATTCAATGGTCACTTAACATTATGTGACAGTGAGCATCTATCTACAACTTGTTAGGCTAACACCTCAAAACAATCTTTGCTTTTTTTTGCAGTCCCACAGTCATCACAGCTTTCTTTTACTCATTTTACCCTTCCTCCTCAATTATATTTCTCCATTCCTGTGCCTTACATGGGATTCATCTCACCTAGTTTTAGATGTCTACATCCAGAGCAGCCAGTCTAGACTCTTTCTAGTTAATTAAAAGCTCTTTAAAAACAAATTGTTATAATCTGTAATGAACAACATAAATACAGCTGATCTGATCTTGAATCAGGGAACAAAGTAACCTCTGTAATTTTTCTCTGCTCATATTCTGTGATTCACTAACAGTGTAGAGTGCTCAGGCATCTTGGTTCCTGATTTTGTATAACAGCAGGGTTTGGGGTATTTATAAAGAAAAAAAATAAACACAAGTTCTCAGGTGAGACAAGTATTTGATAGATTATTTTATTGTATTTAAGCACTTAACTGTTCAATAGCATAGACATCTAGACCCCAGAAGGAAGGTTGTTCAATAACTTTATTTATATAATGGAGTGTTATGGGAATGCATAGTAACAGTAGTTTTAAGTGTGGTAAGAAAAGGTTGAACAGACCTCTAACTTGTAGTGTAGATTCAGGTCTCAGGAAAGTTCTGTAAAAAGATTTATTGTAAACACAATGATAAACGAATGATGTAACCAATCGTTTTTCACTAGTCTGTGGCTAGTTTTCTCTAAGCTAGAAATTATTTATTTATTTATTTATTTGTCCACGATAACATACTTTAAGATTAAAGTTGGTTTATGTACTCAAACAAAAACTGGTTTTCTACAAATGAATAATTTGTAATTGATTTCTGCTGCTCAAAGACAAATAAAAAAAAAATAAAATGAAATAAAAGACACCAGAGCAGGAAAAAAGCCCTTCATATTTAAAAGAAAAAATACTGTGCAATTCTACCTTTTTTTTTTTTTTTCTTCCTTTTATGATTTCAGTTTGATATAAGCTTGCCTTTCTATGCCTATCTATGTTGTACTTTAAGATGTAATCTATTGAGCAGCGGAAAACTTAATCATTCTTCAAGTGGACAACACTGGTCTTCTCCAAGTAATATTACTTCTCATAATAGATGTCGTGGCAGTCAACAGGAAGAGTAATTGTATGCTCTAGGAAATATTTCCTTGGGTTAGTAAATAAATGTCAGCTGTTTGGTGACCCATTTTTTTCATATATTTTATTAAAGTTTTTTTTTTTTTTTTTTTTTTTTTTTTTTTTTTCATTTAATATTGTTTATCACACAGATAAAGGGCTTTGTTGTATCTGGAAGATTTTGACTGGTATAACATCATTATATATTTTTTTCTCTCCTGACATTATTTTTCATTTTGAAGGTGGCAGAAGTGTTCTCTTAGATCATAACTTCAAGCACATTCTTATTCAAACTGTGAGTCAAATAACAACCCAAAGGTCTAGTTCAGAGCATTGTTCATTATCATCTTGTTATGTACTGTAAATTACAAGAATTCAGTCTGTCAAAATAACCTATGCTTATGTCAAAATGTTAACCCTACATGGCATTTGCAGCAGTTGTATACAACAGAAAAGAAAGGAGAAATGTGGAATGATGATAATTATTGTTAATAGAATTGATAGCAATGTGAGGCAAGTAAGAAAAAGAAGATTTTACAGGTAGAGACAATTACAACATAACCTGGAAAAAATATGGGTTGTGGAAGCCAAAAGTGGGTTATCAATTTTTTTTATCATGCTATGGATCTCATACTGAAGGCATACCATTATAAGAAAAGACATCTTTCAGAAAACAACATTAATCAAACTGACTAATGCCATGAAGAAAATGACAGTGTTTTGACCTCAGTCATAAGACCTCACTGTTTAGCAAATTTTATTAGAGCAAAAAAAGATGTTTATATGCATCATGCAAATGGATGTAAAACCATACAAGAAAAATATACATAATACTTTGAAAATAGTATTGATATTGTTAGGAGTAGGTATAGATAATCTATCAGCTGAACAGCTAAATGTAGTTTATCTAGGTAGTTTAGCTATGTAAATACTGTACTGAAGACCTGCCAATTAAAGTATAAATGAAAATAGATTTTCTTCAAGCTCTTTCTAAATTTTGTTACTCTTTTTTATTTGTTTGTTTTGTTTTGTTTCTTTCCAAAACCTGTGTAATTCCATCCCCTAACCTCTCAAGATCCTGTTAAATAACAGGGAAATTACATAGAATAGAAAAAAACAGAAGAGGAAAAAAGGAATACATGACACCTGTTAGTGGGGTTGCTTAATGCTTTACTGAAAGATTTTTGAAAACTTTAGTGTAAAATTTAGATAAGAAATTATAATTGCATAACACAGGAAAAGATAACATAAAACACCAAGGGAAGCCAAAGAAAAACAGTATTTATAGCAAAACTGGGCATTGCTATCACATATGTACAGTCCATGAAACCTCTAAAATATAAATGGTAAGATTGTTCAGTAAATGGCAATAGATGCTTTCTTAGTAAGTGAGGGAACTGTGACTGAAGTCATGGTCATCTGGAGAGGTCCCAGATGACTGGAGACTTGCTAATGTCACCCATCTGTAAGAAGTGTTGTAAGGAGGACCCAGGGAACTACAGGCCTGTCAGCATGATGTTGGTGCCAGGAAAGGTGATGGAACAGGTCATCTTGAATGCAATCACACAATATATGCAGGACAACTGGGGAATCAGGCCCAGTCAGCATGGGTTCATGAAAGGCAAGTCCTGCCTGACCAACCACATCTTCTTCTATGACTGAATGACCCGGCTAGTGGATGAGGGAAAGGCTGTTGATGTAGTCTACTTAGATTTCAGGAAGGCCTTTGACACGGTCTCCTACAGTATTCTCCTGGAGAAGCTGGGAACCCATGGCTTGAACAGGTACACTCTTTTCTGGATTAAAAACTGGCTGGCTGGCCGGACCCAGAGAGTGGTGGCGAACAGAGTGAAATCCAGCTGGTGACTGGTCACCAGTGGTTGTTCCCCAGGGGTTGGTGTTGGGGCCCATCCTCTTTAATATCTTTATTAATGATTTGGAGGGAATTAAGTGCACCCTCAGTAAGTTTGCAGACAACAGCAAGTTGTGGGGTAGTATCGATTTGCCGGAGGGTAGGAAGGCCCTGCAGTGGAACAGGATGGGTCAATGATTCTGGTCATGGCACTGAGCCTGTCAGAGTTCAAGAAGCATTTGGACACCTCTCTCAGGCATACGGTCTGTTTTTGGGGTGGTCTTATGTGGATCCAGGAGTTGGGCTCAATAATCCTTGTGGGTCCTTTCCAATGTGGGATGTTCTGTGATTCTGTGAATGGGCAGAGTCCAATGGGATGAGGTTCAACATGGCTAAGTGCAGGGTCCTGCACTTTGGTCACTACAACCCCATGCAGTGCTACAGGACTGGGGGAGAGTAGCTTGAAAGCTGTGCAGTGGAAAAGGATCTGGGGGTGATGATTGATGCTCAACTGAACACGAACAGGAAGTTTGCCCAGGTCACCAAGAAGGCCAATGGCATCCTGGCTTGTATCAGGAACAGTGTAATCAGCAGGAGCAGGGAGGTAATTGTCCCTTTGTACTCTACTCTGGTGAGGCTGAACCTCAAGTACTGTGTTCAGCTTTGGGCACCTCACTACAAGGACACTGAGGCCCTGGAACATGTCCAGAGAAGGGCTACAATGCTGGTGAAGGGCCTGGAACACAAGTCCTATGACGAGTGAGGTGATAGACTCACCATTCCTGGGGGTGTTCAAAGAAAGGTTGGACCTAGTACTTGAGGACATAGTTCAGTGGGTGACATTGGTAGTAGGTTGATGGTTGGAGAAGATGATCTTGAAGGTCTCCTCCAACCTTAATGATTCTATGATTCTCCAACAGAGGGTCATACTTAAGCTTAAGTGCATGGTCTGGCTTCCTAGGTTAGAGTCCCAACACAAACTTCTAGTATAATGAGGCAAAATGGAACACCTGTCCATGGACACTGCTAAACTCAATCTATGAAGTGGAACAAGAGAGGGATAGGCTGTGTCAGGAAAAACTTTGTGTGCATACAGTCAAGTGAGTGCAGTGTTGGAGTTAGCCAAGACCCACCACCCTAGCACTAGTCTGGTGGGTTAGTACAGCTCAGCCTGAGGAAATGGGGTGATTGTCCAAGTTGGACTCGGTGTTGATCTCTGGCAGTGTCTTAGCCCTGATGTGTTCTCTGCTCATATGCAGTGTCTAATGTCCTTGTAGCAACATTTCCCACAGCCTCTATCCATGGGGAGTAGGGGATTGTGGCCAGATGTTGGCACAGGACATCAGTCAAGTCAGTCCATGGTGATATCACAACACACTTTTCATGTGATGTTTTCGAAGCACTTGGTCCAGGGAATCTACCAAATCTCATGCATTGTCCTGTGTGCTGCGGCTGATGATGTTCAATCCTCAGATCTTTGTCAAAGCAAGGTTGTGATGCTACCATGGCATATGTCATTTGCCTGATAGAGAATCAAGCACCGTTCTTTTATCTGCCTGCTCCCTTCTACTTCGGGGCATGAAGATAAAAAAATATTGACTACCCAGGCAAAAATCCTGGATCTAGAAAACTCTTGATGACAGATGATTGAAGCCCAAAGGCTGATGTTCAGATTGCAATTACTGAGAAGGATAGCTGATCCCAACAGGTTCAGAGTTAAATTCAAATCCTTAAGTCTTATTATTAAATCAGTACTGAAATGAACGCATTTGTATGAGTATCAGATAACAATTAGTACAAAATGAGCTATTTAGATTCAAATTCCTAGGCAACTGCAGACACAGTCATTCTCTCTCATGCACCCAGATAGTAGTTTTCATCAGAAATGTGTCAACTAAAGATGAAGTCACAAGAAAAGTACCACCATTTGCAAACTGTTTTTTCCCCTCTGCTGCAGACAGAAGAAGGCTCTGGGTTTGCCTGGGAGAACTTCTATATTTTCTTTATAAGCAAGTTTCTTGCCTTCTTAGTCCACTGTAATCTGCCACAAAAGTCTTTTTTGATTAGGCAAAATATGATTCCTTAAGTAAAAACTAAAATTCCCCTGTGATGCCTTACTAGAATTACAAGGGTCATTTTGCATTCCCTAATAGGTAATAATAAAAAAATGTGTTTCAGGTTTCATTCCTGCAATATGTAAGGCAAAGATCAATAGTCTCAGTGTATCTAAACCCATGCAAACATTGTCATTTTAAAGTAAGAAATCGTTGTCACAGTATCTGTTGCACAGAATATCTGTACACTGCATGCAAAGGATTAGTCTCAACAATTATGCATTTAAAAATATTCGTGATATATTATGAAAATCAGAAGTCTCTCTATTGTGGATTTATAGATAAGTTATTTTAATTTGATATTGTTTATGGATCATAGGAATTGAGTGCATAGACTGTAATTGTAGAGGGGTGTTATTGATTTTCTCTGTTTTAGTAGTTCTGGTACATTTGAATTAATTACTGTTGTATCCTGAGAGACAAACTTTTTTCTGAAATACTGTTTTTATTTTCTTTTGGAAATTTGTGTTCTAAAAAAATGCCAACTTTAAAAACTGCTGAGACAATCACATTTCAATGAATGAGTTTTCCTCACACTGATTTGAAATTCTGCTCTCATTGGGGAAATAAAAGGTGGCCTATCTTGTTAAATATGGAACATGACATTATCCAGAGGGCTGTTTGTTTAGTGTTTCCAAATGCCTTATGAGACTTTCAGCTCTAGATGTTTTTAGGGTAGTGAGATTAGCACTGTTGTATGGGATGAAATTCCATTTCCATTATGTCAAAGCAGGCTAAACAGCTTAGTGAGACTTCCTGATAAACAGCAAAATAGTTTGGATTCTCTAGAATAGGATTCTTACCCACTGTCTTTGCTGCCAGCTGCTATTAATATCCACTTAAAACTGCATGGGCAAAACATCAGCTGGACTGCTGTGACTAATCTGAGCTACTGCAAAAGCATCCACAGAAGATCAACGGGAAGAACTGGAATACTGCAAAACCTGACAGGTAAGCAAAAATTAAAATAGCTGTAGTTTATTAGTTGAGAGAAGGGAATGATGCTTGAAAAGTGATAGCAATTTTTAAGTACAGAAAAGGTTGCTGGAAGAAAAAAAAAAGGGGGGGGGGGGGAAACAATCTATTACCCAACTGAAAAAAGAAGCAGAAGTTTTAATTCCAATAATGAAAATTCATGGATTTTCATATTATTTTATATTGTTTATTTCATATTATTTATGGATTTTCATAAAATTTCATATTAGGAAAGAAACCACATTCAAATAAGAGTGATAATGAAGTCCTGAAACAGGTTGCCAGAAATTGTGAGGCCTGTAAGCATAGTCCGTCAAGAACAAATTAAGCAAACTTCACTGAAGAATGAGAAAGAACCAATGACAACCTCCTTTGTGGCAGCAATATAAATTTAATTAGCTTGTGAACATATTTGAAGCTTTATTTTATCTCTTTTATTATAAATCATTTGTCTTCAAAAACATCTGATTAAAAAAAAAAGGATGGAATAAATAATAGATTCCCAGATAGGGGAGAATTACCTACTAAACATTACCTTTTTCTTTACATAATTATGGTTTATTTCAATATTACAGCATTTAAAACACTGGTTAAAGCTCAGGCTCTGGGCTTTTGGCAGTTGTTAGGTCTGAGATGTTTGAGCATTTTACAAATGTGGAGTAAGGTACTTTATTGATGAAAATTAAGTTTCTAAGTCTTGTCTTCAAGGGTTGACAGCAACACTGAAGAACATCAAAAGAATCAAATTTTCATCATTGATTCCTGAAGTAATTGTCAGGGGTCTAAACCCTACAGGTATTTTGGGACCTTATTCTTTTTCTTTTTTTTTTTTTTTTTTTTTTTTTTTTCGATAGATAATAATCCTTTTCACCTTTAAAACGGGTATTGAGTTTTGAATTGTTTAAAAGTTGAGATGAAGGAGTCTGTGGGTTGTTGATTTTTGCATACCTAATTAGGCAAGCCCTGCCTTGGTTTCAATGGGATTTTGCCTAAATATGGAAAACAAGATTAGGACCTCGGAGGCCCATGGAAATTCTCAGGGTAGTCCGACATGACACACAACACATCATGTCAGAGCCAGAGCACATCTCACATTGCTTCCTGCCGTGACATACGCCATAACTGCCAGCTGTCAGCTCCCTAGGTAGCACGTTTTACAGGACAGAGGCTCATTTGTTAGATATCAACAGTGAGAAAAAAAAATCATTAGAAAAGTTTAGGGTATATATTCTGCAGTAGTTACATCGCTCTGTTTGTGTATGTGCCTCTCTTGGGTGGCAGCTGTCAGGGGTTACTTTTGACTCTGAGAAGAGGAGACTTGACATATAGTTACAAAAGAAGGTGTACAGTGGGGAAAATATTTTATCTGGAAAAGAAAACTCTGTTTGAGAAACTTTTTGGTTTTAACTGCTATCTTACCATCTTCCATTTGAAAGTGTGGCTATGTTCTTTGTATCTCCACTGAAGCAAGAAAGTGGAAAGAACTTTAAAGAGAAGGAAAATGTCCTTTAAAAGTAAAGTTTAAACATTGTTTGTCAACTAAATATCCTCTCACTAACAGGCAGAAATTCTGATGACACAGTGATGGGTACAGGTAGGCCAGATAAGATAAATAAACAGCCTCTTGAGGCCCTTCAATGTATAAAGGTAACTTTAACACTTTTTAGGTTAGCTTTGTTCCTCACTTTAAAGCTATATTTACATTAAAAAGAGACGGTCTTTCTGAAGTGTTACTGAGCTGAGGCAGCCTGCAGACAAGAGACACTTCATGTAATCAATGTTTCTGTATAGAGTTCAGCAATTTTGTTAGCAATGTTTCCTACTCAAAAGTATGTGTACTGCATTGTAGAAATAGTGTGTTTTGTAAAAAACAAAACAAAAAACACTGTAAATCATTGTGATAAGATTCTTGGAGTGATGGGAACTTGTGCTGTTGATTCTGATCACATTTAAAAAAGAATGTTTTACAAGAGTTAAGATAACGCACACGTCTAACCACACTTTCCATTCTCACTTGGTGACTATCAAGACCTTTTCTTGACTGTTTGAAGAAAAATGCTGATGTTTAAAAATGGCATATTTCTGCTCAGAAATCACCTCTTAATATGAGTCTCAGCCAGAAAAAGACAGACTAGAATCAATCTAAACTACAACTTCAAATTTGAATGCAATTATTCTAACATAAAAAGCAACTTAAATCACGCAACCATTTGTTTCACAGTCCTTCATAAGAATTAGAATAGTAAACACATGAATAGCATAGAAATAGTTTTTAAATATAAATGATTGATTAAATTAACTTGTTATCGTGATACCCATACAGTTTCAGAAATCTTTTGGTAAACATTTGTATTTGAGATCCTATACTAGAGATGTATGTCATGCATTCAAACTCCTATTTTTCTTATTGTTAATTTCAAATTTCTTAGTTTCATAAGGTAATGGTTTTGCTTCTAAATCACATCTTTCATTTGCACTTTGGAAAAACAGGCAGATAGTGTATAAAAGGGAAATAAGCAAGAGGGATCTACCTCATTAGATGGCAGAATCAGGAGGTGCCAGTTCTTTTCATATCCCAACAAAAAAGGCACAAACTCTTTCAAGACAGGTAGCCATTTTTTGATATAGAAAAGGTGACAGCAATTTATAAAATCTCACATTCCCTCTGATACCAGGAATCCTGAGGTATTACAGCATCTGATGAACCTCTGGTATAGGCATGGCATGCTGCGCAATTCCTGTCCACGATGAGGTTCAGCAGCTCTAACGGCACCTGTATTCTCTCAGTGGCTTACTTGCACTACCAGTCTGTCACACCCTGATAGCAATCAAGCCCGGAAGGTGGATAAACCAATCCATTACATGAACATTGATTAATTATACATTGATTATGTATACAGCAGTTAATTTTATTATTGATTAGATACACCTTGTGGTCACATGGTACTAATGATATAAAGTCATACACTAGTTTGATCATTATGTCTATCACCAGCTCCTTGTACTTCTAAGCTAATCACTACAAGCAGGAACGATTAACTCTTTTTGTTGATAAGCCTGATATTTTTAGTCTTCTTAGCTTGTGATCCTGTGAGGAAATTTTCTTGTGTTAATGCAGGTCTTTGTATGTGCAAAGGAGAAGAAAATAACAAATTGAGCTTAGTATAAAGAAAAGGACATCCTTGTAGACAATTGAATCTAGTGAATATACTCCATAATTTTCACCTGCTTATCTACACATCTATTGGTTTATCTGAAAAATAAAAATACAAAATTACGTTATAATAATGAGAGTACTAGCCATGAAAATAAAACACGTCCACTTAATTGATTGCTCTATTGTAAACACACTTCATGATCTTAACTAAATTGTCTGGATAAATATACACAGAAATATTTAGAGGTTGTTCATAAATTTTCATCATCTACGACCCTCTGTTTTGTTGTGAGGACTAACTCTCACTGGCCTGGTCACACTCCCTTAGATGCTTTTTTTTTTTTTTTTTTCTTTGTCCTGGCTAGTCCTATTTTCAGTAGGACCAGTTATCTCAAGGAATGGTCAGATTGAGCTTTACCATCTTCAGAGTTTTAGGATTACTGCTTTGTTAGATATGAAAAGTTAATGTGGCATCAGAATTTTCTGTTACATGAACCTACATATACTCAATTCCCTTCTGTATATCAATTGATATATGTATATATGTTAGATGTCTAATACAGAAGTGGAAGGAAAATAAAATGTGACTGAAACTGCTGCATCTATTAAAATATTCTTCATCATCAAAGCTATATCTAAAATAATTTACATAACACAATGACTAATGCATCCTGCTTCCATCACTGTGTAATGGCAGGATGTGAGGCAGAACATGTGCTACTTACTTAATGAGAATTATGAAGAGATTCATTTAAAAACATATCAGTTTGCTACCACAAACTTTTGTATCACATCAAATTAAATCAGTCAGCCAGCAAGCTCTGCTGCTGGATGTGCCCTTCAATGCAGACATTGGTTCCTCTCTATCCTGCTTGATGGATACTCTCTTACTGTAATTTAGAAAATGATACCTGGGAATGTTTTACGTCCAAGGACTCAGTTCAGACAGGCTTTTGTCTAACAACAGTGTGGCCATACAAAGCATGATATTAGAAATGTCATCTTACATTAGTAAAGGGTCAGCTCAGAATAAAGCTATTGTCATCACTGCTAATCAAACTCAAAGGTGGAACTGGAGTAACACTGAAAATATTAAGTCGGATTTTTTTCATAAAATGATTTGCTTTGACTCTGCTTATGTCCCTATTATATTCTCTCTCCACAGCTGCTGACAAGAATACAAATAGAGATTGTGTATCTCCAGAGAAAACAGACTTAGAAACCTTTACTAAAACAGAATTGTGTAAACACATCCTTATTTGATCATGGCAGCATTATAATGAGACACAAAGTCAGGAAAAGTAATTTTACTGTTTCACAAAGACATCAAAATATAATAAGATATGGTAATGCAGATTTAAGATTACCAAACTATGTAAACTCTACTTGTAATGACCTCATATAATAGCCATACCTTTGAATTGTACTACTTTAATTTAAAATTATAGCTGTCCCCTGCACCAAGGCATCACAAAAGCTTCAGAATGATACACTTGTTTTCAAATACAGAAAAATGTTTGTGATTGGTTTATTTAGGTTTCTTTGCTTACTTAACTTGACTTACTTAAGAGTTACTGAAGTGTTGAGTTGAGCTTTTCTTTACTATATCTAAGCATTAAATTTAATCAGTAATAACCACTGGATTTACTTATTTTTCTCACAAAAATTTGTGAATAAGATAATTATATGGGTGAACTAATTTGAATGTACCTTATTATTGAAATAATTAACAAGAAAGAGCACATTGTAAGGACTATACTATTTACATGGAAGTATTTGAGCCTTCTAACATTTCTAACTAATTTTAAATGGAACAATTGAGAAAACTGTAATTTCTTATGAACTGCATGGAAGTCCAGAAGCAGAAAGGTGCGATTTTGACAGGGATACATTATATTATTTTGTGTATAACAAAGAAGTGAAACCCTTTCTTCATCTATAAATCATATCCTGACATGTCCTATTGGGCCTAGAGTAATGCCTTAGCAATATATTTGCATAGTATCTACATATGAAAATCCAAAAGTTCTTATCAAATTACACTTGGAAGTTTCAACATGTCTATTGGCCAATCAAATAACATTTGCCCTTTGATACTGAAGGTAGAGTTCCTCTGATCTTATATATCTAATTAAGTTCTTTCATCTATATAAACATAAGAGAAGGGAGCTAGGAGGTGATCATTCATGTTATTCTTTAACAGGTATTTGAAACAAGTGAGATGAATCTTGAGTTTCCAGGTGCTAGTAGACACCTTAGGTGGATGATGCATATGACATAAATATGCTCTTTATTAAACTTTCCAAATTATGATGGAAATATTATGATTAACTAAGGCACTTGTGATTTTGGCTAAACTTCCCTTTGCATATAATATCACAACAGAAATTAGAAGGTGAATAAAAAAAGACTATCTGGTCAATTTCTAATAGGAAAAAATGTTTTTTCCAGTGATACATTTAGGAAACAGTTGTGTTTATCTATCACTAATGAAAACTATATCATATAGCAGAGTGGTGAATATTTCTAATAGAAATGACAGAGGAATTCATTCTGGAAAGTTTTAAGAAATAGGAAAAAGCAGAAAATTTATATTACAGACCCAGCTATCTATGATTGATCAATCACAGGTTTTTCTACAATTAAAATTGTCACAGTATCTATAACACAATGATGTTTAAAGTTATTTTTCTTTAAATCTGAGAATTATCAGACTCTAAAGCCTCAATCTATAAAGAGGTCATAGTACTGGGGAGCTCAGAACTGGACACAGTACTCCAGGTGAGGCCTGACCAGGGCTGAGTAGAGGGGGAGGATCACCTCCCTTGACCTGCTGGCCACGCTCCTTTTAATGCATGCCAGTATCCCATTGGCCTTCTTGGCCACCAGGGCACACTGCTGGCTCATGGCCAACCTGTTATCCACCAGGACCCCCAGGTCCTTCTCCGCAGAGTTCCTCTCCAACAGGTCATCCCCCAGCCTGTACTGATACATGCGGTTGTTCCTTCCCAGGTGTAAGACTCTACACTTGCTCTTGTTAAACTTCATTTGGTTTCTTCCTGCCCATCTCTCCAGCCGGTCCAGGTCTCGCTGAATGGCAGCAGAGCCCTCTGGTGTGTCAGCCACTCCTCCCAGCTTGTGCCATTGGCATACTTGCTGAGGGCAGACACTATTCCCTTATCAAGGTCGTCAATGAAGATGTTGAACAAGACTGGACCCAGCACCGACCCCTGGGTAACACCACTAGTTACAGGTCTCCAGGCAGACTCTGCGCCACCAATCACCACCCTCTGAGCTCGGCCAGTCAGCCAGTTCTCAACACACCTTGCCGTCCACTCATCTAGCCCACACTTTCTCAGCTTTGCTAGTAGGATGTCATGGGAGACAGTATCAAAAGCCTTGCTAAAGTCAAGGTAGATGACATGCACTGCTCTCCCTCCATCTACCCAGCTGGTGATGCCATCATAGAAGGCAACGAGGTTGGTCGAGCATGACTTCCCTTTGGTGAATCCATGCTGACTGCTCCTCATAATCTTCTTTTCCAATTGCTTGGAGATGGCATCCAGAACAAGCTGCTCCAATACCTTTCCAGGGACAGAGGTGAGACTGACTGCCTTGTAGTTTCCCGGATCCTCCTTCCTGCCCTTCTTGAAGACTGGAGTGACATTGACAGTCTTCAGGCACCTCACCCGTTCCCCAGGACCTTTCAAAGATGATAGAGAGCGGTTCGGTGATCACCTCTGCCAGCTCCCTTAGCACACATGGATGCATCCCATCAGGACCTATGGATTTGTGTGCATTGATCCCACTCAGACGCTCCTGAACCACTCCCTCCTCAACCAGGGGGGAGCTCACCATCTCTCAGACTCTTTCTCCTCCCTCCAGGGTCCAGGAGTCACAGGGTAGGGAGTTTTTGAAGCAAAGAAGGCATTTAGTATCTCTACCTTCTCAGCATCCTCTGTTAACAGGACACCCCTCTCGTTCAGCAGAGGACTCACATCTAGTCTTCCTTTTACTGTTTACATACTTAAAAAAAAACCCTCTTATTGTTATCCTTTATCCTTTGCCAGCTTCATCTTCAGGTGGGCTTTAGCCTTCCTTGTCACTTCCCTGTAGGCCTTGACAACATTCCTATACTCCTCGCAAGGGGCCAGGCCCTTCCAGTGTTTAATCACCCTCACAGTAAATAACTTTTTCCCAATGTCCAGTCTGAGCCTTCCCAGACATAGTTTTATGCCATTCTCCCTCATCCTGACATAGGTTACCAGAGAGAACAGACTGGCACCTCCCTCTCTGCTTCTTCCTTCAGGAAGTTGTAGAGAGAGGTAAGGTCACTTCTCAGCCTTCTCTTCTCCAGACTGGACAAACTAAGCATCCTCAGCCTCTCCTAATAGGACATGCCTTCCAGACCTTTTAACAACTTTGTTGCCCTCCTCTGGATACTTTCAAGGACCTTTTCACATTATGGAGCCCAGAACTGCATGCAGTACTCAAGGTGAAGCTGCACCAATGCTATATACATGTATATGTAATCAGGAGAATCACCTCTGTTGACTGACTGGCTATGCTGTGTTTAATGCACCTCAAAATGCAGTTTGCCTTCTTGGCTGCCAGGGCACACTGCTGACTAATGTTGAACCTGCTGTCAACCAGCACCCCCAGAACCCTTTCTGCTGAGCTGCTCTCCAGCAACTCATCTCCCACTCTGTACCTGTGTCCAGTAATACTTCATCCCAAGTACAGATCTTAGCATCTTCTTTTGTTGATCTTCATATCATTGCTAATTGCTCGTGCTCCTATCTGTCTAGATCCCTCTGCAAGACCATTTGTTCCGCCGGGGAGTCAACACCACCCCCCTACTTAGTATAATCAACAAACTTGCTGAGGATGAATTCCAGTCCTGCATCCAGATCATTGATAAAAATATTGAAAGGTTGATTAAAATGTTGAACAGTTTACTTTCATATTTTTTTATTTTTTTTTTTTTTAAACACCATCTCTATATGTGATCTTCTTCTCCCTTGGTTCACAATTACTGTTTTCTCTTCTTGCTGTTCTATATAGACTGCTTTAACAGGATATTATTCCTACAGTGATCACTGATGGGCCACTGAGATTTGTGATAAGTCTGGAATCTCTTGTACAATTCTGTCTTTACACTTCTACTAAATCACACAGAGCAGTCAGTCTATATAAAACAAAAGCTACCCACACCATATGCCATATGTAACATAGACCAAACATGTCTGCTTAGGTAATTGTTATCACAGGTAAAACAAGGTCAAATTTACATATGTCAAGAAAAGCCTAAACAAATCCTGAGACCATACTCTGCCAGGTCAATACAGACTGTGGCCTTTTACTAGCAATGAGAAAATATCCTATTTCTTGGGCTACAGACGTGGTTTCAGAAAAGACCCATGCTTTGCTCTGACCTCAGAAGTGAGCATGCTTTTCCTAGATTTCCATCTGTAGTGCTTGCTGAAGTTCATAGGACATGGTGAACAGAATATCCCAAATAGCAGTCCAATATCCTAAACAGCAGGCCTGCCTTGCATGTGAGCACTTTTACATTTTAAGAATGAAAGGCAACAAACCCTGCTGTACTTTGATATGTCTAATTCTTAAATGTTATGCCTTTTTTAGTTTGTTTTCCAGTCAGCTGAAAAGAATATTACCTTCAACAAGGCAAATATAATATGAATTAAATGTGAATTCTGCTTTACACTTTTAATTAAGAATACTACAAATTATAATGACAGACATCTACTTGATTTATAACTCCATCAGTGTTATAACTCCATCATGCAAATAAGAAACATATGGAAAATATAGTTTAAATTCCCTCTACTAGGTTTTCACACCCCTGTCACATGTCAAGAAGCAGCAAAAATGGATGACCCAAAACGAACTGTAAATTCTGCTGAACTAACAATAATAACTCATGCTCTGTCTATCTTGTGGGATGCAGGAGGAGCAACAATGAGTAGCAGTTAGGTGGAAAAGGGTCTGCTCTGAAATTATGTGCTTTGAGAGATCTTTCACATGTAAGCTTTTACCTTGAATAAACAAATGAACATATTACTGTATTGTTATAGACAGAGATTGCTGTATGCTTAGTCTTTCCTTCCAGGAGTCTGAACCATAAAGTATTTTGAACTGCCTTGGATCAAAGGACCAAGTTTCCTTGGGTATGACATAATTTAATAAAGTACCTGTAATTTCAGTAATCTACTCAAGGGAGGGGGGAAGGGAGGGCATCAGAAGGGAAAAATAAAAAAGAAAGACAAACAAACAAATAAACAACAACCAGTAGCACTGTTGAATGTTGAATGAATGATGTACTGAACACAATATAGGGATGAAATTGGCTATTTTTGTACTTGGATATGGATATGAAACTGAGATATCTTCAGGATGAAAAGGGTGTGGGCTTATGTCAAGTAGGATTCATTTAACTGAACTACAGTGATTATATCTCATCCACAATGATTCTTCCTGAGACTCCCATTACTGTCAATAAACAGTAATAGACACCTCAGGAAGGCAGTTTATCTCATGTTAAAGTGCATGTCTAAAATAAGCTGAGTCATGGCATATGAAGTTTGACTCGCAGCATGAAAAATTGAAAACTTCTTTGCAGTTGACATGGAAATGGGTAAAAAGCTGGCAACTACAATACACTAACACCCTGCAAATTCTCAATCTTCCTTTCTTGGCAGGAACTGCCTGAATTCCCAGACTTCAACTTGCTGCCTTTCCAATGCATGCTCTCACACACACTAATACAGGAGGATTTTTCAAAAGGTGCCTCAGTCTCAATGAGGAAATTGGGTTAAACTCACTCCCTGATCATATGGGGAAGAAGAACGGAGGTCACTAGCTATTTCTGTAGGATAGTAAAAAATTACAAAAGAATCCTGCTGTCTTATGTGAAGTGGAAAGGCATGGAGGACATGAGTGGAATGGGGGAAGAGGGTAGGAAATTATTGCAATGAGGTTTTAAACGATTCATGGAGATGAGGAAAATATCATGGAAGATGCTAAAGTGGGATTTCTCCATTTACTTTGCTTATGGTGTAGTTTTAATTGTTTGCTTCCTTTCTTCCTCCCTCCCTTCCTGCCTGCCTTCTTTTCCCCCTTCTCCATGATGATACTCTTTATATTTTATTTTTTTTTAATTTATTTTTAACTGGATTGACAATCTTGCCAGGAAAGCACCTACTTTCAGCTCCTTCAGGAAATGCCTAATATTTTTGCTTTCCTTTCCATGCTATGGAGAACCTGCCATTACAACTGCTTAACAGCTACACTGGGATATCACCACCGATATCAAGGCATGCTTCTTTTGCTTACGGTGATACTTCCATCCAGTGCTTTCCTAGCCTGAGCAAGCTATTCTAACAAACTCACTGTATGCTCATGCTTTGCAAACGGCTTCACTGTTCCAGTGTTGAAGGAAGTGTTAACCTAGTTTATTAAGAAAACAAAAGCACACTCTGAGAAATCCTATCAAATGGATTTTACTGTGGAGTGCATATTCATAGAATCATAGAATGGCTCCAGTTGGAAGGGACCTCAAAGATTACCTAGTTTCAACCCCCCTGCCATAGGTAGTGATGCCACTCACCAGATCAGGTTGCTCAGAGCCTCATCCATCCTGGTCTTGAACACCTCCAGGGATGGGGCATCCACAACATCTCTGGGCAACCTGTTCCAGTGCCTCACCACCCTCTGAGTGAAGAATTTCCTCCTAACCTCTAATCTGAATTTCCACTCTTTTAGTTTAAAACCATTCCTTCTTGTTTTGCCATTACTTGATTGAGCAGAGTCGCTCTCCATCTTTTTATAAGTCCCCTTTAAGTACTGAAAGGCAGTGATGAGGTCACCCCAGAAGCTGCTGGCTAACACAGCCTTCAGAACATTAACTGAAAAAGAAAGGTACTTTTTAATTGATGAATAATGTGTAGGGATGTCAAGCAGGGGATTATTAAACTGCTTACACCAGTTCACAGCTTGCTTGCTGCTCATTGTTGTAGATTTAAGACAGGTATTAATAGTTAGCATCACTAAAATAGCATGGATGAGACACTTGTGTGTAAATAAGGGCCAATATTTAGACCTTGGTCTCCACTGCATAATATGCAACTGTGCTTACTTTGCTCTAAAGCTCTTTAATTTATTTGAATTCTTTTTCTCTCTAATTTCTGTTTTAGCCATGGAAAGTAGAGATATCAGGGGTATTAGAACTATGTGATATTTCCATTGCTTAATCTCAGACTGCTGGGTTTTATTCACAGTGAAGTATCAGAATATATAATGCAATGCAGAAAGTCACTGATCTGAGATGACCACAATAATGTACAAGTTAGACATCTGAATATTATCTCTACTTGATTATGTAGCTTTTGGCTGATGTCTCCAGCCTAAAAGACAAAATCAATGCTTCATATTCTAGCTGTCATGTCATATTGTGTTGCTTAATACATGTTGCATAATAGTGTCCTACAATAAAGCACAAGAAAATATGCTTTATAGGCTATTACAGTTACTTCTTATTAATTCCTAATATTTCTGACAGGAAATTTTAATGAAACATTACTGCTCTTGCATTTGTCTGAATTTTGTACAGCTGATACATTGTTCTTTTATCTGTGTCCTTCAGCAGCAATGATAACAGCCAACAGATTTTTGTAGGTTATGGAACACATGAATTACATACACTGATGTGGAAGGAATATTGTTCCAGTAGCTAACCTAACTATTACTAAATACTAACTAATTAGTTAGTATTACTAAATACGAACTAATACTAAATTTAATATTTTATTTATTAGTTCTCTACATCCATGTTATTTAAATGCAGAAAATTTAGTTTGTATCATCTCAGTGCTGCCATAAGTGCACTACAGAAAGTCTGTGAAAACTTCGTTTTAGAAATAGTGTCTCAACTGCAGAAACATTATACCACATCTGCTGAAAATGACAGTGAAAAGTACGTTCAAATGAAGTGTCCAGTTAGTGGTTATCTTGCTGTGTGCTTATTTGAATCAAGCAAAACTGCAACACCTGCCATGAAAATCTGTCTGGACAAAAGTTTGCATCTGTCAAAACAATGGATGAGTGTCTCCCTATTACAATATACAGTGTTAAAGTAAGCCCAAAGGCAAACACAGTAAGAAATTTTTAGTTATATTACTTGTTGTACCATCTGGATTCAGCTGCCACAGTTCTTCATATTTTGCAGAAACGTGAAAGGCATTCTGTTCGTTGGCATGTGGACACCTAAAGTGGAATAAAGATTCTGTGTTTAAATACTTAAAAATATTCATCCCAAAGTATTTTTGATTGATGAAGTTGAAACTTGGTAACTTTCAAAGATGAGTAGGTATTACAGGATAGCATGAAGATATTCGTTAGAGGGTACATTTATAAATCAGTTTCCCATCTTCAACTGCCAGACAGTTAAAAGTTTTATTTAAAATAGTTACTTAAGAAGATCATTCTAAAGATCATGGAACTATTGAAAGACTTAAGGGTTCGCTTCCTGACTTGCAAAAAAAGCCAAATAATCTTTTGTGCCTAGACTTTTAAGTTGAATCATAAAGCAACACCACACACCTTACCTTTATTGCTGCGGTTCACTTGTGGTTCTTAGCTGAAGTTCCTGAATTTGTATGCCTCTTCAGTCCTGCTTGCTCCACTCAGATCAGCAAAAATCAAGGTGGATAAATATTGGCATATCCACATGTACATGTGCAAACACTTTCTGTCAGTCTGCATCATATGTAAACTACAAAATATTAGCATTATGTGGGTATCTGAGTGTGCCACCCATTTTGTAGATATGCTTTATGATACAGTCAAGTTTCATTAATACATAAAGGGATTTGTGAATAATAAACAATTCACAAAATGAATAATACAAATCTGCAGAGATTTAGGGCACATTTTTAAATAAACAAACCTCTATATTTTTATGCTATTTTTCTGGATTTACTCAATCCATATTTTCCAGTAGTTGTAGTCCAGTAGTACTGAGTAAAAACTCATTTAACCTTCCTAAGTTGAAGCACATTTCTGAATATTGACCAGGAATGGCAAGAACTTGAAGTTCTTACAAACTTACAGAAAACCTGAAATACACAGAGTTGTAAAGTCATGGTGAACAGTATAGGAAGTTTTATGTGATACTCATCTTACCTGGAGACAAATATCTAAGAAAGGCAGGTTCAGTATCTTTCAGGATGATCCTCCCTCTCTTTAGCAATCACAGAGAGAGTCTTTAAGAGTTTAATTTAAATCTGCGTGACTCATTTTTAGAAAGCTGATATGATGTGAGATTAATACTTGCTTTAGTAGTAATTTGTACATCAAGCAAGAAGTCAAACATATCTTTATTTTGACCCATTAAAGTGGTAGAAAACATTTAGGGTCTTAAATATTTCTGATGTAAATCAGATTTAAAGGATTTTTAAAAAAATCTGTTAAATACAACTAATGAAGTTGTCATTTATCTGATTTGTAATGATTGTCATTATTTTTATATTGCATATTGATTTTACAGCAATATTTGGTTATGTTTTAGTAGAAAGATGTCTGTTATTGACTTTCCTGCTTTCTGATGAAGTTGACATTTTGGTGTGTGATACTTTTTATTTGTTTCAATGATTTATGACATCATTCATGACTAGTTTTTGGAAGTCATTATCCCCACTAACAACGCTTTAGTTTATGAAATTCCTCCCTGTTAGCATTGCAAGTTCTTCAGGACAGATATATTGCTCTCAAAGGTGTATCAACAATAGGAAAAGATACTTTTGTAGCATGTAATGTAACTTAGGTACGTAAATACCACTCACTGAAAATCCTTCCTTTTTTTTTGCTTGTTTTCTCTCTCCTTCCAGAAAAGTCAGACTTGAGTTTGACTTAAGATCTTTCTTCCCAATATTATTTTTAAAAGAACATATTATTGGCTTGTAATCAAAAACACTTTATGCACTATGAAGGATCTAATAAATAAATAAATAAACAAATACATATCTACTAATTGTTTTAGAATTTATTGTACTTTTTCTATCCTTTTTCTTTATTTACATTGGCAGAGTCAGACTTTGACAGAATTTAGATCAACCATATTGAATCAAATTATTTTCATCTGTGATGCCAGGATATACACTCTCATTCTCGTTCACTGTCTTCAGCTGTGTTGAGCAGTAACCTATATGGATAGCAACAAGCAAAAAAAGTAAATCTAAATTCTTAGACCACTGTATTTGCAAAATGGCTTTGTGTTCAAGTCCAGTTGTTTTCATGAACAATTTCAGCAATTAAAATTACTAAGTGACAACTTGAATAATTACTGAAATACAAATCTCTTTCAGCCTATATAGTACTTGGGAACAATTTTCAGTAACCATTTTGCATATTTTGCTTTCCAAATTTGCTGCTAATGTTGAGACACAAGACTGCTTTTATTGTATGGCTGGATGTTTTTCAAGCTAATAGAACATTTAAAAAGAGATAAAATCTATTTTAAACGTTTGCACTAATATAATCTGCACTGCCATGAATATTCATACTACCTTCTCTTTCTATGACATTTTTAGAACAAATATTGCCTGATAAAAATGTTTTGTAAAGAGAATCAAGGAGGTTAAAATGCCATCAAACAAAGTTTGCAGAATTTGTTATCTATATAAGTTAACAATACTTTTCAACAATATATGACTATAATTATAGGATTTCAGGATTTTGACTGAAGTATTTGATATTATTTTTCTAAGTTTGTCCTCAACAGCTATTTCATTTGTGGCTTGGCTTTGGTCTATCTACCTACACTTCTATTTGTATTTTTTGCATATTTTTATGTCTTCTACTACAGATTAAAATTAGATAATATATAAAAGAAAATAGATATTACTTTACAAATTAGTTTGGACTGTTTTAGACTATCTTGATTAATTTATGCTTTTTACTCACTTAACTTTCTATATTTATATCAAATAATGTTCTTTTAATACATGACATTCATAATATGGTGCATTCGTTTTTTTTTTAATATAAACTCAATACTTTAATTTATAATTTGAATAATCACATATATACATGAAGGGTTCAAAAAAGGAGGATGTGTTTCATGAAAAAGCAGAAATGTAGCTAGCTATGAATACTTAATAACTAATTTGTTTATAAATACATGCAGAAATCTCCAGTTCTATAAAACCCAATTATTCATGATTTTTAAAAACTCTCACATCATATAGTCTAAAACATTTTATTTTTAAATGAGCATGGTAGCTATCCAAGCAAGAGAAAAAAAGGTCTTAAGAGTTTCTTGGCAATAATCAAATCAAATAATCAAATGAATTATATATATTATACATATTTATATATATATTATTTTTTAATATATATATATATATATATATATTTTTTTTTTTTTTCACCAGGACTTCAGGCTGCTTACTAGGTTATCAATCTATTTCTAACCAGCAATGAATTATCCCTAGGGGTCTTAAGTTTGAGCTGAGTGACAAAACTTCCACCAATATAACTGCAGAATCATGTCAGAGGTCCTTCTTACTTCTAGGCAGGAAGATATATATACTTGTACGTTTATGTGAGCCTATGCTTATAGGCTCACATAAACATACAAGTTTATGTTTATGTAGTGATTAAGATAATTCAGTCTTTACAGACAGCTTTAGCCAACTTTTGCTAACTTCAGCTTCAATTTTTGTAATTAGAAAATCTTTCCAAAATAATTTTTCTCAGTATGCCTTTCCTTTCCTTGTTGGGGTCACTGAGAAAGGATAGCTCCCTTCTTTAAAGCATCTTGTTCTGCACCGGGAAACTATTATGTTAAGTCACATATATCTCTGGAAATATACGAAATATACTGCCCAAAGCAGTGGACCACATCAGCTGAGGTGTTAGGAGTTTTTAGCAGAGAATCAGGCTTTTTTTTTTTTTTTTTTTTTTTGTAGTCCCATTTATTCATGCAAATACTATGATTTTTGCTTTCACAATAGCATGACTTTGTCATTCCATGTCCAGCTTGTGGTCTTGAGTAATATTTATTTGGAGTCATAACCGTGACTTGTATTTTTGTAGCAATGTATTCTTGCCTAAATAATATTAGTATCCTTTATTTGTTATTAGACAGCACAGTTAAGAAACATATGAAAATACTGAATAATACTAGACCTAGGGCAGAAGCCTGGAAATCCCTACTTGATACAACCTTCATTTTGACAGAGAAACATTAATATTGTCTCTATTTCATATTATTTTCATCTAGATTATGTCTCACAAGGCTGCTTTTAAGAAGGTCTGTCAAAGCCTAACTAAGGTTAGGTTATATATAATTTGTTTTTTCTTCTCTTCTGACAAGGTTTTCTACTCTCTTCTAGAGAGAAATTATGTTTTGATTGACATAGTTATTTGCGATAAATCCTTTTTTGTTGTCAATAGGTCTTTATTTATTTATATTTGCTATTAATAGTTGTTAAAGTTCTTAATTGCAGTAGAACTATGTTTTGAAAATCGTGCAGAACAGTGGTAAATATATTAATTAGTCTTCTTGTCATTTCCTAAGGTAGCTTTAACACTGCTAAATAGCAGACTGGCCTTTTTTTTTTTTTTTTTTTTTTTTTTCTTTCCCTCTCACAAATGCACTTGAAATTCTCCTTGTCCTTTGCTAATTATGACACTCATTTTCTGCCTCTGTGGTTCTCATTCTGTCCCTATATGCTCATGCAATACTTTCATGTTCATCCTTATTAGTCTGGCCTAGTTTCCACTTCCTTTTTGCTCATTTCTTTTTAAAATCCATGAAGTGTTGTTCATTTAAACAAGTAGGTCCCTTACGATATTTTGTGTCTTTCCTCTGCAGGGAAATAGTTAGTGCTTGAGCCTTTTAAGTATTTCTTTAAAGAACTGCCAGATTTTTAAAATATCTTTTCTACTCAGACTAACCTCTCAGGATATTCAGTCCACCAATTCTTTGATGTTATTCAAATTTTGTTTCTTGAAATCCATTGCTTTTGTTTTGCACTTCTATCCCACTTCTATCCTACAAAATCTGCCTCATGATATTCCTTCCATCTCAACATTCTTTAGTATGAAAGGGAAAGGAAGTCTGGAAGATCTTCCCCTTTGATTATTATCTCCACCAACAAACAGCTTGTTGGGCATCATCTTGCTTTTTTGTTTTATTTTATTTTATTTTATTTTATTTTATTTTATTTTATTTTATTTTATTTTATTTTATTTTATTTTATTTTATTTTATTTTATTTTATTTTATTTTATTTTATTTTATTTTAAATTATTATTATTATTATTACCAACAGGATGTCAGGTTATATGGGATTATGGGATACTAGGAAAAGGAATCTCTGCCTATTTATTACAAAAAGCCTCACTCTGATTTTCAGTGTTTAATATAAATTTAACCTATAGCAGACTTCCTTGCTAGATAGAAGCTAAACTATTATATTTGTAACCACCACCAAAGAATATTTCTGAGTTGTACCCATTTTTGTATTCTGATCCTCAGAGTAATCTATAATATACAAGAAAACATTGCTTTATATTTTTAATATATTGTAAAATATATATATTATATATATAATTACATATATGTATAATATATATAGTATAATATATATAATATATATATTTTACAATATATTAAAAATATAAAGCAATGTTTTCTAGGAAACTAGGAGAAGTTTTTTAAAACAGAGGACCCTGACATCTTTCTCTGTACTCAGAGTAAGGATCTACTACTTAAAAATATGGTTATGGAAAGCGCTGAAACATTACTGGGACATTACGAGAAAAACATACAACATGCTAAAAATGGACAAACAAATGGAATATTGTAATATATATATATTATATATATTATACTATATATATTATACATATATGTAATTATATATATAATATATATATATTACAATATTCCATTTGTTTATATATTATATATAAACAATATATATATATATACAAACAATATATATATATATATATATAAACAATATATATATATATATAACAATATATATATAACAAATATTTTATATTTGTTATATATATTATATATATTATACTATATATATTATACATATATGTAATTATATATATAATATATATATATTACAATATTCCATTTGTTTGTCCATTTTTAGCATGTTGTATGTTTTTCTCGTAATGTCCCAGTAATGTTTCAGCGCTTTCCATAACCATATTTTTAAGTAGTAGATCCTTACTCTGAGTACAGAGAAAGATGTCAGGGTCCTCTGTTTTAAAAAACTTCTCCTAGTATGAAGTCATTAAAGATGCTTGGCAAGCCAAACCTGTATGTTTCTTGAGAAAATATTGAGGGGTGAGAGAATGGCTGTGTAGTGCTTAGCTGCCTGCCACATTAAACCACGGTAGTATATAGAATTCTTATATTATCACTAGGGACCACTTTCTGTCCCCAGACATGATCAGATCTCTACCGGGGCCATGGTTTCCATTTGATAGCAGCAGCAAACATCAGGAACTGAAAGTTGTTCACTTGGTGATTTCACTTAGAAGCAGTCTGACTATCAATATATGGCATTGAACCTTAAAGGCATTTTCTATTTATTCACTGTTTGGTAAGTGTTTGTGAATCACATATTCCATCATCTATTTCTTTTTATGAGGCAAAAAACAAACAAACAAACAAAAACACAACATCATGTGTTTCTATGCAGTGGTTGTGCTCTTTATTTACACCCAATGTTATGAATTTCTATTATTTGTCTTGTAATAGAAAACAAGGACAACATTATAAATTCAGCAAAACAGTGCTGGAATATAGGAACATGTGTTTTAACTTCTGGCAGAAACTAAAATGTGAAATACAAATTGATCTTTTTGCTATGACCAAAGAATGCAAAGTGTACAAACAATGGTGGGAGAGTTGTATGTGTAGATCTTTCTTCTATGGCCTCACTTAATTTACGTAGTCAACCCTCAAGCAGGAGACATTGGGTGACATTTTATGAAGGGTGTATCTCCACTGTTAAGGATAAAGTTTAGCTTCTCATTATGAACTTGATCGTTGAATCTTTCCATAAATTCCTCTAAAAGGGGCCGTCATTTTGTTTGTTAAAATTATTCTCAAAAACCCTCAGCAAACAAGCTCACCAAAACAAAGCAACCAAAAAGAAAGAAAAAAAAAAAAAAAAAAAAAAACACAAACCACAACCAAATAAAAAACAGCATCGACTGTGCTTGGGTCAAAATTTAACTAGTGTATTTTCAAATATATCCCTGAAATTTTAATTTATAGGTTTTCTTTACCTCACATTTCTCCCTGAAAAATTTCGGTCATTGCCTTAGTTAAACTCTTTGCTAGATTACTTCCTTGCAATTGTTTGGTGTAACATAATGGTGAAGATCTGCTGTGACTTCAGCTCTCAAGAAAAATATTTCTGCTCAAGTCATTCTCTGAAAAAAAAGTCAAAGCTTCTTGATTCACTGTATTAAATCTTGTAGTTCCTTTAGCATCTCTTCCTATTACAAATTCCTAATATGGACAACCACCAATTGTAAGTTTAAAGTGTGTCTCTGTGTTGTGAGACAGAAATAGAATGAAACTTCCCATATTTAGTAGACCTTGACCCACAGACAAATCAATCAAGGTACGCAACTTTTCCTGATATTCTTCTATATATCATAAAATCATATAATGCATATAATAAAATCATGTAATGTACATTATGATGTAAAGTCTAATGAATTTTTCCAAGAAAATTCTTTATGAATCTGACTATTCTTTAGATGTAAAAAACAACAAGTTGATTCATCCTGAAGGATTAAAATGACTATGGCTTTAACTAAGCAAAGTTCCTATTTGAAAATGATAGTAGTTTTGTATTTTTACAGACTGCAACATCTAAGGCAAGAACTACAGTGTTACATTATGAAATTATTAATCTCATATATTTGTTTAATTTCTAAATACAAAAACTTTCAGAGCGCTTTTTATTAATAATAATATTTTTACAGTATTTAACAGCACTGTGTTGTTAAATACTAAAGATCCAGGATTTTACCATAATGGACGTATTTCATAATACTGAGAAGATATCTATTGATATCTATATATGATTATTATTGATGTCTATATGATTATTATATCATTAAGTATATATTAAAATATAATATATGTAATAATAATATGTAAAACTGCATCTTATTCTCACCAAAAAAAATTTCATTTGACCCAAGTTTAAGCAAACTGGAAGTATGTACGAGACTTTTTTTTTCCTTCACTTTAATTACAGAAACATATTTTGATTCATTATTTAAATTAGTTCCTTTAAGTGGGGTTTTATTGGCTCTCCAAAGAAAAGTTAATCAAGATATCAGATTAATAAAACCTACCAATTTCACAGTTGATGATTTAAATAGTCAAACCAAGCTTTGTACTAAAAACAAAACAAAACAAAACAAAACAAAACAAAACACATATTTTGTTTTTGTAAAGTGCTTCGCCAAAAAAAGTCATGTAAATGACAATCCATTCATTCTAGCCAATATACTGGATATGGCAAATTTAGAAGACATTAAATAAAGCTATAAAATTATTATAGATATGGTACGTTGATGTTGGATTTACAATAAAATCAAGGAAATTATTGGAGCAATAAAAATGATTGAATAAAGCAATTAGTCATTATGAAGCCAGAAATTAAGAACCAGATTGCTCTATAAATGTTAAATTAGTAGTTTACTATTTTTCACAGTCTATGGAAAATATCTGTATGTCAATTTCCATATTTTATCTGTTTATCTGAATTTTTCAGTCCTGCAATGAAAAGAATGCATCTAGCATTCTGGGTACAATCATGTTAAAAGCAAGTTAAAATTCAGCCTCATTCACATCAAAGATCTTAAAATCAAATTAAAAATAATAAAAATGATTCTTCCCACATTATCTGTAGAGTATCCCTGTCAAACCTTAATAAAATGATGTGTTTTTGTGAGCACAGAAAGATATGATTCATTTTATAGCATGCTCTGAAAAACAATCAAACAATAAAACAACAAAAATCCACCAGATTCCAGATGTTATGAACCAAGACAGGAAACAGTGGCAGAGATAGTGAAATGGTAATGAAAAGAGGCTAGCCACTTTCTGTTGTATATACTAAAGTTCAGGTTGGCTTTGTTTCACCTTAGAATTATAGAGGTGCCGCAGAGGGTGAAGGAAGGGTAAGTCTCTTACATGTGTGGATCTCCAGCCATTGTATATCTAAACCCAAACTATAATATCAGCTTGACAGCTCTGACAACAGCTAATACAAATTATAGTCTACAAATGTGATATGTTCATAAAGGGAAAACAAACAAACAAACAAAAAACACACTAGCAAATTATGCACTACAGTGCATCATATCTAGTGCCAAAAGATGTAGCACTCTTTCACTGCAGTAATATCACTTTAGTCTTGATAGTTTCTTTTAGTCTTTTAGTCTTCTAAAAGAAACTATCCCAGAATTCAAGAAGGCCATAAATTATTATTATTTTTTTTTTCATCCTGTCTGTACCATTTATATGATCACCTGGAAAGAGTTGAAGTCATCTGGACTATCTGTAGTTCAAACTCCTTAAAATAAACTACGGACAATCAGTTCTGTTTCTGTTCCAGGTATCCCTTGCCT
Organism: Aythya marila; assembly: GCF_965140915.1. Classification (NCBI taxonomy): domain Eukaryota; kingdom Metazoa; phylum Chordata; class Aves; order Anseriformes; family Anatidae; genus Aythya; species Aythya marila. The sequence goes on along the minus strand of NC_139044.1, from coordinate 97,403,769 downwards.
TTGAAAGTGTTTTCCCTAGGAAGCCCATTGTACATCAGGGTAGGTAAAGTCTCAGCTTGCTGGTCTTCATCCAAGTCTTAACCTTTCCCAAACCATGTCATATACAACATATGTATTGTAAGAAGGTACCTGTAGGTGATACCTACAACGGTGGAATATCTGTAGAAATAGAATAGAATTCCGGCAATAGATACACAGAAAAATAGAAAGGGGAAACATCCTGAAAGTCTAGTTGTAGATCAGGAGTCAGAATTTATTTTAAAATAATCTTTAGGTTGAAGTCCAACATGTTATTTCTGAACATCCAGTTTTAGTAAGAGCAGATGCAAGATTCAGATCATGAGCTGCCTGTGTATTCAAATTAATGAAGTAAGAGAAAATACAAATGAGATTATTGTAAATTATGAAGTTAGCCATTCATTTATATATTTATTCATTTATTTTTGTATTTATTCATACAAAATGAATTATTTTTATCTGGAATCCCAATGTGGAGCAGGAAGGTTGCATTTTGTAATTTAAAGCTATTGTACATAGGTGTTCCAGTCTACAATAGCTAATTATTTCATGTAGTATTAGGTGGTTTGTTGGATATAATCAATATGGGGCATCTATAATTGTTTTTAAACATTAAAGCTTTTGACACTGTCTGCTATACGATCCTCATAATGAAGCTGATGAAGGACTGGATAAGCAGACATCACTGCTGACAGGCTGAAAAATGGATAAACAGGTCCAAAGGGTGGTGATAAGTGGGATGAAGCCTAGCTGAAGATCAGCAGTGTATGCTCAGAATCAGTATTGGCTGCAATCCAGTTCAACGCCTTTATGATATGATGGGATAGGGTGCACCCTGAGCAAGATTGCTAATGATACAAAACTGGGAAAAGTGTTTGATACACCAGAGGTTTGTGTTGCCATATAGACGGACCTGAACAGGCTGGAGAAATGGGCCAGTAGGAAATTTATGAAGTTGAGCAAGGAGAAATGCAAAGTCCTGCACCTGGGCAGGAATAACCACAGGCATGATAACAGGCTGGGGACCATGTGGCTAGGAAACATCATTGCAGGAAAAATACTGGGGGTCCTGATGGACACCATATTGAACATGAGCTAGCAGTGGGCCTTTGTGGCAAAGAAAGCTGATGGATATCATGCACCACATTAAGCAAAGTATTGCCAGAAGGCTGAGTGTACTGGGTCTGGCTGGAATGTTAACTTTCCCGGCAGCAGCCCATACAGTGCTGTACTCTGCACTTGTAGCTGGAACAGCAGTGTTATCACACCAGTGTTGTGTCTACTGCTGAGCAGCGCTGGCACAGCATCGGGCCTCTCTCTAACCCTCCTAGGGGCTGGGCAAAAAAGTGAGAAGAGAAACATCACTAGGGCAGCTGACCTAAACCAACCAAAGGGATATTCCATACCATGTGATGTCACACTCAGCAATAAAAGGTGGAAACAGGAAGAAGAGGGGAGGGGTGTGCTCTTGTTGTGGAAATGTGTACTGGGTCTGGCTGGAATGTTAACTTTCCCGGCAGCAGCCCATACAGTGCCGTACTCTGTACTTGTAGCTGGAACAGCAGTGTTATCACACCAGTGTTGTGTCTACTGCTGAGCAGCAGTGGCACAGCGTTGGGCCTTTCTCTAACCCTCCTAGGGGGTGGGCAAAAAAAGTGAGGAGAGAAACATCACTAGGGCAGCTGACCTAAACCAATCAAAGGGATATTCCATACCATGTGGTGTCACACTCAGCAATAAAAGGTGGAAACAGGAAGAAGAGGGGAGGGGTGGGCTCTCGTTGAGAAGACGTCGGTCCTCCTCTCGAACACCGGCTGTGTGCGTTGAGGCCTTGCTTCAAGGACGTGGTCAATCATCGCTCATTTGTGGGAAGTAGAGAGTAATTTCTTTCCTCTGCACTTCCATATAGCTTTCATTTATTTTGTTTGTTTGTTTTCCTCCCTTTTTCCCCTTTCCCTTTTATTTTCCCCTTAGTTAAATTGTTTAGTTCATGGTAGTCTTTATTTAATTATTATAATTATTTCCCTTTAATTAAATTATCCTTATCTCAACCCGTGAGTTGTTCTTTGCTTTACTTCTCCCCCTCCTTATCTAAAGGAGGGGGAGTGAGAGAGCGGTTGTGGGGTTTAGCTGCCCAGCACGGTAAAACCACCACAAAATGTCAGTCCTCCTCCTGAACACTGGATATGTGCGTTGAGGCCCTGCTTCAAGGACATGGTCAATCATCGCTCATTTGTGGGAAGTAGAGAGTAATTTCTTTCCTCTGCACTTCCACATAGCCTTCATTAGTTTTATTTGTTTGTTTTCCTCCTTTTTTTTTTTTTTTTCCCTTTCCCCCTCCCTTTTCCCCTTTCCCTTTTTATTTCCCTTTAGTTAAATTGTTTAGTTCATAATAATCTTTATTTAATTATTATTATTATTTCCCATTAATTAAATTATCCTTATCTCAACCCGTGAGTTGTTCTTTGCTTTACTTCTCCCCCTCCTCATCTAAAGAGGGGGAGTGAGAGAGCGGTTGTGGTGTTTAGCTGCCCAGCACGGTAAAACCACCACACTGAGAGAGGTGTCTCTTCCCCTCTTATCAGCACTGGTGAAGACACACCTAGGGTACTGTGTCCAGTTCTGGGCTCCCCAGAATAAAAGATACAGTGATGTTTCATTATATTGGACAGTGTCCAATAAAGGGCCAAGAAGATGATTAGGGGGGTGGAGTATTTCATGTATGAAGATAGGCTGAGAAATCTGGGACTGTTCAGACTAAAGTAGTTAACACTCAGGGGAAATGTTACCAATTCATATAAGTACTTAATGGGAAGATGAAAAGAATGTGGAGTCAGGCTATTTTCAGTGGTGTCAGTGAAAGAACAAGAAGCAATGGGCACAAATGGAATAGTAGGTTCCATCTGAACATCAGGAAACACTTTTTTTTACTGTAAGGGTTACTGAGAAATGGAACAGATTAATGAGAAGTTGTGGGATCTCTATTCTTGGAGATCTCTGGAAAATATCAGGATGTGGTCCTGGGCAGCCTGCTCTAGCTTTTTCTGCTTGAACAGTGGGATTGGACCAGGTGACCTCCAGAGGTTCCTTTCAACCTCAACCAATCCATAATTCTGTGATTGATATAAGGACTTTATTTATTTATTTATTTGCTTTATTTTCTAAGATATGAAGCATATTCTGTCAGTGCTTTCTCTAAATTATACATTCAGCTGGCTCCCTTGCATTTATTAGATCCTTTTCTAAGGTACCATGTAAATTTTCAGGGGTTACTCCCACAAAACAAGGACCTGATTTAAAGTTCATTGAAGACAATAGGGCCCTAAGTGACCATGTAATCTCTTTTCCACACTTTTGTTTTACTCACAGAATATAATAGCACAAGTACAGTAAAAGAACAGAATGAAGACAAGGACAAAAAGATTATGTGGGCACTTGGGAGGTTAATACATGTAGTTCTGCTTTTTTTCAGAAGCTAATACATAATTATTTTCTTCAATTAGATGAAATCAGTGAAAAAGCTTAACTAATCAATTACTGAAGAAAACCTGAACTGGGAAAAAAAAAAAAAAAAAAAAAAAAGCCCTAAGAACCTTAATTTCACATAATTTAACAAGATAAAAAAAGACAAATGAATGCTAGTCATGTACCATGTGCTGTTAGGAAAACTTTCACCTTTCAAAATCTTTCTGACTACTCTTTTTCTACCATCATCACTTATAATTCCTTAATGAACCTTTAGAAGATTTTTTTTTTTTCTGGTACTCACGTTCTTCATGTTATATATACAAAATAATCCTTTGGAAATTAAAGAAAAATAATTTGTATGTTTGAACAAGGTTGTCATTTCTGTACGCTGTTAATAGTATCATCTTCATTCAGTAATGGGCTTACACCATTTCCAAGGTTCGTTTAGTCATTAATTTATTTAAATAAATTACTTATTAAATAACTAGTTTTCTTTCATATTCTGCTTTTTCTGCTGACTACAGTTTTTCCCATGCTGACTTTATTGCTCTTACTAAGTTTTTGTAGTCTGTACAGTATCTGTGTAGATCTGCATTCTGTATTCTGATCTGTACAGATCTGTGTACAGTATTCTGTACTCTGTACAGTATCTCTGTAGAAATCTGTAAATATGATCTAACTTACACTGATATTTTCCTACTTCTCTTTTCTCCCATTTGTTATAGATTTTTCTTGGTCATAATTGTTTGCTTCAAATGACTAAAATAATGGCTAATATAACAATGTCAAAAACTTTGTTAGGTAAAAATCTCTGTACAGATGCAAACTGTTGATCTATAGCTCTTTGCTTTACCACATCTCTTTCATAATACTTGTTGATCAGCAGGCTTTAGTGCTTTAATACTGGATTTCAAATTTTCTTGCTTGACTAGCTGTCCTGGTTTCAGTTAGAACAGAATTAATTTTCTTCCTAGTAGCTGGTGGAATGCTGTGTTTTGGCTTAGGATGAGAAGAGTGCTGATAACACCCCGATGTTTTAATTGTTGCAGAGCAGTGCTTATACCAAGCCAAGGACACCTCAGACTTTTGCTCTGTCCTGCCAACAGGCAGGCTGGGGGTGCAGTAAGAGCTGGGAGGGGACAGACCCAGGACAGGTGACCCAAACTAGCCAAAGGGGTATTCCATACCATCTGACGTCATGCTAAACAATATATAGGGGTGGCTAGCCGGGGGAAGGGGGCCGGACTGCTCGGGGTTAGGCTGGGCATCGGTCAGCGGGTGGTGAGCAATTGCATTGTGCATCACTTGTTTGTACATATTATTATTATTTTCCTATTATCACCATTGTAACATTATTGTTATTATTGTTATTATTATTTCGTTATTATTATTTTCCTGTCTTATTAAACTGTCTTTATCTCAACTCACGGGCTTCACTTTCCATTTCTCTCCCCCCGTCCCAGAGAGGGAGGGAGGAGGGTGAGCGAACGGCTGCGTGGTGTTTAGCTGCCAGCCGGGTTAAACCACGACACTAGCTTGTGTCAAACTTAAGTTTAACCATACATACGTTTTTTAATTTCATTTTTTAGTAATAAAAGTAATAAGTAATCCAGTTTCTATTTCTCTTTAAAATTTATACACTTTTACAAGAGAAAAAAATATTTATAAAGTAAATATGAGGAATTACTGCATATGATTGCAGAACAGATTAATTAAAATGTTACTGGGGGCTGGCAAGGAACCCTTGAGAAAACAAATCAAAAAAATTGCCACATTACATAAATACATCTTTTATCATAGTTTATTTATTTTTTCATTAAAATAAATTAACATTTTGGATGTATCTTTAAATCCTTGCATGGCTTTTTCTGTCTTTAATAGCTCTTATGTATTTATGTGTTTCTATAATCTACAGCACTATACTTTTTGTATACCTTCTTTCATATCTCTGCTGCACATATTTCAGAAAATAAAGGAATAAGGATACAATTATAAATTAATATATTACTGCTTTTTGAAACAGCATGTTACTTTCTAGCTAGATTAATTTTATACTATTTAATACATCAGGAAGCTTCTGGGAATGCCTATATAATCTACCTGGAGGGATTTTAGTGATGTGAGATACAGTATTCTCCACCTCAGAAGTTTGGCTAAACTAGCTGAGATCAAAGGGATTCACTGTATTCTCCTATGGGAAATTATCTATGAGCCCCAGTGAGGTAGAGATTAAAACCGTCCACTTCTGTCAAAGTGTTTGACATGCCTGGTAATATGATTTAAATATCCTTAAATCAAAAGTATCCAAACCAATTTAAATAAAAGAAAATTAAATTAAAATGTCTCTCATCTGACTTAGATGCATATTGGCATGTGTGAATTAATGGAGGTATGGTAGCTGTGAACTGGAAGAGTTGCCACCAGTTTTTAACAGCAATATAAATCCCTGCAGATGGAAGCTCTGACAGAACTTTGGCTACCAGAGACGTCTGTCATAAATCACTTGTGATGTTTAAAGAGTAATAGGAAGAATAAATTTAGTGGTCATCTGGTCATTTTTTCAGGATCGACTCTGCTTAAGAGTGATGTCTAATACTGTGAGCTGGAGGAAATGCTCAAGGTAGCTCAACAAGTAGAAACCTGAAACCAGTTTAGTTGCCAGTAAAGGGTCTCTGACTTCATTTTAACTCTAATGTGATTCCATTATTTTGCTAGTGTTAGTCCATCTTTACAATAGTGGGAACAAGAAAACAATCTGCCCCATGTTCAGATCTTTCGAAATAAAATATAAAAGTAGGATAAAAAAAAAAAAAAGCATTACATGGAAAACAAACAAACAAACAAGACAAATAAAATAAAACTCTCCCAAAGCTTTGTACCCTTCTGAAAATTGACTTTCTGGAGAAAAGCTTCTGAAACAACAGGATCAGCAGGTTGCTGGCATCTCTCTGAACTAGGATTATAACAATGCTCAGTGACCTAAATTGATGCTGAAGAATTCAAGTACCCAATATAAACACAATAAATTTCTTTTTGAACAATTTATATAGTCTTTTATATACATATATACATACATATATTTATATACATATATAAAAGACTATATAAATAGTCTTTTATATGTAATTCTGAGGAAAGATGTATGCCTGCATTGCATATACACCCAGCATTTCAAGAACACAGTTTATTTTATCCTCATGTTGACACTCAAAAAATAGGTCAAGTAAGCCACACCCTAAAAGTACTAGTTTCTTTCTATTTACAAAAGAAGACTAACAATTAGTTTAGATGTAGGTGTTTATAATGTTTATAATGGGTGGCGTCCCTGTCTATTGTCTATGGAAGGGGGATTGGAACTAGATTATCTTTGAGGTCCTTTCCAACCCAATCCATTCTATGATTCTATGAATGCAGGCACTTAATATAATGTAGGTGTATAGGAGATGAATCTAACTGTAAAAATAAAAGCAGGCAAAAATAAAAAAAGTTGTGAGGCAGGCATTTCTGATGAAAGCTGCCTGGTTTATGATTTTTCTTAAGGTCAGGATATATGATCATCAGATATTTTTTGGATTTAAATCTTAGGAATCTTTGATGGATATTATTTCAAGAAGAAGAAAGAATTTGTCCTCATTTACTCAGTAAGTACTAAAAAATTATGAATCAGAGAAAGAAGACAAGCAACTGACCAAAATATTTCTGTCTTCCTACTCTATAATACTTTGCATTTCATAAATACATAGACTTTGCAAAGTTTATCAAACTAATTCTGTAGAAGAGACTCAGTGCTATGTTTTCCAGTTCTTTTGGATAAAGGACCACTTCTAATTTTAAACTTTTAAACTTCTAATTTTAAACATTAAATTCTACAAATCTGTCAACTCACTGTCATCATATGATGACAGTGAGTTGACAGATTTGTAGAATTTAATGCTTACTGCATAGACTATCTTCAGTGTTCCACAAGCAATGATAAGAGGACTTAGAGGCTGAGATTTATTATCTCCTCCTCTCTCCAGTTAACAGTAGACAATGCAGTAGGTGTTCCCATATCATGTAGCATAGTCATGATTGTTCTATACCGGAAAACTTTGTCAAATCATGTATTTGCTCATCTCATCATGAGTAATCGGTGGGAACCTGCTATGGTGAAAGGACAGCTGGAGAAGTTTGCACGGGAGTTGCTGGTCCTAGCATGTAACCAGTCTGTAGTACATTGCTATTGTAAGTATAAGAAGGGGTGATTATAAAACTATTTAAAAATACCTGACTGACAACATGGCAGAAGCTCAGAATTTTCATGACCTGGATTATACCTATGTGCAACTAGACCTTGAGTTAAGTCCCAAAGCCATTCTGTCCTTAGTTTTGTCTGAAGTCAAAGACTTTGAAGTCAATGGGGCTTGCATCAGTTAAATGAGAGAAGAATTTCTTCTTTAGTCATTATATCCAGAAATGATGTTCTTTTACGGTTCTGTTGACTACTAAAGAGAATAACAAAAACAACAATAACAAAAGACCTTCATCTTTTTCCTTGCCTTATTTTTCCTTCTTTTCCCTTCACTTGTTAAAATATTTTCTCATGCACCATCCAAAAACCACAACAATACTCTTAGCCCCAAATCAAACATACTTTCAAAATAAGAAGTCTAAGGCTTTTCCTTTTCCACTTCAACTTTAGAGCTCAAGATAAAATAGAATTGATATACATTTTTGTGCAGCGAACTCCTTAGTTTTAAATCATCAGAAAGAATTTTTAAAGAAATTTATCATTCAGAAGCTAAGTTGTAACCTACTCGTGGTTTTATGTGTAAGCAGTACTTCCAGTTTGGCTATTTGCAATAGTTAAATTGTAATGCTGTAAATATACATACAGATTTACTTGGGGAGAAAAATGTAAACCAACATCTTACTGCAATAGTTTTTGGTAGAATTAAAATTCCAGGACATGCTTGTCTTAACATTGCTTAACATTGCAAAGACTTGTTCATAAGGATTATATGTGAGGTATATGTCTGACAAATTCAGAATTTTAAATTATTTATATGAATAGAAATCAGTCTTACATAAAGCTAATATTTAATATATGAATAATTTTGTTATGCTTTTTACCCAATGGAATCTATTTAGAAAGCAACAGTAAAGCAGTCTTTGCACCTTTCCCTCTTTTAAAAGAAGAGATTATAAAATACCTACTTCTTCCCCACAACCTTGACTGACAAGACAGATAAAATGAAGAAAGAGACTAAGCACAGAAATATTGGATCTGAAGTGTTTAGAGGAGTATAAAGCCGTCAAACATTCAATTAAAAGTATCTTGGGAAAAAACAACAAAAACAACAAAAATCAGTCATCCTTTTCAGTCATCACAAAGGATTGTTAGAAAGATGAGGTAAAAGAAGTATAGCTTTTAAAATGCACATCATTTTTGTATTTAATGAAATACAGCTGGGATAGAGATACATAGGGATACGTATGTCAACTTTCACACTTTCAATGGTCACTTTTTATTACACATTGTTTTTATTGAAGTGTATAGTGAAGCAATATCATAAATATATTTTTTTTTTCTAAGATGTGGTGCCATTTTGTGCCCTTTCTTTTTTTTTTTTTAAAGTTAGTTCCTTCTAGAAACTATGTTTCTAGGAACATGTTTCCTGACATAATATTAAGAATATGTACTGACCAGCTAAAATCCAAACCTCATTAATTTTTAAAAAATCTCATTAACTTTAAGCCAATCATCGGGAAGCCAGATTCATGGCTTATGCAAGTTTTGGGTTTGTAATATGGAGATAATTAACCAAATGAGGAAACTGTTGCAATTTTGTTATTCTAATTTATCTATAATAATTTTTTTATAGTACTATAATCAATATATATATCCCTATAATATAGAGATTTGGCTCCACTACTTTGTGAGTTCACTCTTGAGAATTCATGCAAAAAACTAAGCCCTTAAGGTGTCTTCAGGAAAACCCAAGACTCCAGAAAGAAATGTGAACTTGCTGCCCTGAGAGAGCAGTGTCATAACAGTCTCCACAGAGCCAGCTGTCCCTGTGAAAAATGCCATACTGATTTATCTCTGACAGCTTTCTGGAGCCTGCTAAAATCAGTTCCTCTGAGTTCTGAGATCATATTTTTCTCCAGATAGACAATGATGCCACTGATTTATGGGTACAAAGATAGGAACAGTTACTGGTTCTGCAGAACTGCTCTGGGGATCCAGACAGATCTTGGACTTATTGGACTTTACTTCCCGGCATTTTTCTCCCCATATAAGTGCACTATATGTATATTACTGTAGTATAGCTGTTTGGCATTGTGCAGACATGCTGTTTTCATGCTGGCAATGATCTTAGGTTGACCTGTCTTGGTCCATGTCATGTGTTTGGTTCTGGACCTCAATAAGACAGTCTTTGTAATAATGCTGGAGCTTTAAAAGAACAGAGAAAGGCAGAGCTGTGGGGTTATTGTATTACCAGTTTCTGTAGGTGTTTTTAGGACTGAAGGACTGAATGCTTGCTCCTTTATATATTTATTTTATGGTTATGAAGGTTCTTTCTTCCATTCAAGGATGTCTGAGAATTGCCAACCTGTAAATTAATTTATTCCATTATTTAATTTTTATAGATAAATCAGAACCATACAGCAGGACCATCAATCATCCTTTCTTCTTTTCAGAAGAGATTATTTGGGCTTTGAGATTTCTCTGGAGCATGGCTTTGCCCACTACACAGAAATCAAGTTATTAATTTACAAAAGAGATATGAAATTGACAAATAAAAATAAACAGATTAAGCAGCAGCAGCAAACCCTACTAAATGCTGAAACAAGTAAGCTACTAAACAGTATGACAAAGATTCTACTTCAGATGCTTGAAAACACACAGTTGTGTTACTAGTGTTGATGCTTAAAAAATTGAATGTCATATGTTGATTTATGTGTCAGAACCCACCTCAAAACAGCCATAAGTCAACTTTTCTTAAGGAAGACTTTCTCCGTGGTATCTTCTTGAAGTGACATTTTGTGTCATTTAGAAATTGCAGTAACTTTGTTGTTGATTGAACTACCAATAGTGACAAAATATAGCTAGATCATCATCTCAGCTTCTATGATTTTGCTGAGAAATATATACACCATGAATTTCAAATTCAGAGTTGACTAAACAGTTAGTTTGATTAAAAATAAGATACCTGCCCAGCCTGCATTCGGTACACTAACTCCAGCTGCAGAAAATTATTTCTATAGTTCTTTTTTTTTTTGTTTTGTTTTTAATTGGAAAAAAAAAGTTTGCAGGGGGAGAACTGCTACACACTGTCAGACTAACAGTTTGTGTCTCTTCCACCTGCTGCCTGGCTACCTGAATTCCCATCTGTGGCCAAGGTAGGCAAGTTTAAAACTACACAGTAAGCTTCTAGGTACTGTGATAATTAGTGCTATATAGAGAACTTCAGGAGATAGATTATTTTAGATGATCATGAAAATTAGTTGCAGTTGTGGCTGCTCTGTTTGTGGTTGTCGGTTTAGCACCTGCTATGAGTCTGTCTAGTAAACTCATTTTTATAAAATACCAGAAGAAATTTCAGCATGAAAGCCATATGCAAGTTATGCTTCCTTCCACAATCTCAGGCACTGGGCATCCCTAAATGTCTTGTATGTGTTTGCTTTGATGATGGGAAATCAACACTGTAGGGTGAGTAAAGGGAATACATCCAAGGGCTATGAGCTATGAATGAAAGCAGATGTTGGAAAAAAAATCTTTTTTTTTTACAACTCCTTTTCATTACAAACACCTCAGTGCCTTTTACTATCCAGACCCCTACCATTCATGTTACTGACTCTCCACCAAGAACCAATATGCATTTTTTTGTTTGTTTTCCAAAACAAATTTCAAATATATTTGGTTTCAAACCATAACATTTTGTATATAAAAAAAACACATTTTCATGATGCTAGCATTGAAATCCTTGAACAGTGATTGTAACTTCCTTTATTTATGTACAATTAACATATAAATGGCAATCAAAATCAAAGTATATTTCAAAGTTAATTTTCACTCGGGACCTATTCCTTGTTCATTTTGTTTTTTACCTTTAACAAAATGTTTCTCTTTCTTAGATTATTATATTTAAAATTCCTGTTTCTCTCTGTTTTTTTTTTTTTTTTTTTTTTTTTTTTTTTTGACAAAACATTTAATGCTTATCTTTAATGACAGGAGGAGACTAAGGTTATGTTTGAAGAATACGCATAAACATTGTACTAAAAAAGTCACTGTGTCCTATTCCACTAGTACATATACTACAAAAATGGAACAATGGCAGAACCCCAAATTTTGACACATTTTAGAGTCAAAAATATAGTAATCACATATCTATATTGCACATTAAAACCAGATTAGAACCTATGTTTATGTCCTGTGTTGATTTTATCACACTGGTAAAACCTTAAAGTGCTTCTCAACTTCCACCCTATAGTTTCAAGCTGAAACCAGAGCTCAACTTGGAATGCCCTTCTTCCTTTCTCTTAGGAGACACCAAGCATTTTAAGCATAGAGTGAGCTTAGTTGTCTCCTTACACATTTATGTGTTTTAGTTCTCACTTCTTTTGAAAGACAGAACTACACTCACACTGTGGAGGTGGTGGGTTTGAGCCTTAAAGAAAAATTGTAGTTTTTGCCATCCATTATAGATCATTCTGGCAGTCTTTCCTTGATCCACCCTACCAGTACTGGCATACAATAGTTTTTCTTAAGTCAAAGGTAGGGCAGAATGCAGTGGAGGAAGAAAGCACATGGAGGAACTTCAGCCTGGTGTAAGGGATGACAGAAACTAGAAAACACCGTTTCCCAAAGAGAAATGTTTCTTAGTTATATGAATTTCACTTCTCTGTTCCACTGAACCAGGAGATTAAATGAGGCATAGTGATGACAGGAGGTGCTTGTTGAGGCTTGGTGGTGTTGGTTTGCCGTGGACACAACTATGGTAAGTCTATTGCATCTCTGGGTCAAATTCTGAGGTCAAGCTAGACAGCTAGATATATAGTCAGATTTATACCTTCTTCATTGAAGAATATGTAGCAAGCTGAAAAATTCAGTGACTGACTGCTGAAAGTAGGATATGTTATGCATTTATTATTTAAAACTTCGGAGTGTGGGTGTTACAATGACAAGGTGGATGCTAGGTACAAAACAAACAAATAGTCAAGAAATCTGCAGCAGTTAGGTAAAGTAAAATTGAGAAGTTCTACAAAATTAAAATGCAATGGCTGCTGTGTTTATGTTTCTTTTTGAACTATGTTGCAAAATTATTTCCTACAATTTCTATAGATTATTAAAAAACATTATTCTATAACATGTACATATATATACATAGATGATTTTTTCTTCTCATTTCATTAGATACTGAATTGTGATCTGCACTATCTGAGGGACCCTGAGATACATGCATTTGGAAGAAGTACAGATAAAGGAAGTGGTTTCCCTAGCAACAGGAACTTTGTGCAAAACCTCTTCAAACAGATTCTTGTCTTCCTCTTTCCTGTTTATGCCTTGCTTAGTGTTTTGGTTAGTGCACACTATACAATTGATCCTTTAGAGCAGTATTCATCAAGCATTTGCAGTGCCAATATGCAAAATACCCCCTTCCTCCAAAAAAGCCCTGTACCCCTTAGAAGTCCTTCCAATAATCTTACAAGTTCACCAAAAGGTGTACATTGTACATTTCAACAGCTTTCCTAGAGACAGTATTCTGTGAATTATTTAAGATCTAGGTTATAAAAATAGCCTTATTCACAAAGCTCATTTTGAAGTTCAATTTCATTTCTTTACTGATCTACTTAGATCAGATTTAATGGATATCTCTAGACTAAAAGTTTTCATTGCTCTTTCATACACATAGTCTTTATTTATGAGCATAAGCTAATGGTCTTGTAGATTCGTCAGTGGTCAGCCGTACCATGGATCTATGTTACTCTATGTATGATTCAGAAAATATTGTAGTATTTTCTCATTGACTCAATCTTCATTAAAAACAAAAAACAAAAACAAACAAACAAAACAACAACAACAAAAAAACAACAACAACAAAATCAAACCAAACCAAAAAAACAAACAAACAAACAAACAAAAACAAAACAAAACAAAAAAAAACAGAGGATAACTCAATCAGGCCTTTATTACTAATGTTTTGCTGGCTGCAGTCTACATGCTTTTGCTAGCATTAAAATACATATTCACAGATAATTATTGATTTAATGTTTTTTCCTAGAACAAAAGCATAATTACCCTTTTTACTTTTTATCCTGTTTTATTACTACTTGCATTACTGGTGAATCAAAAGCAAACAAAATAGGTCAAACTGATTCATATGTTCCCAGTTACCTACCTTTTTTTTCCCCAGGGTGTTTTCATCTTTCACTCTTTTGATGATTTGTAAATATATCAAGTTCTCAGACATAAAAACAGTCTTTCGTGCTGAAATCTAAGAATTGACTCCAACTCTGTCTCCCTCTCCAGGAGTTGTGGGACTGCATACAGTCTTTAGTTAGACTGTCTTTGGAATGGAATTCCTGAAATTTTTGTAGAGAATATGCAGTAATATGCAGTAGGCTTAGAATAGTCCTCACAAGAACTTTATAGTGAAGCAGGAAAACTCTGTCAGGTTGCTGGGAAATGAAAACGGTGCAGTAGGAGCAAAATGTACTCACAGTCTCATGTTAGGACTAAGAGATAGGACTGAATGTGTGTGGGGGATGGGGCAGGCAGCAGAATTTATGGAGCATACCTGTTCTCTTCAAAAACTGTATGCTTACCCAGGGCATGACATTCATGGAAGGAATATCCTCAACAGAATGGTCATAATGGGTAAGAAGAGTGCTGTGCAGCATGGGCAGCCTGTATAATTTTTTCAGAGCTTTAAATGGATACTGTTTCAGAGTCTAACTGTTGTCAGTTATGGCTAAATCTCAGTTCCAGAACTAAGTCCTAAGTTAACAGGGACAAATTTTAGCCTCCTCTCTACCCCCCAGCCCCTCCCAGTAGGCTATTAATAGTTAGCTCATATTCATGTCAAGTCTGAAAAGAGCAAACAATCCAAGAGGAAGAATCATATCTGTAGTGTGGTTAGATTATTCTGTAGAATATGAGCTATGCTGAAATATATAGCTTCTCCTAAATTCATATTAATTTTTGCCTAAAAAGTCTGCTGAAGTCATCACTACTCAACATAATATATGTTAAAAAAAAAAAAAAGATTTGATTAATGCATATAAAATATAAGCAAATATGGATAACTTTTAAAAAGAGAGATATTGATTTGTTAGTTAAGTCTGCAGTTTCTGATGAGAGAAATGTATATCAGCAACATGCTTATAAGAACCAATGAACCAATATCTACATCTAGATATATTTAGCCAAACAAAGGCTCAGTAGTGAAAATAGTTGCTACAAATATAGTAAGTATATCATATTTTGAGAATTGCAGTCAGGATCCTTGTCACACCCATGTAATTTCAATTACAAAAATCCAGCTGAATAGAAAACTCAAGGCACCACAAGTGAGTTTTCAACTAGTTCTCAGATCTATAAAACTCTAAATGACAAGGGAGAAATGAATAGGGAAGAGTGAACACAAGATGCAGTGGAAACAATAAAATTATCAAGCCAAAAGGAAATACTTTATATATATATATAAAACTTATACGTGTACATACATATAAGTTAAGTGGCTGCCAGAAATTAGAAATAATTGAATTCTTCAGAACTGGTTAAATGAATTGGAACAAGACTATCACTAGAAATTAAAAGATGCAAACTACAGATACCTTTCCTGTTATTTATATTGTTTCCCTAGACATGCCTTTCTGACTGATTATCAAGGATAAACAGAACACCAGTTTTTATGACTTTAACCACCAAACTGCCTTACCATTAGGCGTTTACCTTTGTGAGACTGGTGCTGAGCACAGTGCTGAGTGTTAATTCTCATAACTGAATCATAGAATCTCCTTGCTAATCCCTTATAGAATGACCTCTGTAAAAGGGAAGTCCTGACTCACAAACCTTCCAAGACGGTCTGTAATCATTCAGCAGCAAGTACAAGCACAAGACGATATCAAATCTCCTATGAAAAGAGGAAAAAGTGAAGAGCAGAGAGGAAAATTAGTCCAGCAGTGTTTTTTCTTGTTAAGGATGCCATGCCTGTAAATTTCCTTGTATTGTGTCTGGCTAGGGTGGAGTTAACTTTCCCTGCAGCAGCCCATACAGTGCTGTGCTCTGCACATGTAACTAGAATAACATTGATATCAAATGTTTTTTTTTATTGCTGTGCAGTGCTGGCACAGAACCAAGACTTTCTCCAGCCCTCTATCCCACCACTAGGCTGGGGGTGGGCAAGAAGTGGGGAGTGGACATCACCAGGGCAGCTGATGTAAACTGACCAAAGGGATATTCCACACCATATGTCATACTCAGCTGGGGAAGAGGTATGTCTGTGTCTGTGTGGTTCGTTATGAAGGCCTCTGTCCTCCTGAGCTACTGCCATGCTTATTGAGGCCCTGCTTCCCAGGATGTGGCTCTCATCACTCATTGATGGGAAGTAGAGAATATTTTTTTCCCTCTCTCTTTGCTTCCATTTGGCCTTTGCTTTTTCTATTTTATTTATTTTTTTCTTCCCTCTTTCTTTTCCCTTTAATTAAATAATCCTTATCTCAACCCATAAGCCTTTTCCTTTCCATCATACTTTCTTCCTCCTCTCTCACTCTCAGAGAGTGAGGGTTGTTGTGGTGGAGTTTAGCTGTCCATCAGGGTAAAAACACCGCATGCCTTTAATCTACAGGAGACCACAATACACTTGGAAGAGAAGGGAGTATTGCCATTCTCCATGTTTTCTTTCTGCAACTTAGCAATCATACATAAAAAGTTACATTATGTATGATGTTATCATTTTAAAGAGTAGTGTGTATGTGTGTGTTTCTGCTCAAACCTTCCTAAACAGCAGAAGTGACATATTCACATATTCTGCAAGACTGGGTCACTGTTAACTTGGATTTTATTAATCTAGTTGGGTTTCCAAAAGAGCAGTTGGCAAATTCTCTCAGCAACATAATTTAAGCTGCTAGGAAGAAGAAAAGAGGAAGGTTCTCATAAATCCAGTAAGTAACCGGTTAAACAGGAAACACAACAGGAGTAAATTATTTCAGGAAAGCAGAGTTATGTTTTTATGTTTTGAACAACCTGTGTTGTTCAAAATATTCATAAATGATGTTAAGCAGAGAGTAGAGAAGCATGAAAGTTTGCTGAAGATATCAGATTATTTACAGTAATAAGAAGGGTCAGCTGAAGATGTGAAGAGTTATGAGACTGAGTAACTGGGAAGTTAAATGGCAGATAAAATCCTGTGTAGATAATTGAGAAAATATGCAGCTGGAAAACTTACACAAAATTGCAGGCTCTGAGATCACCAATATCATTTAGGAGTAGATCTTGTTTCCCTACAGATTACTCCATAAACTGTCAATTTATTTCTCAGAAGCAATCAGAAATAAATATTCAAAATGATTAGAAAAGGAAGAAAAAATGAGAGAACTTTATTATATGACTGTTAATCTATACCTCAAATACAGTTGTTTCCTCAAACTCTACGAGTATAATGTGGAACTGGAAACTGTTTGTAGAGCACATGGGTTGATAAAAAGTGTGAACTAGCTCTAGTTCAAAGAACAACTGAATTTAAACATCTGGGAAAGAGAGGGTGGATATGACAAAGTTGTGTGAATGTCATAGACATGAGTGGATGGGGCTTGAGGTTTCAGTATTTCTTGCGAGAAAGAAACTAGAGAACAATAAATGAAGCCAGCACAAAACAAAGAAAATAAGAATGTTCTTCCAAAAGATGGAATTCGTTGTCAAGGGATACAGTGGAAGTAAGAAGTTGCATGGATAGATTTATGTTGCTAAATATATAGAAACCCTGTCAAGATTAGCAAGTCACTGAACTGAAAATAGAACATTAAACTGAAATATGTTTGCATTTTTTTTAACTCTTGTCTAAGTACTCACTTACACCCAGCATTGTAAAGAAGACACCGGAGAGACACAAAACCTTTCCTCTATTCTTATTCATCTGCAGAGACTCTATTACAACCTTTTATCAAATACTTATGCTATGCACTGATATAATCCTGAATATTGTGTTCTTATTTCCTTATGTTAATCACTCATTTATTATTCATGTCTCCTTTCACAAATTTTTACTATTATCCAGCTGCTCTTATCTAAGTCCTTCACATTTATTCAGGAATCATACCCTTTAATTGAGGTTGAACTTTTTTTTTTGTCTCGTCCCCCCCCCCTCTTATGTTTCCCATGTAGTTTTCCTATGTGATTCTTCAAAGTCCTATTAAGGCCAGTGAAGAATTAAAAGAAAAGTGAGCAGTCTAAATTTTATTATTACATTTTCCATCTGTTCTATACTTTTTGGACCATGCTCAAACATTTTCTTTCATTTGCCTTTATTTATTTATAACTAATTTTGATATTATCATTAATTTTATTCTCTTTGAAATTCCTCTAGAAAATATAATTTTGTACATTTTACTTTCCCTGATTAGCAATAAAACAAAAATGTTGTATGATCTTATAATATCATGCCATTTGTTAAGTTGCCCTTGTGAGCCCTCAAATACCTCAAATACCTCTGTTGTCACTGATTTCTGCTGCTTTGTAAAAAGCTCTTTTACCAATGTTGTTTCCTTTCCTGATTTCCTGTATAATGCATTATTAAATCCAGTATGTCAGTATAGGAAATTTATGCTTGAAGAAAAGTAGCTGTGGATTAACTTTACCCACACTTTATAAGGACATGAGTGACCATATTATTGTTGGTAAGGGAGCAAGATATCTTGTACTGATTATTTACGTAATGAGATCAAATTTTCATTTAATGTTTGGGAATTGCACCTAAATTACTTTCAACTTATCACATTTATGGTGCTCTTTTTACCTGTGTCAGTAAAGGATCTTTTAAATTTCATATTGTGTTGATCAGTTCATTGTTCCATTTTTTTCAAAGCCATAATTTTATTTCCATTATGTTTTCTGATTATTATTCACACAGAAAGTTGCAAAAAGTTTTGCTGTAGAGTTCATCTGTCCCACAAAATATGTTGAAGTTATATTTTGCACCTTTGATCTAAACAATTCTTAATTGTCTTACAAATTCAATATTTAGTTTGCATCTTTCAATTTCAGTCTACATAACAATTAAATGTCACTGTTTTTTAAAGTAGAACTTGAAAATCAGTAATCTCTGTTATAGGTCTGTAAACTTCTGTAACATAAGAAGCTTGATATCTGTCAATCCAGTGTTAATTTCTATCACTTTACCACCAAAAAAAGCATTAAAAAATAATCTCTTGTAGATGAGGTGATTCTTTGACAATATGTCTGACAAATTAAAACTGATACATCTGTCACTGTTCCAAGAATATGCTCTGCTGTTAGCAGTATGTATTTACCGTGTTTTATGAGAAATCAGAGCTACACATCCACAGAACTACAATTTTTAATGTATTGGTACATGATAACATTTTTCTGTAAGTTCTGTAGAGGCATCTGTGAGTATTTAAATCTAATCATGCGTCTTCAACAAATTCTTAGCAAGAAACCACCACTAACTTTATTAAAATTTTCTGCAACAGTATTTTAATACAAATATGTTATTATTTTTTATCATCTCATTATGGTTTTTCCCATTATTAAATTGACTTAATTATGCAGCTTCTTTTCCTTTATGAATATTTTCTATGAGTCTTTTGTGAATACCTGAATATCTGTTTCACCATGCACTAGAATTCTCAGTTTTGGTAGTTCAATTTCTTCTGTTAAGTGGGCATTTATTTTGTTAGAAGACAATCATTAGATTATTTTCTCCCTAAATGTACTTATTAACATATACATATTAAGCATAATCTTTTCAGTAATTCTATTGCCTACATAACACTTTTCCTCCTGTCTGTCCATGCTGAGGAATATAATTTCAGTCATCAGCCTTATATGCTATAAACAATCACATGAACTTCTGATTTTCCAGATGTGCTTGCTGAAAGACCTAACCTATTTCCATAAACCATTTAAATTCTTTCATTTTTTATCATGTGTAGTACACAGAACTGTCTTGCTTTAGCACAGAAGTTCTTCACCACGGTGGATAACACTCTAACATAAAAACTTGTTTCTGCCAATTTCTTATAAAATCATAGAATATTCAAGTTGGAAAAGACCTCTAAGATCATTTAGTCCAACTTTCAATATAGTTCTGACAAGTCCACCGCCACTATAACATGCTACTAAGCTCTACATCTACATGTTTCTTGAAGACCTCCAGGGTCAGCAACACAATCACTTCCCTGGGCATCCTACTCCAATGCTACACAACCCTTTCAGTAAAGAAACCCTTTCAGTAAAGAAATGTCTCCTAATTTCCAACCTAAACCTCCCCTGGTGCAGCTTGAGGCCACTTCCCTTTGTCTTATCACTTGGTGCTTGGGAGAAGAGCCTGATCCCCACCTTGCTATAATCTCCATTATGGTAATTGTAGAGTGTGATAATTACTCCCCTGAGCCTCCTTTCCTCCACACTGAACAACCCCAGCTCCCTCAGCTGCTCCTCGTAAAACTTGTTCTCTAGACCCTTCACCAACTTCATTGCCTTTCTCTGGACATGCTCCAGCACCTTGATGTCCTTCTTGTAGTGAAGGGCCCAAAATTTAATACTGTATTTGAGGTGAGGCCTTACCAGAGTCAAGTATAGAGGGACAACCACTTCCTTGGTCCTGTTGACCCCACTATTTCTGATACAAGCCAGGATGCTGTTGGCCTTCTTGGCCACCTGAGCACACTGCTGAGTCGTATTAAGTCAACTATCAACCAGTACTACCAGGTCCTTCTCTTCCAGGCAGCTTTCTAACCAGCCTGTAGCAGTGCTTGGGGTAAAATATTTTTTTTATTTTCTTTCTGCAAGAAGCAAAAATAGAAGGTCTTATCTGTGATGGACACACAAACAGCACAGATCCTTGCAGAGGGCTCAAGCACAGAGACCAGAGCCAGAAAACAAAAACCTCAGGTCCACAAATTCCAACAGGAGAAGAATGCACAGCAGCCCCAGCAGGTGTAATCACAGACTTACCCTTCACAGATGAAAAAGGTGACCCTGCTCAGTTTCTTGGTAATACTTCACCTATGTGGTCAAGCCCCTTGTGGTATATAGTGAAGCTCTTTGCAAATCCTATGGAGAGTTACACAGATACCTTGATACAGCTAGAGACCAAAATATAAGCCAAAGCCAGAAGTATACCCCATCACATCCCAAAACCAAGTTAGCTGGCAACCTCTGCTAAATATCCCTCTATTAAGGGAATTCCAAGCACTTAATATCTAGAAGGCTACAAGGTCTAAAGACTCTACAGCCAGCAAAACAGCAGAAAAAATCTCCAGAAATATAAGAAACTGTCCCTATCCCTGAAAAAGACTACACCTTACATGCCTACTTCTACTGTTTTCATATCGGCACAGGGAAGATGGATGATACATTTCCCCTAAACCCTACTCCATCACTTTAACACCAAGGTGGTAAGTTTGACAATATTTAACATAGAAGTGAAGGCATGAGGTCACATTCACAGTAAGCCCCATAATTCTGCAAAACTCATAATAGATCTAGAACCACAAAGCAAACACACAAAGTAACATCATCTTTCTATCTATAAGCATGCCCTAAAAATTACTCACCTGAAGAAGAGCTGCATGCAGTAAAGGCAGCTACTACTATATAGCTTGCTTTACTCTAAAAGATCCTACTAGTTGTTACCTCAAAAAGGCATGCTTACCTCTCTCAACTTTGAAACACATCAACCCATACACCCATCTACCCATCTAAAGAACCCTGCAAGGGGCTGAAGGAAAAACAAAACACTTATTTTGTATTATTAATATTATAAACTCATCATTTATATTTTTAAAATATTTTGCGTTGCATTTGAAGCAATTTGTAAACATTAAGAAATATGTTATTGAACAATAACAAAAATATTAACAAACACATATTCCTGATAGGCATTGTTTATACTATATGCTATGCAGCTTCATAGAACTAACTACTAATTATTATTATTATTTCTAGCTTATCTCCAGCTTCAGAAGTTTTAAAGGTCAGGTCTACTTAAAGTAGAAATAAGTCATACATGCTAAAGGAAGAATAATACTCAGGCTACTTCAATTCCCAGAACA
This sequence comes from Aythya marila, assembly GCF_965140915.1. Taxonomy (NCBI): domain Eukaryota; kingdom Metazoa; phylum Chordata; class Aves; order Anseriformes; family Anatidae; genus Aythya; species Aythya marila. Next base: position 97,381,998 of record NC_139044.1, on the reverse strand, counting down.
AAATATTTATGATTGTCAACAAGGATTCTCAGAATGTGTAATTATTAATTTCAGGGGATTAAAATATAGTTTGGAGCTCTGCAGTACAAATAAATTATTGGTAAATTGTAGTGAGTTCAGTAACTGAGATGATTAGGAGAGTGAAGAGCATGATATACTAAGAGACACTGAGATTAATTCTGTAGTCTGTAGAAAAAAAACAAGTACTGTGGGAGTGTGTTACTGATGTCTTTAACAGTCAAGTAGGTAGTTACAGAATAGACAGAGCTAGCCTCCATTTGAAGGTGCACAGTGAAAGGTCGGTATGCAGTAGACACAGTTATGTCAACAAAAATTCCATTTAGGTGTTGGAGAAAATAATCACAGTGGTGGTGGTCAAATACTACAACAGTTTGCTGTGTGAAAAAAAATCTCTGGTTATCATAAACAGACCTTTGGAGTAGGCCCTGAGCAAGCAAGTGGGTCCTGCTTTCAGAGATTGGACTAGATGACCTTGTAAGAGCCTTTTCAAAAAAATAAATAAATAAATAAATAAATAAATAAAAAGTATTATATATATATAGCTAACTTCATTTTCAGGGAATATTCAGATCAGTTTTAAATTTTCTGATTTTCTATCAACCTTCCTCTGAAACTGTTGTTAATGTACAAAGAACTTCCAATGTAAAAATATTTATTACTACACTGCTTTATTTCTTTATTCTTTGAGTAATAAACCAGTACACCATTGCCTTGTCCATTGTAATTACTCACAACACAGCAGATTTATATATGTATAAATATAAATATACATATATTTTAGCTTCAAGAAAAAGATTAAATGAAATAATATTGATTAGCTATAAAGTAAAAAATAGAATTAGGGCTTCAGCACAATTCCTTCCATTATATATATATATATTAAAAAAAAAAAAGTGTTTTAGAGAAAGATTGAATAAGGATTTCTTATGTCCCTGGGATCAACACTAAATTCTGTTATCTACATTGGTTTCATAAAACTGTAACATGTTTGATTCTCCTCCCACAATACTGGAGTCAGAGTGTTTTACAGCATTTCAAGAATTTTGATTAAATTCAGTTTTATTTTATTTTTTATAATTCATTATATAGTAAGGTTAAAAACATATACAAAGGTATATATATTCCTCATTTCACAGTAAGATGCCATTAGTAAAAGAAAGTCAATCTCTTTCAGTTATTTGAAGAAATATTTATAGGATATACATATATATCCCCTATAAAGGTTTAACCAGATCAGGATTATATGTCCAGAAAATTTTTTTTTCTTCTTCTTTTTTTTTTTCCCCCCTATGGTTTCTCTAAATATTTTTGTCTGGATTCCTCAGCAATAACTGCCTCTTATTCTCTTTTAACTACAGACATCTACTCCAACATTTTTTTTTCTATTGCCTTCAAAGTGTGTGTTTGGATTTTATGAAAGAATCATAGAATAACCTCAGTTGGAAGGGACCCACAAGAATCACCAAATAGATCAAAGCATATTTCATCAGTGTCGTCATCCTGTCTGGATAGTCTATAGAAGACTCCCACAATGACACAGAATAACATCTGTTATTTGATTTTCCCTTAATCCGTACCCTGAGGCTCTCAACCATGTCATCACCAACAGAAATCTCTATGCAGTCCAGCTCCTGCATTACGTACAGCACCACACCCCTGCCTCATCTGCCCTGCCTGTCCTTTCTGATGAGCCCACAGCTGTCCATTGTAATGTACCAATCACAGGACTTTCCCACCAGCTTTTGTTTATGTTAGTGTTGCCATAGCTCTGGGACTGAGACAAGGCTTCCGGCTCCTCTTGCTTGTTCCTCATACTGTGTATATTGGTTTAGAAACATCTAAAATGTGCTCCTTTGTACCCAGCACCTTGTGGAGCAGGCTGAAGGATCTTACTGGCACTCAGTCCCTCTAATTTTGGCATGCCACCCTGTTGCTTACCACTAGTGAGTCTGGTTTTAACCCTTGCCCCCTTCAAATCTAGTTCAAAGATCTGTCACTTATCCCTACTAATTCCTGTGCAAAAATCCTTTTCCCAGTCTGAGAGAGGTGCAACTGATTAGACATCAGCAGGCCTGGTGATGACCATCCCATGATCAAGAAATCCAGAATTCTGCTGGTGACTTGGAGTCATGTATTGATCAGCTGGGTCTGCCTGTTCCTTTCAATATTGTTCCTTACTTCTGGAAGGGTACAAGAAAACACTGCTGTTGTGGTTTAACCTGGTAGGCAGCTAAGCACCACACAGCTGTTTGTTCACCATCCCTCTACTCCCCCAAAATCAGAAGGAAAATGGTAAAGGCTTGTGTGTTGAGATAAAGACAGTTTAATAGGACATAAAAGAGAAATAATAATTATAATTATAATAATGTTAATAGTAATAATATTATGCACAAACAGGTGATGCACAATGCATTTTCTTACCACATGATGTCCAACACTCATCCCATCCCTAAGCAGTGGTCCCCCTTCACTCTGGCCAGCCACCCCCTATAACTGTTCAGCATGACAACACATGGTATGCAGTATCCCTTTAGCCAGTTTGGGTCAGCTGTCCTGTTTCTGTCCCCTCCCAGTTTCTTGTGCATCCCCAGCCTTCTTGCTGGCAGGATGAAAGGAGAAGCTGAGAAGTCCTTGATTTAGTGTTAGCGCTACTCTGCAACAATTAAAACATCATACACTCTGCATATATTAAAACATATTGTTTATGTTTATTGTTTATATGATTATTAAACATATTGTTTATTGTTTACTCTGCAACAATTAAAACATATACACTCTGCAACAATTAAAACATCAACATTAAAACATCTGTTATCTACATTATTCTCATCCTAAATCCAAAACACAACATCATACCAGCTACTAGGAATAAAATTAACTTTATCCTAGATGAACTAGGACAACTGTGTGCCTGATCCTTTAACCAATTGCCCCCAAACCCTGAAGTCTCTTTTGATTCCCATTGGACTTCTCTTTGCTACTTCATTGCTGTCAACATGAAAAACTAATACTGGATAATAATCAGAGTCTCATACCTCATACCAGGCTGATGAGTTTTCTAATAATGTCTCTCACCCAAGCATCAGGGAGGCAACAGACTTCCCTATGGGTTAGGTCTGGTTCATATATTGGACCTTCTGTTCCCCCCAGAAGGGATTCTCCCCAGAAGAGAGTCACTTGTGACAACATTTATTTTATTTTATTTTTTTTTTGACAGTGTCAGTTGTAATACAGGGTGTAGGATTATTTGTTTTAGACAATTGCTCCAACCTGGATGGGCCTTCACTCGCATCATCATTTACCTGTCCATCAAGTTTCAGTGCCTCATACCTGTTCCATAAGGGCACCTGGGAAGGAGCAAGTTAAAAGTCTCCTCAGAGTACTCTAATGCTTATACTTGAATAGCCCCTTGACTTGTTGTCACTGAGCACTGTGTTAATTCACAATTTAGATAAACAATATAGAAACATAAACCAATGTATTTTTATATTTCCTCACCTTAACAATGTAGTAATATTAATACCATTTCTATATTGTGTTAGTATCTCACTTAACTGCTCATACTGGCATGATTCTGATGTCAGAGTTTTTCAGTGTGTTCGTACGGACAACTTTATTTTCTTTATTTTTTTTTTTATATTACATAAAAATATATCTTTTTGTATCAGTTACTTTCATTTCAAAGATGAGGCAGTTCCAGCAACATCATATGATGCGACCTCATAGAAGCCATGATAATATAGATTTATATATGGGTTTTCCTACCTTCTCATGGTACTTTCTTGCATATTAACTAGTCTTGAACTCCTGTTAGGCCCCTGATTATCATTCTACCTTCCCACTAGCTTGCATGCTTCATGTAAGGCACCTGACTGGAAAAATTTCTGGTGGAGAAATTCAGACAAAAGATTTGGAATAATTAGAATTAAGGATCATGATTGTAAATAGTTTGAGTACAGCTAGTATGTGGTTGGAAGGCTGTGATAATGCAGACAATCTGAAGCTATCTTACCAAGTGTTGCTGCCGTTCACATTCTTCCTAATAATCACTTCACAAACACCTCCATGTAGCCTTATGTTCAACCTACGTAAATAAATGGTTATGGACTTCACAAATACTTTTTGGAAGCTCACCTGAAGCATTTTTAGGGCAATATATTCCTGGTATAACTGTGTCAGACAATAGTTACTGCAGCTCTGTAGGAGAACTGGCAGTTTATAAACATTTGCAATGGACTTGTGAGGGTACACAGTTTTGTGAGGGTACACAACTTTTTCCTATAAATGATAACAGTTTTGATATCACAATGTTTATAACTGGTATTAATAAAACAGATGACCAGAGAGGAGAAAGAAAACCTGATCAAGTTCACTCTGAATATCTGAACCTTTTTTGGGGAAACGAGTTAGCTTTGTCCTCTGCATAAGGATTTTCTAATGGATCTTGTACCACTAACAAAAAGGCCTAAGTGTTGCGTAATGATCACATGGACACCAGGGTTCTTTTAGGATCAGTAACTGCTACTATTTATTTATTGATGACATAACTTCAACTATTGAGGATAGGCTCCCTTCTTATACCATTTGCTCTCTAGAAAGTACTTTTCCACTAACTGTTCAATGGTCAACAATTTTGCCTGGCAACAGCAAATCCCCAGCAACTTCCATGTCTTAACGGCTCATTTTCAGCCAGCTATTGACCAATATCCCCAGGTCCCTTTCCACCAGGCAGCTTTACATCCACACTTCCTCCAGTATGGCTGGGGTGTTGTTGTGAGTTGTGAGCTGGGGTGTGGCTGTGAGTTGTTGTGCCCCAAGAGCAGCACTCACTTCTTAATTAAAGGAAGAAAAAAAAAAAAAGGAAAAAAAAAAAAAAAAGGAAAAAAAAAAAAAAGGAAAGAAGGAAAAAAGAATTTGTACGATTTCTCCATTGGCTTGCCTTGCAAGAAGCTTCTGCTATCACATCTGTTGAATGCTCTCTTGGCTTGTACTTTTGAAATGTAATTTTCATTTAATCAGGAATTACAACTCTTTGTAACACTGTTGATGCTCTGGCACTGCTCCGGTACCTCCTGAGCAGGGGGAGTGATATGCATGATTATTTCCATGCATATTGAAGGTTTGTGTGCAAAACAACAACAAAACAGAGTTCCTTTCTCAAAGGGAATTTCATTCACTTGAGTTGTTATATTTAGTCCATTGTATGTCACCATACCTGAAGTACAGACTAGTTTACTAATTTCAGAGAAGAAATGGAATAATAAAATATATTTAATGTATAAATAACATAGAAATAAATATTGGGTATCCCTGCCTATTACTTACTGTGATAGATGTCTGATTTTCAATATACAGATTTACTGTAAGAGAAATTTCTTCTGTGATAAGTCATTGCAATGTTTAACTAACCATAGAGTTAAAAATTTACACTTTATTTGTATTTTCAATTTCCATAAGATCTTGCATATACATGTATTTACTTGCTATAAATTTTCATGTCTTTTCTTGGACACTGTCATCTATTTATAGTATCCTTACCTATGGCTGTTATTTCTACATGCATAAAACAATAACAAATCTTGGAATAAATAAATTCATCTTAATATTAGATTAGCAAAACCATCAAATAAACATAAAAATAAACAGTACTGAGAATTTCTAACGATGTGTGTTAATAGGTAGCAGATATATATTTGATGATGCAGGCCAACTGATCAAAATCACACAAAACTATAATTCTGAATTTATATGTTATTACTAAAATCAGTATTGCATTGAATGCAAGAGGCAAGTGTTAGGAGGTCTGCATAGGTGGCCTCTGTTAGAAGAGATGAGGAGCTGAAACCATGCTGGACAGAGCCATTTCCAATCAGCTCCAAAATGGACCCACTTCTGAACACAGTTGAGCCCATCAGCCAAGGTGGTGACACATTTGTGAAAAAAAAAAAAAAAAAGTGTGAAAATCAACATTGCAGACACCAATGTAAGGGATGAGGTGATCCAAGTTCCAGAGCAGAGATTTCCCTGCAGCTAGTAGAGAGCACCATGATCGAACACATAGCTGCACTGCATTGATGAAGGACCTCATACATGAGAAGACAGGTATTCAGCCTGTGGGAAGGACCCAAACTGGAGCCTGGGAAAAAGATGAGAAGGAAGGAGAGGCAGAGTGGAGCTGTTACATACTCACTCTCAATCCCCCTGCTCCCAGAGTGGGAGGAGGTGGAGTTGAGAAAGTAGGAGTGAAGTTAAGACTGAGAAAGTGTAGGGGAGACAGGGAGGTGGTAGTAAGGTGTAATAATTTTCAGTTTTGTTTCTCATTACTCAAATGTATTTTAATTGGCAATAAATTAAATTATTTTTTTCTCATGTTAAATCTGTTTTGCCTGTGATGGTACCTGTTAAGTGATCTCCTTGTCCTTACCTTGACCCATGAGTTATTTCAGCCTGAACCTGCATCTTTCAAATCACTCACAAGTATTCCAGTGGAATACTGACCATCTTGTCTTACTCCATGACAAGAAATTCTTGAAATATGAAGCATGTTCCAATTAAGAGTTTGATCAAGTCATTTCCTTCAGTTTTACTCATTCATCTCAAGGTAATCAGGCTTACGCATTTACTAGTACCAGTCATCTCAAGTTATTTTCTGACCTGAAAAGCAAGATATATTGATTTAATCATTTACCTTTTAATAACTGTAATTGTCAAACTTGCCTTTTTATATTTTTATTTTTATCATCTTTCAGTGCTTGTCTTAAACATTCTTAGTAGAGCAAATTTTAGAAACTCAGCACTTTAGAAGTGTAGAGAGTGCTCTGCATGTGTCAGAAAATATGCCTATGATATTCTTCCCAAATTACTAAAAAAGTGGATTTGACAAAACTTTCAAATAAACAAATGTGGCTTTATCTCAGTGGAATAACTGAGAATTTGTGCCAAGAGTTCATGATAATACTGGCAAAAAATAATATTGAAATAACTGATTACTGGTTTTCCTTATAGTCACTAGCCAAATAAATATAACAAGTGGAAAAAAATCAAACTTCTTATGTTTTCAAGCTTTTATGTTTTCCTTTACAATCAATTTATTTGTCTCCTTAAATGTTTAAGTAATTTCCTGTTTTGAAATTCATTAGAAGGTCAAACATCTAAAATGCACATCTTGACATCTTATTTAAACTCATTAAGGTGAAACCATTTAAAATATATCATTAAATATATAATTTATGTAAAATCTGTGCTTCTGTAAAAGCTATTGAGCTCAAAAATCCAAGAGAATCTATATTACCCCACTGAAGTAATAAATGTACTTTATCACTGACATTTCTTCAGGTAGTACCCTTAAGTACTTAAAATCAGAGTGCTTAAAATGCTGACATCAGTTAACCCATTGGTTACATCAAAAAATCTAGGTATTTGTTGTTGTTATTATTATTATTATTATTATTATTATTATTATTATTATTATTATTATTATTGCTTGTTTACCTCATCTAAGGTTCACAGATGTAATTATAATATCATCTGTCCTGTGCATGGTGTTATTTTATCTATATGGCTTTTTTTCACCTCATTGGTTAATCTATTTTGGCAATTATCAATGCTATTAACAACAATGCTTTCTAAAATTCTTTAGTATTTAGAAAAGGAGAGAGAGAACTGTTGTCTACAGATGAAAGGGGTAAAGGGGTAGGTGCTTTTGGATTCCTTTTTCCTGAAAAAAAGTGCAGGCACTTTTTTTAGATATTTAACATTTTTGTACTGTATTAATTTAAGCACATGTTTTGGTAGGAATGCATTATGTAGGCATGCATCAAGACTATTTTAAAAATAAGATTTGATGTGAAAGTGTTACCATTCCTCCCTTAGGCTCTGGGCTTGAAATGCACATCAATGTAGTTTCCTAAATCTGCATTGTTTCTTAAATGTGACTGCTTCGTGATCCATTATTTTCTTATCATTTTAGGACCTTTGCCTTTGGAATTTCTTCATCTTCTGTAGCTGTCTGTGTCTGATACTTAACCACAGCACCTTTACATTTCAACTTCTTATCCTTACACTCTCCTTTATGAGATAGGCAAATACAATTATCACTGTTTTACACATGGGAAACTTAATCACAGAGACATTAAGTGCTAGGTCACAAAATGACTAATGTTATGATTTGACTGCTGCAATCTTTCACTTTCAGGAGTCTTTTTGATAGTAGAGAGCATGGTGCTCATTCTAGTATTTATACCATCTGTACAACATTTTGAGAAATCAAACAAGTACAGGAGCAATATAAATAAATACCTGGTTACTAATGTAGAAAATTAGAAGTGCAGAGGAGAGGGATGTGATTTCAGGGACAAAGAAAATTTGATATTGTCCAAATGCATTGTTTCCTGTTACTGTCCCCATGGAATTAACTCAGGATTATGGCTGCTATCTGATAATGCATGGACTTGTTTTTATATCTTCATTTTATGTAAACCAGTGTAGAAATTTGAACACAGATTACTTCCTATTGTATTTCCTATCTATTAATTTTGGCTATTTTGAAAGCAAGTGTTTCATATTGATTTTTTTTTTTTTTTTTTTTTTTTTTTTTTTTTTTTTACCTTCTATGACTTTAATATATTCATTAGCTCAAATCAAAACTCTGGGACCTATCTAGTATTTAGGCTTCTCTTATAGCTTAAAAATATGTCATCATGTGGAAAGCAAAAGCTTAGGCTGTCATTCAGAATATACACCAAGCCTTGATATTCCTATCTCCATTTTGGACATCAAAGTCAACAAAGTACTTATGGACAGGTTCTTGTACATCCAGTAAAAATTGGTATTTGAACTTAGAAGTTTGAATTCCATTTTGAGCTGGAGCTTAGAAGTTTGAGCAGTTCAGAAATGGTCCAGAAGACATTTAAATACATCAGGGGATTCTTATCTATTACAAGGTTAATGACTTTCCATTTTCAATTTCCAGCATTTGCCAAGGAAATAGATAAAGGATTCTTAGCTCACCTGAACTTCTGGAAACATAACTGTGTCATAGCTAGTTCATACCAGACAAAATGCTAAGCAGTAGGCTAGACATTAGACAAGGATGGTGAATATCATAATCATGACATTAAATAAGATTTAATATTGGGAAACCTAATGTTGTGGTTCAATAGAATAAACCAGATAAATAAATAAAGATGATTAGGAAGCCAGTGGACCCTAGGTTCTTGGGACAGATTTTGCAATTATTTAATTTGTTACTTAAATGAATAGAGTGATTAAAGATAAATAAATAAATAAATAAATAAATAAAAGAATAAATAGAGACAATGTACAATGCCCGGAGTCTGGATCAGAACCCAGGACTCCAATCTGCAATGGAAGTATCTTCCATTCATTGACTCCTCTAACTTATTCTTTTCTTATTATTCATTTCAACAGGCAGTGTTGAATGTGACTTCCAGCAGAGCCTTCAAAGCATTTTTATAGTTGAGGTATACATAGAAACAGGGATAATATATTCACAACAAAAAGCTAGACTTAAACTACAAAGCTAGACTTAGGAGACTGAACAAAGGAAACAGAAAAATGCCACAGACAAACAAACAAACAAACAAATCCAACAAGCAACAACAGCAACAATAATACAAAAATAAATAAATAAATAATAATAATAATAATAATAATAATAATAAAAATAAAACAGGATCAGGACTTTATGTTTGTTTCCTAAGAACAAAATTTCATCCTTCAGTAGAAATTGATCACTGATAATTGAAATTAATATTTTAAAATTTATTTAACTTGGTTTCATTTAGATATTTATGTATTTAATATGTTTTGTTTTTATAATTTCTATAACATATTTTGATATTCTTGCTACATTTTTTCAGGTCTGGGTTTGACCATTACATGAATAATGTGTTAAGTAAATTTGGTAATGAAGTCAGTTTATTCAGTTATGTGAATATATTTAGGTGTAAATATTGCTTCTAAGAGTTATTATATTGCTATTAGCTATCTGCTTTTTCATGATGCTTTTTAATTGTTTTTGTGTATTACTTACATTGATAGCTTCTAGCACTTAAAAGTATTTGTAAGCATTTTAAAGCATGTTGAATACGCTAACTTAAAGCAAACACATTTTTGTAATAAATCCTTAATTTAACATGCAATAGAACAGCACTAATTTATCAATGTTTGTGAATTTCACATATTTATACTTTGTAGATGAAAATGTTTGAGAAAGATAAGAGGAAAAGCCTGGTGTGTAAGTTATAACTCTGCAAAGAATGATTATTTTCACTTTACAATAAATGATATTGAAACTGGATATTCACATACTTGATATTAAATTATAAGTGGTTAAATGTTAATTGATGTTTTTAAATATTACCTAGACTTTTTTTTTTTTAGCTAAGAAACAAGTTGAAATTAAATTAATTAATTAAAATTAAATTAAATTAATTAAATTACTTTAATTGATTTAATATTGATACTCTATTGATCCACATGATACAATAACTTTATCTGTCATTTTATCCTCTGAATATCTCATATTGGACTAACTGGATGAAGGAGCTTGAGGTTAAAATTGTCAGAAAAGGTCTAAGAATCAGGTTAGATGGATTTGTGGAAAAATATATATTTGGAAAAATAAGTCAAGAAGTTAAAACTTGTCTAACTAAACTTTGAAGTAAAGAAGCATCATATCAACCAAACAACATATACTCTCAGAATAAAGACTGAAAGAATGAATAACTGTTTTGAAATCTTCATACAGAGGGAATATTGCAAGCATATATGTCATTTGGGTTTGCTTAAATATATAAACCAAGAACATTCTTTAATGTGTGATGTAGATACATCTTCTGTTCATTACTATGAATGTTATCAGTAATGAAATCAGAGATTAATCTGATCTGAATTGGTAAAGGTCTGTGCCCTGCAGAAGAAAAAGTTAAAGGAACAAATGAAAAATATCTTCCAGAGAAATGTGTTTTTAATGGCCAGCACTAAAGAAAATATATAGAAGCACACAGATATGCCAAGCAAACCTTCCTCTGGAAGGAGAAAGTGAGGACAGAATAACCCTTTTGCAATTCTATAATTTAGCAACAAGTAAATTGACTTATTTTTGAGCTTCAAAGCTCCTAAGCACCTTAGCCTCCAAGTACCATGCTGTTATCATGTTATCAAATTGGGATTTACTCTCTGACATATACCAAGTGATTCTCAAAGAGACCACAACCAACAATCAGGTTTTATATTTGCTATTTTCCAGATAATTATTGTGGCATTTCCACAGATTCATTATCTGACCCTGATTAAAATTCAGGAAATCTTAACCTGTTGCATATGTTCAGGACACACAGTAACTCCTCTTTCTTGACATATGTTTAATAACTAAGACATTTTATTTATCTTTGCAGAATGGAGTGAGATTGCTGGTTTATTTCTCCTTCATGCACATCTCAAATGTAATGGGGAGAGCTGATGTTGCTGACATATTGTTAAGCTATTTCAGCTCTCTGTCATTCTGCAATGAATCACAGGATAGCAATTTTAAGCTCTGTGCTGGCTACAAAATAATAGAAGTGTCTAAACATGTTGATAGCATTACTCAGTTCTCATTTTACAAGTTTTAATTGAACCATTATCAAATAATGATTCCAGAACTGAAATAATTATTAATAAAATTCTGGAGATCATATCTGCCCCTCCACTGTAAATTCTGACTGTCCCAGCTAAAGGATAAGAGCCCATATCTAGAGTTTTTTTTTTTTTTTTTTTTTTTTTTTTTTTTTTTTTTATCAGAATGTGGAGTGCCTACTAGACAGAGTGAATAAAGAGATAAGAGATATACTGTGCTTCTGAAATTAGTTCTCTTGAAAACAGCTGGCTTTTTTTTTTTTTTTTTTCTGGAAATTGAGACCTTCTGCTCTATAATACGGATGACATTGGTATTAGCATCTGAAGTCTTACCAGCATGCATCAAGTCCTGCCAAAACATTTGCCATGGGACTACAAACTATATATCTAATAGAGAGTGTTAGGAGATGGTCCCAAATGTTGTGTTGCAACAATTTGAACTGCAAAGTTGTTATCATGATCACTAGCACTTCATTAGACTACACCAACTAGATTGGCTTTGCACTGAGCAGGGGATTGGGCCAGACAATCTCCGGGGTCCTCTCCAAAGTAAGTTATTCTATGATTCTGTGAAATCATGCCTGTCCCATGCAATTCTGGAGCATTAGTGAGCCCCTGTTCTCAGTGGGCTGTAACGGAAGGAGACTTCCTGTTTTAGGACAGAAAAATGAAGGCAGAGAGCTTATTTATATAGTTACAAGTTATATGCATTTGTACTGATTACCCTTAGGACTAGAGAAAAGACCATAGCTTTTTTTTTAATTTCCTGGTGTGAGCATAGTGACAGGGGTGTATTCAAACTATACAAAATATCTGCTATATAAAGATACCTAAGTACAGCATTTATTATTTATTATAAGCTGTACTTATAGTTTTACAGAATCACAGAATCACAGAATTTCTAGGTTGGAAGAGACCTCAAGATCATCGAGTCCAACCTCTGACCTAACACTAACAGTCCCCACTAAACCATATCCCTAAGCTCTACATCTAAACGTTTTTTTAAAGACTTCCAGGGATGGTGACTCCACCACTTCCCTGGGCAGCCTGTTCCAATGTCTAACAACCCTTTCGGTAAAGAAGTTCTTCCTAAGATCCAACCTAAAACTCCCCTGGTGCAACTTAAGCCCATTCCCCCTCATCCTGCCACCAGGCACGTGGGAGAACAGACCAACCCCCACCTCTCTACAGCCTCCTTTAAGGTATCTGTAGAGAGCAATAAAGTCGCCCCTGAGCCTCCTTTTCTCCAGGCTGAACAAGCCCAGCTCCCTCAGCCGCTCCTTGTAGGACTTGTTCTCCAGGCCCCTCACCAGCTTCGTCACCCTTCTCTGGACCCACTCAAGCACCTCCATGTCCTTCTTGTAGCGAGGAGCCCAAAACTGAACACAGTACTCGAGGTGCAGCCTCACCAGAGCTGAGTACAGGGAGATGATCACCTCCCTAGCCCTGCTGGTCACACTGTTTCTTATGCAAGCCAGGATGCTGTTGGCCTTCTTGGCCACCTGAGCACACTGCTGGCTCATATTCAGCTGACTATCAACCATCACTCCCAGATCCTTCTCTGCCTGGCAGCTCTCCAACCACTTTAGGTGGACTGAAGCTACTGTTTAGCTATCAGATATATCTTCTGTGTCTACTCCCTGGGAATGGTATAGAATTTTAAGTAAAAATACTTGTTATCATGTTATTTGTACCATTATCATACAGTCAATGCTATTCTTATATTATTCCTACTTAATATGATTTATCTGAGGTGAATCTTTACATATAACAGTAAATATATATGTCAAGCTATATTTTATATGTTATATACAGTTCTGCAGGAAAGGGATATCTTAGTCTATAACATATCTTAAGGGATATCTTAGTCCACAAGACATCTTTGATATCATACTTTTTAAGTATGTTATATACAGTTTTATAATCAATTAAAAGTATGTGTTCCAAAAATGTATTTTCTATATTCTAGTGGATTGGATAAGGTGTTTTTGTTTGTTTGTTTGTTTGTTTTGTTTTGTTTTGTTGTTTGTTTGTTTGTTTTTTAATGCTGGAAAAGGCTTTTCACTGAGAGGGTGGTTGGACACTGGAAAAGGCTCCTCTATAGAAGCGGTAACATCACCGAGCCTGCTGGAGATCAAGAAGCATTTGGACAAAGCTCTCAGACACACAATCTGATGTATGTATGTATTTATTTATTTATTTATGGGTGGTCTTTTCTGGACTTAGAAGTTGAACATGATCCTTGTGTGTGTCTCTTCCAACTCGGATATTCTGTGATTCTGATTCTATGCTATGTGTGAGGAAGACAAAGTTAATATCATACTCAGGTAACTTGGTAAAAGTGATTATTTTATTTGAGTTGCTGGGCACTATGCTCTTTACTAGCATGCTGCAGATTTTTTTTTCTTAAACATTATCACATTGCTTTAACAATGGTGAGGTGAAATAGACTTCTTTTAAAGTTTGGTACAATAGTTATGAAGACATCAGTAAACAAAAAGTAAACCAAAACAAGAAGTCTTGGTGTTCAGTATATGTGTGTTTCCCTTTGCCATGTAAGTACATTATTTGTAAGCATTCATCTCTACTGACATAAAATTATCAGACCTTAATGTTTGCTTGATTGTGTGACTGTCATAAGTGAATGATAGCAAATTAACTAAATTTATTACAGAAAAATACAGTAAAAGAAATTTAAAAAATGAAGCAGAAATTCAGCTAATTAGATTGGTGCTTAGCTAGGAATTGGTGGGGTTGAAACCCATGATAATCTGATTTTCAGAATCTATGTTAAAAATAGTATTTTAAATATGGTAATTATTGAAGTATTTTATTCCTGTCAGTCCTCAATTAAATAAAAATGAAAATTGCTTACCATATCCTTATTTATCACTATAGACTTAAGCAGAAATGAGAGATAAAATGAACATGCTGTCTTGTATTGTTGGATTATGATATAGGATAAAGCAAAGACTTATCTACATTGTCCAAAAATAATTTAATTTTGCTGGAAAATATGTTTAATTTCTATAGATATCAAAGGAATAATGAAGCCAGTAAATAAGTAGGCATCATCTAAGTTGGGAACATCGCTCATTTATTAATAATAATCTTCTTAGAAATTTATAGCAAAGGGAGATTCCCCACTGAAACTTCAGTTAAAAATCAGAATCAGTCCCCAGAATTGTTTTAGAGGTAAGTTAGAATATTTCAAAGATCAATAACAGACCACAAAGGGACAGTTTTTATTGTGTTCCCTTTCTTTTAATGAAATTTAGGTGTTGTTTATTTCTTTATTACAGATTTTTACATGGGTTCCTCAAGACTTCTCAGTAAGAGTTTATATTTTTTATTTTATTTATTTATTTATCAGATGCTGCTGCATTGGCCACATTACATGTAAAGAGGACTGACTGACACAAACTGTAAAAACTCTACATAATAATGTTGTAGATCGAGCTTGCTGTAAAAGCACAATCATTTTGCAGTTTCTGTGTGACGAAAATTATTCCCATCAAGGAATCCCAAGTGTATTAAATGAGAGTATATTTAGTCAATGAAAATAAGAAGCTTTACATCATCATCTGCATTGGCTGAAAAATAAGGGGAGCTAAGGGTGCTTTTCTTCTTATTCTTATTACTAGAATAAGAAAATTAATTAACGCAACTAATTATTTGCTTAATTGTATTACATGACAGTACATTTAATAACATACAGAAATATTTCTGGGAATACTATATAACAAAATAAGATAATATTTCTACATATACAATTTTTCAAAATGTTTCAGTTCAAACAAGGCATTCTGCCTTAGGGGGGAAAGAAATGATTTATTACTTTATTAAAAAATATATATAAATATATATTTAAAGCACTTTTTACAGTTTTCCAAAAACTAGAATGGCTTATGGATTTACCATGTAATATGTGATATTAATCTCTGTAATTTAGGCAGCTAGGTTATTTAAAACAAACAAACAAACAAACAAAAAGAAAAACATAAATAACTTCAGCAATATACAAATACCTCAAGAAGGCATCTTATGTTTCTTAGACATTTCAGAATGATATGACTACATTGTTTGTGCATAGATTTATAAGCTGTGACTTAAATATCTAAACCTTTTAGATAACTAAACTAGGTCATCAAGGTTTTCACACAGTACTTTATGGAAGATAGAAAAAGCATTTATTTATTGAAGCTAAACTCTACACAAGAGAGATTCTAATAAATTCATTGTAGGCAGAGCTGACAAATATAAAGTAATGCACACTAACAGATAAAAGACTAATACACTTCACAAGAGCTGAGTTATTTTATGCTCATTTAAACAAACCAGTCAGATTCTGATAAATTGCACTATTAGGCTACTCAGTAAACTTATGTGAGTTATACTGCCTTACACAATGAAACCAAACTTATGCTGTAAAATAAAATTACTGGAACAGCAAGAGCACATTAAAAATTGAACATGGTGCCCTGTTGGTTTCAGCCACAACTCAGGAGCACCTCACAGACTGAGGGAGGGGGTCACAGCCTATGGCAGTCTGTCCCATCTCCTGATTAAACTATATTTGTAACTGCTGTTGGCCCAGGCAACAAGGACTGGAGGGACTTTTGAGCAGCTATTGGGGAGACTGAGTGCCTGAAACCAGCTGCTGTAGCTGTATATATATTTTCCACTAAGGTTTTTTCATCCTGATTAGCCTGAGAAGGGAAAAAGACGAGGCTGTTGGTGCTCCTTGGGTTGGTGTGAGTGAGGTGCTTTTACATCTGTGTTTGTTGGACCATCCTCAAATACAAAGAGAGCTGGGACTATTCAGCTGAGTGAAGAAAAGACCTGAGGAGACCTTATCAATGTACAAAGGAGAACAGAAACAGTCTCTTTTCAGTGGTGGCCAGCAACAGGACAAGAGATAATGGGCACAAACTGGAACACAGAAGGTGTCTGAACATCGGGAAACACTTTTTCACTTGTGAGGGTGACTGAGAACTGGTACAGGTTGCTCAGAGAGGTTGTGGAGTCTCTCTTCCTGGAGATACTCACAAGCTGGCTGGACATGGTCCTGGGCAATCTTTTTTAGGTGTCCCTGGTTGAGCAGGGGGGTTGGACCAGATGGCCTCCTGAGATACCTTCCAAACTCTATGATTCTGTGATATGGTGTAGAATTCTGAAGGAAAGAACACATTTTTGGAGGGCTTGCTACTGAACTATAATGTAGGTCTTAGTATCTGTTGAACATAATTTAATTTTTTGTTTGATCTTAAAAGTTGTACCTAAATAAATAAATAAATAAGTTTCTTTGCTTTATTTTTTGAAGAAAAGATGAAGTAATGAAATTGAAAACAGAGATGAGATCTGCAGAGGGCTGTTCCTGGAACTGAAACTGCTTGAGGTAGTACTTACTTACAGAATATATCTCACTTTGATGCCATGAGATGTCACAGTAATAACTCTTCATTACTTCCCTTAAAATACTTCTCCTGAAGAAAACCAGATAATCCTGTATAAAATTTTGCTAGATGTATAAGCTTACATGATATCTACATGCATCATAACAAAATTGAAACCCTGGCCAAGTTCAACATGGAAATGTAAATCTCAGATTGAAAAATAAAAGAACAATTCCTTCTGTGGGTGATGTCATTAAGGTGCTTAAAAAATACAGAAAACTTGACAAGTTTAAGTTTGTGAGCATTTCAGCAAACAAGCCTTATTTTGAAGCTGAATATCTCAAATGTATCTTCAAAGGACTAGCTGAGAAGCTCAAATGTAGTTATATAACAAATGACATTTTCAAATCACTCAGAAAATTTACTGTGATAAACGTTCATTTAAGTCTCAGAATAATTATAATCAGAATGTTATACTTTAAATGTATTAATTCCCACAAACCTTAAAAACAAAATGTCAGTGGAAAGTAAGCAAAGCTATATTATAGTGTAGAAATATCAATGTGCTATCCAGATTCCTGGCATAGTTCAGTGCTACAGTTCCTGTTGATATAAAATAATTGGGCGACTTAAAAAAATATATGAGAAAGTTTAACAGTAACTTTACACACAAATATATTTAAATATATTTTTTTTTTGACAAGCTCAATTATCAATGAATATTTTTTAAAGCATATTTAAAGTGCTCTATCCTTCCAGAAATAACATTGTTAGATAGTAGAAGAGCTAACCTTTTACTTCATATATAACACATCAGTTGGCTAAACTTGGCATATCAAAAGGAAAAATGACCAAAAATTGTCCAAAGTTTTAATTATATTTTAATATAATAATTTTCAAAACTATATGTTTTTAATTACATTATATTGAGTCTATGGTATTTCAGAATCCTTAGTCTCGATGAAGGTGCTATCAGAAATTTTGAAAATCTTGCTTAAATTTGAAGACTTGCTTAGACCCAGAATTGAGATTGATTTAATTATGGATCAACAAACTTAAAAATAATATCTGAACTTTTTTTTTTTTTTTTTTTTTCCTCTAGTCTTTTTATGTTGCCTGTATGAATTATGAATATCACTGTTTTGAGCACAATCTGTTGTAAAATATGATGATTGTGGGCCTAAGTTTATCAGAGACCAATAATGTCACAGACAACAGTCAAATTTAAGAGAAACTAAATTTTGATGAATGGTTAGAGCTGAAGTATATGTAGTTGTCAGGAAGAGTGAAAAAAAAAAAAAATCTATCTATCTATCTATAGATATATATATCAGGAGAGAAAAAAACCCTGCAGACATCAATATCAGTGAAGTAGAGGGAGGAGGTGCCCCTACAGAGAAGAGCATGGTAAAGCAGGTTGTCCCTCTGCTGCCTGTGGAGGATCATGCCAGAGGAGATAATGCACATTGCAGCCCATGGACAGCTCACACTATGGCAGGTGGATATGCTTTGAGGAAAGCTGCAGCTTATGGACAGACCATATTGGAGCAGGCTCCAGGCAAGGACTGACTGTAGCTTGTCTCTCACAGCAGCTTGTCTGATAGGAACTGTGGGGAACCCACAATGCAGTAGTCTGTACCTGAAGGGCTGAGGAGCAGTTCTTGAATGACTGCAGCCTATGGGAAATCCATGTTGGATCAATTTGTGAAGGACTACGTCCTGTGGAAGGAAATCCATGCTGGAGCAGGGGAAGAGAGTGAGGATGAAGGAGCAGCAGAGACAAAGAATTATGAATTGACTTAAATCCCCATTCCTCATCCCCCTGCATTGTCATGTTCAGGAGAATGAGTGAGAGTAAGTAGTATAGTGGGCATTTGGTGCCCAGCCAAGGTTAACCCACCACACATTCTCACTAAAACTAGAGTATCCAAACTGTCCAAGAAGCTATGAAAAATCCCTTATGCTTCATCTCCCTCACTCTGAGTAGTGTCTCCTTATTATGCTTTAATTCACTTTTTCTGCCTTTCTCTTCTCACTGACTTTCCCCATTAAATGACCCCCCTCATCATTGCTTGCTTCTGAGCTATGTATGTTTTAGATTTCTCTAGTCCAAGATGAAGAAAGGTGAAAATAAGCTTCCAAGAAATTATAATTTTTCATATCCCATGGAAGCAGCATTAATATTTTATATGAGGACAGAAATTTGATTTTTCTCCTCTCTTTGGAACATAATATTCTGTGTTGCAGAGAGAGATCTTGTAATCAGAGAACTGGTATTTCTCTTAAGTTTTCCTCACTACAGACAAGACCCTAAAGTTTCTCTTAGAGTACACTGTATCATCCCAGATTTCATTCTAGATTTTCAAAACTAAATTTCACAGTCATGAATATTTGGAGGATTTTTGTCCTGAGATTCTCCACATATTTACTGTTTTATGTGTCACACATGCTAAAAAAAAAATAGTGTCTTGTTATATATATATGTATGTTAGGTTATATTGTTAATATAAGTATATTCAATGTAAAAAGGAAAGTAAATTCACCACTAGAAAAGGTCTAAATTCATGACTATCATACAGTCTATCACAAAATATCTTGTTTTTATTTATTTAATGCTGAATAAAAGTAGTCTCCTGAGGGGAGCAGACAGTGAATCAAGAATGACCAAGTCAGTTTTAGGTAATGGTAGCATGACTCAGAAGCCAAAAGTAGGTGCAGTGCCTTTTGTAAAAAACACAGACCAAGACCTGCGTTAGTGTGAACACATGTGGATTCATCCATAAACATAAAATCCATGTATCCATAAACATAAAATGGGAATACAACGTTGCATCTCAAAATCTTTGAAGTTAAATGAAACGATAAACATATATGACTGCAACCATAGGAAGAAAAAAAAGAGCCAAGAAGTTTTTGGTTTTTTGTTTGTTTGTTTTTTAGATTGGACTAAAGTAAAATTGTAGGTATAGAGTGACAAAGTAAGCTTGTTTGTGAGGCAAATTGAAAAGACTGCAAACCAATACAGACAGGACTCTGCAGGAGAACAGATAAACCTGTGTTAGGTCAACCTCAAAAGCAATGGAATAAAATGGAATAAAAAGAGAGTGAAGGACATAATGTCAGAAGTTATACAAATTGCAACATGTTCAGAAGAGCTGTTTAAAATGACACAGTCCGAAACTCCTTTGCCTTACAAGTATTCGGCTTAGATCAAAAGTTTGGTGTGCTAATTGCAGTCATAAGACTGCCTTCCATCTCTGCACTGTAAAAACTTTCTTCCACTCTTGTTTTAAAATTTTAGGGGAACCTTTAATTTGAAAGAATCATATTTTTACATGTTTTTAATATCTTTAAACATTTTTTTTTCTGTTTTAAAAGAGAAGGGATAATTCATGATAATTTACTATTGCTTGCCATTACTGTTTTTTGTTTGTTTATCTGTTTATCTATTTATCTATTTATCTATCTATCTATACACACACATTTTATAATTGTTTTGATTCTGGCACTCTACATTCAAGTTGCTATTGGTGAAACATTTCATGCATCACACACTACTACATGTTATGATTATATTATACAGTATTACTGTGGCATGGCCATTAGACAAAATACAAGATGAAAAGGAATGACTGGAAGCTACCGGAAAGAAACATAGTGGATCAATAGTAAGTTAAATTAAGTGCTAAAAAATACATGGAGGAAATATTACCATTAGGTAAAATAAGTTTCTATCTGACATCCATGCTTAAGTATCATGTCAAACTGCAGAAATAGAACGATTTTATGCTTAATTTGCCAAATAATTGCCCTATTCAAATACCAAATTCCTTCTAGTTCACATTAAAGCTCTGCAGAATCTTTTCATATTTTCATATTTTCATGTCAGCCTACTCATATTGCAATTTTTTGGCACTTTGTTTTATGCATTCCTTAAGGATTATTAGCTATAGAAGTTCTTATTCTTGTCTACAGCCACTTAGCAGCAACACATTTTCTATATACATTTCACTGTTCATTCATTTCTCAAAGCAATCGACTTTCAGCTGCTTCTATCAAATACACTGGCAGAAAAATACAAGTCATTCCATTCTACAATATTCTGTAAAGAAAGACTACAACTAACACAGTGACTTTCAAACTTTTATGTGTGAAATGGCTCCCTGTTAACTCTTTTGCATATATTTGTTATAAAATTGGTGGTATGGGGAAGGAACAAATGACTTTTAAATTCTACCCTTGAAAAGAATGTCTCTGGAAAACAAACAAACAAACAAAAAAAACTACTACTGGGAAACAAAGTGTTCTTAAGGAAGCAGCCATGCTGATTTTGCTATGGGGAATTCTTTTCACTGATGTAAGTGAAGTTTTTCAAGATTTTATGATGAATCTTAAAGAATATATTTTAATAATATTTATTTATTTATTTATTTATTTATTTATTTATTTCAAAAAGGCAAATGGTGGAAATATAGTGGGCTAATGTGGCAAGGCATTGGTAGTAGGGGGCCTCTGTGAGCAGAGTCCAGCAGCTGCCCCATTGTCGGATCGGAGCCAGCTCCAGACGGCTCCAAAGGGACCCGCTGCTGGCCAGAGCTGAGCCAGGGAGTGATGGTGGGTGGGCCTCTGGGCTCAAACGCAGCATTTCTATTGTGAGAAGGCAGTTAACAACTGTTTGGCGGACAAGGAAGTCTGGTGATGAACACCCATATCTTTATTTAAAGTATATGAAAGCTGCATGATAGCAACTACTAAAAAAATATATGAGAAAGTTTAACAGTAACTTTACACACAAATATATTTAAATATATTTTTTTTTTTGACAAGCTCAATTATCAATGAATATTTTTTAAAGCATATTTAAAGTGCTCTATCCTTCCAGAAATAACATTGTTAGATAGTAGAAGAGCTAACCTTTTACTTCATATATAACACATCAGTTGGCTAAACTTGGCATATCAAAAGGAAAAATGACCAAAAATTGTCCAAAGTTTTAATTATATTTTAATATAATAATTTTCAAAACTATATGTTTTTAATTACATTATATCTCCCCCACCTCCCCTAGTGAAACTATCTATCTATCTATTTATTTATTTATTTACGTTTCATTTGGGAGAAAGACTAGAACAAAAAAAGAAAAATCTTCAGTGGCAAGAAAAATAAGGATATAGCAAAAAATGAAAAAAATGAGGCTATTCTATTCATACTTTATAGCATTATCCATGACTTTTGAGTTACATCGAACCTTTGAGATGTTTTCCTTCTCTAGTGGCACAATGTAGGAGAACACCTTAATCATCTAATTTGCTTCTAATTTTAAAATAATCTCTTTAAAAATTTGGTGTTTCTTCTATAAAGTGGGATTTTTAGACCTACAGTATTTAGAAATTTTTCCCTTCATTGGATAACCAAATAGCCTACAGTTATTACTAGCTATGTTTCATCTGAAATTTCCCTTCTATCAGTCTGAATTTCCAAAATACATTTTTGCTGTCAGACACATAGGAAAAACAGGTTGCTTGCTGCAGCTACAGAGAAAAAGGGAAGGTGAAGGGGAATGAAAAACAGAACAGGATCATATTGTTCTCTGTAGAACTACTTCAGTTAATTCATGTTGAGCATTAGGTTGAAGAAAATCATCAAAGTCATACCACAAAGTTCCCTTATACTGAATTATGGAAAAATATCTAATTCCACATCAATAAATTGACTTAGATGATTTTAGATGAATTTTGTTTTGGGCTATTTTTGGTCTCAGACTGCATCATTGCATTGGCTTATGTTTCAGTTCACTCTTCTAAGAGTCTCTGGAAGTAGAAGAATTTGAAACACCAAAAAAAAAAAGGTGTGTGTGTGGGGGGGGGAATGAAAAGGAGAAAAAAAAAAGTGTCAGAACCCTT
The DNA here is from genome assembly GCF_965140915.1 of Aythya marila. NCBI lineage: Eukaryota > Metazoa > Chordata > Aves > Anseriformes > Anatidae > Aythya > Aythya marila. The sequence goes on along the minus strand of NC_139044.1, from coordinate 97,359,038 downwards.
AAAAATATGCCTGCCAAGCCTTGAAGGATTGAAATGCTGAGAGCATTTGCTTCAGTGGAAATATTAAATAGCTAAAGACAGGAGCAACTGAAATTCAGTCCTTTGACTTTAATACAAACAATATCAAAGTTTTAAGTCAAAAAAAACTAAGATAAAAGAAAAAATGATGAATCTAAAGATCATTACATATAAATTGAATGTTGAGTTCACATCAAATCATGGCTGTGAAATTAAGCCAGTTTGTGATCTCTGATAAATTATTTTTTCTATCAGATCTCCATTTTTACCATATTTAAAATGAGAAAAATGAAAAAAAAAAAAAAAGCAAACAAACAAACAAAAAAATAAACACAGAAATGAAGAACTCAAACAGCACATATCCCTCTATCCAGAAAGGCAATTACCATTAGCTGAACATAAACACAGGGCCTAATGACTAGTTTAATTCACATTAAGAATCATGCTCAAGAAAAAGAGGATTGTCTTCTAGGAAAGTTCTTGCATAACAGCACAACCACAGCGTGGAGGTGTTCCGGAGAACTGCAGGCATTCTCAGCTGAAACAAAATTTCAAGCTACTTTTGAAAGATAATATGCTTTATTTTATCCCATGTCCTCTACACAATTGTTTTTGTTGAAATCTACCTTAGGCCTACTGTTGAAAATTCTCATTGCTGGGCTTCTTACCTAACAGACAACCTATAAGATCTCATGGTGATCAGCTGATATTTGTAAAACACTGTGCATGCCAATAGAAAACCATTAACAAGCCACATTAGTGAAAGAAAAATAACTCAAAAATTCATGGTTTTCAATCATACTCAGATTTTTCTCCTCTTCTTTATTCAGTTAGCAATCATAAGTTCACAATATTTCTTTTGACAGACAGTTATACAAAACAAACAACAACAACAACAAAAAAGCTTTTTTTGAGCTGTCACTTGGTTTACTGTGAAAAAGATTTCATCTCACCTTTTGTACCTCTCAAAATTTTCAGCTTTAAACTGTTTTCTTTGACCTTACATATATAAAAGAAATGGAAATATGCCTATGGAGCTTAGAATAATGAAGTAATAATTGTCACAGTGGTAAATGAGGTAAATAATGAAAAATTCTGAGGTAAACAAATTTATTAAAATATTAGAATGCACTAGGAGATAACACTATGGAAGATGATTTTACAGCCTAGACCAGTCAGATAATTCTCTTTCTTGTTGTTCAAGCTGTGTAGTTTAAATCTTAGGCAGATAAAATAACACTGATCAATCACTGATACCAATTTTACAGCTTTTTGTCATAAAACAGACATACTGTAATTCATAAGGAAGGATACTTTCCTGTGCTGCAATCTGTATTGTTAAAGCACCTAATAGTCAAGTATGTAACAAATATGCCATGGATGAATCTCTTCTATTAAACATCAACAAGGCATTTATGGATGATGCATATGTGTTGACAAAGAAATGCAAGCCAAGTTTTCACAGGTGTCAGCTCTGTTTTGGAAATTGAACAAACAATTAACCGGGGCACTGAGGCTGCTGTAGGCTTCATAGGCGATTCACAGCTTGATGGCACACTACATCATTGGGCACAGGCAGCACATTATGAAGCTGTGTTCTGCCAGGAAGCTTAGTTCATGCTTGGTTGGGAGACATATACAATAGAAAGACGTTGCACAGAGATAGTGGACAAATCTGAAACTTCTGAAAGATTTACACAATGTAGGAGACAAACCCTAGGAAATCAGAAAAAGTTTGAAAGAATGTGGAGGAAAGCAAGTGGAAAGAATGGAAAATGGACGTATTGCAAGTGAATGAAGAAATTAAGAGAAAAAATGTTAGAAATCACAGAATCACAGAATAGTTGAGGCTGTAAGTGACATGTGGATATCATTTTACTCAACACACTTTTTAAGGCAGGTCAGCTAGAGCAGATTGCTCAGGGCTGCGTCTAGTTGGGTTTTAAATCCAAGCATGGATAATCTCAGCCAGAGGGCAACCTCTTCCAGTGTCTGGCTACTCATATAGTAAAAAGTTTTTTTTTTTTTTTTTTTCACGTTTACATAGTAACTCCTGTATTTCCTCCTGTACTGTTACTGAATGCCACCAAGATGAGCCTAGCTGCATATTTTTTGGTTCTTTACTTCACTTTGCCAGGTACACCATGAGAATTCCCCTCTCCCTCTCCCCCGCCCCCAACCCCCAGATGGCACAAGTCCAGCTCTCAGCCTCTCCTCATATGTCAAAAGATACTCCAGCCCCCTCTTCTTCATGGTCCATTTCAGGATTTGCTTGATCATGTCCACTCATGTCCACATGCCCTTTGCAATGGGCAGCCTGAAACTGGACACACCACTTTAAATGTGTTTCAGCTGTGTTGAGTAGAGGACCTCCTTTGCCCTGCTGGCAATGCTCTTCCTAATGCAGACCCAGAGACTTTTCTATAATGACACATTCGTGGCTCACGTTCAGCGTGGTATTCACCTGAACCCCAGGGCCTTTTCAGTAAAGTTGGTTTTCATCTGGTCAGCCTGCACTGACTCTGCAGTCACTCTGTTGACATCACTCTGAATGGCAGCACAACTCTTTAGTTTATCAGCCACTTTTCCCAGTTTTGTGTTGTCTGCAGACTTGTTGAGGGTAGACTCTGTCCCAGAGTCATTAACAAACATGTTAAACAGTATTGACCCCTCTGGTATTACTTCACTAATGAATGACTGGCCTCCAGCTGGACTTAATGTCATTGCTTACCATTTTCTGGGCCTAATGGTTCAGCTAGTTTTCAACGTACCTCGTTGCCCACATACTTACCTCACATTTCAGTAGTTTGTCTATGAGGTTGTTATGGACGACAGTGTTGAAAGCCTTACTAAAATCAAGACAACCACTGTTCTAATCCATCCTCACCCACAAAACCACTTATCTAATTTTAGAAGGCTATCAGGTTGGTCAAGCACCATTTTCCCTTCATAAATACATGCTGACTACTCCCAGTCACATTGTTGTCCTTCTCCTGCCCGGAAGTGGCTTCCAGGAGTAGTTGTTGCATCTTCCTGGGATTGAGTTGAGACCTGTAGTTCCCCAGATCCTCCTTGCCCTTCTTGAAGATAGGGGTGATTTTTTTTTTTTTTTTTTTTTTTTTCAGTCTTCAGGAGTTTCCCAGTCACTGTGATATTTTGAACATGCAACAATTCATGTTCTTTGAGACATTCCATGTTTTCTAGCATTGCTTAAGCAACTTCAGTAACCATAAGAAAATAAGAAACACTGACCAAAGCACTTTAAATATATCCTTTCATAGGCAATGCTTTCAAAACTGGAAGATTTTTGTGTAGTAAGGGGTAGCAGAATTTCCACTGCTATTAATTCCTGAAGATAAAATGCATCAGAACGTGATACAAGAATGGGAGGGGGAAAAAACATTCCCTTTAAAGATACTCCAAAAATCTATTCACATAAAGGTAAAAATAGTGTAGTCATAAAGCTGGAAAAGAATGAACAGTCTCCTACATATGCATTAGGAAATGGCACTTTCATGACACAAAGATTCCCCCAAGCCCCTTCAGATAGCTATGGAAACAATGAAAATACATCGAGATTAATATTTGGATCCAGGGAACATCTGCAAAATGTACATTTTCAACCCACTGTGATACAAAGGTACTGTCTTCTCCCAGAACAGCCAGTTCATTACATCTCACCCAAGCATGGGAAAAACAGTAATAAGGTAGCCAAGAAGACAAGGAGGAAAAGTGTAAAACAACTTGAAAAAAAAAATGCAGTTCACAGTCTGGTATTGAATCTGCTATGTGATGACTTATTTGAAATTTTCACATCCAGCATGAGATGGAGTACTAAGGGACTACATTTAATATTTTCCTGAAATGATTTAAGTGTATTAGAAATGCACTACTGGAAAGTGGTAGCTATTTTTCCTTTTAAACTTAGTGTTCTTCTAGAGAGAAGAATTTTGATAACTATTCTAAATAAAAACAAACTAGGATTTAATCTGAAGTTATTGTCCACAGATAGTATTAGTTTGTCTCAAGATTATTCCTTAAGGAGGGAGAGCTTCTGCATCTATTAATAATAATAATAAAACAAACAAACAAACAAACAAAAAACCTGAAATAAGTAATCCTTGAAAAACTGCTTCTAGTAGTTGATTTCATCATTTTCTTCTATTTCACAGAACTTGGTTAAAAATGTCTACTTCTACCTCTATATTAACAGTTAAACTCAGCTAATCTAGTTTTAACTAAATCCGAGTTGATGAAGACAAACAAATTGAATTCTAGGGCATAAATAATTTGACTTATATCAAGTATCTTGTTAAGATGAGATGGTATTAAATTTAGGTAGGCAAGAGCACTTGGTTTAGTTTTCTATAGTTAGCATATAGTTAGTTAAAAATGTGTTTGCTGACAGTGCAGCATCTTGCTCTTTCCTAAACAGTTTTCCCAGAGGCACCACCAGCTTGGTTGATGGGTTCTGCTCTGTCCTGTGGTGGGTCCAATGTGGAACCAGCTGGAATCTTCTCTGACAAGAACAGGGTAGCTCCTGATGTTTCTTCTCAGAGACCACCCCTGCAGCCTCCCTGCTACCAACACCTTGCCACCTACGTTCAGTACACACACAGAGAGGCCCAATACCAGGATGGTAACAGCTGTTGAAAGCCTAAACTGTGTGTTGAGGGGGAACTAGATGATCTTTTCCAACCTAGGCCATTCTATGATTCATATGATTCATGATTCCTGTTAACCTCCAAGTAAAAACTGGTTAATACTCTTTTCCACAACTTTCTCCTGGAGAAACTGGATGCTCTTGGCTTGGATGTATGTACTGGCTGCTAAGTAGATGGCTGGGCCCAAAGAGTTGCCATGGACGGTGTTAAATCTGGCTGGTGCCTGGTCACAAGCGGTGTTCTCCAGGGCTCAGTATTGGGGCCATTTTTTTAAAAAAGTATCTTTATCAGTGTTACTGATGAGCAGATTGAGTGCACTTTTGGTAAATGTTCAGATAACACCAAGCTGGAAGTGTCAATCTTCTTGAGGGCAGGCAGAGGGATTTGGATAGACTATATCAATGAGCCATATCAAATTGTGTGGCATTCAATAGGGCTAAATGACAGGTGCTGTATTTGGATCGTATCAACCTCATGTAGCTGTATGGGCATGGGGAAAAGTTGCAGTGTGCCTAAAGGGCCAAAAAGACCAATGGCATCCTGAATTGCACAGTGTATCCAGCAGAACTAGAACTAGAACTAGAACTAGAACTGTTCTACTGTACTTGGCTCTGGTGAGATCCCACTATTTTGTTCAGTTCTTGGCCCCTCACTACAAGAATATTGATTGCTCAAACGTGCAGAGAAGAGCAAAAAACTGCTGAAGGGACTAGAAAACAAGATTTATGAGGACCAGCTGAGGGAACTGGGTTTGTTTTGTCTGGAGAAGAGGAGGCTGAGGAGAGAACTCATGACTACAGCTACTTGAAAGGAGGTTGCAGCAATCAAGGTGTTGGTCTCAGGTGACAAGCAATAGCAAGAAAGGAAATGGCCTCAAGTTGTATCAGGGGAGATTTAGATTATTAGGAAGAATTTATTCACAGAAAGTGTGGTTATGCTGCCTGGAGGATTAGCTATTTCTGGGGGTATTTAAAGGCATGTGATGTGATTTAGTGGTGGACTAGGTAGTGTGAGGTGGATAGTTGGATGTGAGGATCTTAAAGGTCTTTTCCAACCTAAATGATTCTATGAGTCTGTCTGTGACACTGCAGCAGTGTTACTGAGTTGCTGAGCTTGGAGCAGATGACCCAAACTGAAGTAGATGGCACAGGCAGAATGGGGGAAGGGAATATACATGTATGTCATTGCTCTTATAAGGCAGTGAGTCACCAGGTGAGGGTGTATGAGGCACAGTATTGTTAGCTGGTTGAGGGAAGTGATTGTCCTGCTCTACTCTGTGCTGGTACAGCCTTGCCTTGAGTACTGTGTGTAGTTTTGGGTGCCACAATATAAGAAGGACATACAACTATTAGAGAGTGTCTGAAGGAGGAAAAGAAAGATGGTGAAGAGGGAAAGACTTTTTTCTGATCCAAAACTGTTGAAGTGTCATATGTGGAAGTGTATGGAAAGAAAAACACCAGGGGAAAAATAATATTCTCTAAGTTTTCAGTTTCACACATTGTGAAGTAATTCAGTTGCACACTGTAAAGATTTGAGTACTGCAAATCAACATAAAAAGGACAGGTCCTTGGGAAAAGACTATGTGTAAAAGAAGACAAAAGCAAAGCATATATTCTACAACTATGAAAAGTAATAATTGCCACTGCTTTTTTTTTTTTTTTTTTTTTTTTTTTCCTTCGCTAGATATATATATATATATTCATACAGGCCTAGAATATCTACAACATCTATCTGTCTCTCAGAATGATTTGTGTTACTGAAGAAATTCATTTCTCACCATTGCACATAAAAATTGATTACAGACAAATAACTTCTATCTCTACGTACCTTGACATTTATTGAGATCAATTTTTCAAGCCATGTCAAAAGTTTTGAAGCAAAATGAATTATTTTGTAACTAAATAATAAGTGGATAAAGCTTACCTATATATGTTTCTTGAAGAGGTTTAGCACAGTTGTGTACTACCATAAGACAGGTATTTAAAAGGAAACACAGAACTATATTCAGAGGCACTTAGTTGCAATGTTTTGATTCTTTTGTTGGAATTCAACTCAATACAATTTACATTTGTACACAACTGCTTGACTCACTTTTTTGTCTGCTGATGGAATTTCTAAATGAAAAGGAAGGAAAAAAAAAACCACAAACCTCTTTTTACTTTGTATGACTGACAGTATATTCTAATTTAGAATGCAAATGAAGTAATATCATAATGTTACCACAGAGAGGCAAAATAAAGGTACACATATCCCATTATTTTGTCTTTGACCATTAACAGGATTGACTTCTGCAAAATTATATCAGCCTGCTTATGAGATGTTCTTTTGGCACTCATGGCAAAGCAAAAACAAAGGAGTATCTGTGTGACTAGATCTTGGTGCCATCTGCCTCATTTATTGTGCAGAATGCTACTGGAGTTTTCCTTTCTCTGGCTTAATCTGTTCACATTTTTCAGGGAAATACAATCTAGATCCATCTACTACATTAAGTAACTTCTCAACTACTGAGAGATTCTCTCTGATCCATCTCTCATTTGCTTCTCCAGCAAAGCAGAGAAACACTTCTACTAGTTTGTAAAAGGAAATATTTACAACATTTTTTTTCTCCATCAGAGTGAACAAATATATATAAAAATTACATGTATCCTCAGGCTATGAATACAATTTCCTCTCCACTCTGTTTTTGGTCTGAATTATTCTGTAACACTATGCATTACATTATATATAATAAATGTAGTATGTATGATGAAAGTTTTTTTTAGTTACTCCTATCTGTAGTAAGACTACAAAAATAAAAATATTTTAACTACCTTTTTTTGTGTGTGTTATTAGAAGGTATAAATATATATGTTAAATTAAATAAATATTTGTATAGTCATTATTTTTTATTATTTTTAAATAATTTGTTTTTTCTCCTAGATGTCTTTCATTTCAGTCTTTCTTGATATCCTTTGACCGCTATAGGTAGCCTAGCACCACACAGCTGCTCTCACTTCCCCTCCTCAAAAGGACAGAGGGAGAAAATGGAATGAAAGGACACTTGTGGGTTGAGATAATGACAGTGAGATCACTTACCAGTTACTGTTATGGGCAAAACGAACTCAGCACAGGGATATTAATACAATTAATTGCCTATTCATAGCAGACTAGAACAGTGAGGAAAAAAAGCAAATTATAACCACCTTTCCCCCAATTCACCTTTCTCTACCTCCTCCCTCCAGGCAGTGCAAGGGAATGGGGAAAGGGGTTGCTGTCAGTCCTTAACGTTTCACCTCTACTGCTTCTTCATGGTCACTCTTCTTTTACTCCAGCATGGGGTCCCTCACACACAATGCAGTCTTTCCCAAACTGATCCTATGTGGCTTCTCACAGTTCTTTCCACAGACTGCAGTTCTATAAGACCTGCTCCAGTATAAGTCCATACCATATGGGTCCATCCTTCAGGAATGGACTGCTTCAAATGGGGTCTCCCATAGGCTGCAGTTACTGTCACACCACCTGCTCCTGTGGAGGCTTGTCTCCATGGGTTTTGGTACTGTCCAGTGGTCTGTTCTTGTGTGGCATCTCCATGGGCTGCAGTCTCCTTCAGGCCACCTGTTCCACCATGCGCTCCTCCATGGGCTGCAGTGAGGAGATTTTCTCCGCCAGGGTAGACCATGGGTTGTAGGGACAAAGCTTGCTCCACTGTCCACAGGCTGAAGGGGAACTTCTAGAATCATAAAATCATAGATTATCCCAAGCTGAAAGATACCCACAAGGATAATCGAATTCAACTCCTGGCTCCACACAGGACCACGCAGAAGTCAAACAGTATGCCTGGGTGCATTGTACAAACACTTGAGCTCCAGCAGGCTTGATGTTGTAACCGCTCCTCTGAGGAGCTTCCTCCTTTGTCTGACCACCTCCTTAGTGAAGAAGCTTTTGCTAATATCCAACCTGGCCCTCCCACATTGCAGTTTCATGCTGTTCCCTTGGGTCCTGTCGCTGTCCCCAGAGGGCAGAGCTCAGCACCTGCCCTTATGCTCCTGTGTGAGGAAGCTGCAGGCTGCCATGAGGCCTCCCCTCAGTCTGCTCTTCTCTGCATTGAACAATCCAAGGTACTTCAGCTGCTCCTCATACATCATCCCCTCTAGACCATTCACCACCTTTGTTGACCTCCTTTGGAGAATATCTAATATTTTTACGTCCTTCTTATATTGTGACACCCAAAACTGAACACAGTACTTGAGGTGAGGCTGCACCAGAACCTTCAAATCTACCAAATAGCTACTTTATCTATACACAGATGTTCTACTTGTCAAACACACACAGGATAAACAGCAATAAGTATGATATATGTGTTTTCCTATGTTACTGCTCTCCAGGCTTTACGTATTCTCAGCTGCAAGTTCACTTGAGCATATTTAGAATCCTCCTCCTCCGGCCTTCTGCTTTTAACCCATCCCTCCCAACATCCCCTGCTACCAAAACCTTGTGACATAAACCCAGTGCATTTCCACAATTCTGATCTTTTGCATCTACTACCTTGGTCTGCTTTTTCTTACTATATGAAATAGGAATGACAAGATGAGCATTCCAAGTAATGGAAAATCACTGTTACAACAGTTTCATTGTATTTTTACTGATTTTACTAGGTAACAGAAGTTCTCATCTTGTCCATAAAATGGGCAGTTCTGTTTATATAATCATCACAAATGCACAAAATACTAAAAAAGTATATTAAAAAGATGTACAGATTTTGGAAATGGAGATACCAGCTTATCTAACCTTATATGCAGTATCCCCACCAAATTTCATTACTGACATTTATTCTAACATAATATTTCAAGTAAATAGTTTAAATATACTCCATTCATCTATTGGACCAAAGTAACATGTCCTTCTGGAGGAAGTGCACTTCTAAAAGTAGCAGAAAGATCACATTCTTCTGTTGTGGTCTTTTATGATATTTATTGTGTTAAGGTTTCTGTTAAACTTTTCTTTCACTTTCCTTTTGGTCAAAATACTACCATCACACAAAAGGTCTTATTTGTATCTGACAGCAGAATTTGACTGCAAGAAAAGTAGTTCATGACAAAGAAGCTTAGTTTGCTACTGTTGGTGTCCAAAATGACAACTATATTTCTTTTTGTCATTCCATTACTCAGACAATTGCTAACAAAACTTTATAACTCTCTGGAGAGAGTTCACTGTAGGCAGACAAACAGAATTTACTTCATCTAACAGTAGCATAGACTTAGGCTCCCCTTGCATTTTTTCATGATTTGAAACATACTCAGCATTATGTTTTCAAGGGCCACAATCTTACTATATTTTTATATCTTTGAATATGTTTCCCTTCCCTTCCCCCCCACCTGCCCCTCTTTCCCCCCCCCCCCCTTTTTTTTTTTTTTTTCCTTTAGCAATTGAAAGCTTCTGATGGGCTATATGACCTTTATTGTCAGTTGTATTACAGCTACTATAACAAATCATATCTCTGAAATAGATGTCTCTTCACTATTCTTTTTATGTTATAATACTTTTCTCATCTTTCTGTCACACTTACACTACTTGTCACTTCTGGGGTCTCAGCTGCTAACTTTTTATATCTCCTGTTGTGCACTGTTAGTAATCTAGATATCTTTGAAAATCTAACCTCAGTCATTTTTGATGACAGGATTTAGAAGGACTCAATAATTAGATATTTTATTCAAATGTTTCTTTAAGTCTACAGTTTTACTGAATAACTGAAACTTTGTAGAAGAAATGTATATATAATACATATATATATACTTGCTCATTTGTCTCATTTTCTTTATATTTTTCCTAGCTTCTTTCATTAATCACAGTAAAAGCCATTACAGTAAAAGCAGAGAAATAGCAGGAAACAATGCTGAGAGTGAAAGGAAAATCAGAACTAAACTGGGAATTTGGAATTTGGAATGTCTGAATGACAGTGAAAAAAGATCAGCACAACTTGATAAAAAGGTAATCCACGTGTAGTTTTCATTTATACACTTACTGTTTCTCATTAGGCTTTATATGCCTATAATAAATATTACAGGTTTGCCACCCTTGGGCAAAGAACTAGGGTATGCATAGATTGTAAAATGGCACACAGCTCATTACTCCTGCTTAAAATGACTCAGCATTAGTCTGACTATATCAGACCTTTGTGCAATGTGATTCATTCATAGAGTTCAAGACCATAAAAAATGATTAAGGATCATCTGCTCTGACCTTCTGCATGTCAAAAGCCATTACCATCCCCTTAACTAGCCCATATTCAGCTTAGTAATTCAAGACTGGTGAAAGCTGTACTTGAATAAAGTGTGTCTTCCATGATAACATCTATAACAGTTCTTCCATGATAACATCTATAACAGTTCTTGTACAGAATTATATATTCTGATATTCTGATGATAAATATTTAAAGAAGAAACCCTTTCCCATGTACCAATTTCTTTGAGGTAAGAGATTTCTTCACAATAAACCTATCATTTTCTTATTCTCAAGAGGAAATTCACACTTGTTTATAGAAGAATAGAACTCTGTCAAAAATCTAATTCTCTGTTTAAGTACACTAAAATTTGAAATTGAAATTTAAGGGGAAAGAAAGATCAGAAGGCAGTTTTGTTCAGTTTGGCTAGTAGTTGTTGACCATAATCTGATTGGATTCTAGGAGGGGAAGCATCATGTATTTGTACTTCCAGTTAAAAAGCAACCATGGAAAACAAAGAATAATATTTTATTTTTATTTCTCTTGAATATTTTTGAACAACTCATATCCCAATAAATTCACTGTATTGTTCTGAACTAAGTATCAGTTTGTTTGATTGCCTTCCTGTAAGATTTTATATATGAGCACAGATAGGAACATAACCTAATATTTCAATCCATTTTAGCAGCTCTCAAGTCAGCATTTACAGGCAAACTAATTTATCCAGGCTTTCACAGATTTTCCAAAATGACCTATGAAGCTTGTTACAAATAAATTGATTCCCATATCAAATAATAAATGGTAAAGGGTCTATATCATGTATATGAGCATGAAAAATGTCATTTGATATTTTAAAAATAACGCTATAATTAGTGTGACAATATCAAGAAAAGAATCTTAGGGTGTCAAGAAAATGCTGTAAGACAGAAGTTGACATTGATTTCAGTAGGGCTGTATATTTCAGTAACAGGTTATTGACTTGTGCAGTGGTTTGTAATGAAGAATGTAAGTTTCTTGTTACCCTAACAAGTATATTATATAGAGCAAGTGTATTATTCCTTATGAATAGAAAAGTCCCGCTATAATGAAATATTCCTTTTTAAAAATGAATTAGTATTCTTTCTTCCTGACATATTCTGTTTATAGTTCAGGGTAGACTTACAAGGTATTTTTACTGGTAAAAAATATTTATTCTGGAATGCAAATGAGATTAGCTGAAATGTGAATTCACTAATATGTCCCTGAGATTTCCTGAAATCTCACTATATATTATAAAGCCATTCTTTTCTTCCAAAATGAGCAGAATGGAAAGGAAAACTCATTGTCCCAGGAATGTAATAAACCAAGCAACTCCTTATAGCACTATTTATTTATTTATTTTTTTTGTCTACTCAAATTTGTCTACTAATTTTGTTCCCTGGTAACACAATCCTGCCCTAACAAATGTTGTATATTTTCAGAAATAGCTATGTTGTTTGAATGAGTATTTGTGATCTTTTAGGAGACCTAGCAGTGGGGTGAGTAGCAAGTGAGGTCAGCAGTTATTAAGGCTATCATGATAAAAAGATGCATGCTCAGATCTAGCAAATGCTTGCTTCAAAGGGACTACTTTGACGTATAAGGTTAAATCCACATCTGAGGTAAGATTGGGTCACTTTGGCAGCTGATTTTTTATTAAAATCCCTCCCCTCACCCCCCTTAACTGCCTTCACTTACATCCTGAGGATAATTCTTTGTGAAATTAACATGATCTCACTATCTGATTATGACTAGAAAGAGAACAGCTGAAATACCCCAATCTTTGCAGATGTTCACATAAATGTCAGAGGAAAACCTAGGTCTTTATAAAGCTACATACTAAAATTCAGATTTGGAAAGAAATCCATTTTTCTGTTTCAAAAAATGTTGATAAAGATAAAAATAACAAAATGCATGTTACCTTGGAATCAAGAAAATTTAAAGATTAAAAGACTAAAAGAAGAAAGGTGGATGCTATCTTGTTAGCAAGACTACAAAACTTTTTCCACAAGTATATCCTATTTGTTAACCTGGTTAACGTTCCTACTTTTACAAGAGGATGGATTAATTATCAGTGGTGCTTAAGAAGGATCAAAAGAACCCCAGTTTACAGAGCAAGTGCAGAAGACCAGATTGTTCTAAGGATCCAAGTGGGAAATAATGAACTAGATAAGTCTCTCTCAACCTACAAACAAAAAGTAATAGTAATAGCAATAAAAGTAAAAGCAATAGTAATCTGAGACCCTGATGTACTGATGATTCACAGCATGCCAGCTACATTACGATAACTCATTATTCAATTTTGAAGGTGCTCTTAAAATTCCCATGAAGTAAACAGATGCTTGAGGGAAGCCTGTTGCCAGTGTTCTATTTTATACATACAGGTTGTCTATATATGCTTGATAAATAGGGGTCTACTATCCAGAAATATGGGTTAGCATTTCAACTAACTCCAAAATGCACTCCTGTAAGACCTTCTCACATCTCAGTCAATGACCTTAACACTTGTGGAAGAGTAATTCCACTTACCATGAATTAATGACATTTTTCTGCAGTTTGCTTGTAGCTGTAGTGTCAGGCCAAGCACATTGCAGAAGTCTAATTAAGGACTGCAGAAGTCCAATTAAAGACCGCAGAAGTATTGTCCAGATCCAAGAAAAATTGTTTGCAACATCTTCTCTACTTATGGCTGAAAAACATCACGTTGGTCATTTCAGCCATTCAACACAGAAACGGAAAGCATCTGAGGTTCACAAATTGATGGGATCTTCTACATGACTAACAAAGGGATGTCCTACAAAGTTTTGATATGAAAGAAATATCCTTCAGCATATTTTCGGACTACATGGATCATTTCTGAAATGCTCAATATTAAATAATACCTTAAGACATAATGGAGAGGTAGGTCAGCACCTTATAAAAATGAAACCACATATATCTGGTATTTTAGTTGCTCACATCCCTCCCTCAGCAGTACCCCAATTCTATTTGAAAATATCATTACATTGTACACTGTAAAAATGCAGCATTTAATAAGTAAGTGATGTCTATGACTGAATTTGTTATTTTGTGCTGAAATTAAGCATATTTCCTATTAAAAATTGGAAAACCTTCTTACACTCAATACCCTATTATATGTAAATAAGGTATTTTTTAATGGTGATAGTAGCAGCACTGCACTACATTTTCTCTTATGGTATTAAAAATCCTAGAGTTTTTGTTTGCATGTTAGTTAGTTTGTTTTTCCTTAATTTTTCCTTCCTTGCTGAAATTATTTGAATATTTGAAAAGTAATTTACCTGTTTAAATATATATGCACATGAACGAGAAATAGAAAATAACTCAAAGTTTAAAAATGAATACATTTCTGATATGGAATTTTGTGTTGTCTTCTCTGGAATAATCACATTTATTGATTTTACGAAAGTTACGGCACCACTACTGTGTGGATCGGGCCCTCCAAAGTACTCTAAGGGTATATATGGAATGGAGATATGCTCTGATAGCAGACATCTTTGTCTCTATAATCAGTTACTACACCATTTTATAGCAAAACACACATATTTGAAAACTTTCTTTACCGATTAGAGTTTAAATATTTCTTAATTTACTCTGTTGCTTAATCCTGATGGGTGTCCATTAGAGTACAGAGATTAAATGCAAGAAAAGCTACCTCATTCAGGAGCTTGCATGAGTGGAAGGAGAATCCACGTTCAAAAACACTGTTCTGATATTTTTCCTTTTTCTTTTTCTTTTTCTTTGTTTGGTAAAGCTATTGATAAATGGTTAAATATGAGCCTATGAGAGGACAGAGTTGGCCTGTTGCCCCCAGAAAGCCTTAAATGTTATAATTCCTTGTCGATAAAGTGTACCAAAAAGATGTCTGACATGTTCTTAATAATGAGATATGAAAATTGTAAATTTACCTTACTGGGTCTTCTACAGAGCTCTTGCAATTGCAAAAGACAGACTTGAAAGATCTATTGTGAGAAGTTCCATCTTTTCCTCTTTCCGATACTTGTTCACAGACTTCTTTCTTTTTCTCCAAAGTTAATTAGCTCAATAATGATTCAGTAGTCATTAAAAGAGAATCTGACTTCTTTAGAAGCTATGTTTTCCTCAGTATCAACATGTATAGGATCTGAGATGCCTATAATAACCTTTACTCTTCTTCCCCTACCACCCTCATAATTAGTTATAACAAATGACAGAAAGGGTATAACAAATTACTACAGGAAAATTTTGAAAAAGGCCACATCACATTCATTAGATCTTAGACATGCGTTGCTGTATGAGCTGCTGTAATTACCAACTCTGAAGCATATTACTATAATGAAAGAAGAAATGAGAAGCTGTTGAGCAGTGTACCTGACAGAGTGAATTTATGTACTTTGGGACACAATCCAAAACATATTGAAATAAATTGAAGTCTTCTCTGGATTATATTTGGAAAATATTTGAGTAAAACTTACTGACAGACAAGTAGTGTCCAAGAGGAAATAAATCAGTAATAACTGGCATTCTTTTTTGTGACATGTTATGAGTAGATCAGTGAATTGTGTCTTGGTGTTTTTGACCTTGAAATATTCAGAACTTTTTGCTTCTATTCAATCACTCAGCTGTTACATGCAAAAATGTTTAAGTTTTCAAACACTGATCTACTGAAGTTTGGCTTAATTTGCATTCTTCATTTGGTTTAGGATATTTGGATAGAAATGTCTTTTCCTATAAAACGTGAGATTAGATGATTTACAGAATCTTTTGCTTGTAATGTCTGTGACATTAGTGGGCTTGTAAGAAACATGCAAAAGAGATAGGATGGAGTAAACATTATGACTTTTCTGTGCACTGTTTTTGTCCAAGATATTTTTCTTCTGGGAAAGTACTGATAGATGTATTGACATTTGCTCCATTTCTTTTAATTTAGATGTGATTTAAATCATAATAGAAATCTTCTTCATATACACATACAGAGATATTATACTATGATTTAATAGCAAATCATATAACAGGAATCCTTCTTTTGAATGTATTTGATTTTCCCCAAACAAAATCAATTTAGCTAAATCCAGCACAGAAAATATGGTCTCATTCTTCATTTTTATTTTCATCTAATTCATAGGACCATTTCCAGGGACAGTTATTTTGTATTGCTCATCCCTTATCCTTGTGCAACTTTAGAGTTAACACTTTGCAATTGACAATGCATATTCCCCTTAAAAGAAATCTATCAAGTGTTTTGGATTCTGGTTTATCCTGGCTTTTATCTAATTTCTGAGAACTTCCAATATACATTGGTTTGTATTTGTAACATTTGAGGGCATGAAAATATGAGAAAAATACTTTTGCAGTGTAGGTTTCACAAGAACAATACTTTGTTTTTCTAATAACTCCTTTTTCATATATACCTAGAAATTTTCCCCCAGCCATATCATATGTGTTACTATTCAAAACAGAAACTAATGGTTTATCACTCTCAGGTAGAAAATATGTAACCTCTGTATGAAACAGTAGAAAGTTACATTAAATGGATTTATTCTCTAATTTGTTCAGAGGTCAGATAGGGACAGAGCAACATCATGGGGCCCAGGAAACAGCCTCCTGATCTAAAGAAAACATCATCCTTAGAGTTGGATTTTGGACTGTTTTCTAGGTTTCCCTTTTTACTACATTATACACTATTTATAATGTTTCTTCAGAAAACAATACTATCTCTCTCTTTGGCATTGGGTGTCTGTGAGCAAAACATGTCAGGCTGTAATAAATACACATTTTAAATATTACTTTCTAACATTTAAGTCAATTTCTCCTCTGTCCATATTTCTGGCTGACTGCTTGAAAATATCTATTGGTAGATGGTATTAATATGCTAATGCGAACCTGTTTCTTTAAAGAAAATGGCTATAAAAATCATTAACTCATTCTGAGATAAGAAACAAAACCTCAACAGACATTTTAATTAATATTCAGATATGAATTACTTTGATAAGAGTTGTTTTATCAGTTATAACACAACAGACATGGTGAGTGTAAGATTATAAGACTTCAGACAATTAATATGAAGTCATGGATAACAGTTACTATAACTATTTGGAAAACGTAACTTCAGAGATACATAAAGTTTAAAGACAGAAGGGACAATTCAATCATCTAACCTGTCCTTATATATCTATCACAGTTCATGAAATTCCCCTCCCCTCCTTTCCCCGCTTCTTCCCTCCCCTTTCTTCCCCTCCTCTTCCCTCCTCTCCCCTCCCCTTCTCTCCTCTCCCCTTGCCTTCCTTCCTCTCAAAAACATTTTAAAGAGGACTCACAGTCCAGCTCTTTGGGTACCCTTAGATGAATCCCATTGGGTCACGTAGCTTTCCAAAGTGAGTTAAATTCTGAAATATGAACCACACACAAACAAAAGCTTTAGGATTTTATTTATTTATTTATTGTCTCTTAGCTGATTGCTAGTCAGCTCACTATCAGGGGACTATGATATATCTATTGCTATCTATTAAAATAAGCATATCTTAGACCAGATTTAACTTTCAGATAAGAAAAGAAAGCAAATGGAACATCTTTCTGTAACTGAAGTTCCAAATACGCAGTTCAGGATGATTTTGTTCATAAGACTTCATAAAGTTGCACAGAAAAACTTTGTTAGACATTGTAACTTGACTTGTACACATTATATAAAAAGGAGAGTTCTCATGCTCTAGTTAATTAATTGGATTATGCCTTCAAGAGGATTGACACTTACCATGCCCTCATTTTAAGCATTATTAAACAAAGTTTTCAGATTAGACTTCAGAAGAACAATTTAGAAGCTCTACCTAAAGATGACCTTTCAACTTGTATAATAAAGTTTTGTTTCAAAGAAACAGATTTAGTGGCAAATACTAGGGAGAAGATGATTTATGAACTTAGGTACCTAAAGAAAAAATAAATCCTCAGTGACACTTTAAAATGTCTCTGTCATGATTCCTAACTTCCTTGTTCTGTGAATAGCTCCTTTTTCTTATCAGATAGAATATTGATTGGGTAAAGACCTGGTCAAGTAAATACATCACATCAGTAAATATGAATTGTTAGAGTCCTACAAAAATTTTAACTAACTACCTGTAGATCTATATGCTGTAATATATTAGTCTCCAGTCCTACAAAGACTTAGAAATAGCTTGAATATTAATTTAGCTCCAAGAAAGGCACCAAATCTAGCTGGATTAATGTGAAGAATTTTGGAAATCTGAAAATATCATGTAGATTGGGTCTTGGACTGTAATTTTCTCCAGAGAAGCTCTGTGTCCCATACTTATAGGCATAAACACATTGTCTTGAATAATTCTGAAAACAAAAAAGTTCCTTCCAATTATTTTTTTTTTCTATTACTTCCACAGAACACATACAAAGGACTAAGGAAGAAATTGGTTCACCGGTTCTAAATAAATTTCATAATATTCAGAAAATTTAATAATATTCAGGTATTAAAATCTATTAAGAAAACAAACAAACAAACAAACAAACAAAAAAACCGGAAACATAGCCAGTTAAAGCCTACTAGAAATTCTGAAAACTGTAACAATTTAAATGTTATATTTAGATATTTTCAATGACCCTAGGCTTGAAATAAATCTGTCTAAACTTCTAACCTCATGATGGAAATCACTGCTGATTTGCTATAGACGACCTCTGAAGGATCAAAAGCTTACAATATTGCATAGTGGATTTTAAAATAATTTCATTTGAATGCCTGACAAAACTAATTGTTTAGCCAGTTTCATATCTATACATGTAGAGTCTGTGAAGAGTGTACAGGTATGGTTAACCATACTGCATTCTGATAGGTGACCTTCAAGATATTCTTTCTTCAGACTCAACATTTCCCTTTTTTATGACAGTTTCTGGATGCTGTGAAGTCCCAATGATCAGAAGAAGTTTGGCACATTAAGCATTTCATAAAACCTGATAAAAATTTATTACTTGGCTCCCTATCATTATTCTGAGCAGTATTTCCCAACAATGTGTTTCTTGGGGAAGGTGACAGCTCAGAGTGCTTGTTTACAGCTATACAAATCTAAGGCATTGCCACATGTCATCATAGATGTAAAAAAAAAAAAAAAAGTAAAAAAATAAAAATCACACAGCAGTGAAATAAATATCCAAAAAGAGATTTAAACCAGCTTGAGGGCAGGAGAATTACATTTTTATTTAACTTTTGGTAATTAATTCTGCTGCTAGGGGGAAATAAATGTGTTTGTGGTTTTGTTTGTTTTGTTTTTGGTTTTGATGGTGGAAACAGCTGAAGTACTCAAAAACTAGACTTTTACTTAAACATTGTTGACTATGCATTGCTTGGGGGGCTGAAAGAATAGTGCTTTGTAACTCAAAAGTGCTGCAGGACAAGAAAACCATAGTTTTATCATGAAAGTAGCATTTAATGGTACATATTTTATATTAGCACAGCACTTTCCATTTCAAGGGATTCTGAAAGTCTGCATGAACACACACTGCTCCATAACTTGACACTCAGCACAGCCAAAAGGAAGAAAAATAAACTTTTTTGTCTTGGTATCAGAGGAGTGACTACCCAATATAAATTTATCTGCAGTTTCTAATGAAAAATGAGACTACTGATACATCTGGTTTATATGTACTTTTTTTTAGAGCATAGAAAGATCAAAATAAATACTGAGTCATTAAGCTGAAGAAGTACTCTGAGGCTTGGAAAAAAATTAATAAAGTGATTAATAATTAAAACTTGTGTGGAAAGAATCATTTTCAATATTTATATGACATCTTAGAGCTGCAACAGAACAGCTAAATAGCTGCAGAAATGCTTAAAATACAAGATGCAAGTTTGTTTCACTAATGCCCTTTTACTTAGACAGCCATTTTGCATATTCTTGCAGAAGATGCACTTTTTCTTAAGAAAACCTTGCATAGCAGAATTCCTCCTTAATTGCTTAAATAGCTGTTAAAACACTGATGATTTTTACGAATTACTATTATGTAAATTCTTCAATGACTATCCTACAGCTGGTTTGCTTTATAGAATGACAAAGAATAAAAATCCTCCATTTCACTTTCCATTTTGCCTAATATAAACCCTAATACAAGAGAATCAATGTAAAGATTTTACAATGCTTTAAAGAAATGTTAACTGGCAATTTAGAACATCTTAATTGTCTTATTAAGATAGCTGAGGGATAACAAATATAAAAATCAAGAGAACTATGCATTGATCTTCATTTCTTCCCTGACTTTCTGAATTTTGTTACTGTTATATAAGAACTGATAATAACAATTTTGTATCGTGACCTCTTTGCACTCCATTGATACCTCTATGAACTCACCTCAAGTCAGAATCTGCCAGACACTCTGAGGGCAAGATATTGTCATAATATCTTCAACACAATAGCTTTCTGGAATCTCTAGCAAATAATGAAAATAACCAGACCACTTCTAGGGGTTTGCAGGATCCACACCTAAATGATGGCAAGTGATGACAATACAAACTTCTTAAATCTCTCCGTATGGCTTCTAATTTTATATTTAAGGATGGTAATAGGAAACATATCTCTTCAGCTAGTGGGCAAGCAATTTCTAGAACAGCGGGGTTTCTTGGATGTTTCAGTAAGTTGTTTACTCATTTCTCTGCTCAGTTTCATGAGAAAGTACAAAATTACTTTATGTCATCTGTTGCTGAAACCATATGAGGGGCATTACTGCTATTACTCCATATCCATAAGTGTCTATTTGTGTAGTATGTGGGTTTACTCTCACTCAAGTAATAGTCCAATTGTGTGGGAAGAGTGGAACAGAAAAAGCACACATACATACACAGTACTCCGTAAAATTTGAGTTTGCTTAATCCAAAGAAATAAAGAGAAATGCTTTTCTATCACTGGTGAGTTATTATAGTAAAATGCAGTGAATGGCAAATCAAGAAGCAGTGCTTCCTTCTCTACCAAAATGGAAAGGAATATTGAAGACAACCAACAGCACTGATCAAGCTCAGCATATCTTTAACCAGAGGAGACATTGCTGGACTGTTTTCTCTCTCTGCTTTTTTTTTTTTCTTTTTTTTTTTTCTTTCTTTTTTTCTTTCTTTTTTTTTTTTTCTTTTTTTTTTTTTTTTTTTTTCTGTTCTTACAGGGGCAGTAGCTGCCATTTAGACCTCTGCATTTTCATGAAATATGATGCTTACATATGTCAGATATGTTTTCTGTTCACCTTAACTTGCTGCTATTTAGCTCCCAATACTTCTTTCCTTCATTGACCAGTACTGTTCCACCCAGTGTTGGCAAAAACTTGTGCAACTTCACTGTGAAATGATTCTGGATACTTGGTTTCATGATGAGCTTCTTGCATAGTTTGTTGTACCTAATTCAGAAGAAGTTATTGAAATAGTTTGTTTTACCACTGCTGAAGACCCAGTCCCCACTTAATGTACCAAACCATATTCAAACCAAAACCAGGTATTCAAAGCATTCTATGAAAATAGGTATTTTATTTTCTTGTAAACCTGTGGCTCTTGATTACTGCAGTATATTCATACAAAATGTCATACATGCAGTATATTCATACAAAACCTGGTTAAGTAAAAATATAATATATGAGTGTTTAAACCTGGGGAATTTAGACCAAAAAAAAGTATAAAATGTAAGATGAACGCTAATTTTAAGCATCTAAGATAATTTTCCAAAGTATTTATTTTATATATTTAATGATAATTTCTATTATTTATCCATTCAATCATCTTGTAGGTAAGCAGCCATAAGATTATCACTTCAAGCCTCCAGAAAATTAAGTTTCTTGAGTATTCTGAAATAAAAATATGAAATAAGAACTTTCAGGCCAGTTTATACTCAGAATAATGAGATAATTATAAAAATGTTCCCTATTTTAGTTCCACTTTCTGAACTAATCTTCAATGCAGTCAAATCACATAATTCCTAATGTTAGTCTGTCTAAATTGCTTGTAAGCCTTACCCATGTCATGGGACTGAACATTCATGTCAGTCCTGAATACCAGACACTATTAAAATTTTGGTTATAAATAAAGCATTTTTGCAATGCAGGTGGTTTCTTTGAGGGAGAGTCTACCAGATGGATAAGGAATTGAAAAGCTCTCTCTCTAATGCTCACGTGTCAAGTATTACCTTAAATCTTCCAGTGTCCACAATCTAGTGCTCAATTAGGTTGTGCTCTGGGAGACATTACTTACCTTACATTCAGAAACTCAGTTCATGATTTTGTTATACCTCTTTCTTTATCCAAGAACCAGCAGCTTAGGCACTAAAAATGCTTTTATTGAAAGGATACCTCTCATAAATAAGTGGTCTGCTGATGAGAGAGAGACAGCTTGGTATACAGGACAAAAGAGCGTGAAAAAGATTGCCAAAACCATTCTTCTCTCATTGTCTATGCATAGCAGCAAAATTAAAAGAACCAACTATTCTTAACAATATTACTTGTCATTTTTCCTCAATTGCAATTACAGAAAAAATCATTGACACAACAATAATTCTTAAAATTACTAATGTACTTCTGATACCTGATGTCACGGTACAATAAGACCAACTTTACATGCTTAATTCTTACCCTTATCAATGCTTTCCATTTGAATTTAACAATCATGCTTTAAAAAAGCCATTTCAGATATGCAAATATATGAAAACTTTATTGTTAGAACTTCAATGAGCTTTGAATACAAACCATAATCTATCAAAACCAAAAGTGTTTAGAATTACAAGCAGATGTGAAAAGAATAAAACAGGAACTCATTTTCTTACCAGGACATTTTATATTGTTGAAAGTTTAGAATAAGCTATGTCTTTTGTCAAAATCAGGATAAAAAAAAACTTTAAATATAAGCAAAACAAAAATCCAAGTTAAAATAAAAAATGGTATTTTGTGCTTTGAAATACTAGATAATCAGTACTTTAATGTAAGAGTGAAATCTGCTAATCTAGGACTTCAGTTAAACAAGATTTTATCATATGAAATTCTGATTTTCATAAAGTCTAAAAAGAGGAAAAAAGAGGAGAAAAAGATCCCTTTATTATCATTTTAACTTACATGTATCTATTCTGTGCAGAATGTGCTAGATGGCAAATTCATAATTATTACATTGAGATCATATCTAACAAACCTATGAAGCTACTTTAGTGTCCATTCTGAATAAAGATGTCAAATATGTTGCCCAACATTACATTGTTGAATATTATAAGCATCTTGAAAATGTTTATGCTTGTCCTAAAATGGTTCTGCAAACATGAAATGTCAACAAATATTTTATGTATTAAAAAAGCACATTCATATAGCAATCATATTAAAAGCTAATATTAAAGAGAATAGATGTACTTGAATTTTTAAGTTCAAACAACACAAGTGAGAAACTAAACACGAATGATGCAATCTGTTTGAATCCTATTTTGGTTTATATATAAACATAAACATCTACAGTATACTGAGTATGAGTACACAGGCCAGCTGTTCCTCTGTCCATAATGTCTGTGAACTTCATTCATCAAGAGATTATTATTTGTCAAGAATAGGTCTTAAACTCACAGTAACGGAAATAACAGACTAAAATACCTAACTTTGGTATAACATAGATAGATAACATTGTAAAGTGTTTAATTAATTTTAAAAGCATATAAATAGATGTGCCATCACTGCTATAGTTTTACTTCTTTATTTTTAAAACCTCTTTATTTTTGTTGACATTTAATTTTGTTAACTATTTATCATAATCAAAATTATTATGGCATATAATGTCAAATTGAACAACATAAAACAACTCAGCTACCAAATATTCACTAGCTTTTCTAGCTAATTGCATTTACTTCTGTTTCTACATTTGCAACTATCTATTCTTTATTTTCCATCTTGATTTTTTTTTGTGGGTTATTTGTTCTTATTGATTAATTACAGTTTAATTTCTCAAAAAGATATTCAAATTGTTGGGAATAGTAAAGTCTACTTGGTAATTCCCATATATAAAAACATCTTCACCCTAGATTTTTTCTTACACTGGAAGTCACGGATTTCTGTAGAGACACCTGATCTTCACAAACAAGGTCTAATCTGTATAGTGGGAGCTGGCATTCAGCTGTCACCCAGGGCAGCTGTCTAATCTCAAATACAGCTAAGGGTAAAGACTAAATAGGTTTTCTCTGTCTATGAACTTTCTTAGCAGTTTGTTCCAGGATTTTGGACCACTGACTTTCCAGTGCTGCAGACATGCTGGTTTGCTCCCTTACTTACTACCTTCCTCTAAAAGTAAACCAATGTCCGACTGAATTAATTGCTCTGCAATTAATTTCAGACATACTTTAATGGATATGCATTTGCTAGGTGTGGCACCTAGGGACAGTTCTGTAGCAATGTCCCAGTAAGACTTTTGTTTCCACATGCTTTCATTCTATGCATCAGGAAAAGAAAAACATGCCCTCTGCAACCACTCACAATATATTTTTGTAATATTTGATGTGAGACTATTCTGATACTTTGAAATGGAAATTATATACACAGAGTTATGTCTTGAGGTTAATAGAATAAAGCATTATTCTGCAGAAAAATCTGTGCCAAGTGTTATTTAGTGGAGATACGGGTAGTCTACTCCAAATAGTACTTACTTTAAGCTGAAAGAACATGTTAGGTTATGTTAATTGGTTTGGAGGTCAACGTTCTCCATTTTTGATACACAAAAACAGCATAGACAAAGCCAAACCTGTATAAACAGCAAAACTGAAGATGATATTACACAGCTCAGTTGTTTAATTTACTAACTTTTGTTGAAGAAGTAATTGATGTACAGGGCTTTAAGACAGCTTCATGCTGGAACACCTGGAAGACTAAAGATCAGCAAAGTTCAGTTCACTTTCTTCACTGTGATGACCAGATTAAAGTAGGTATCTTCATGATAAATATACTTTTTGTAATTTTTTTTTTTTTTCAATGATCCTAGACAAAGTGACTTTAGATTTAAATGTCATGACAGGTTATACTTTCAAACTGTTGGTGGTTAGTTTGAGTTCTATAAGTCAATACAGAATACCAAATCCAATGACAGATGGACAATGAACAAGTGTGGCAGTATATTGTACCACATTAAATACTGATTGGCAGAAATGCACTATCCTTTTTTTTTCCTTTTTTTTTTTTCTTCCCCTGACAGAATGTATAAAGAACAATTGAAGGTATAAAAGTTGTTGGACTTTAACAGATTTGGACAAACAGAAGAGGTGTTTGTCTATTAACTGAGGACATTCTCAGGATATACCTTTTTACCTTTCTTCAATTTAAATTAACCAATGACAAAAAGTGATATGAAGATATGAATTTTCAGATAGGTATACATTTAGTTTGCAGGCATGAATAATTAATTTAAAATTACTCCTAGCAAAGCACAGTGTGGAATAAACTATAGTTGCTTATGAAATTGTGTGAAGAACACCTTAAAAGCTCACTTGCCCACTTGTCACTTAGCAGCACTCACTTTGGAACACTTAATCTACAAAAAGGCAGTAATGGTTTCTTATGATGAGGGGAGGTCCTTCTGATCAGAAGCCCTCCCTATTGCCTTAGAATCAGCAGTATAAGTAGCAGATCACTTCAATAATCACTTCTGTGGAAGGTGATTTATTTATTTATTTACTTATTTTTCTATTAACTAGGCCTGATCCAAGATTTTCTCATCAGTCTGCAATGATCACCTTCTACTCTCAGGGATTAACCACAATGAAAACTGACTGAAGTCTGTAAATTAGACGAATACTGAATAGTATTACAGTACATAGTGTAGTCAAAATCCCTGGAAAAGAGCAAGAAATAGGAAATATTATTATCCTTCACTTACAGATGGGGACGAAACACTGAAAAATTAAATGATTTGATGTGAGTCATCAAGGGCAGTAGGTTTTAATTGAGAAGGGGAACTGAACTTGGATTCCTAGACTAAAAACTTAAACTCTGCTTCCAGTCAAAGAAAAAAAAAAAAAAAGTTCATTTTTGACTTAGTACGTGAATTTATCTTAGAGATATGAAATTTATTTCACAAAGCCATGTACAACCATGTCTTAGTCACACATGCAGGTGAAAAACAAATCTTAGAACCACAGAATCATAGAATTATTAAGGTTGGAAAAGATTTCCAAGATCATCTGGTCCCACCATCTCCCCGCCACCACTATGACCCACTAAACCATGTCCCTAAGCACCACGTCCAACCTTTTCTTAAACACCCCCAGGGATTGTGACTCCAGCACCTCCCCAGGCAACCCATTCCAATGCCTAACTACTTCCTTCTGAGAAGAAATTTCTCCTAATTTTCAACCTGAAAGAAGGAACAGAAGCATGTAAAATCAAAATCCCAAATCTTTACACAAAATAAGTAAACCTGATTAATTACCAGGCAATGCTGTACCTTTTGGGTCTTGATCTAAGTAGATGATATGAAATTATGACTGACATATTAATATTGTATTTCCTTTACTTTGAGGAAATATAATTAAGCATGTGGTTCCATGATCCAGAGTTTGGATACATGAGCTAAGAACAACCTAATTTCACTTCATACTTCTTTCTGTTTTCTTTGTCTGGTTCCTAATCCAGACTTCTTACCTAGTTTTGTTGTCCTACCTCTTTCTGACATTTTACATAAACATGATCTTCTATGAAATATACAATCCATGATTAGATAATTTCGTCTATTTTTGCTAAGAAATTGCCTTCTGATTTCAGTAAAATTAATAAAAAAATTCAAATAATAACCTTTTAAAAGTAAAACTAAAATTAAATCTAGAGTTTCTTTCTTAAAGTTAGGTCTGATTTTTCCAAGCTACCGACTTCTTTCTAACCCCAGTTGTTGATGGGAACAAGTACCCTGAAACCTGGGACAGATCTTTTTAGAGGCTTAATTTCAGATGCCATTCATAGGTATTCCTGGAAAATATTTCAATGGGCAACTATATTTCTCTTTAAACTTGCTATGTTTTGTTTTGGTTTTAATTTTTTTATTTTTGAACAATGACATTTTTCTCCCCTTGGTATCGATATAGTATTATTTATTTATTTATTTGGAAAGAAAACAGCATGAAACTGTAGCAGGATTATTCAATCCTTCTGACTCACAAATTACTTTCTGTTCCTTTAATGCACAGTATCCTCCTTAATCCTCTGAAATATTTGACTTGTTCTATTAATTGATGCAATTGTACAAAATTATCTTGAAAGATAATGGTTTACATTCTCATGTACTGATTTGTTTGAACATATTTGTCTGTCAGGCTTCTTACATACTAAGTTTCTAATTTAAGCAAACAGTAAAAGTACACAAAATGTCTAATCCAAAGTCAAAGAAGTCAATGGAAAGAATCCAATTGACTTCAGAGGTCTTTGGATAAAGCCATAGCTCATTATAGACATCTAATGTTTCATTGTCAATGCAAATCTTAATCAGACAAATTAAGATATTTATGCTTTAGCTTCAGTTGCAAGGCATAAGAGACAACTTAATGACATGGTGTTTAGGTTTGCAATGAGAAAAGTGTATCTAGCAACTTGAATTTTAATAACTGTCAGCTTAAATTAAACTGGCAATAAGCTTCAAAGAGGAAATCTATCTGCAGGATTGTTAAGGTGTGTTATAACTCAATTTTAATTTCATACAGATAGTACTGTGACATTTCTCAAAGCTTTACGCAGATACATAAGCTCCATTAGCCTCTCTTCCACTGAAGCATTGGCTTGTAAAACAAACACAGAAATAACATTTCCCAGATATTAGAAAGGTGTTTTTGTGAAAGTTTCCTTCTCTTGATCTCTTAGCTGTACACAGGAAAGATTTAACAGACTTCAGTGGCACCAGAAAAACATATATCACTATTAGATCATTCTCAGATACTTCCTTTTATAACTTATTCTAATTAATAGCAGATACAGGGAATAAACAGAGAATTCAAACACAACTTCTAATATTCAGCATTGTTCACTCTTTTTGTGTTTGAAGGCACATCTGAAGCAACTGAAACATGTCTGTCTGCTGAGTCTGCATGAAGAAAAATTGAAAGGACATAAATTTCTGCCAATATTGAGGCCATTGTTTTCTCCAAATTTATTTACTATCTTAATTATATAGAAAGCATGATCAACACATTCATTGAATGCCAATGAAATTTGCACAGGGTACTAAAACTCAGGAGAAAAAGTAGGATAAACGGGTTTCCCAGGGAGGTTGTGGATGCCCCATCCCTGCAGGTGTTCAAGGCCAGGCTGTTTGCGGCTCTGGGCAGCCTGCTCTAGTGGTTGGCAACCCTGCCCAGAGCAGGGAGGTTGAAACTAGATGATCTTTAAGGTCCTTTTCAACCCAGGACATTCCATGATTCTATGTAGTTCACAGTTAGATCCTAAACGATGTAGGTATTCAGCCAATAAAACACAGGATATATCATAGACAGAAATCTGGAGATAGGCAGAGCTATACCTATCACAGAAACACTTTATACATCACAGAATCATAGAACTGAAACTTAAAGGAACCTTCAATAGTCCAAATCCCCTTTCAAGCAGTAAGCAAGTCCAAGCAAATTGTAACAACTTCTAATGACATTGATTAAACGACCTCACCGGGCAAGCTGTTCCAATGTTTGACTGTGAGATGATAAAGATTTTCCTTATGTCCAGTCCAAATCTCCCCTGTTTCGATTTATGCCTCTTGTCTCTTCTCACCATGCACTGCTGTGAAGAGCCTTGTCTGTATGGAGCAAATATTCCCTTGCAGCCTGTGGAAAAGACCATGGTGAAGCAGTATTTCCCCCTGCAGCCCATGAGGGACCATATTGGAGCAGATATCCACATTACAGAAGGTGGATATGCCCTGAAGGAAGCTGCAACAGAGCCAAAGCATTGAACTGACCACTATCCACCATATCCTTCTGTGTTGCTCGGGGCAGGAGGAGGTAGAAGAGTAAGGAATGAAGGAGTGAAGGTGAACCTAAGAAGAAGTGAAGGTTAGGAAGTTCTTTTAGGCTTGCCTTTTTTTCTCATTATCTTACTCTATTTTTAATTAACAATAAATTAAAATATTCTTCCTCGCATCAAGTCTTATTTGCATACAACTGGTGAGCAATCTCCCTGTCCTTATCTGAGCCCATGAGCTTTTTCCTCTTTTTTTCTTCCCCTTGCCCTGCTGGGAGTGAGAAAATGGCTGGGTGAAGTCTGGTAGCTAGCCAAGGTCAATATCACCATATTATCACAGAAGGCAACGACTTTACTATTTACAAATTTACTATAGGTAAATCTATTGTGACTGATCTTGATCATCTTTCCTGTACCCAGAAATATGTTCTATTGGGACCCACTCCATGAGTTTCCCAGAGATCTTAGGATCCTAGGATGTACTAACAGATGGAAGAAAAGAGATTAGAGAAAGAGGAACTCATGATTAGGAAGCTAATGATTTGCAGATAATACATTTGATACAGATACAGTCGTGAAAGAGAAAAGTTATTTACTGTACTTGTAGTTAAGACTAACGTTACTTGTTCACCCTACAAATACCATTTATTAACCATCAATGCATCTCTAATTTTACAAATGCATTTCTAGAACATATATGAAGTGAAATCACCTGCTGAAATGAAATGTCACCCAGTATGAGAGGTTATAAATTCTATCAACTGTTATTTTAAGCTTTTTGAGATCTCATCAGGTAGTGTCACACCACAACACAGAGTAAAGCATAAAGTTTCTTGTTTTCACACCAGAAAAACAACTGATTGTAATGTGCTATAGGTTGGTAGAATTCAACATGTTCTAAAAACCCATCAAATTAAAAAGTCATTGTTCATTTGGACACTCCAACTATATTAGATCCCATGACACTTTGTAAAACTTCTGCTTTACCTGTGATATCAGAAAGGTAAGGTTTTGTCGTGGTTTAACCCGGCTGGCAGCTAAACACCACGCAGCCGTTCGCTCACCCTCCCCCCTCCCTCTCTGGGACGGGGGAGAGAAATGGAAAGTGAAGCCCGTGAGTTGAGATAAAGACAGTTTAATAAGACAGGAAAATAATAATAATAATAATAATAATGATGATACAATGGTGATAATACGAAAGTAATAATAGTATGTACAAACAAGTGATGCACAATGCAATTGCTCACCACCCGCTGACCGATGCCCAGCCTAACCCCGAGCAGTCCGGCCCCCTCCCCCCGGCTAGCCACCCCTATATATTGTTTAGCATGACGTCAGATGGTATGGAATACCCCTTTGGCTAGTTTGGGTCACCTGTCCTGGGTCTGTCCCCTCCCAGCTCTTACTGCACCCCCCAGCCTGCCCGTTGGCAGGACAGAGCAAAGGCTGAGATGTCCTTGGCTTAGTATAAGCACTGCTCTGCAACAATTAAAGCATCGGGGTGTTATCAGCACTCTTCTCATTCTAAGCCAAAACACAGCATTCCACCAGCTACTAGGAAGAAAATTAATTCTGTGCTAACTGAAACCAGGACATCTATCCACCCCTTATTCCATACCATTTATGTCATGCTCAGGTTACACTCTTTTCCATACATTCTAATTAGTCACCTATAGTAATCATGGTAGTGATAATATACAGTATAATATACTATTTAACATGGTGCAATTCAGTTCATGGGCTATTCTCACCCAGTATTAAATCTCCTTGAGGTACACACCGGACCTCTCCGTTCTTTTGCATTACCCACCAAGTATATCCAGGTCCCTGAGCGAAAACAATTCCACGAATAGGTTTGCCTTTTCCTGAGGCAGGAGTAGCCCAGACTGTTTTACCCAGCATATTTTTTACATGCACTACAGGAACTTTATCCCCATCTACAGTACGTAACAGGTTTGATTGGGCAGGTCCAGCTCGGTTGGTAGATCCCCTAGTATTGACTAACCAGGTGGCCTTTGCCAAATGCGTATCCCAGTTTTTGAACGTCCCAGCGCCCATTGCTTTCAAGGTAGTCTTTAACAGGCCATTGTATCGTTCAACTTTCCCGGAGGCTGGTGCATGATAGGGGATGTGATACACCCATTCAATACCATGTTCTTTGGCCCAAGTGTCTATAAGGTTGTTTCGGAAGTGAGTCCCATTGTCTGATTCTATTCTTTCTGGGGTGCCATGTCGCCATAGGACTTGCTTTTCAAGGCCCAGGATGGTGTTCCGGGCGGTAGCATGAGGCACAGGATATGTTTCCAGCCATCCGGTGGTTGCTTCCACCATTGTAAGTACGTGGCGCTTGCCATTGCGAGTTTGAGGGAGTGTGATGTAATCAATCTGCCAGGCCTCTCCATATTTGTATTTCAGCCATCGTCCTCCATACCAAAGAGGCTTTGACCGTTTGGCTTGCTTGATTGCAGCACATG
Organism: Aythya marila; assembly: GCF_965140915.1. NCBI lineage: Eukaryota > Metazoa > Chordata > Aves > Anseriformes > Anatidae > Aythya > Aythya marila. The sequence continues at coordinate 97,327,752 of NC_139044.1, read as the reverse complement.
TTTCATAGTCATGAATAACCTGTGCTATAGCGTCCATGGTCAAGTCCACCCCTCGATCACGAGCCCATCTGTATGTTGCATCTCTACCTTGATGGCCTGAGGTGTCATGGGCCCATCGGGCTATAAATAATTCACCTTTATGCTGCCAATCCAGGTCCACCTGAGCTACTTCAATCTTAGCAGCCTGATCCACCTGCTGGTTGTTTTGATGTTCTTCAGTAGCCCGATTCTTGGGCACATGAGCATCTACGTGGCGTACTTTCACAGCCAGGTTCTCTACCCGAGCAGCAATATCTTGCCACAATGCAGCAGCCCAGATAGGTTTGCCCCTACGCTGCCAGTTGTTTTGCTTCCATTGCTGTAACCATCCCCACAGGGCATTTGCTACCATCCATGAATCGGTGTAGAGATAGAGAACTGGCCATTTTTCTCGTTCAACAATGTCTAAAGCCAGCTGAATGGCTTTCACTTCTGCAAACTGACTCGATTCACCTTCTCCCTCAGCAGCTTCTGCAACTCGTCGCGTAGGACTCCATACAGCAGCCTTCCATCTCCGATGCTTCCCCACAATACGACAGGACCCATCAGTGAACAGGGCATATTTCTTTTCATTCTCTGGCAACTGGTTGTACAGTGGGGCTTCTTCAGCACGACCCACCTCCTCCTCTGATGATATCCCAAAGTATTTGCCTTCTGGCCAGTCCATGATCACTTCCAATATTCCTGGGCGACTGGGGTTTCCTATTCGAGCCCGCTGAGTAATCAGTGCAACCCACTTGCTCCATGTAGCATCAGTTGCATGATGCGTAGAGGGGACGCTTCCCTTGAACATCCAGCCTAGTACCGGTAATCGGGGTGCTAGGAGGAGCTGCGCTTCAGTACCGACCACCTCCGAAGCAGATCGAACTCCTTCATATGCTGCCAATATCTCCTTTTCAGTTGGAGTATAGCGGGCCTCAGATCCTCTGTATCCCCGACTCCAAAACCCCAGAGGCCGACCTCGAGTTTCCCCAGGTTCTTTCTGCCAGAGGCTCCAGGTGGGGCCGTTCTCCCCGGCTGCAGTGTAGAGCACATTCTTTACATCTGGTCCTGTTCGAACTGGCCCAAGGGCTACTGCATGGACTATTTCCTGCTTGATTTGTTCAAAGGCTTGTCGTTGTTCAGGGCCCCATTCAAACTCATTCTTCTTACGAGTTACTTGGTAGAGTGGGTTTACAATCAGACTGTAATTTGGGATGTGCATTCTCCAAAACCCCACAACACCTAGGAAAGTCTGTGTTTCTTTTTTGTTAGTTGGTGGAGACATAGCTGTTATTTTGTTGATCACATCCATTGGGATTTGACGACGTCCATCTTGCCATTTTATTCCTAAAAACTGGATCTCCCGTGCAGGTCCTTTGACTTTATTTTGTTTTATGGCAAAACCGGCTTTCAGAAGGATTTGGACTATTTTCTTCCCTTTCTCGAAAACTTCCTCTGCTGTGTCACCCCACACAATAATGTCATCGATGTACTGCAGGTGTTCAGGAGCTTCCCCCTGCTCTAGTGCAGACTGGATCAGCCCATGGCAAATGGTAGGGCTGTGTTTCCACCCCTGGGGCAGCCTATTCCAGGTATATTGGACTCCCCTCCAAGTGAAGGCAAATTGTGGCCTGCACTCTGCTGCTAGAGGGATGGAGAAAAATGCATTAGCGATATCAATTGTGGCGTACCACTTGGCTGCCTTCGATTCAAGTTCATACTGAAGTTCCAGCATGTCCGGCACTGCAGCACTCAGTGGTGGCGTGACTTCGTTCAGGCCGCGATAGTCCACTGTTAGTCTCCACTCGCCATTAGACTTTCGCATTGGCCATATGGGACTATTGAAAGGTGAATGAGTCTTGCTGATCACTCCTTGGCTCTCCAATTGACGAATTAGCTTATGGATGGGAATCAGGGAGTCTCGGTTGGTGCGATATTGCCGCCGGTGCACAGTTGTGGTAGCGATTGGCACTTGCTGTTCTTCGACCCTCAGCAACCCCACAACAGAAGGGTCCTCTGAGAGACCAGGCAAGGTAGATAATTGTTTAATGCCCTCTGTCTCTAAGGCAGCAATACCAAAAGCCCACCGGAACCCTTTTGGGTCCTTGCAGTATCCTCTTCTAAGATAGTCTATGCCAAGGATACATGGAGCATCCGGACCAGTCACAATGCGGTGCTTTTCCCACTCATTCCCAGTCAGACTCACTTCAGCCTCCAATACAGTCAACTGCTGAGATCCCCCTGTCACTCCACAAATATAGATGGGCTCTGGTCCTTTATAGCTCGATGGCATTATAGTACATTGTGCACCGGTGTCTACTAAAGCCTTATACTTCTGTGCGCGTGATGTGCCAGGCCATCGAATCCACACAGTCCAATAAACTCGATTGTCCCTTTCCTCCCCCTGGCTGGAGGCAGGGCCCCCCTAATCCTGGTCAGAATCTTCCTCGTTTCTGTGTTTGAAGGACTGTCTGCTGGAAGTTGGAGCAGCAAACCTGAAGTGCATTCAGGAGGCAGAACAACAGGACTATGCTGGTCTGAGTATCCCAAGGATATTCAATATCTTGGAGAGCTATTGTAATAAACTCGGAGGATAAGAGGGTGGTGAAGGAGGAAGGGAGAGTGATCAAGGAGGGTACAGGGGTGGTGAAGGAGAAAGGGAGAGTGATCAAGTAAGAAAAATTATCTTCCCCTTTCCCCTCCACAGATTGACTCCCTAATGAAAAAAGGCAACAGATACAATTGCTAATAGTTTCCAAAATACAGTTTCCAAAGTATAGAATCGAAGATGTTACTGAGTACAAATACCAGGTTAGAGTCATGGCCAGATATTTCATCATCTCATAAGCCACTGATACAACACACAGTACCATAATGGTCTGAAACCAGGGCCCGGAGAGGATAAACAACATGACAGAGAGCACATACGGAAAATAACGTGCTATAATACTCAATTTGGAAAACAGGCGCAGCACAGTTGAGATTAAAGCAATCAGCATTATGACAAGTGACTATTAAGCAGGTCTAATACTTATACCAATTTTAGTTTAACACACTCTGGTCAGATCTGCCGTTATCTCAACCTTTCGTGCCCCACGTTGGGCGCCAAAAAGACTGTCGTGGTTTAACCCGGCTGGCAGCTAAACACCACGCAGCCGTTCGCTCACCCTCCCCCCTCCCTCTCTGGGACGGGGGAGAGAAATGGAAAGTGAAGCCCGTGAGTTGAGATAAAGACAGTTTAATAAGACAGGAAAATAATAATAATAATAATAATAATGATGATACAATGGTGATAATACGAAAGTAATAATAGTATGTACAAACAAGTGATGCACAATGCAATTGCTCACCACCCGCTGACCGATGCCCAGCCTAACCCCGAGCAGTCCGGCCCCCTCCCCCCGGCTAGCCACCCCTATATATTGTTTAGCATGACGTCAGATGGTATGGAATACCCCTTTGGCTAGTTTGGGTCACCTGTCCTGGGTCTGTCCCCTCCCAGCTCTTACTGCACCCCCCAGCCTGCCCGTTGGCAGGACAGAGCAAAGGCTGAGATGTCCTTGGCTTAGTATAAGCACTGCTCTGCAACAATTAAAGCATCGGGGTGTTATCAGCACTCTTCTCATTCTAAGCCAAAACACAGCATTCCACCAGCTACTAGGAAGAAAATTAATTCTGTGCTAACTGAAACCAGGACAGGTTTGAACATATATACCACATGCCTGCTTGTAAATCTGTTCTTAGACAGCAGAAGAAATGACTTAAGTATGCATACTGCTATGTCACGGGTGACCAAAATAAATACAGAAATACTTTCTTTCTTTTTAAATTTCATGTAGTTATTTGAATAAATTTAAAAGGATAAATTAAAGGGTTTTCTCATGGTTATTCCTAACAATAAAACTCTTTGAAAGAAGAGAGTTCAGGATCTGTTCCTTAAGAAAAATCACAAACCAACATTCAGTTGCTACTGAAAGATGAAAAATCCCCCAAAATGTATTCTTCCCTACATGCTAGAAGGGCAAAATGACTTTGTCTGAGCCTAGTACTATGCTTATTTGTGTATTTTCTGACCACATAAAGAGAATGAAAATACAGTAAATTTCAAGCGTTCTGCTATTTTTCCACATAACTTTTTTGGTACTGGCATGGCTTACAGCTTCTATAGCTCAGCTGTCCACAAATCCAGAAGCTTAATAAGATCAAAGCATTTGTACGAATAAGGACTGGTGTGGTGGTTTTACTTGGGTGGGCAGCAGAGCTCTATCAAAACTGCTCTCTCACTCCCCCTCCTCAAAGGGAAAGGGGGAGAAAATATGAGGAAAAGGGTTTAATGGTTGAGATAAAGACAGGGAGATCACTCAACAATTATAATCGCAGGCAAAACAAACTCAGCATAGGGAGATTATCAGAATTTGTAACCTATTACTAACAAGCTAGACCAGTGAGAAACAAACAAACAAACTAACAAAAAAGCAAACGAAAAACACCTGCCTCCCAAGCCACCCTCTTCCACCTCGTTCCCCCAAGCAACACAAGGGAACAGGGAATGGGTACACGCTTCTTCAGGAGCAAACTGCTCCAGCACGGGTCCCGCACGGGCGGCAGCTCCCCCCAGACCCCCTGCTCCTGCGTGGGTTCCTCTCCATGGACTGCAGCCTCCTCCATGCCACATCCACCTGCTCCACTGGGGGCTCCTCCACGGGCTGCAGTGTGGAGATCTGCTCCATGTGGGACCAGTGGGCTGCAGGGGGACAGCCTGGTACACCAGGGGCCTCTCCACAGGCCGCAGGGGAATTTCTGCTGCGTGCCTGGAGCACCTCCTACTCTCCTGCTGCACTGACCTTGGGGTCTGCAGGGCTGGTTCTCACTCCTCACTCTCCTAGCTGCTGTTGCATACCAGCTTTTTCCCTTCCTTCAATCTGCTGTCCCAGAGGCCCACCGAACATCACTCACTGGCTCGGCTCTGGCTAGTGGCTGGTCCCATTTGGAGCTGTCTGGTGCTGGGTCTGGTCTGACATGGGGCTGCTGCTGGCTCTGAGGCCATCCCTGCAGCCCACCCACTCCAAAAACCTTGACATATAAAACCAATACAATTGGCCGGAACTCCTTATCTCAGTATTCCTCTATTTATGGGGACTAGCCAATTAAATTGTACAATGTTAGGAAGGGAGAGAATTGGGTGCTGCTAGAGTGTCAATTCTTTCAAATTAGTCCCTACCATTAATATTTAGCAATCCTCCAGGTATGATTTTCAGTATGGTCTTTTTGCGCATTGCAGTATCATCTTGGGATCTAAACTCCTTTGCTGCTCTGTCAGAAACCTAGTTCCCTTGCTGACTGTCTTCTCACTCCAACACTGACATGAAAGTTCCTTCTGCAGAAGCTTTTTTCTTGAAATATCTTGATTTTGAGTATGAGCAATTTGATCATAGGTCTCTCTTGTGTTCCCCTGTGCTGTTTTGTTCTTTGCAGTGGATAACACAGGCCAAGAACAAAAATATTATGTTCTTTCATGTATTTTTTAGAACATTTCAAAAAGTGCACACTTTACAGAAATGGGAGCATATTTCAATTATTTAAAATAAATAAATAAATAAGATAACCCTTTTTCTCAAGAAAGAGCTTATATTTTTAGACTTCCCCCCAAAAAAAAGGTAAGAAACTCCTGTCTTAAAGGCATGATGAAGAACATTTGTTAGGTTTTCTTAAGGAAAAAGGTTTTCTTATATTCAAAAGGAAATAAAAAACAAAAACAATTCATTCAAGCCAGGAGTATATATACAAAGAAAAACAAAATGGATAAGAAGGAGATGAACAAATGTTAACCTTGCTAAAGCCCAAGACAGAACAAATTAGGAACATTTTCTCAGAGGCTGCTGAACATCCTTTAAGAACCTGCAGAACTGAAGCACCTGTAAGGGTTATAAGACACTTTGCCTTTCTTTATAAGAGCCTATTAGACTGACCCTTCCTTCTAACTGGGCTCTGAGAACTTTTCCTTTTTGTAGTGGGTTTACGTGGCAAGGTTTTGGTAGCAGGGAGCCATAGGGGTGGTTTCTGTGAGAAAGATCTAGAAGCTGCCCCATGTTTGGGAAGGGCCCCATTGTTTTCCAGATCCGAGCCAATAAGCGATGTTGTTTTGCGCCTCTGTGAGAGCATATTTAAGACAGGGAAAAAACGCTGCGCCACACAGCAGCCGGGAGAGTCAAGGGAGTGGGAGAACAGCCTTGCACCAAGGTCAGTGTAGAAGGAGGGGGAGAGGTGCTCCAGGCGCCGGAGCAGAAGTCCCCTGCGGCCTGTGGTGAGGACCATGGTGAAGCAGGATGTCCCCCTGCAGCCCATGGAGTACCACGGTGGAGCAGGGTTCCACGCTGCAGCCCGTGGAGGAGACCACGGTGGAGCAGGTGGCCCTGCACCGACGGAGGCTGCCGCCTGTGGAAGACCCCTGCCGGAGCAGATTCCGGGCCGGACCTGTAGCCCGTGGAGAGGAGACCACGCAGGAGCAGGTGATCTGGCAGGAGCTGCTGCCCGTAGGGGAGCCAGGTTGGAGCAGTTTTCTCCTGAGGGATGGACCCCGTGGTACGGACCCATATCTGGAGCAGTTCTGGAAGAGCTGCTGCCTTTGGGAAGCCCACGCCGGATCAGTTCATCAAGGACTGCATCCCGTGGGTGGGACCCCACAGCACAGGGGACGAGAGTGACCGAGAAGGAGCGGCAGAGAAGAAGTGCCGTAGACTGACCAAAACCCCCATTCCCCGTTCCCCTGCGCCGCTCGGGGGGAGGAGGTGGAAAAGGGTGGATGGGGGGGGAAGGTGCTTTTGTTTTTTTTTTCCTTTGTTTTCTCACTTCTCTCGCTTGTTAGTTGTAGGCAATAAATCTTACTATCTCCTTATGCCGAGTCTGTTTTGCCCGTTACAATAATTATTGCGTGATTTTCTCGTCCTTATCTCAATCCTTGAGCCCTTTTCACATATTTTCTCCCCATTCCTCTTTGAGGAGGGGGAGTGAGAGAGCGGCTGTGGTGGAGCTCGGCTGCCCACTCGAGCGGAACCACGACACCTTTTCTGCAATATTTTTTCAAGAGAACACTAGCTGCTTCAGAGAAACAGTTTTGAAGGCAAGATGGCTTAGGTAAACAGGACAACGAGGAAATAAATTGGGAAACCTCTAAATACATTTCATTACCTGCAGAAGTGATCAACTTAGTAAAGATGAAAGGTTAGGAAATATTCAAATTAAAAGGCTAAGAAAGCTATAAAAATCTATTGAGATTTTCTGTCAAATAGATAATTTTTAATATTCTGTTTCTATATACACTACTGATACGTTTAGTAGAATAACTTAAAAAAAATCTTTTCAAATAATTATACCAGAAAAATGTATTTTTAAAACACAGATGTGTTAGAAAATTAGGTGGTCTTGAGACAATATTAAATGATATTTCATTATGACTTTACCCTGCAAATTTAAACAAAATCCAAGAGCAATTAATTTGAGAAGAATTAGTAGACTATTACCTCTAGATTAGTTTAAAAATATAAAATATTTTTTCTTTCCTTGGTCTAACTTTGGGAACCCTAAGACAAGTATTCACTTGTGGCATATATTCAGTAAATCTAATCTAAAGTTCTGTCTTAATGAGTCAAAGACATTATCTCTTAATTTTTAAAGGGTATATTAACCTAGTTAATGATCCCACCTTTGATAGATGTTCTTAGACATCAAGTTCTCTGTTTGGTAAGATAGACTCAGTAATTCTCCTCCCCTCCCTTCCCCTTCCCTCTTCTCAGCACTCTATTCCTACCTTATTCAGAGGTAATTTGACACAGGGCTCTAGGCCCAATTCTGTAGAAAAAGTAGACTTGTTTTATTTTATTTTATTTTATTTTATTTTATTTTATTTTATTTTATTTTATTTTATTTTATTTTATTTTATTTTATTTTATTTTATTTTATTTTATTTTTTGTTCGAGATGCAGAAATGCAGTAGTGGCTCTGAAAGTGCACAATAGGATCCCCCTATTCCATAGGTGGTTGTTGGGCAGTAATTGTGTGCCTCTTGTCCTAATATGTCATGGCACTTTGGTGCCAGCACATGCAGTGTCCATATTGGTGGACATGGTGGAGAAGCAGAAATCCCATGGTCAGAGGCCTACCTCAGACTGATTGGAACAAAACTCACCAACTCCGTTATAACTGCCACCCCTACAGAAATGTATGACAAAAAGTAGGTTCAGGCTCTGTTAGGTGGGATAAAATGCACTAGGCCTATTTCAAATTTTCTTTGTGGAGAACTTAAAACCTGGTCTGAAAAAAAAAAAATCCTATAGAGTGATTAAATTCTTTCTCTTTTACAAACAACCAAAAAATATATCATTTTTTTCGATCTCAAATCATTATGGAGAATTTCACTCTGACTGAAGATTATATTCCATGTATATTATCATTATCAGTGACTATAAATGATTGATGACACCTTCTAGAAATCTTCTAGCTGTGCAGATTACACCTAAAGAATTTTATATGTGTAGAAAAGACTAATCTAATTAATAAATTATGAAAGTGCACTATGTCTTTTTCACAGTTTTGTGTGATGTAACTACTTTGTATTTTTTTTTTTATTTTAGACTAAAATATATCGACTATAAATGTATTTTCCTCTGATTTTTTTTTTTTCACATGAAACCACGTCCTCAGTTTTGTATACATCAAACTCTTGTAACAATATCTTTTCCCAGCTTCATATACGTTATAACCAACACTTTCTGCAAAGAAACATTTCACATCACTTTATCCCTAAATACATACCAGGGACAATTATAGCTGCTGTAAATGAGCTGCTGTTACAAAATAAATATCCATATTAATGATTTCAGTGCTAACATTGGGATCATTTGCACTCAGAGTATATGAGATCATAATTATTAACATTTTCCCCATTCTCTGACCTCAAATAATTCTCTTCTCTGAAAGGATTCAGAGGAGTAATTAAACATACCTCATAAATTCATGAGATACCAAAGGTGCCATTTGAAACTTGTGTGTGTGTGTGTTTCCCTATAATCCATCCCTATAATCTGGATGCTGATTTTGGATGCTTTGGAGCAAATGTTCCCTCACTCTGCACATATAGGAGTTGTATCACCAGTGGCTGTTTTCGTACAACAGACAAAGGAAACAATATTTTCAGCCACTTGCCTCCTCTATTTCATATAAACTATTCACCAGTTTGAAGCATTAGTATGCAGAGTGCATTCATTTATATTTGTTCTATGAATCTGAGAATAGTGCACTCTGTAATACAAGTTGCAAACGCCTGCATTTTTCTTATATTTCTTTCATGTTCAGGCGGCTGAGCCTATACAATAACAATACCAAGATTTTCTTAAAAAATTAAGATTGTAAAGGTGTTTAGTTTTTTTTTGTTTTGTTTTGTTTTGTTTTAATAAATAGAGCTAAGCACTATTTTTTTTTTAATGGACCAACTGATTAGAGTAACCCACTTACTTTTCTGTGTCTGAAAGAGAAATACTTCTTTTGGAAATCTTTATTTTTTTTTTCTTTCTTTTCTTTTCATTTGTTATAGTTGATTTCCTTTTGTGTCTTTAAAGAACCTCTTAGAGGTTGAATAATGTAAATCAAATCTTCTTGTACAATAGGGATCTCATAGATAGGGACTCAGCAGGGAACATAGTTATCAGTCTCACAAAGATGAAACTATCAGAATTATGGAGCGAAAGAGAAGCTGACTTGTACACTAACAGTGACAGTTTGTCACTGTTCTTTTACCATGAGTACCATTAATTATTTATATTTGCTTTTGACTGGAAAATCATATCTAGGGCAACTGATCGTTGATACTTTGAAAAATTGAAAGTTCCATCCATCTATTTTTATATTAGTACATTGTACAAAGTAAGCAGTAGTAAACTTCCAATTTATATCCACTGTTAAATTCCAAATTATCAAGTGCAGATATTTAAGTGCAAATTATAAGTGCAGATTTTGATTTCTTATTGTTTTTGCAATTTCATAACAAAATACTTTATCATGGAAATGTCATATTTTGTATTGTATAAATCAGATAAGAATCACAGTCATATAAAATTAAGTCTATCATAATGATACATATATACATAATTTTTGGTGGGTTGAACTGTAGAGTTGTCATGATGCTATATGATAGGAAATACTTTCACACAGAAAAGAATTCAGGCACTGCAGGATATCTGAATTGTCTTTGCGATCCTTTCAAACAGGTGATCTAACTGTTGCTCTACCATAACTTGTTTTCAGATGTTTTCACATCAAGTTACATTGATACAGCTTTGAATTTTGTCTCTAAGTGTCACACCTTACATGTTCCTGCAAAGTGGCATAAGGTTTAATGTCACTCTGAGAGCAGTGCATGTCAATGTCTTCTCCACACTTATTAAAGTCACGATGTGAAATTCCACTCACATCAACACAAAACGACTATAGTTTTTGATAACTAGCTCTTGTAGAGTAATTCTGAGAATACACCAATGCTACTGCTGTAACTATCAGGCACTGCTTAAAAGCTACTACCAAAGCATTGTGTCTGCTCATATAATCAGATATACCATTGTTTTTATAGAATTAATTATTTTTAAAATATCTAACAGTGTTGTATATCTAACAGTGTTGTATTAACAAGTGTTACTTGCAATATCAGGAAACCGCTGGATGAGGGTTGTTGAGAAGTAAAAGGAATTGAGATCGCCAAAAGTGCAAGCACCAAGTACATGGCAAAGACCTTGTAAGTACAAGGCACAGGATGAAGTCAGAGGCCCAGGCCCTTTCACAAACAGTCAGTTAATGCAACCCTTGTAGTTGGGTACAATCTGCTTTAAGGATAACAAAGAGAACAAGGAAAACATATCCAAACCACACCATGCATAGTCTATTTGGATCTAAAATGGAGTGGTGGACCTACAAAGGAGTTGAAGGTGTCATGTATATTACAAAACATAAAAAATTACACCAAGAATAAACTAGAGTGATGAGTAAGAAACCATCAACATCAAAAACATCAAAAAACATTTACATTAAATTCCTCTGTCAATAACCTTGGGATGCTAATGACTTGGTCTACCCCCCCCCCCCCCCTTATCTTCCTCAACTTTTGGACCCAGAAAAATATAAGAAAGGTATATAACATCAGAGAAAAGAGAAAAGTGTGCATCAGTTTAAACTGTATCATTATTAGAAATGAGCTGCAATAATTGGATAATTTGGACTATAATATTGTAATGTGACTAATAATTATTATTTGATTGGATTTTTAAGACTTTAATCTCACTAGCCATAAATCCTTGGCTTTGCACATAAGGTGTGATTTTTTAGTTTACATAAATTGCACAGGATGTTTTTTGATATACCCTAGCTTAGTTGACTAGCTGTTAACCCTGCATGTGATGCAATCTTATTCCTATATTTCTGTCTCTCTGTTCTTAAATACTTCTGGGGGAAAGAAGCTACAGATTTCAAGAATTATCCAGTGGTTCATTTCTCTAATACTTTCTACTTGACTTATTCTTTTTATTTTCCAATCTATTTTCTTTTTTGGTGTTGTTATATAGAAAAGATTGCTCCCTTCCTATTTGGAGTAACAAAATTACCTCTTCCTCTTAATATTGGACATTATTGTGGTATGCTCTAACAATGCACTTAACTTGCTTTGCTTCATTGGCATCCCATTATTTCTTCTCAAACCCACAGTGAAGAGGAAAACAATTCCCTTTATTCTTTCACAAAACTATGTTTTATATATTTGAAAATGAAATGTCCCACCAATTTGTACTTAGAATATTTGAAGTGACAATGGTCGGTATTTCCTCAAAAATCAAATTTTCTAAAATTATGATCATGCACATTGCTCTCTCGTGGATTCTTTTGAATTGGTTTATGTCTTAGAACTGCACAAATTGTCATACATTTCCCCAAACATGACACAGTATCTCAGCGGAAACTCTATTAGTGCTGAATATTATCTTCAGGCTGCATTCTTATACAACCTTATACAACCTTATACAACCTTATACAACATTCTTATACAGAGAATGTGCATTCTCTGCAGCAGAATAGAGTAGTTGATGCAAGTGTTCTGACACACAACACCCACCAAAAGACTTTTCTGCAAATGATCATGTTCATGTATCACAACTGCAATAATTACATTATTGTAAGTCATAATATCCAAGCTTTAGAATAATCTTAAAGTTCATAAACTGACAAAATCCAGGAGCTTTCCAGAGAGAATATGAAGAGGCATATTAGCAAATCTAATCAAGTCATCAGTATGCACTGACTTCATGAGAAGTGTTTTAAAATCATTAATCAGTGATCTATAATTCATATCTTAGTTGACATCTACACCCACATTGCACTGAAGGAATGCATAAGTATAAATTTCTGCATCTAGAATGATGGCAAATATTTTCTCACACCAGCTGTTTAAATGTAATACAGCAATTTAATAAAGAGTATTCAAAATATGTTAGAGGTATCTTTTTATATCAACAGCAGTACAGACCAAGAAAACAAAATCTTTAGCTATTTCCTTGAGTCAGCTGGTTTAAATAAATCTTATTCCTTTATCCTCCACGGGTGTTAAAGGTAGTGATGTGAGGACTGTGGATGTGAGATAATTTCAGGCTCTGGACACCACATTGATAAGACTATTTGAATGTCTTCTCAAATTATGGATCATCTGATGTACTTTACTTAATCTCCTTTTTGTAATTAAAGATATTTTCTTCTCCAGCATGTTTTATTACCTATTTTGCCTTACCTCTGTATTCAATATATGCTTGGGTTAGAAGAGACCTTAAAGATTAACCAGTTCAACCCCATGTCATGGGCAGGGACATTTAGAGACTAGATCAGGTTGCCCTAGGCCCCATCCAATATGATCTTGAAGACCTCCAGGGCGGGGGCATCCACAACTTCTCTGGACAACATGTTTTGTTGCCTCATCACTATCTGAGTAAATATTTTTTTCCTTATATCTAATTTAAATCTACCCACTTTCAGTTTAAAGCTGAAATCCCTTGGACAATCCCTTGGACAATCCCTTGTCCTATCACTACATGCCCCTGTAAAAAGTCACCATGTTTCTTAAAAGTCCCCTTAAAGTATTAAAAGGCTGCTATAAGGTCTTTCAAGAGCCTTCTCTTCTAATCTAGGGTTAAACAACCCCATCTCTCTCAGCCTTTTTTTTTTATAGGTGAGGTGCTGCTCCAGCCTTCTGATCAGTTTTATAGCTTTCCTCTGCACCTGCTTTAACAGGTCCTGCTCTAAATTTAAGTCACATTTGTTTAACTGTGTTTTAACTTAAACATAAATTTGCAGGAGCATGTATCTTAAGAAACACAACAGGACTCTATAAATGAAAAGACTCACGGAAGACTCCTTTCTAAGATCAATAGACTTAGTTGAAGAGAATTAAAAAGTACTTGTTTGGACAAATGTAAGGCTACTATTTGTCACTTTGTTCTCTGAATAATCAACAGGATGGTATTGGAGAAGTTAGTTGTGAGAGCATGATAGAAATAAAACAAAATATGACCAATAATTCTGTATTGAGTTGTGCACATTCTTCATAGGTAACAGGTAACAAATTTTGATTTGATTTGATTTAACTGATTAATGCATGCAATTTATTTTGACAAAGTGATGCCAGAATTTTTGCATTGCTTAACTTAATAGACCCCTTAAGTTTCCTACTCTGAAATTTTAAGTTCCAAAAATAATTTTGGGGTAATGCTATATATTTAGTTTACTACAACACTGCATAATATGGTAAATTACTCAAGTAAATGAACATTTTACAGGTTGGTTTCATCTTCAATTCTCCTCTTACAGTTTCTTAAAACATTGCATGACTAAGAAAGCAACACCAGTATTTTTAAATAGGACACCTATCAAATACATATCAAATAAATGACTTCTCCAAGAGGCAGTCAGAATCCAATAGTTCTATTAAAGTTTCTACTTATTTGCTTGTTGTGTATAAAATGACTGAAGTTTCTTACTGATATATTTTTTCTTCTTGCATCAACAATCAGCATATGATAATTTTAATAATTTAATAATTATAATACTTATAGTTTAATAATTGTAATATTATAATTACAAATTTATACTTTAATAATTATAATAATTTTCTTCTTGAATTAACAGTTCAGCATATAATATTATTTAGAACACCTTATTTTGCATTTAAGATTGTCATGTAATAATAGATTGTCCTAACATTACTCGCTTTAAGAATTAATAGACATGGCAGAAGAAAGATGTCTCTGTGGAGCACAAAAGCTTTACTTATTACAGTGGTTCTACTATCTTTTATAACACAAGTATTTGATATGATCCATTCTGAGAACTCCATATTGTATTATACTTATCTCACAGTCCTATTGTTCAAATGCTTGTTAATAATTCATGTTATTGTTTGTGTCATAAACCTGTTAATAGCAACATTTTTCTGGTTTATAATTGCCTAGAGCCCTTTTACACCCTTTTTACCTACAAGTAGGTATTGTCCATCTTTCTCCAGTCCTAGGTAATTCATCAGCTTCTGAAGTCAGATAGCTTAGACAAAGATGTCCTAGATATCTCTTCAAAAACTGGAAATTTCTCTGTGATGAAATCGCTAGATTTGTGACTTGTCTTCTTACTGATGGCTCTTGCTTTTTTTTTTTTTTTTCTAGCACGTGTAACATGTAGGTATTGTTTTAAAGAATGTAGCCACTAGGTCTTTAAAGTTGTTGCTATAGTATGACGGTGATAATATTGCCTTTATCTTTTTTAGTTATACATATGAAATAGCAGCATTTACCCGTTTCTGATATTTTTCATTTGATGTCTAATCCCTGACTTTTCTTCTAAAAACTTTTGTCGCACCTTCACCACTCATTATTTCTTAACAAGAACATTTAATTTCTGTTTATATTTTCTGTGAACTTAATAACATAATTACTGATGAGCTTTTCCCAGTTTAATATGTGTGGCCATTAAGGGAAAATGAAAATGAGCATTAATACTTCTTCCTTTTAAAAATGTTCCCTTTCCTGTAAAGCACACTGGTTCTTGCCGTACAGTTAATTGCCTGCATGTCTGAACCTAACGGTATTTATTTTCTAATTTTCAGAGATTTGAGGGAAGGAGTTGTGTTTTACTTTCCCAGTAGTCAACACAATCTTTATATTCAACAACCTTTTAAAGAAAGTAATTTTAATTAAAAAAAAAAAAAAAGAAAGAAAAAAAAGAAAACAATGAGAAAATGTTATTGTAATGCAGTATTTTTTTTTCCCCTTCAGAAGTATGCCTACCTATCCTGACCAACTTAGATGAATGTGAAAATAGAAAGTGACCTCATCATCAGGGTCCCTGAATGCTGTTTAATGCTAAAACAACAACTTTACTACCCAGCAGTAAAACCCAAAGGAAGATATGTGGAGAAGCAAGTGCCAAGGATACCTGAAACTCCCAGGTGACAGTGTGCAATTCATTATCTCTAGAGTCCTCTATTCTTTCTGCCCAAGCTGTCCCCAGCTGATCCTGGGACTGGAAGTACATAAAATAACTAATATGCCAAGAGAAAATAAAAAAATAAAATTCCTGCAAATAAAAGTCTTAGGTACATAAATGTTAACAATTCTGAATTTCAATATAGTTTCCATAAGGATTTATGGCTTGTCAAAAAAAAATCAATGTCAAGTGACACCCAAAGTAAAAGAAAATCTATGTGAACTTATACAAGAAAATTGTAGGAAAATTGATAGAAAACTGATGAAACGATTTTTAGACATAGGTTAAAAGAAAAGTTATCCAGATCAAAAAAAAATCCATTATCCTTTGAGGATGATATACAAAATTTACTTGTCATGCAGTGTTGACATGCCATCTTAGGGTATGTCTGCATAGTTACTTACTTAGGATATGTCTGTCTAGTTACTTGCAATGTCATGGTATTTAGAATATTTGTACACATTTTATTTCATTTAAAATGTAACAATGTAAAATTCATTCAAGTTAAAATATACTAAAATGAATCTCTCTATAAAAATCTGTATTGTAAAAAAAAATCCTGACAGTATTACAGTATCCCCCAAAAGAAAATAAACTTGATGAGTAAAAATAATGATAATAAAGACACCTCTGGATTCCTAAGTCTTTGCAAAATAATCATGGAATATCCTGAGTTGGAAGGGACACACAAGGATCATCGAGTCCAGTTCCTAGATCTGCACAGGACCACACAAAAATCAAACCATATGAGGGTATTGTTCAAATAATTCTTGAACTCCAGCAGGCTTCATTCCGTGACTGTTTCCCTGGGGAGCCTGTTCCAGTACCCAGTACCCTCTCAGTGAAGAACCTTTTCCTGGTATCCAACCTGAAAGTCCCATATCACAGCTTCATGTCATAGAATCATAGAATCCTCTTCTATGAAGAAAGGCTGAGAGAGCTGGGGCTGTTCAGCTTACAGACGAGAAGGCTCTGGGGTTACCTTATTGCAGCTTTTCACCAATTAAAAAGGGCTTATAAAAAGAATTAAAAACAAACAAACAAACAAAGTATGACAAACTTGGGCTTAGACTGGAAAATAAGGATTGCTTCTCTTCCAGCTTGCCTGGAACCAGAGGTGAGGGTAAAAGCCAACAGTCAAGAGAGGCCATGGGCTGGAGGTTGGTCTTAAGGTCACCCACAACAAACTAAAGTAGGAAGAAGAGGCAGAGTCAGATGTAGGATCAAAGAAGGGTATAAACTATCTCTATGGACAAGCTGAGGGGATGAGAAGAAGCTAGGCCATAACCAGCAAATGCATATTAAGACATAAAAAGAAATACAGAGACAAAGCATTTTCTGCAAAAGAGACAAAGACTAAGAACCTGGTCCTTCAGCTATCACAAAAAGAGATGAAAAGGGAACTACACACTGAATTGCAACTGCAGTCAAAGGGAAAGCAAAGAGGAAGAATTCTCCATTATACTTAACAGTGGGAATAGGCTTGCTAGAGCATATGGTTAATAAAGAAACTTGAAATGAGAAACTGGAGAAGTAAAAACCAAGAGAAGGAGAACAATTGTATAGCAAGGCTGCTTGAAACAGAGCTTAGTCAAATGCATCAAAGGCTTTTGAAAAATCAAGGAAGACAGGGAATGATTACTGACAATGAGATTTGGCAAGGAAGAGATGATTTTAAGCTAAAGTGGAATATGATTAAGATAGCTGGAGCAATTGTTATTTTCTACAGTGGAACAAATTATATTCTTTTCCCCACAACAAAACATCAAGCAGTAGATTCACCACTTCTACCTGTACATAAAATGTGTATGTTATAACAAAACAGGACAACATGAATGGAAGACAGAGCCCTAAATGTGACTTGGAAAAATAATCTCCTTTACAATAAGTTAGTTATACTGAAATTGTTTTTGAAATAAAAAATGAAAGAAGAGTGAAGTTGAGTTAGGGAAGAAGGGAGTGGGAGGAGAGAGTGTCCTCATTTTTGTATTTTTTCTCTCTTTCCTACTGTATTTTTAATTGTCATGAAATTAAATTCCAAAATCAACTCTGTTTTATCTATCATTATCTATCATTGGTAAGAGATCTCCCCATCTTGAGAGCGGCTGGGTGGACACCTGTTAGTCTGCCAGGGTTGTTCACCATAACCTCCCTGCTCCCTCTGGTAACCAACTCCCAGACCTTTTTGATCTCCCCAGTACCTAGCCCAAGTTTGCAGCCTTCATAGTACTTGGATCCTAAAACTCTTATGCTACTCACCGGTGAGCCCAGCACATTCACAGTGACTGCTGACACTGACCTACATACCCAGACAGTAGTCATGCACTCATCTCTCCAGTTACTGCAACCCCATGCACACATTCCCCTGTGACCAACAGCCTGACTCCGTGTGCTGACATTCAGTCCTCCCATACACAGATACACATGCAAAAAAATTCCTTCACTCTGGAAAATATTTAGCAATGAGCCTCTGGGCAGGGTCATGTCTCAGTCTTTGAGATGCCTTGGAGAGCTACCCTTGCTGACTTTTGTTGTAGGGTATCCCTGGAGTACCTGGAGCTGAGGTTCACCTGGGACAGAGAGGTGTTTGTGGGGTCACATTTCTGATCAGGGTCTCACCTGCCCTGGGTCCTCTGAGTTCCTCTGTGTTAATGTGCCTTTAATCACACAGCCCATGTGATTAAATGTCAGGAAAAGATCATTCTTTCCTGTGTAGTTTAGTATAACAAATATATCTGAGCTAGAGCAGGAAGGATAACACAATTAATTTGATTTATTTTTTTGTTCATTTCAAAAATTCTAAGTAGGTACCAAGGAATGCAAAAGGGAAGAATTGGATTTTTTTCAGCTTGAACTAAAACAAGATTTGTTTCTTTCCAGGGAAACAAGAAAACTGAAACATCAATTTCTAACCATCTTGAAGCATTAATATGAAAAAATAAAATAAAAATTATGTAAAACAAATTATTTTGTTTCATTGTTGTATCACAGAAACATTCTTACCTTTATTTTTAATTCCTGTGACCTTTAAATGCAAATGTAAATGTTTTCCAATGGTGCATTAAATAGCAAAAAGCACATTAGCTTCACAAATATTTTCTCATCTTTCACTTAAAGACAAAGAGCATGAAGTGGTGTTATTTAATACATTATATGCACACAAACGCATATACTTTCATAAGTTTATTTAGGAAAAGGCAAGGCTAAAGATTTTCACCTTGCTTAGAGAGTGGCAGGAAGCAATATTCCTTATTTAATGCAAGCTTCAGTTTACAGCCTTATCTCAGCAGTTATACTAATTCGGGGCTCCTTGCCCAAGAGAAGCAAGGCTGTTAACTGCTGAGTTTCCTTCAGTCAACCTCTTAAGACATCATAAGCTCAGGCTACTGGGAATCTTGAAAATATACATTAAAACTTGCCCTTGAACTTTGGTCTCCACAGTTCTTTAATGTTAATCCAACATCTCAGTGTGCTTTTAGGCTGCACATTTTCATTTGGTGTGATTATTTAGTTCAGCTTCTTGTTTCATCATTTGTTGACAATTGGCTATATATTGACCATATATGCACTGAAACATACCTATGCTTTCATAGGAAACAACCGATAGGTTCTCCTGCAGCCAGTCTGTGATGTACTGAGACATTCTTAGTTCATTCTGGACATCCTGGAATTGAAGCTGTGAAGCCTCAATTTACACTTATAGTGTAAGTGTAATATCATAATCTTATCAAAACCACCAATATCAAAACCACCAGAGCCTGCTGGTTTTCTTAAGTATAGGAGAATACAAAGGATTCACCAAAATACTGTAATCAGAGAGTAATATCTACCTTGCCTGAAAAGTGCTTCATAACTGCAAGTTAATCAAAATATATATATATTTTTGTCTTCCAATTAAATTTCTATATCAGTCTATTTATTCTCCATATAGAAGATGAATTTACATAGGTTTATATAGTTTTTCATGATCATGGTACTTTTTATATGTATTCTCCTAATGTTGAACACAATGGAACACAGGCAGTTCCACTTTACTATCTCATTAAGCAACTGCCTCAGACTATGAAAAAAGGCTAAGATTTGCGGAAGCATCTAGAATCAAAATTTATTAAGCATGTACTTCTAGGAGAAACTTCAGCTATTTTTCAGCATTAGCCCATGTCTTTCCATTCCCCTCATCAGTGCTATCTCACTTTATTTATATTTCAAGGCCAGATTGAAGAGCAACTGGATGAAAAGAGATGTCTATAATATTTGTATTGAGAATAAAGGAAAAGAATTGCTGCTCTCTGACATCTCTTCTAACATTTGATGCATTTACTGCTACCTAAGAATGCAGAAAGCTCTGTTCCAAAGAACAGTGCTCCTGGACTACCAGTTTTGAACATACTCTGTCCAGATGTAGTCTGAAGGGTTTATATGTAGATAAATAAAAAAAAAGATTTTACAAATCTCTACTGAGCTTAAAACTACTCCATTTTCATTAGATTTGTTCAAGGACCTCTGTTATCTAAAGGAATTCAAACATCAAAATTAAGTCCTCGTATTAGAAAAATTGCCGAATATTTACCTAACCTTCCTTTTGCAAACACTTTTACACCATTTTGAAAAAGAAGACAACATACAATGGAAACACAATATAAAATTATATAAATAAATAAACAAAAGCAGAATTTCATCAAAGTCAGTATAAATTAAAGAACTATTCCTATTGGTTGCATCTATAATCTCAAATACAAACTTTCTCTTCTGAAGAAAATTCAGATACTTTAAAATCAACATATTTTGCTAATCATCTATATTGTCCCCAAATAATCCGGAAACATGGAACTATTGCATCAGAATAGTATGAAATAATTTTCAAATAGAAAAGCTGATTTTTTTTTTCTTTTTCAAAAACAGAATTAAATTTAGTAATGATTCCTTTACCCATATTACTATGGTTTTGATGTTTTAAAAATTAACACTTACTCATTAAGTGTTCAACTGATTTGATGACAAAATTGCTCCATTTAAGGATTCCTAAATCAATTATATATATATATATAATATATATGGAATATATATGGAAAAAATATATATAAAATGTACATATATAAAAATACATAATAGTTATATAATAATTAATACATTATAATAAATAATAATTTATAAATATTTTATATATTTGTATAAATATTTATAATAATAAATAACAAATAATTAATAATATACACATTATAATATACATAATATATCAAAATAATATATCATAATCTATAATCTATAATCTATAATCTATAGTCTATAATATATAATATATCTATGATATATAATAAATAATATATATCTATGATATATAATAAATAATATAATATATATAATAATTATATATATATAAATTATATATATATATATATAATGTATAATATATATATATATATTCCAGATGATACAATCATACATGATACAAATGACATTATAATATAATACATATATTTGTAATGATACAAATAACATGATTGGACATTTATTTATTTAATTTTTAATCAATATTTATCATTTTTATTTTTATCAACTAGTCTAAACTAGATGGTTTAGGCAGAATTAGAATTTCTCTCTAAGAAATAAACTTGCTGATAAATTTTGAGATGTGTCAAATGTTGCTCTCTAAATTCCCTATGTTTAGTAAAAAAATTAAAATGGAACTTTTTCTTCTGTATTATCTATATTGTCTTGCATATAATAGAAATATATTCAGTTTAATACACGTATTTTTATAAGCAGACTAGTATTGAACAAGAAATAGCTTGTTATAAAACGTGTAAATGTTGTGGTTAAAATGTGGACTTCCTAACTCAAAGAATTACAACTTTTATTTTCCCTAAAGGACTTCTCTGTTTTAGAATTTCTCTCTTAAAATAAGTTAAATATTTCTGACCTAGATTTATAAGAATTCATATAATGGTCATTACAAATCACACTTATATGTCCTTCTATCCAGACGTCTTAAAACAACCTTAAAAACCAACTTTTCTTACCAATTTATTAAGAAATCATTAGTTTGCCTCTAAAATGTACAGTGGTTATTCATATATTTTCCCATAAATTACATAGCAAATACAATCATTTTAAACATGAAAAAATAAAAAAAAAAAAATCCAACTTCCTGATTCCCGTAGCCAACTATTATGAATTATCATCAAAGAGTCTTAAAGTTAACCCTTAATGAAGAAAAATAGCCATGTGTTAGCCACACATCAGTAGCAAACAAATTCCTGAATCAAAACTGAAAACACTGTTGTGGCTTTGTCCATGTATGGATCCCAATTACCACTGAAGTATGACTCTCCTCTATACAGAAGATTATATGCAATGGTGAAAGAAATAATTTTGTTGGATTTTTTGAACTGATTTAAATGTTGGCACACAGATAAAATGCACAATTCAAAAATTAAAAAGTTTAATTGCTTATTTTTACTCTTTTATGTTAGAAGTAGTAGTAAAAATCTTTCTGCAGTGTAACTCAAGGTCATAGTAGCTTCCAATTACAACATTGCATTCTGCTTTTAAGCAAATTCCCTACAACAATCTTGCTATGATTAAATATTAAAGAAATGTATTTGTTTTTATTCCAAATTTATTACCAAAATGCAGAAACATCCAAATAGGAAAAAGCAAGAATGAGAAAGGAAAAATTAGGAAATATGTACTTCAAAATGGATTGAAATTCTAAAACAATAAAATAATCTCTACCTATTTATCTTAACATGATTATATTGTAGAGTAAAAAGAAATGTTAAAGCTAAAATGCTCTTGGAAAATGAAGATACAAGGAGCCTCTCCATGAAGTGCAGAGCAGGAGATTTTTATTTTTTTTCCAGTACAGAGAAAAATTAAATGGAAGCTTGTCTACTGTACTCACCTGCTGGTCAAAGCACCTTGTTCAACATAGCATTTTCTCATGGATAGAGTCAGTTATACTTTATTAGATTATATGCAAGATATAATCTTGCATGTAGTTAGTGAATGTCTGTTCTTTTTGCAGATTATACCTCATTACTTTTCTTCTTCACAGATTTCTATAGCACAGGATGAATTACTACTATTTTATACAGCAATCAGTTAAAAATGTGATTTTTGTTGATGTTCAGAATGAGTACATAATAAAATACATCATATAGGGTAAAAAAATGCTATTTTTACTTTGGAAAAATGGTCATAGTAAAAAGTTACTTTAAACAAGTTGCTTTGAAGAGTGCATCTTCAATATTTCTAGTATGTGATTTAGGTTCAAAAGATTATAGTCTTTTACAGAATAGGACATTTTTCCTTGAGAAATTCTTTCCTTACTATAAGCTGTCTAATGCTACAAGTACTATTAGTACTGTTAAAACTGCAAGTATCAACTGTCAGTTCACCATGTACCAGGAGAACAAGGCAGTAAGTTTCTGAAATTAAATATGCCTTCTGAGTATTGTAGCATCTGTCCAGTTCTAGAAATACTTTGCAACAAAAATATTTTGGTATATTTTGGTATAAAAATACATGAAGTACAAGGGGCATTTTAGGCTATTTTCCCTTAATATTCAGATGAAGGAGAAAAAATTAACCAGTGTTTTCTCCAACTAGCATATACTTGTTGTCTTCCACAGAAAACTCTCTCAAAGAACAAAGACAAACCTGTGAATCTCCCAAATTAATTAATTTTTAACAGGTTGTGCATGACCTGCACTGCAGTCTCAAGCTACTATTTAGCGTCTTTCAATATTTTACTCATGAACAGTTTACTCAAATGGCACATATGGTATATAATTTGCTCCAAAATAGAATTAAAGTACTGCTGTGGAAACTTATTTTTTCTTCAACAAACACAAAATGTTGCAGCTTTTCATGCAAGTTATTGCTGACATAACAGACACTGTCTCCTTCCACCTCAGCTAGATACAAGAAGAAACTGTCAAGGTCATGTTCAGTATTTGTGAAGGCAACAGCAATGCTTATACATCACTGTATAATTATTAAGTAACTAATCCTATAACATCCCTGTGAGGTTGATAAGTATTCTTTCTTCTTTTATAGATGAGACAGTAAACACTAAAGACTAAATGCTATTGACGTCAGCAGAGGGTTATTAAGGACTTTGTAGAAAATCACAAAGTTAGAGTCCTAATTCTGTGGCCAATCCAATGGTCTAAGCTGACTAATAATAAACATGTTTTAGTGTTTCTCTTGCAGAATCACAGATCATCCTCAAATACACAATACAAAATATAAATACAAAACAGTATTATTCATCTACTGCATCTGATGTTCTCCAGGAAGCTATAAAGTGACCAAGGCGGTGGTGCTGAGCTGGGAGGGGATGCCACAGCCT
Organism: Aythya marila; assembly: GCF_965140915.1. Classification (NCBI taxonomy): domain Eukaryota; kingdom Metazoa; phylum Chordata; class Aves; order Anseriformes; family Anatidae; genus Aythya; species Aythya marila. Next base: position 97,303,817 of record NC_139044.1, on the reverse strand, counting down.
GGCGTGCTGGCACCATGAGCAGAGCAGGCTCACGGGTGTGCTGGGCTTTGGCTGTGCCGTGGCACCCAGGTCAGTAGAGGCTGATCTGCTCCTAGCACCCCAGCGTGCTGCCACCTGGCTTATCCACCTGCAGTCGCAAACGGACACAGCTGTACAAAGCTCCCAGCAGCCGATGCCTCTGGTAACATCAGAGGAGGTCCTCAGGCTTGCTCAGAAGTGCTGGGCCCTGAGAAAAAGCAGTGGTGACCCCTCTGTCCTTGCCCCGAGCCCCGAGCACCAGGGCGTTGCGATGCGCTAAAGGGACGAGCTGCCCCTTCGCACTGCCTCCCCACCATCATTCCAGATACTTCCTTTTTTTCATTGACAGAAAAAGCAACACAACCACAAGTCCATTTATTATTTAGCTAAAGTAAGAAACTATTTTAATCTCTTTCTGATTAATTCTTTTTAGGGTTTATCACTCAATTACTTTTATGCTATGCAGCATCTGCCTATGGTAAAATGTAATGCATGCAGTTTGGCAAAGAGTAAATGCAGGAAAATAATAGTATTCTTAGTATTTTAGCATGTTATTCAAAAATCAGCACTGCAAGCTGAATGCCAGCTGCTAAACATACCATAAAAGCAGACAAAACAATGATATGTAGGAAAAAAGTGATGTAAATCTGTAGAAATCTGATTCAACATATTGAATTTTAGTGGCTCATCAGCCTAACAGAACACTGAAAAAAAAAAATAAATAAGGGGAACTATCTTTTTCTTTACCAGACCCTTCCAGAATACTTCTATTCACTTGCTACCTCTAACAAATGCTATACCGGCAGAGGCCAGCCAATATGGTGAGTTCATATCATGTAAATTCTTAGCCTCTTAAACAAAAAGGTCACACAGAACCTGTTTACTGGGAATTGTACCTGGCCTAGAGTTGTTCAGGAGATTCCTAATTGGCAGTGATCAAAAGAATGACAAAGACCATTGGAAATATTTTTAGAATAATCAGCTGAAGTCCAGAACCCAGCAACATTCCCAGAAACTTGCATAACCTACTTGCATAAACATAGCAAAAGAAACCAGTGATAGATGTCACCATACTGTGAGACAAGATCTTGTCCTTATTTTGCCTACTTACACAATCTTAACCAGATGAGTAAATGTAAGCTGCAATATGAAGATCTCTACGTAAAAGATGTTATAGCAGGTGGAGGGTGGATCGGCATCTCTGCATATGTATTTAGCAACAAGTTAGGCGAAAGATCTTATGAATATAAATCAAATGTTTACGATTACTCAGGTGACTACTCAGCTTTTGGATGCTCTTTTCTTGCAATTATTGACCATTATAGTTGTGATCTTAAGTTTTTAGTGTGAAGATGGGTATTTCCATCCAACCTCACTCTAGGTGTCTAAACATCAATACTGGTCATCTAGACTTCTTGCAAAAAAGTGAGGGGAGAGGAGAGGGGACAGAGAGAGAGAGACCTTGAGGTTCTCAAGGTACATGTGGTACTCTATACATAAATCATTTTTGATAGCTCCTGATCAAATTGTGACACTAAATATTAAGAGGGAAAGCAGTATTTAGAGTATTTCACAGGAAAGAAGCTAGTATTATGAAGTTAAATTCAATAATACAAAAACCAGTTGTAACTTTGAAGAGGTGCTATGTGAAGAAGCACTGATGTCAAGTAGATAGGAAGACATATCTTCAGATCTGTTTTTTACATTTTAGAGAGACTATGCAACAATCATTATTTGAATAACATTAGGTGGAGATTCACTCAAAAAATACAAAGCTGAAAGGCTGAAATCTGATTCTATTTAATGCCAACCTAGTCACAGTCAATATAGCCCAGAGGGAGGCTGAGGTTACCTCTAGATGGCGAATGGAATCATGCTGCAGGCATCCTTCTACTTGATTAGGTTTTCACAAACTACAAAGGGCAAAAAGCCACTTAGTGCCCCTCTAGATATCTTCAAAAGAAGATATCAGTTTCATGACAAATTCCATCCTATTGCACCAAGAAGCAACATTTGCATCAAGGTCCCATGTAGACCAGGGCACTTCATAGCTCTTGCAAGGACACGGAGCTCTTCTTAGCTCCATTCTTCCTGAGATGCCTGTCTTGTATCCAGGGGATGTTGAGATATGTTAAGCAATAACATAGACTCAACAGACAGCGCTGCAGGTCTTCCCACAGAAGACACCTGTCCCAGAGTTTAAGAATGCCACAACTGCAAGTGTGAAAAGATTCTGCTTCATCTAGACAAAAGAGTGGTGATGAAATAAGGAGGTTCACATATGGACCAGGTTGACGCTGAATTCCTATGGATATACTTAATCTCTGGAACAAAAAGAATACAGTCTTGTTCCCAGTTGTTGGCTACTGGCACACGCAGTACTGAGACACGTGCAGACTTTAGTATATTACTCCTGATGTAACCCTCAGCACAGGGTTACAGCACTACAGTGAAGGAAAAAAAATAAATAAACCAAAACCTTGATGTGCAGAAATACGTTTTTTGTATGGTTTCATTAAATTTTAGATAGAATTGTTTCATATTCAGCTGCATTTACCTTTTCCCGACCTGTCACACAGTTTGGGAAATTCTTCCTGAGGACTATGAGAATTATCTGAAATTACTAAGTAACAATTTTCAACAATGAAAGGCTTCTTTCCAAATAAGTAAATAAATTTAAAAAAAAAAAAAAGTGTGAAGAATCTATTTTGAATGAAATTTACATTTTAAAATTTAAGTGAGGTTTTGCTTACATTAATAGTCTATATATCTAAGAGTAGGATGTTTTTTGTTTGTTTGTTTACTTTTTACTAATACTAAAAATATATTCCTATTATTCCAATAAAATGTTGGAATAATATATAATAATCTAATCCACACAGAATAAGGTTTGAAGGTTTGAAAGTCTAAAATATTTAAGAATAAAGACTCAGTCTTGACAAGGACCAGAAAAGTGGTTACAAGCAATTAAATCATTCATTCTCAAATTAATTATTTTTCCAGTTTTAAAAAGAAAGAAGATCTATTGGAAAAATACCAAATTCAATATTTAAATATAAAAAAATAAAAAATGGGTTTTCATGCAGCTCAGTAATTTATTTTATCTGTTTGCATTTGACTTTTTTTTTTTTTCAATCAAAAATTTATTTTTTCTTTTTCCCAAATTATTTTTCCTCCCAAAATGATGGTCAGTAGAAGACATAAGTGAACCTTCCTTATATCATTGCCTATGCTATTTTAGTTTCTGTTTGCTTTAAGAGCTGTTGTTTGGAACAATTGAAAGTTGGGTAATACTACAGGAAATAAAGAAAATAAACAATCAAACAAGAAACTTCAGAATGCTTGGATGGTATTCAGTCATTACCTGCTTAGAAAACAGTTAGTGTAAATATTACCTTATGGAGCCTGAGGAACTGAAAAACATATTTCCCATCATCAGACAAGGACAAATCCCTGCTAGGTTCCAAATATTTCTATTTATAAATTATGAAGTGATGGAAACTTTATAACTTACATTATAAAAAATATCAGCCAGATGGTCAAATCACAAGAAAAAAAGAGGGGGAAAAAAAAAAAAAAAAGTAACCAAAACTTAGGTTCATTGCACCATCTGCTTGACTTTTTCATTTTTAACATATACTTTAAAACTATTAAAAAGTATATGGCACCTTGAAGGGATTCTGCATAATTATTAGTAATCCATTTTGGGGCTTAATCACTTTTTGATCAAATGCCTGGCCTAGAGACAGGCCAGATGGCATATAAGCAAAATCATTTTAAACAGGAAGATGGTCATTTGGACAAATGGGTAACTGACAGAGGATTGGGTTCAGATGAGCAATAATAAAGACCTAAATTCAAATTATTCTGCCTTTCTGCATGATATAGAGTCACATAGGTAGTGTGTCACATATTGGTAACATACTTATATGTTACTTATAACATCTCAGGTAATGCCTATGGTGGACTTTACTGCTGTTGTTTTTATACAAGGTAAGAATCTACAAGACACGTACATAGTTTTATTAACTAATTAGAAGTCAATTAAGATCACAATCGAGATATAGGAAAAAATATTAAATTTACTGCAGTAATACATGATGCTATAATTTATTTTCCAGATTTTTGTTGCTTTTGCTTGTGTATATTTTTATTATTATTATTTTGGTTTCCCATGGAAACAATACAAGCTAAAGTTCCAAAATAGAAAATAAGCAAGCTATCAACATATTTTTTTTCTATGTGATTAATATCACAACAATCTGAATCCCCAAGACATTAATATTTTGAGATATTTGATGTATAGAGTGAACATTTACAACCATAGAACATTAGTTAAAAAAAAAAAGATCATAACCCAGCAATCTATAGTTCAAATACTAATGTTATTTAGGCCTGATTCACTCATATGTACTTTTACTTAAAAATTAATATATTCATACTTAGCAACAAAGTATATCCATTCACGACTTTTTGAAATATGGAAGTAAATTTATTCCTTGCAGGATGAGGGTCTTAATAGTAGTAAAAAGACACAGATAAAAAATCAGAAAAAAGAATATTTTGAATGCTATTTTAATATCATGAAAAGGATTTTGTAGCAAAGAAATATAGCTTCTGACTTTGACTTCTCTAAACAAGTAAACATTAGTACTTTTAGATATTCAAAATTAGTTGTTTCTTAACATAAGCATACTTATGAAGTTTAAGTTTAAGTTAAGTTTAGTTTAAGTTTGTTATGTTTAGTTTAGTTTTAGTTTAAGCTAAGTTTAAGTTATGTTTGTACTTATGTGAATATGAAATTTCCTGGTTTTAATTTTGAACATCATTAGATCTCAAACTAGAGATATTTTGCACAGTCATCATTTTTTTCTTTAAAGATGTACCATAAAGATGATCCATACTTTTTTATTCCCCTCTAATTGCAATTAGAATTGATAATTCTGCTGTGATTAGCCTTTGATTATCACAGGGCTTTGTGAATAATAAAATAATGAGTTCACTTAATTGGTGATAGCAAACCATAAATAAAAGCATCACTTCTTTAAAGATGCAAAAACTCTGGTGCTACCTATGCAAAATATATCACAAATACATTAAATGTAAATCCTATCCTGTGTGGTGCCAGGCATCAGAAGAAGGAAGTTCACAAGGAGCTAAAATAATTACTCTTCCTACAGTAAAAGTCCATACATTCCCACCTATAAAAACTATTAAAAGCTAAAATGGAACTGTAATGCATGTAAAGTACTCACTGAACAATGCATAATCTCTCATTTCAGTAAGCATGTGAAATCCATAGATGCATTTTTTCCTGAATGAGTACTGGAATATATAGAAAAATGAATTAAAAAAACAATTCATGCTTACCTTTATATGCCCTTTTACTTTCTTTCAGTAATATTTTCAGTTGCAGCTTTCAGTTGCATCAAATTTCCATCCTGGATGGTAGTCTCTTTTTATTTATTTTATAGTTATTATACTAATAATTTTTATAAACTTCATTTGGATGTGTACTGGAATATGTTAATATCATAGATATCAACTTAGTCAGCAAAAATTAACATACTTTTCATCTAGTTACAGACATAGTGCTTAAAGGATTGTTAAAGGGAACCCTTGCTACTGTCTCTGCTAGTGCTGGTTGGCTGTAAAACTCCATAGGTATGAAGAAATTTCACAGGCATGGCCAAGGGCATGTGGGCCATTGTCAAAACCTGGGTGTTTTACATAGTAGAGATTTCAAGTGTTTGGTGCAAGTTATTCTATCCTTCTCCAGGAGGAGAAAATAAAATAAAAAATAATAATAAAAAAAAAAAAAAAGAGGAGGGGTGTCTTTCAGTTATTTAAAGGTCATTTTTCTCATTTTATTAATAACAAAAGTTGCCACACTTCAAAGAAGATATATATAAGCAGTCTTCTTGTTAGCCAAATGTAATGAACTGCCACTTGATTTCTGTAGAGAAATATATCTATGCAAAACTTCATGTTGCCTGACAACTACTGAATGTAAGATGACACATCTGGGAACAGATACCTGCAATGATTTAGAAGTGACTTCCATGCACAAATATTATGTATTAAAACATTATCATGAAATGAACCAACCACTTTGAGGTTCCTTTTCTAAGAAGAGAAAGTGCAGTAGCCCTGTCCATGGTGTCAATAGGTCCTGGCAAGAATTGTTTACAGGCTGGGCAAAAATCATCAAGAGAGCTGAGACCTGTAACATTTACAAAGATGTTGCTTTGGGGATAGAGTTTTTCTTACAAGAGGCAACTAGAGAAGAGTTTGTGTTACTTTCTTCACAAATGAAAGGAAGAACTGATAGGATTACTTTTTGTAATTATCTCTGTGGAAGAGGGTGAAAAACTACATAAGAAAATGAACAGTATTGTCATAGGAGGAAATTATAGCCATTAATAAACATGGGTTGACTAATAAATTCTAGAATAACTTTCCAATAAGAGTGCTTTCTGTGTATGTTGAAGGAGCACTCCAAATGCTTTTAGCAGAATCTAATATTATAGGACGAGGTGACTTTTTCAGCCCATGTAAGCTATCCTTTCTCCCTCAGTTGCTGTTTTTGCACTTAGGCAAAACCCAAACACCTCCTCCTTCTTCAACTCTGTCCACTTTATATATCTTTACTTAATTAGGGCAGTGGTTCTTTGCCTTTCCACATATGAAACTGTGTCTCATGTTATCAGTTGAAAGCTTTTTTTTTTTTTAATTATTATTATTATTCTATTTCTCTGACCAATTATATCCAACAGACTTATTATTGCCTATTTTATATTTTTCTTCATTTCCTCTCCTCTACTTTCTTTTCCTCATTTTCTCCTCACATACTAACACATTCATCATGGAACAGAGTGAAGGTTTTGATCACAACTCTGTGTATATTAAGGCTTTCCGAGTTTTTTCCTGACATATTCTAGTTCTGCATTTTATGAGACAGAAAAGGAATCACAGTTTCTATTTATCAACTGAACTCTACAGTATTGTTCAATATTGTTTTTCTCACTTGCTACAGAGATGAAACAGAACTAATTTTGCCAAAAATATTAACTGAAAGAAATGGGGATTAACTGATACAAAGCAATACTATAAGCATGGCCTTAATGGGCACATTGATCAGTGAAAATACATGTATTTTACTCCAAAAAACTCCTTGACTTAATATACAGTGCTGAAAGTTATCTAGATTTTATGTTTTATTTTTAAAGTCATATGCATTACATTAATAATTATATTAATGATTATGTAATCATCAAAAAGCAACAAAAATATTTTAATACAATCTGACCTCAAATCCCAAAATTACATTTTTTATTTTTATTTTAAAGTAATGTTAGAAGTAATCTTACCAGAGTTGCCAGCATATAAATTAAAAGAATACAGTCAATCATTCAGCCGGTGAATTTAATACGGTCTTATGTATGGTGGTTGCAATCAATTCAATTATGTATGGTGGTTGAATATAATTTTGCCTCAGAGAATGCCTATGATTACCTTGTGTGTGTTGATTTGGAAGAAACTTTGCCGAACTGTTATTTTTTTTTTTCCTGTTCAAAGAGAAATGAATACAATTTTTGAGTGGAGTCGGAACTGGGTTGCAATATTTCCAGCTGATAACAATTTAGAGCCATGCTAGTAAATACTTGTAAGCTCTAGTTTGGTGGGTGTGCTGTTTCAATTTCAGGTGCAACATTCATTGCCTCTTTATTTATTTATTTATTTATTTATTTTTTTCCCACTAGCATGTACAGAAAGACAAAATATTAATCTTTAGTATGTTCTGTTTATCAGCCTTACTCTGTTTATTAAGATAAAAGGTTCAAACAACCACATTTCCTGATGCAGTCAGTATAATTCTTCCAATTTTATCTTTACTTTTCTGTTTCCTGGCTATGGTTCTTTTGCGTCAGGACTACAAATTAAATCATTATTAAGGTGAAGAATGAAAAAAAAAACAAAACAAAAAAAAACAACACAAATCCGTGAGGACAGCATTCTTATAAAAGCTTCATTCTTAACAATAAATAAATGACAAGCAGTATTTCAAAGGAATATGAAATAAGATGAGGCAGATATTCACAGGAAGAAAAATAAATAAATAAATGTTGAACGTGAAGAACAGGTGGTTTGCAGCTACAGTTCAGTACTGTATATCCTTCCTTTGTGTCATAGAGAAGTTATCATGACATGCTGAGATTACATGTTGGTAAATTCTAAACTTAGAAAAGGGACTTTTTTTTTTTATGCAGTGTGTGGTTAGACTGCAGAACTCAATGTCACAGAAAATCTTTGAGGTTAAGAATATAGTAAGATTTACATAAATATTGATAATGATAAAATAAAGTGTTTTTGTTTGTTTGTTTGTTTGTTTGTTTACTTGTTTTTCTTGTTTGCTTCATTAATGTTTTTGTTTCTGTTTGGTTTTGAATATGACTAAACCTCCTACTTCAATTCATGACATTTTCTAATCACAGTAAATTAGGGAAATGACAAGGACGAGGAAAGAGGTGTCTCATACCTGTCTGCTGATTCTTAATGAATTCTTAATACTATGACTAAACTATCTTGTACTAGCCATTGGCAAATATATTATTGGACTAATTTCATTTCTGATCTAAGGCAAGTGCAATTCCCACACTTTGAGTCGTACTTGATCAACAGTGGCTTAACTTTCAGAGTATACCTGAGTTTTGATTAATATCACTGGAGGGTTGTTATTTTTAGTGCCTCTACATCTAGCTGTTAATTGATCAATGAAAATTCAAATAATCCACAACTGACTTTATTTAACTTGCATACACAGGAAAATACACATATAAAAATCAGTCATTTCAAATATGGTCCTTATTCTGTCTCAGTCCATTCACAGGGAAACTTGGAATAACATATGCCTTACAAAACTGCCTTGACGTTTGCAAAGTAAGCTGAGATACTTTGACAGCAGCTCATAGAAAATTGAAAAGTATGATTGGATATCTACAGAGATATGTGTTTACAGAAACTGGAGCACCTCTCCTATGAGGAGAGGCTGAGAGAGTTCTGACTGTTCAGCCTAGGGAAGAGGCTCAGGGAAAATCTTACCAATGTGCATAACTATCTGAAGGGAGGGTCCAAAGAAGATGGAGCCATGCTCTTCACAGTAGTGTCCAGTGTAAGGACAAGAGGCAATAGGCATAAACTATAACACAGGAGGTTCCTCAGGAAGCATTTCCTTACTGCACAGGTGACTGAACACTGGCAGGTGACTGACAATCTCTGGTTGCCCAGAGAGGCTGTGGAATATTCTTCCTTGGAGATCTTCATAAACCACCAAGAGATCCTCCTGGGCAACCTGCGCTAGATGTCCCTGCTTGTTGGAACAATGTTGGAACAATGTTGCAACAGATGACCTCCAGAGGTCCCTCCCAATTTCAGTAATTTTGTGATATGTTGAAGATTAACTCAGAAAGTATTGTATTATCAAATTATTGCATATTAAGGATAATTTAAAATGATTTTTTTTTTTTCCGATAAAATGTGTAGTAAAGATGTTTCTTGTAGACCATGCATGAAAGAATTTACTCAGTTCCAGGAATTTTAATTGTGCATTTGTACACTAGAATAAATGCTCTGAAAGTGTCTTAATTATGTACCTGTGTCAGAATTTTCTTATCTAACCTCAGAAAAAGTCTTTCTTGAGTACATTTTTTTTCAAAGAAAAGTAAAATTCATACATCATAGACAATTCTTTAAGCTTCATGACTCATGGTACACTCAGAGTATGTTCATGTTCTGCAACAAGTTAAAGTGTCATCTTATAATTGCATGTTGAGTCTCCCCTCCATGTTTGCTCATCAGTAATGCTTTGTGAAAGGTTTTATTTTTGTTACTTTTCCAGCATTTAGACTCAATGTTTCAAGTACACGCTTCATGATAATGTTAGTCACTAGTTAAGATTACAGAACTGGAACTGTTTAACAGTTTAACAGTTTAACAGTTTAACTGGAACAGTTTAACATTTTTTAACACATTTTCAGTGTTTCTTTCATGGTTAGCAAATGACTTTGTGGTCTGTTCATCAGCAAGCTAAAGCAGCTTAACCAGCCCCAGTAGCTCAAAACAGTAGCTCTTAGTAACCTCCAGTTATGGAGTGAATGAACAAACTCTTGTACTCCCTAAATTCATTCATTTCTTATTGGAAGAGGTGCTAGGTGGCTTTATTCTGGCACTCACTAAACACTTTTCTTCTTGCATAGAATGATGGATCCTGTCATAAATTTTGTCAAAACCCTTTCCAGTGAAAAGGTTCTTTTTAACTTTCTGAGTAAAGACATTCTTTTCATGTAATGTCAGAAATACTCACCTACATGAAAACACTCATTGCCTAAGATGATACATTTCTTCAAGAAGACTGATGATCTTTGTTTGCTAATAAGTCTATTTTTATCAGCATTTTATTCAATAGTGGCAAAAAAAAAAAAAAAAAAAAAAAAAAAAAATTGTTTTCTACATTGATGAAGCCTTGCAATTCAATGTCTATCATCCCAAATCCATCTTTGAGAGACTGACCTACTGATGCTAGTACTCTGTACTTATACTACAGGGAAACCTGAGAGCCACTATCAAAATAAAGCGACTTTCAGAAATATGTTTTTAATTTCCCAGGTTGATATATCAACCCCCACTTATGAAAGGGAAACAAGCCACTGGTATGTACAACAGGTAGCTGTTGTTTGACATTAGAAGCTTAACATTAGTAGAGTAAATCTGATGAAGACTTAGGCTACCTTTGGCATACATATGACATACATAACATGAATATATAACAAATAACTAATTTATATAATTATATAATTATAATTATAATATATAATATATAATTTATATTAATATATAACAAATAACTAATATATAACAAATACTAATTTGTGGTGATTGAACAACATTGAGCAGCATTGTGTTGAGGTCTGGATGTTGAGGCACTGATCAAAGGTGGCACCAGATAAGAGCAATATCCAGGAGATAACAAGACATCCTGCCCTGCAACAAAGAACAACCAATCTGAAGGAATATAACATATATTTTTCAAGAACTGAGTGGACTATAGCTAACAAAACAAAGTTTGTACAGATATAAGAACACATGGAAAGTCTCAAGCATGATCCCTCCTTGGATGCACTCAGCTTGAGCTCATATGAGTACCATTAAATTATCCCTGCTTTAAATGAGTTGAATGTGAATGAATTATGGATGCCTGGGGAGACCCATACTGTTCGAGGAAACAATGGGATCCTGTAACACTTGCCTGAAAAACTACATATAAACAATATGTTAATACAGAAAATTCAAAATAGCACCTTCTTAAAAGAAATCCAAGAAACATCTATGTTCAAGAAAGGAATCTCTCTAACTAACATGCATTTTCATATAGCTTGATAAATATTTGTGTACTGTAGTAATGTATTGTGTTTTACAATATACATTGCTGAATATATTACTGCATGATTTTGTTGAAATGGATTGAAGAATCAAATTCTCATTTAGCTAAATAATCCCATAAAGGGAATTCTAAATAAAATTAAATTAATAAATAAAAAGTGAGAAAATTTACAAGCAGGTAACTCAGTCTAACATAAGATTGTGCATATATTGTGGAACATTAGCAAACCATTTTTGTTATCTTTTATTCAAACAGAAATATTGGAACTTAGAATCATTGAAATGGATGTAAACTGTCAGGATTAGAGACACAATATTTTAATTGTCATCATTTCTCTTCTGACCCAGATTTGTCATGTTATGAACATCTAAACACAGAACTGAACTGTGGCGCTTCCAAGAAACAATATTCTTCAAAGCTTCACAATGAAAATGCTGGTAAGCAGGTTTTAGAACTGTCTATCATGACAAAACTAGATACACTGTAAAGAACGTATTAAAAAAAAAAAAAAAAAGAAGTGAAGAAATAAAACTTATAAGAAACAAAACTTTCAAATAACTTCTCTCTCCCTTTGCTGAAGAAAAGCTGCTACTTTAATAAGCAAGTAAAACTATTTTCTGCCCTTGATAAAATAATTTGAAAAATTATGAAACAAAGCTTAATCACCACTTTTTGAGCAGCATATTGTCCATGCTGCTTCTAGTGAATTAAAACTTCTTCTGTGTAGAATTGCCTAATAATCACTTGTATCTAAGATAATTGCCCCCAAACTGTTTCTGAGCCAAGGAATATATATTGAGAATATTAAACATCATGATTTTGTCATAATTATTTGCTTAGGAAAAAGGGCTTTTGCTTTTAAGTAGTCCATATATATGTGTGTGCACATTTAATAAAAAAGGTCTAAAAATTTCTCTACTTTAGAAGAGCTACAAATTTGTTGGAGAGAATGTAATGAAAACAGATGCTCAGTTGATACATCAATCTCCATTAATTTTGTGAGCCTTCCACCTGTCTGGAAATACCCAGTTCTGACCATGCTCAAAGGACTATGTCAATATTTTCATCACCCACATATATATATACATATTGACATTTCATCTTATTTACATAGCATTTTCCACAACAACAACTCGATCCTTACCCATACAATAATTACATTCAAAAATTGCTCCCAGAGTTCACTTAAATCTCTTTGATTTCCAGTTTGCAAGACCAGCAGAGAAGGGTTGAAGACCGTCAGCTAACAGGTTAATTTTAAATAGAGACACATATACACACACATAAATTTTCACTCAGGAAGCAAAAAATAAATAAAACCTAAAACTATAAAAACAAATCCTTCATTCACTTTGAAGAAATTCTCAACCTCTGCTGTTTCAGTTAGCATCCTCGATCTTAACATGCTTTTCCTAGTACAAGATGAAAGCCAGCACAAGATTTGAAGCTGAAGCTACAAAAACAAATGTCTCAGATATGTTATTTCCAAAGTAAGAAAGCAGTAAAACAGTGAATCCTAGACTTCAGTAAACTCAAAGTTGACATGTAATCACTGTATAAAAAAATAATACTTAAATTGGTTCTGGAACTGGCCCTAACTAAAACTCCATTTATTCATCTCTATATACAATGTATAGTTCAATTTCCCTTACTTTTGAAAAACAAACAAACAAAACACACACACAAAAACTAAAACTAAATGAATAAAATGAATATTATATTGTGATTCCAAATTTACTGTTAATGTACAATCACCTTAGGCATTTGGAAGTCTTAGAAGCTTTCCTTTATTTTTTCCCAGATTTTTTTAATTATTATTATTTCTTTTTACTTTATTATTGGGCAAATAATTTTAGCATGTTGCTTGAGCTTCCATGTTAAATTCATGAGAATTTGACACACAGGCGTCTCTGCACTGCACTCTGACATGTCTTGTAACTAAGAATTGGGGCCTCCTGTCTCTGTCTCTGGGGCCAGCAGTCTCTGGGAACCTAGACTCTGTGGTGCTTTTACTCAGTTGGGTAGCTGAGCTCCACCACAACTTCTCTCTCACACCCCTTCATGGTCACTCTCTGCCCCTGCTCCACACGGGGTCCCTCCTGCGGGATGCCATCCTTCCCAAACTGAGCCTGCGGGGGCTGCCCACAGGCAGCAGCACTTCAAGAACTGCTCCCACAAGGCTCCGTACCAAGGGGTCCATCCGTCAGGAGCAAACTTCTCCAGCATGGGTCCCCCATGGGCGGCAGCTCCCCCCAGACCTCCTGCTCCTGTTTGGGCTCCTCTCCACAGGCTTCAGCTCTAGCCCGCGGTCTGCTCCTGTGGGGGCTCTCCATGGGCTGCAGCCTCCTCCAGGCCACATCCACCTGCTCCTCTCTATGAGGTGCTGCAGCATGGAGATCTGCTCCATGTGGGACCAGTGGGCTGCAGGGGGACAGCCTGCTCCACCAGGGGCCTCTCCATAGGCCACAGGGGAACTGCTGCTGCGTGCCTGGAGCACCTCCTGCCCTCCTGCTGCACTGACTTTGGGGGCTGCAGGGCTGGTTCTCACTCCTCACTCTCCCAGCTGCTTTTATGCAGCATTTTTTTTTTTTTCCTTTCTTAAATCTGCTCTCACAGTGGTGCAAGCAACATCACTTACTGCCTTTGCTCTGGGCTGCTTTGGGTCCCTTCAGAGGTGGCTGAAACTAGCGCTTATGTAACACAGGGCAGCTTCTGGATTCTTCTCACAGAGGCCACCCCTGCAGCTCCCCTGCTACAAAACCTTGCCATGTAAATGCAGTACACATTCTCTTTCTCATCATTGATCACTTAACCAGATCTCCAATGGCTTTTCCAAATTACATTTGCAGATTATATCTATGTCAATTGATGTTTATGAAATGTCCTTCCTTTTATACAGAAGTTAAGCTTGATTTGGTCAGCAGACCAAATTCATTGTGTTCATATGACCACTATATTTATGTACAATCCAGGAAGTCCAGCTGGAGAAAGAAGGCATTAAACAAAGAAGAGATCAAACCGTATTTAATTTTACTATAAATATTTCAGATTAAATTTATATTCCTTGCCATAACAATGAAGGTAACAACTAATGCTTACATGTTTCCTCCCTAATGGTTCATGCTGTTTGTTTTGAGGATTGGAAATAGATTTAGAATTCTATTAATAAATTTACTGTGCTGACTAATATTACTTTAACTCAGATTCTTCTGTGAGCCCATAGCAATTTGTATTTATGTTTAACTATCAGTTTTCATTCCCTTTTAGGTTCCAAATACGAAAATAAATAAATAAATAGATAAAAATAAAAAAATGGAGCAGGTACTGGATGAGATACTGAAAAAAAATGTCCTCATAAATTGTCTTTCTTATCAAACAAAGATACTTCAACTTACAGTACTGAAATTAATGAAAGAAGTCATAGAACATCTCAGCAAAGTTGGACTCCAATCCAACTTTTTTGCTTTGTTTTGTTGTGTTTTGTTTTTTCTCTGCTGACTATGTACTTCCCTTTAGTGGGTCTTTTTCCATTAAATCCTACAGCTGCATCATGTCTAACTTGAAATAATTACTGAAACAAGAAGATTGTGCTAGAAAACTAGGTCAGAAATGATATGACTGCAAATATGGTCACACTTGGATTTCTACATATCAGTTATGTAACTGAAAAGTTTTGGGGAAGATTTACAGAGAAACTGGAAGATTACTTCAGGCAGGTGATGAAAAACCTTCTGCAGGAAAGATGAAAATGCCAAATAACTTCAATTTAATGTTGTTTGTACCTATCAGAAATTTACCCTATGTTAGCAAGCAGTCCACCCTCAAAATATGGGCTTAATAAATGATGCATGCAAATATTCTTCTAAGCACATACACACATGCACACACAGAACCATGCAGAGATTTTCTGACAGTGAGGTTTGGGTAATTTACAGAAAAGTTGAAAAACAACAACAACAACAACAAACATGGATTTATTTCACAGGGAAGGATAGAACTGGATTTTTTTTTTTTTTTTCATAGGTTAAGGGGAGGAAGGGTAGAATTTTCCAAATCCTGTGCCTCTTTTCCCTTTTCATTGTACAAGAGCATGCATATATGGTATGAATCACATGTTTTGAAACAAGTGCTCAGGTGCAGGACTGTAGAAGTAGGCTTCTACAGTAGGATAGTAGAGGATGAAGCAAGGCCAATATTTAATGACTCTGGGACTTAGTTGCTCAACATACCTGGAGTGTAAATGATATGCTGTGATGTTGGTCCTTTGATATTTCTCTATCTACTACAAATCCAGACTCAATAGAATTCTGACAAACACAACTACTCACTGTCATCTACACTACTTTCCCACCACTTCCATTCATCAGAAAGTAAAATGTCTCTCCAGAGTATACCAGCTGAGTTTTCACCTCTTATAATAAATACAGCATAAATATATCTGCATGGGGACACGAGCATACATATGCAGAGACATATAAAAGAAACAAGTCATTTACCTAACATTAGTCATAAAGCTCCTCAGCTTCAGTGAGTTGGAAAAATTTTATACTGTATTGTGTATTTTAAAACATAGTATTTCACATGCAGAAGGCACAAAAAGCCATGTTCTTGTACATCTGAAGCAAATTGCACAAAGTTTATACCAAGTTTATAAACAAAGAACATCTTGCTATTAGTACATAACAACTGGAGGCTTCATAGTAAGGGTGAAAGCATATCACCGCTTAATGAGAAATTGTTCTTATAACCTGAGTTTTTACTGATGCTGCACACAGTTAAACAACAAGACATCAAGTACATTAAGTGATGTGTGAAGGGCCACAGACTGAGAGCGCTGGCCTCATTTAAAGACTGGGTAATCAATTTCAAATCCCAATGGTTCATGCAGACATCATAAGTCACTCTGCTCCAGTATTAATCTGCAACCTTATAGGATAAAATTAAAAGCAGCTTTGGAAACAGATCTTCCATGCTTTGCAATAGAGAGTATGCATTTCTGATTTGATAGAAATACATATTTGAGCTAAACACACAGAGAATTTGACGAGTGTTCAGCATTTTTCCTATGCATGATAAATGCCACATTAGTGTCATCAGAACCTCGGAATTTTATAGCTACCCATAACTAGGAAAAATATTTGAATTTAATTTTGAAGTTAAATTCATTTTTGAAGTTAAATATTTATATATATATATATATATTTGTGCACTGAATTTGCACACGAGATTTTTTTTTTTTTTTTAAATTATAAATTTAGATTCGCAGAAAAGAAAGCAGTTCCATCATCACCCAACTTTTGCATTACATTGATCGGCTACCTCATGCCTAGGAAACATTTTTTTTTAGTCTCAGTATAGTTAGGCATACACCAGTAAATTGTATATTATAATGCATTAGTTAATTATTTCAGGTAAGGGACCCACAGTTGAAAATTTACTATTTTTTATATAAGTACTTTTGTGATGGAAAGCTTTGGTAAATATAGAAGTAAACAGAAAAACTAATATAGTATATATTTTTTATCACACTCTATACTTCATGCTCTAAGAATGATGTGAGTTATTTTCAATTGCTATATCAATATAGCAGCAGAACACCTTGGAAATGGGTCAGCATCTGTCACTCACCTTTGCTTTATTTAGACACTGGTCTTAAGCCAGTACTAAAAATTTGTCTTCCATAAGACCCATAGGTTTAAACTACCTTTGCCGTGATTCATGAAATGTTTTGTTTTTGCTGTTCTTTAAAAGCATAAAATGCTTTTGACTTACTGCTTGTTTACTTTGTGTTTTTCCTCAATGTAGATCTTGTGTGAATTACAGATAGGCAAAGCCAGGACAACACAGTGCTGGATTTAGGCTGCTATACAGAATAAATGGACACATTATATTCAAGAAAGAAGAGTAGTTCTGATGTAAATTCTAGACTTGTCTTTGGAAATAAGACTATACAGGCATAAAGAGAGCCACATATAAATCTTTCTTACTGAAGAGCAGGAAGTAGTATGTTACAGTAATAATAGCAGCAGCTTGAATTTGTTAAATTATATGTGGAAAAATAAAAACATACAAAATGCTAATTGCTTCAAAAATCATGTTTAAAACAGTAAGAACATTGACTTTTTCAATCTAACCACTTCTGCTGAGCTATATAGCTACTCTTTCAATTGTGAAAGTTATAGGAATAGAATTTGCATTAGAAAACATAAAAATCAAGCATGATGAGTCTATCTGAAGATATACTTCAATGTTTTAATGCATGTTACATGAATATTCACAATATAATGCCACTTGAAAAATATCCAGCAGCCAATACAGAAAAATGTTTCATGTCCAATTTGGACCTAAACTTTGAGAAAGTGCAATAATTTGCTCATATTTTTCAGATCTGTATGCAGTGCTGTATCACCAGCAAAGTTTTAAAAAGCTATGTCCACACAAGTAATGTAACTAAATATACTTAAATACACTTTAATAAGTTTTTTGAAATGGCATCTTTGGAATTACAATGCTAGTAAATGTAAAAGCTTATTTTATAGAAATATTACTAAAGTACCAAATCCCATATTTAACTAATCTACTGTTTACACTTTTCAGAAATAGCTAGAATCTGCTACTTAATTATGATTGTGCTATTTTCCATCTTAACTGTCTCATTTTAAAGCTTTAAAATGTTCATACAAAAATGAAGTTGACCCTTTTAATAAGATTCTTTTTAAAGATCATTTGTCTGTAATATTTTCCCAATTTCTCTGATACTTCCATACTTATACTTTATAACTATACTTAAGTATGTAAAAATATCAAATTATGTTTATTTTAAGTTTAATTTGACACTGAAAGAGCCCCACCTTTTGTCATCCTAAAAATTTTGGAAAACTTTGCTTATTTTTGATTCTCATCATAGAACTTGACACTGTGCTGTAGGTATGGCTTCACTAGTGCCGAGTAGCCAGGAAGGATCACCTCCCTCGATCTACTGGCAATTTTGTCTAATACAGCCCAGGATGCAGTCAGCTTTCTCTGTGGAAAGGGCACATTGCTGGCTCATGTTCAACTTGGTGTCAACCAGGACCCCTTTGTCTGCAAAGCTGCTTTCCATCTGGGAGGCCACAGGCAACACTGGTGCCTGGGGTTGTTCCTCCCCAGCTGCAAGACTTCACACTTCTTGTTGAGTTTTGTGAGATTCCTACTGGCCCATTTCTCCAGCCTGGCCAGGTTCCTCTGGATGGCAGCACAACCCTCTGTTGTCTCAGACACTTCTCCCGGTTTTGTGTCATCTGCAAACTTGCTGAGGGTACGCTCTGCCTCATCATCCATATCATTAATGAAAATGTTGCACAGAACTGGACCCAGTATAGACCGCTGTGTTAATCATTCACTATCAACTTAATTTGCAATGCACCCATCCTGTGGATCCTTTGTGGATTCTTTGGAGACAGCTTTCTAAGAACCAGACTTTACCAGGGACAACAGCAGCACCATGAGGCCAAGTGGCTCCTGGGGACAGTAAAGAAGCTGAAGAGGTATGCCACCATGTGCTATGCTTTTCTGGCATGTGCTGATGTGTGGCTGAGACAGATGAGCCAGGGTGTTTGTAAAGAGCTGAAGTGTACAGTATTCTGGATTAGCTTCCATACTTTGACGTATTGCTGCTGATTTGCAGGATGGGTATGACAAATTTGCCCCAAGTGATCCCAAAACTTTTTCAGAATTGTTCAGTCCCAGAAATGCACGATACTTTCCAGTCACATTGTGAAATACATAAAAATATAACCCTAAAAAATAATAATATGCAAAATAGTCTCAAATCTTGTAGATTTTCCCTTATCCCTACCCAATGATAAATCTCTAATCTGCTTGATGTACAAGCTGATTCCCGTGATTTCCCATTACACACTGACAAGTTTTTTCTGAAGGCAAAACCGGCAGATGGCAGGGAACAAGTGAAGCTCTCTCTTTGTGAAATGGATAGAAATGGAAAAAGTAAGAGTGCCTTTTTGCTTTTGATGTATTCTTCATAAAATAATGTTTTAATTTCTTCAGAACATCTGTGAATTAAGAATATGCTATTACAAGAGAAGAAGCCAAATGGATTCCCCAAATGCAGAATAAAAAATCTTCTGGTGAAATATTTTTCATTTGGTATACAAAGTACTTCAGGAACTCTTCTTTGTTCTGATCCACTAGCACAAAACCTTTGATGTTTTATGTTGACCTGCAGTAGCACTGGAAATAAATTTATTTAACTATGCAGTGGACTGATTCATCATATAAAGAGGGTTTCAAACTAAATATTATGGTATACAAAAGTTCCTTGCAAACAAAGATCTTTTCTGTTGATCAGTAGATGGCAAGCTTGCTACACCTAACTTTCAGAAAGTATTGTTAGCATTTACAATACAAGTGCTGTGCCATATCATTTCTGATATCTATAAATTCATCATATTTGATTTGTTGCATAAATGGTTGCTGTATAAGAAGCTCCATATAGATGGCATACACATTAAAAAATACTCTAGAAAAATAAATTTTAATATTACATGTGTTTACTTACCTCAGAAAGTTATTATTTTAAGTGACTACATGCTTTGAATCTTTAGAATTTTTGTTTTTAATTGCAAAAAAATACCTGCTTTATTAGTGTTAAGTTATTCCTTAGTTTTTGTATAGTTTCATTATCCTACTTTTCATCTTTCTAAGCCTTGCCCACAGCTGTTTATAGGGATTGCAACACACATCTATTAATCGGGATTATCTTTAATACTTGCAAGTGTAAACCACAACATATCAATAGGAATGTGTTTGGTTTGCTATGTTTCTGCAATTATTCCTTGATATTCTGGGCACCTATGTTGTCTAGTAGCATACTATTCATATTTTATTGTCAAGGTTGGTTAGGTAGTAGTAATGTAGCTAAAGAGAGGAAAGTAAGTAAGTAAAACAGATAATATAAATAAAAGGGAATGCAAGAAGAATTAAATTCTGGAAGAAATGAAAAACGGGATTAAGGGTGATGATAGGCAAACTGAGAAAATATTTATATATTTAATTGTCTGGGGCCAAGAGGCACATCAAGTTAGTTCTTCCCATGCTCCTCGGTAGTTAGTCTTTGTTGTCTTGAATATTCCAGAATGAGTATGTGGAAACCTTATTGACTGTAAATAATGGAAATAGTTCTCTAATATTAGCAGGGGGTTACTGCAAGATTTGCATTGAAGTTCTTTTATACAATTTTAGGAACAGAGCTACACATAGTGACTACTTGATCCTGGAACTTCCTGTAGGAGGAAAGCAGACTGTTTGTTGTTATTGCTGTTTTTACTCAGGAGAAATTTCACTAAATATTAAACATTTTAAAAATAACTATAGTTACTTTAATGAGATAATTTAAAGTTTACTTTAATGAGATAAGAAAACGTGATAAAGACCATGTTACTTGCAGTAATAGTGTAATCTAAGTCATAAAGTGTACTCAGTTATACATTATGCACAGGGGTGGAAAAGGGAAACATTAAGGAAGTCAAGGACTAGAAGTCTTTATGGCCATGAGTGGGAGAGTGGGGATGGTCCCTCTGTTTTCCTTACCAGGTCCTATAAAACAATGGAAGCCCTCCTTGTGGATTTGGTGCTAGGGGTAACTAGCAAAATAATCCTGATTAACAAACATGTTTACAAGAAACATATCTTTTTAAAGCTTTTTAAAACCAATTCACGGACTTGTTGGAATATGGAATGAAGTTTAAGTATCATAGTGCTTCTTTGGCTGAAATAATTTAAAGCTGTTAACTATATTGCTGCAAAACTGATTACATTCTCACTTTTTCACTCCAAGATGCCTCTGCTAGCCCATCATTTGTTGTTAACTTAGTCTGAGGTCATGGTATCTTCATATTTTTTTATAAGTATCTCTTCAAAGAGACAGACATCCGTGACAGAGCTAACCTATTTGCCCAATAAATGGGCAAACAAAGAACATCACAAAGGACTGTGGTGGTTTTACTCAGGTGGGCAGCTGAGCTCCACCACAACTGCTCTCTCACTCCCCCTTCTTAAGGGGAAACGGGGAGAAAATTCAATGCAAAGGGCTCAAGGGTTGAGATAAGGACAGGCCCAACAATTAGCGTGACAGACAAAACAGACGCAGAGTAGGGAGACAATAAAATTTATTGCCTATTGCTAGCGAGCTAGAGAAGTGAGAAACAAGTAAAGAAACAAAAACACCTTTCCCCACTTCCACCCACTTCCTCAAGAGTGGCAGAGGGAAACAGGGGAATGGGGATTGCTGTGAGTCTCCACAGTTCTTTGTCTCTGCTGCTCCTTCACGGTCACTCTCTGCCCCTGCTCCACATGGAGTCCGTCCCATGGGATGCCGTCCTTCCCGAACTGAGCCTGCAGGGTTGCCCACAGGCAGCAGCTCTTGAAGAACTGCTCCCACACAGCTCCATACCACAGGGCCCATCCATCAGGAGCAAACTGCTCCAGCACAGGTCCCCCATGGGTGGGCAGCAGCTCCCCCCAGACTTCCTGCTCCTGTGTGGGCTCCTCTCCACGGGCTGCAGCTCCAGCCTGGGGCCTGCTCCTGTGGGGGCTCTCCATGGGCCGCAGCCTCCTCCTGGCCACATCCACCTGCTCCACTGGGGGCTCCTCCACGGACTGCAGCATGGAGATCTGCTCCATGTGGGACCCATGGGCTGCAGGGGGACAGCCTGCTCCACCAGGGGCCTCTGCACAGGCCACAGGGGAACTTGTGCTGTGTGCCTGGAGCACCTTCTGCCCTCCTTCTGTGCTGACCTTGGTGTCTCTAAGGCTGGTTCTTACTCCTCACTCTCCCACTCTCTCTGCTGTTGTGCAGCAGGTTTTTTTCCTTTCTTAAATCTGCTTTCACTGATGCACAAGAAACATCACTTTGGAGCCTGATGAAACTGGCTCTTAGCTAACATGAGGCAGCTTCTGGATTCTTCTCACATCTACCCCTGCAGCCCCCTGCTACCAAAACCTTGCCATGTAAACCCATTACAAAGATTTCTTGATAGTTTGAAATACTTTACTATTAAAAAGTAAAACTGGAAAATAATAAAGTACAAGGAAAATGGAATAAATATACATAAACACATGCAAACAAGTGTGAAAATTGAAAAGTTCCTAACATAAAAATATAAAGTGCTCCTAGTTATAGCTTGTTAATATTCTTTCAAGAACATCCCAGTAGGTCCAAATTTTTCATTTATTTTTTCTAGCTTCCTTTTTTTTCAATGTAGCATAAAATAAAATTCCCTGGTATTGGAGGTTTATTTTATAAATATTTTATAAATAAACCTCCATGTATTACAACAGTAATCAGTGTATCGGAGAGAAATTGTCACTGCTATTGCAGAGGTAGAAATAGAATAATAGACCCACTGATCTTTTGCAGGTCTTTCTTGTCACTTTCTAGTTACGGTTCTCTACTACAACAGGATTATCTAATCTGGCTTTATTTTACATTAAAAAAAAATCTGCTAACAGAAGTTTAGAGACTTCATCTTTCCATCAGTAAATACTCCATAGTATTCAATGTACAAAAAATACAGGTTTAGCAATAACCTATATCTTTTTTTTTTTTTTTTTCTCTTATAAAATGCAAACATTTAAAAGGGAAATTCCATGCCTGTTATATAAATAATTTGCAGAAAATACAAGTGTTTTCTGTTAAAACCATCTGATTAACATAATCAACATTTTATGTAAAGGTCGTGATGATCATTATATCATTTTGATATAATGGATGCTTTAGTGGATCCTTTCTTAGAGGAGAATTATAGAAAATAAGCAAAATTGTACACATACAAAAATGCATACAGATCCTAAGATGAAAATTTTAGCTGTTTAATTCTATTTAGATTTTTCATGCCCTGGTATATGTAAGGTCCACTGGGGAGAAATCACTGATTAATTTATATTTGTTTGCCTTCAGTAATTTCTGTGTAGTTCCAGTTTTTCTGACCCATGCTAATAAATGAAAGCTGTATTGTATAACACAAATAGACAAGACTGGGAAATGTTTCATAAGATAAATTTAGAAAAAAAAATATTTTCAAATATGTTTTTGAATTTTAGTTGCTATAGTAACAACACATTTCTTCTTTGCTGTACATTTCTTTACAATATACTCAGAACTCTACGTGACAAAACGACAATTTTACAGTCTACAATTTAGTCTCAAGAAAAAGATTTTCTCCCTCTGGGAGAACACGATTAGACTGGCACTTATAGAGCTTCTAAAAGTTTGGGGTCTGTCAGCATTTCTGACAATTCCAGGGGTTTATGACCTACTTATAAATCTTCTTTATGTAAGGAAGCTTAGCATAGTTGACTCCTCCTGGAAACAGTCTGTAGTGCTTTTAATCAAAATTAAAAAAAAAAACATTTCACAGCTTAATGTATATGCAAATTAAAAAACAGTAGTCTAAAATAGTGACTTCTAATATCAGTTGTGTTAACTCAAAACTTTATTTGTGTGTGTGTGTGTGTGAACAAAATAAAAAAGCTGAAGGAGCGAACAAGAAGCACAGTGCTAATAAAATGAAGGAATTGACGTAACTAAGTGGTAGAAACTGAATACCTGCCTCTAAGCCTCACAAATCTTTTCAAATTTTCATGTACACATTATAAAACAACTGCCTGTTTGTAAGTAACGATGGTAACAGTACATATATATATATATATATTACATATTATGTCAATCTGTAAGAGCAAATGTCTGATTTGTTTTCAGAAGCAAATCAGGCATTTAATTCTTTCACAAATAATTAGGTTCTTGATTCCCATTAAAAATCATTAAGGTTTAAATGCAGAAATATATATGAAGCTCTGGGCTGAAGATACTAATAAACACTTAAAAATATTCACAAACAACTGGAATTTCCACAGATACCTATGAAAACCTGTGGTCTCACCTGTTTTTGTGATTCTTTAAGTCTAACCAGATGTCTATCTGCATCTCAGGAGTACAGATCTTTTCCAAATCTGATGTAACAGGTCAACAAACAGTTTGCAATTTGATGTCTGAATGTTTTTAGGAAGAAATATATATTTTTTTTTAAATCCAGGAAATCAAGTTAGATAATCAATGCTCTAGGAGCTGTTTAAAAATAATATAATATTTCCAGTTTTGAAGAATGAGTGCTCCTGAATGATCAGCTGCAGTCCTTTGGGATCCAGAAAACTAATTGCTGCTCAAGTCCCAGAAGCAGCTCAGCATTTTGGGTAGAGATGAGCAACATGTCACTAGAAGTGTCAGTTTTCCTAAAGTCGTGAATGCTAACTGACTGCAGTGTGAACATATCTTAGGTTGTTAGATCATTTGTAATTGCTGGAAAATATCCTTTTAATTCTCATCTCTCCCTCTTCCTTCCTTCCTTCCTTCCTTCCTTCCTTCCTTCCTTCCTTCCTTCCTTCCTTCCTTCCTTCCTTCCTTCCTTCCTTCCTTCCTTCCTTCCTTCCTTTAGGTAAAGTGATAGGACATAAACAGACTTACACCGGTGGTTACTTTTTCAGTTTGAGAATGATTTCATTAAGAGAGCAAGTGTTTTTGAAGAAAACCTCAGGGCCTGTAGTCAGCTCATATAGCACATATTTTTTATTACAGGCTCTTCTTTACCAACAATAGACACGGTCTTATTTTTCTGCAACCTGCTTTTCACAATATCTGGGAAAATACGTTTCCATACACAGCTAAATCCAAAGCAATTTCTGGCTGACAAGACTTTACACAAACTAAATACGTTATCTATGAGCTGAGTGGTAGAGTGTGATGTCTACCTCCAGAACCTCCAAAAACATGGCTATAGAGTCTTCTGCCCCACATTTTTATCTGAGAATGAGGAAAAAAAAAAAAAAAAAAAAAAAAAAAAAGAGGAACTTAAATTATGTCCTCACCTCAAGTAATTAACACTTGTCTGTGGATCACACCTATGGAGGGCTCATATCCCTTGCATGTCAAAAGTCTGGTACAAAAAAACTTGTGATATTAGTCAGACATGTCATCACAAGGTCAGTCAGGAGCATATATCTTCACAGACACACGTCAGATAACTCAGTGAGTCTTTTACTTGGACCACAGCTCCTAGGCACAATAGTAGCACACACAACTTGTCTTCAGGTGTGTTGTGCATATGCAGAGAAAAAAAAAAAAAATAAAACCCAGAAAACAAATAATTTTGTAGCAGGATTCTTTTTTTTTTTTCTATTTTTTTTTTTTTTTTCCGTATAACATTCTTGATATTTCACTTATCAAAAAGTCTGTTTTCAATGAGGTTTTACAGTTCTCACTTCAATTAAGTGAAAGGGACGTAGGGGATATGAGTTTCCTGCTTTTCTGGTGTTGTTTGAATAGGAGGCTATTCATTAGTGCTTTACTAATGGTTGTGATGGCTGTGTCTTTGCAGTGGAAAAGGTCATCCTATTATAAAAACAGCAGGCACAGCATTTTCTGAACAGCATTGCACACAGCCAAATCTACCATCAGAGGAGTCACCACTTTATTCCACTTGCTGTTTTTTTTTTTTCATTTGTTTTTGTTTTTTAATTAAATCATGACTTTTTTTCTTTTTCTTTTTTTTTTTTTTTTTTCATTATTGTGTTGGAAGTTTCAACAAAACATTTATAAGCTCTACAATCGTGTTCCTGTTGAGACCCCCTGATCAGATCAGTAGAGGAAACATGCAGGAATTTCAAAGTAATAAACCCTTGATCTGAGTGCTGATGGACACTATCAGGTGCTTATGATGATTTTTAATGGATGTAAGTGCTGCTTGGTTAGAACAGTTTCAAACATCCCTGGGCTGCTTTGATATACCAAGAAGAGATGGTGTCAAGTTATGGTAATTTGCTTCTACCTTGATTAAAGGACTGCAGAGACATAATTTCATCTGATACAGCTCAGGAATCCTCTGAGACCCAAACACTCCCACAGGGAAGAGGAGGGCACATAATTGCTTCATCCCCATCTTCATGCGTAATATATGTTGAATTCTTCCAAATTCTACTCCTGCATGAAGGACATCACCAGCTAGTTTTTTGAAAGCACCATAATGTTAGCAATTAAATGTCATTTGAGTTATGTGGAAACATTCTTGATTCAACATCTCTCTTTATTCCTCTCTCACACACACATATATATATATGTTTGATTAAATCTTCAATTTAATTTATCTCAAAATTTAATTTATCTCAAAAAGAGTACTATAGAAAAGAAACACTAATCACAGAAAACCAAAGGGTGAAAGGAAGATATTTTTCCTCGTTCCATTAGAAAGCTTGGTTATTCACTGTTCCCTTAAGGCAGCGTTCTGTGAAGTGAATGTGAAAACTGAATCTTGGGGTTCTCCATCAGTGATTTCATTCTTTAAGCATCACATTAGCTGAGCATTCCTTTATTTATTTATTTATTTTCATTTGTATTTACTTATTTTTACATGTATTTCAAGAGCTAATTTTCCCTTATAGCTTCTAGAGACAACTCAATGTTTTGCTTGGTCACAGATTAGCACCTGCAATGGAAATTTTGTAGTCCAAAAGGTAGCCTTCATTACAGTTGGGCAGTCTTGGTGGAGGGTGATATCAGTAGCTAGCCTGAATAAATGCACATGAGGTCACTATTTAGTCTGGAGGATCTCAAACCGCAGTGCAACACTCCAATAGCATAAATCAGAAATCATCAAATAATATTACACTATTACAAAGCTTTAGTAAGCAGAAAGACTCTGGTCTCATATACCTGACAGGTGGTACAAGAAGAAAAGAACCTGACCCCAGGCTATGTTTGCTGAAATGACAGTTAGGAAAAATAGAAGCCTACTTTTATGGGGGGAAAAAAAATCAAAATACACTGAAAATCAGATCAATGACATCCAGCAACCTTTTCTGAGTCAAACACTTAACTTTTGAAGTCACTCTTAGGGAATGTCTGCTTCACTCACCTCATGATAAGGGAATGACCTTTCTTCACTCATCCAATACCTTGCAGGCTGCATCACAACCACCCACATTATAATTTTTGTTCTTCAAGGAGAGACATTAATGGAAAACAGAGTGGTAGTTAGTGAAGAATATCCCCTGACTCTCCAAAAAGGTTCTGTCAAACAGGTTAGAGAGTCACAGACCCAAATGAAATGCCTATATACAAATGGATGCACCATATGTAACACACAGGAAGTGCTGGTAGCCACTGCCCAGCTGGAAAACTATGACTTGATTACTAGTGTGGAAACTTGGTGGGGTGAATCTCCCAGCTGAAGTGCTGCAATCGACAGCTGTTCAGAAAGGACAGACAATGAAGAAAAGGTGGGGGAGTTGACCTCTATGCAAAAAAAGCAGAGACCCAGCCAACAAAGAAAACTTCATGTTTAATGTCTAATACAGGTCACCAGTCAAGGAGAAGATGCCGAAGAAGAATTATTTCTTCAACTACAGGAAACATCATGCTTGCAGGCCCCAATCTTCAACCACCATGACATCTGCTAGAAAAGCAGTCCAGCAAACTTCAAGCAGTCTAGGAAACTAGACTAACTATGTTGAGGGAACTAGACTATGTTGAATATACTCAAGTCCGTTGAGGTAGAGGTAATAGAAAGCACAACCAGAGGAGATGTGCTGCTGGACCTGTTGCTCACCATTTCAGAAGACCTTATCAGAGGGGTCAAGATGGGAGGTAGCCTGGGCTGCAGTGATCATGCCATGTAGAATTCTAAATCTTGAGTGATACAGGATGGGCAAAAAGGTTTAGGTCAAGACCCTAAACCTCAGAAAGGTAAACTCTCAGCTGGTTAAGGCATTAATGCATGGGATCACTAGGGAAACTGCCCTCAGAGATAAATGAGTGACAAGAGTTGGGGGATATTTAAAGATTTTTTTCCCACATTTTACCACATTTACTGCATAGTTATTGTAATCTATATTATCCTGTAATTAAATTTGTGTACCTGAAGAAATCCATTGAGGAAAGTAATAATAATGAAAATTAATATTGACTTCAACAGAGAGAATACACCTGTTAGAGAACTTAAAGAATACAACATAAGAGTAAAATTGCTAAACATGTAAATGAACAAATGTCTAAAATCAAAATTTTAATTTCTTTCCAAATCCAAACACAGGAAACCTTTGGGAAATCAAAAAAAAAAAAAAAAAAAAAAAAAAAAAAAAAAGCAACAAAGCAAATGCAAAGCAAATGATGCTTGTAAAAGTCACAAGAAAGGGATACTTCATTCAAATGCTTTAATTAGCAGTGATTTAATTAACGATGATTTCTGACTCTATGCAGAGACAGCAGCAGAATACTTGTTTTTGCAGAGTTTACTACAGTTTAGCAAAGAATGACCCTTAACAAATGAAAATAATGTATAAAATATATATTTTTACTTTTTAATTATTGGTTTTGGGAAGGCAAGAGTAATGTGATGATACCAGAGACTATGTTTCAAATGCACAGGTCAAATGGTATATTATTAAGAAAATTGTTATTTATCATGAAAAAGGTTCACCTGACTATTGCATACCTTGCAGAACTAATATGTCACTATGTACAGAACTAGCCACTCAGCTAGAGCCATTTCATTTAATAGGATGTTAGAAGCTTAAGCACAGATCTTTAGAGAAAATTTCTCTGTTCCTCTTCATAAATATCAGTCGGTGCTCTGTTTTTGCTGCTGTTTTCTCATAGAACTTTATCCTAATGCACATTAACACAGTATATAACTGTGATGTGAGAGCAGTGTTGCAGTATTATTGTAATTAGCTATTGTTATTAAAATTCAGTATTTTGCAGAAACGGTTGAATATGTTTTCCATACTTTACATTTTATTCTGTCCTTCTTATTTCAGCCATCTATTTGACACATACACACACAATTTCACTGCAAAAACATTTTCTCTTTACGCTTTGAAAGACAGAAGGTTTTATAAACAGTTGTCAGTGTTGAAAGTTCAGTAGATGTAGAGAACTGCTAATTGCATAATATGGTGCTGCAAATCTAGTTATTTTTTGTAACGAATGCAATTAAGTAGCTTCCAAAAAGGATCAGAACCAGAAATCATGCTAAGCTACATTTATTTAGAAAGAACTTCTAGGGCAAACATGAAATATATGTACAGACCTGGTATCTGATTCTTCAGCTTTCTGCAAGTCAGAATTTTCAGTGGGATGGACAAAGTTTTTCCTGAACAGAAAAGTCATGACTGGGTTATTCAGTGTGAAATGTCATTACCAAATGACATTTGGTCAAATATGGTAAACCCTCCCCATTACATTAATGAGGCAGATGTGTAAGGCTTAATATTTTTACCCCAACACTTTTAATTACTTTCAAGTACCAATCATGAGTGCTGCTGTGCACTTCTTATGTACCCTAATCTCTAGTTGTAGTTTCTTTGGTTTTTCTTTGGGGCAGAGACTGACAGCCCCAGGTTCTGAAAGGGGGTCCTGTGCCCGGGCCAGTTTGGGGTAGCTCTGGGGGCATGCGCAGGAACAATCAGGCCCATTGACAGCCCCAAGGTCCCTGACAGGGTACATCCTGAGTTCTCCACCTTTTTCATCATCTGTCTTCAAAGAAAAGAGCAAGTCTGCTCTACACACCAGAATGATTAAAATAAAATAAAATAAAATAAAATAAAATAAAATAAAATAAAATAAAATAAAATAAAATAAAATAAAATAAAATAGAATAAAATAAAATAAAATAAAAAAAAAATAAAAAGAGTTTCAGATGCTGGGTTCCTGTTTAACATAATTAAATGCCTCAGTCCAGGAGTCAAAGAGAAACACTGTTCAGCATTGATGGCTTGCTTTCCCAGACATCGAGTTGCTTAGCATTTTGGGAACATCATTCTTGGGTCACTAATTACTTGGTTCAATGCACGGGGAACTTTGTTGTGCAACTTGGTGTATAATTCCTGAAACCAGAGAATAAACTTTAAGACATTTGCAATTCAAATATAACAAGGTCACTTTTGGATATAGTCATTTTGCCAAAAGGACATAAATCTTTTAATTATTATAGAAATGGACCTGCAGTCTATATACCTAAATACTGGGCTCGGGATCTTAATATACAGTCATATAAATGTGTATATATGTAAATATATGTTAGAAGCAAGTAGTTATTAGAGATCTAATATAAAGGAACTATTCATTGTACTGCATATCTAAAAGATATTTGTTGTTGTTTGTTTTGTTTGTTTGTTTGTTTTTTTTCAGGGGAAGATTTTCTTATTTAGTTGTACCATACATTTATATTGTTATTATGTGCATTGTTTCAAAATGCTGACTTTTTCCATTTAAATGAAACACTAATTTATAAAGTAGTGCAATAAATAAAATACAACAAAATGGTATGTTAAAAATAAAATGACTGTGATTGCTTTCTGATTAGCTCCGAATTTTTATTTATTTTTTTCCTACAAGCAGTCATTATGACATAGTTAATGTGTAGTCTTTACACCATTTCTGTGTCTTGCACTTGGGCTAGTCTCATTGGATTCTAAAAGTCATCAGGACCGTGACTACAAGAGGAGGGCAGCTGGTGGCTACGGTGAAAGTTGATTAGTGAGCCATAGAACTTCACTGAGTCCTTGATATGCATACAAAAATAAATTAAGTTGCATAGAAAACACAAACTTAGTCTTTTTAAATCTTCAAGTAATGGAGAAAAAGAAATCACTAGCCAAGTCATAGTATATAGTTTTTGAGGAAAATCAAATGCAATTGCTTAACTGGAAAACAAAAAATACAGCATGAATTATATCTTGAGGGTAAATTATTGTTTTATAATCCAAATAAAAGTTTTGTTTGTTTGTTTGTTTGTTTTTAATCATTCTTAGCACTAAAAGCAAAAAAAAAAAAAAAGTAACTATTTTTTATTTATTACATATAACTCCAGGAAAATCACGTCCACACAGTAAGCACTCTTGAGTCTTTTTTTGCACTTATTAGTCTCATCTGTTTGATTTAACTTAACAGCACACTGTCAGTAACCTAAGAAGGGTAAAAGACAAGTTTAAGGATCATTGAACATAATTTTTGCAACATGCCAAAATTACACAAACATTTCCTCCTAATAACAATTTAATGTCATTGTAAAATCTGTGCTTTATGCTAACACATATTTCATTTTTTTTTTTTTGGTGAAAAAGAAAAAAAATATGGCTTTCTAGAAGTCAATGGACTTGCTGAAAACTGATTTAGAAAAGAAAAATCAAATCAGGTTGTCTTGGTAGGGTATTTCATTGAATGTTACCTAATTACTGAAGTGGTTGTTGTTTATTGCTTTTTCTTTGGAATATTTTTTTTCCCCAATATAATTAAAGCTCATTCAGAATGTTTAAGTTTAACTGAGAATTTTATGAGACAAAATAAAATCTGGTGAAGCTCAACTGAGTTCTAGATTTATGTCAGGAATGAATTTGGATTAATAGCATGACCAGACAAAGCAAATGAACCACAGATTCTTCTGAAATAGAAATATAGCATACGGAAGAGAGAACAGCTCACTCTTAAAACTCAAGTAGTCCATAGCAAGAGGGAAGAAACCTTGCAGTTGTGACTAAGTGATCATCTTTCTTATTATCTTAACTATCACTGCCTATTTTGATATGAAGTTTCCAAATTTATTTTGCATCACAAAACATCTTATATCTCTTTAAGATAGTTATTACTATGACTGTAATCCCTAAAAATAGCTGACCTTAGATTCTTTCCATGTTTCTATAATATGGACTTTCAGTGCCAACAGCACCTCTACCCATAACCATCTTTGATCACAGAATCACAGAATGGCTTGGGTTCAAAGGGACCTTAAACATCATCTACTACAGTGCCCCTACCATAGGCAGGGATGCCACCCACTAGTTCAGGTTGGCCAAGGCCCCGTCCAGCCTGGCCTTGAACACCTCCAGGGATGGGGCATCCACAGCTTCTCTGGGCAATACCATCTTCTAAGTTTCAATTGACTATATCTCAATGAGTACATAGCTAAATGCCACAAAATCTACAGAAATCAACTATGAGGAAAGTGATTAAATTAAGTTGGACGTAAAGTGGCTCTGCAGAGCCTTTTTCATCTGTGTGTTTGTTTTTTTTTTTTGCATTCTTTGCATTTTGCTTGAATACTTGTGGATTTGATTCAGGAAAGAAAGAAAGAAAGAAAGAAAGAAAGAAAGAAAGAAAGAAAGAAAGAAAGAAAGAAAGAAAGAAAGAAAGAAAGAAAGAAAGAAAGAAAGAAAGAAAGAAAGAAAGAAAGAAAGAAAGAAAGAAAAAGAAAGAAAGAAGGAATTAATTTAGTAAAACAGATTTACTGTTATTACTACTGATACTACAGATTATATTTTGAATTTCTAAAACTGAAATGCTATAGGAACATATTTATAAATAAGCAAACAATCGTAATATGTTTCAGGCTTCTCTTTGCCTTGTACTATAGTATTATATATATTATATAATATATATGAAATTTTTTCCCTGAGTATTTGCTGAAGACCTAAGAACACCGAAAAAAATAGTGATAGTTTTCCAAAATTTGCATTAATATTTTAATGATGTATTATTTTTGTATGGTTAGATTAAGTTTAAAACAAATGGAACTACATTGATAAGGTAGATGTGCTGTTACTTCAAGGGCAGGCCAGGTGCATTGGTACTTACCAAAGCAATAACGTTGGTTGATAAACAAATATAACTGTCTGATGAACTAGGATGGTGTTATTCACATTCTTTATATTAAGAAAAATTTCTATCGGCATCTGATTAGAAATTGAACTGTGAAATTCAGACAGAATTTTAATAGTTCTTGTTGAACTGCTTAGTTTCACAAATAACGTATCTTTTACTTTCTCAAGGCTATCTTTTCTTTTTTTCAGTATCTCTTGATTTTTTCAGACATTACCTATAAGGATGCATTTCACTCAGCTTGAGAATAGACTGTTTCATTATGGTTTTCTAAACTGCTTTGCAGCTTCTTTTGTGAAAATCTTTCCTTCATTCTTCTCTTGTATATTGTTGATAATAAAACTTTGGCAGTAATTCGCACCTTTCAAGTCTTGCATTCTATCTCAGGACTCCCTGCAATAGTCACTTCATAGTTATACTATACTTTATACTGCTTATTAGCATTAATTTGGTACTGCCTAGTTTGGCCCCTCCAGAAGCACTTGGCTGTCACTGCACTAGAAAGAGTCTATTAAGTTAACAAGTCTACAAATCTCAATCTTGTCTGTAAACTTATTTTTACATAAGTAATGTCCTGGTTTCAGTTAGAACAGAATTAATTTTCTTCCTAGTAGCTGGTGGAATGCTGTGTTTTGGCTTAGAATGAGAAGAGTGCTGATAACACCCCGATGTTTTAATTGTTGCAGAGCAGTGCTTATACCAAGCCAAGGACACCTCAGACTTTTGCTCTGTCCTGCCAACAGGCAGGCTGGGGGGAGCACATACGGAAAATAACGTGCTATAATACTCAATTTGGAAAACAGGCGCAGCACAGTTGAGATTAAAGCAATCAGCATTATGACAAGTGACTATTAAGCAGGTCTAATACTTATACCAATTTTAGTTTAACACACTCTGGTCAGATCTGCCGTTATCTCAACCTTTCGTGCCCCACGTTGGGCGCCAAAAAGACTGTCGTGGTTTAACCCGGCTGGCAGCTAAACACCACGCAGCCGTTCGCTCACCCTCCCCCCTCCCTCTCTGGGACGGGGGAGAGAAATGGAAAGTGAAGCCCGTGAGTTGAGATAAAGACAGTTTAATAAGACAGGAAAATAATAATAATAATAATAATAATAATACAATGATGATAATAGTACTACTAATAATAATATGTACAAACAAGTGATGCACAATGCAATTGCTCACCACCCGCTGACCGATGCCCAGCTTAACCCCGAGCAGTCCGGCCCCCTCCCCCCGGCTAGCCACCCCTATATATTGTTTAGCATGACGTCAGATGGTATGGAATACCCCTTTGGCTAGTTTGGGTCACCTGTCCTGGGTCTGTCCCCTCCCAGCTCTTACTGCACCCCCAGCCTGCCTGTTGGCAGGACAGAGCAAAAGTCTGAGGTGTCCTTGGCTTGGTATAAGCACTGCTCTGCAACAATTAAAACATCGGGGTGTTATCAGCACTCTTCTCATTCTAAGCCAAAACACAGCATTCCACCAGCTACTAGGAAGAAAATTAATTCTGTTCTAACTGAAACCAGGACAGTAAATAAACATGTACAAACATGTACATGTATAAACATATACATGCTTAGTTTTTAGACTGTGCATTGCCTGTTTCAATGAACTCTCTCCAGATGAGGACTTCCTGCAGTTCATGAGGACAATACAGATCACAGCCTGCTCCCAGCAACAAAATGGACAAAACCCTTCTCCACTGAGAAGAAACTAGCAGCACAGATAAGGAGATATGCTATGTTCTTCTCACCAGCCAGAGAAAGAGCTAAAGTTTCATGGAATTGATAAACTTTTCATGATATCTGTGAGGAATATACATAATTTTTCTGGGAATCTGTTATGCAGATAGATTCAAGTCTGCATGGAGACAGACGAGGTCTGGTAAAGGTCATTTTCCTGAGATTCCTTGCAACATTGAAATTCTTTGCCTGAAAGCAGCATTCAAAATCATGCTCTGCTGGCTGTTTTGTGTTGAGTCATACCTCAGCTTAGACCCAAGCTGTCTGTGCTGGCTGTCTTGGCTAATTTGTTCAAAGATAATTCATCGCTGACTGTTTATTACTAATATATCTAGTTTTATTATTTGAAAAACAAAACAAAACAAAAAAAAAAAACCAACAGACTTTCTTTTACATCTAGCACTGAAGGAACAGTTTAAAGAAAATTCAGTGCGCTCGCGGCTTTGTGTAATTTACCAGAAACACATTTATAGCTTCTCTACTAATTCAATGCACTATGTTGTTATCTATTCACAATATACTGACATGCAGTAAAGCAGAGCATGATAACTTACCAGCTGTTTTTCACATCCAATAGCTGCCACACAAACAGATAGAAGAAAACAAAACAAAAACAAACAAACAAACAGAATTTTTCCCTGGTGCATTCTGTAGTACAGTATAGTTTCAGGAAGGCATACATCAGTTTGCAAGATTTTACAGTGACTACTTTTAATACAGTGTTGATTTACAGTAATATAAATAGAGTGATTTATTATAGAAAGCCCGTTCAACATCCAAAGTGTGCACTCCAAGTACTTTTTATTGAGCTAATCTATACAAGATTTATAGGAGAGGATTCATCTATTCATGTATATTATCCAGATATCTACCCTGTGTAACTGGGTAGATCACACTGGGTCATCTCTGTAGTCAGTAGAGAAACTTAGGCATTTCTAGTGCATTTTTTATCTACCTTATACAAAAAAAGTCCTTTAAGGTCAGATGAAATTTAAAGAAGTTTTTGTCTGTTTTTTTTTTTGTTTGTTTGTTTGTTTGATTGATTGATTTTCCTTGCTGCAGAATGCAAAAGGAGATTATATAACCTGCAATCAGATTAGAGACATTAGGTTTCATCAGAGGAAAACAGCACATTAATTTGTATCCAGTTCTGCATACTAACTTCTATTTAATTTGACACAACATTTTAATCTTTATGATTTTAAATTGTGTTCAAAACAGGTATCACACATCTTAAAACACAAATAAACAGCAAATTTTTATCATGTGATAAAAATACACTGTATGGTTACACAAGGCAGAAGACTAAGGCCTATACTAATCCTAGATGTGGAGGAAAAAAAGAGGCATGAAAGAAAGTGGTACTCTACACAGTGTTCCATCAAATATGTTTATACCTGACAGGAGAAGCATTGCATCATAGCTGTAATTTTTAATGTGTGATGCTATACAATATTGGAAACATTACATATAAAATATTGGAAACAGTTCTTTATGAATATTTGAACTACCACTGTAGTTTGAACATTGTTTTATTATCAAGTAAATTGTTTTAGTCATCTAAGTTTTTCTTTAGGAATTACTAAAACATAATCAGAGCTGCTAAACACATTACAGATGAGGCGGCTTGCCTGCGAAAAGACTTGCAATGATCGTTTATTTGACAGAGATGTTATTGGAAACAAGAAAGGCTAAAAGACACGTGGGTGATAATTTAGGTGTTCAGGCAGAGTGCAAAACCAGACAATCTTTAATTCATCTGTGGTGGTTTTCAACAGTATAGTTAAGTGAACTCCTATATGGTATTGATTTTAAGACATGCATGATTTCTCTAAGGAAAAAGAAACTTTTTAATGTGATCTAAAGTTTATAGAGGAAAAGTTTTAAAAGCTTTGAAAACCTTGTGCTGTGTATATAAATGAGACGTTGCATTTGTATTTCAGAAACTTTCTTTGCCATGTGTATTTACTGCACATATCAGTAGTTGATCCAAAGAGCCTTGCATCCCTAAAAGGTGCCCAGACAAAACGGTAGATACAGACGATAGTTTAAGCAACATAATGCTTAGTGTCTGACAGTGATTTGAGCACTTGGTTTGGTGGTACATTAGATGCTGGTGTTCCAAGCAGTGGGTATGGAAAGAATTGCATTCTTCAGAATGGGATCTACAATAAACAGTAATTGACAACTGTAGATATAATTAGACTTTATAAACAAATGCTGACTACAAAGTCATATCTTGATTCTCACCCTCTAGTAGCTAGCTCTTGCATACATAGTTAAGTGCTAGCATGTACTGTTTCCTTCTATTAATGCAACTACATCAGAAGGCGATAGTAATATTATTTCCTTTAAATGATGGCATAAAAGGTATCCCTTGTACTGTTAAGTTAATCAGTTGCTCAATTCTCTCACCACATGGACACTTTTTTTGCTTAGAAGTTCGGAATTCTTAGAAGACTGCCCAAACCACAGATTTGTAGAAGTTGAGGGTAAAAGCAGACTTAAAAGGTAGAATAAAATGGTTCAGAACCTGTAGTTTTCTCTTTCTGATGTTGTTCCATAGTGGAGAAAATGCTTAGTAACCCACTGGGCCAAAGACACACAATAGAAGTGTTTAAACATTTGATTAGGACTTAATATGAGAGCATCAGCTGACCTCCAATGTAAACATCTAAGCTAAAATCCTAGTAGAACTTGAATTTCCTTTTGCAAAATAGAATATTTTCCACATGAGAGTTGAAAAAAACCACTAGTAACAAATTAAACACAGTTTACTTTATGACAGATTAACTGTCCTTGCAAATATGGGAGAAGCAAAAGACACAACATATTTTAACTTTTAAAGACATTGACATTTCAGTGTTCATAAGTGAGCTACATAAATATTATCTAGATGAAATAACCATGCATTGGCTGCAAAATGCATAGCTTTATGCTAGCTTTAATTGCAATGATATATGATGTTAGTTCTAGCTTAAAAGCTTAAATAAGCTTCAATAACATTTTAAGAAACTGAAAGCTTGATTCTGGGCTTGTTTCAGTAGTTACCTACAGCCAAAATATCAAAAGTGAGTGTCTTCCATTTCTTATGGACTGCTGAGTGCTTAAAAGAAAATTGTATCCTGTTCTGGGCAGGAGTGATTCTAGTTATTCATAACACTCTTCTAATAACCTGTAAAATCTTTGAGTCAGTCTTGCATCTTTTAGCCTGTGAATCTTTCAAGTTTTCAATATATCTTGATTAATGAATGTTCTGATCTCTAGAATTGCAGGTGAGTTGTTGCTTAGTGGATATAAATAGAATAAATCCATGATGTTGAAGAAAATAATAATTCCCATTGCATTCAGTCCTCAATTCTGTTGCAGACTGTAGGCAGACAGGATTGATTAAGCAATATACACCTCCCTTGGGTTGAATTTGGCTGCTCTAGTGAGATGAGGAAGATTATTTTAGCTTGCAGAAGAGTTTCAGTTTGCCAGTAATATTTGCTTTTCCACTTTTCCCTCTTTATCCTGCCTACAGTGGCCAAGAATAACAGTGTGTTCGGCTACTTATGATACCAATAAAATGGGCTTGATGCAGGCAAGAAATGTCAGTGGAGGAGGATAGTGCATAATTATAATGATTCATTGGATTGTCAGCTCTACATCCAGTGAACAAAATGGATGAATCTGACACCAAATTGTGATGAAACTGGACTATTGGATTGTAAAGAGTCTGATATTATTTGACAATACTAGTAGAAACTGATGGAGCTGTGACTTTGTAGCTGGCTCAGATTTTTTTGTACTTTCTTGAGAGCACTGAGCTATAGGCACAACAATAGTTCCCAGAAAGTCTATGGCTTGTATTGTCTTTGATTTGAAGTCTGGGATCAGGCTTAGCCCAGTGCCTCACACATACAGATGTCTAGAAATCCTAATGTGGCAAAGGAAGAGATGGGTTTGGCATTTTTCTTCTCACTTTCAGATTCTCTTCAGGAAAAAAAAAAAAAAGAAGAAAAAAAGTCTGTAATATACTCCAAGAGTATATGACCATCAAGCTGTGTGTATGGTTGTACTGAATGCAGAACAATGAAAGATATACAATTTAAATTCAGGTATTTCTTTTTTATGTTAATTACTATGCTGCAAGAGATAAAATAATGGTAATAAGATAATAGATAAAACAGGTATCTATCAAAAAGGTTTTGTCCAGTGCCACTGGAAAAGGTAAAAAGGTAACTGTAAACCCTTGTATGGTTAGTTTTTTTTTTTTTTTTTTTTTTTTCTTCTTTTTCTTTATAGAGGCAATGTTGGCAATCCCATTTTACATTTTTATACATTTCCTAGTTATTAAAAAGGAATATACATATGTAAATTATAGTATTCCTAGTTGGTGGGATAAAATGCAAAATGCATTATCAGCTTAGCATTCATTTAACACCATCATTTACAAACTATTGGAAACAGCTAATAAGTTATTATGCATTGAAGAAACAATAAACTGCCTGAGGTGTAAATGAAAATGAAACAATGTGTCAAAAAATTCTAACTAGCATTCTGTAAATAAGCATTATGAAAAAAACAATTTCTTTGAAATAGAAAATAATCAGCTACTCCGAGAGTTATAGGATTTGGCAAACAGTATACCATGCCAGAATTTACTACAAGATGGTATTCAAAGACTAGATCCTTTTGGCACAGCTTTATGCCATCTTTACTGGAGCAATTGCTAAAGCAGGGTCAGTCTCTAGAAGGTAGAATCTTACAGGCAAAACTTTGTACCATTAGAATAGTAACAAATTTTACAAGTTATTTGAAGCTACAAGAATTATCTATTATTATACATCAAAAACTCAAACAATATATATATATTTTTTTCTTTTTTTCTTTTTCTGGTATTGTAGACTGGAAGTTTTTGTTGTTTGTTTGTTTGTTTTTGAGGTTTCAACATCCTGGATATTTCTTGATTTTTTTTTTTTTTTTTTTTTTTTTCCAGTGAAGATGATTACATCTATTACATGTAGCTTTTAAAAAGCTATACTTTCAAAATAATTTTATATTAATAATAGATTAAATGCAACTCTAATCCATTAACAAATATGCTTGGAAGAAAGAGAAAAGGAGTGACAAAATTAAAAATAGCTGTTCAAAAGAACAAATAAACTTTTAAGTTGCTGGTTTAACTTCTTGATTGCACAAGTTAGAGGCTCCAGCTAGTTGTAGCTATGCAACTGTGTAAGAGCTGACCTATGTAACTATTTAGGTCAAGTTAGGAACATAAATAGTTATAGTTAAGGCTCCTATAAATTATTACAAAGAAGGATAACGTGAAAACTCAGATCCACTGTTTAATGAGAAAGGTGAACTAATGATTCATGATAAAGAGAAAACAAGCAAATGAACCACTAGCTAGCACAGTTGGGCATAAAAGAACAATATAATAGAAACACAGGTCCAAATGAGAAACTAATAAATGAAACACTACTTAATCTATACATTATAAATCAGTATTACTAGTTTAAATTCAACATAAAGATCACAAGGTTTTATCTGAAACAGTTTGATTTATAAATGATTTCAAAACTACAATGAGGATATACAAGGTCACACAATGAAGACCAATTTTAAGAAAAGGTGTACCATGAAGGAATAAATTAGTAGGCTATTTTCAGTATGAGGAAAAGATACCCAAACTTGTTGTTAAATAATGAATTCATAAGGATTACATAATAAAAATCTAAAATTTACATTTATATACATAGAAAATAAATTATATCACACCAATATAATTTCTATATTTGACAGAGTTGCTAGCCTTGTGGATGTAAAGGAAGTATTAGACATGATACATCTTGACACAGACTCTGAGACAAACTATTTTGTTATTCTCAAGAGCAAGCTAAGAAGCCACAGTCCAGATAAAATCAGAAACAAACGTTAAACTTTTTTAAAGACCAAAAACTCAATGGCAAACTGGGAAGGTATTTTAAGCAAGGTCCCACCTGGATTTTCCCGAACGCTTGTTATTGTTTTATTAATAGTGGGATGATAAGATACTTCTATGATCTTGGCACAGTGTTTCCTTGGGAAGAGTTGCAAGCATGCTCGAAGACAGCATTATGTCTAATTTCAATACAATTAAATTAACTAAACACAAGATTATGCCCTTCTACATCTAAAGAATAACAGATCTAAAGTACAAATATAAGATGGTGTATAAATGGCAAAGCAACAGTACTACAGAAAAAATGGTCTGAAATTATAGTGGGGCACAAATTAAGGAGGTGTCAGAAATCTGACGATATTAAGAAAGGGTAGAAAAAAATCTGAAATGTATCAGCAAAGTGTCATAAATAAGGCATAATATTAATTATTCTACTCATTTTGATACTGAGAAAACTATAAGGAAAGTTTGATAACTCTTGGGGGTGAAACACTTGAGACAGGTTGTGCTGGGTCTGTCTGAGCTGGAGTCACCTTTTCCCTGCAGCAGCCCACACAGTGCTGTGCTCTGCACTCGTAGCTGGAACAGCACTAATATCACTCCAGTGTTGTGTCTATTGCTGCGTAGTGCTGGCACAGTATCAGGACTTCTTCCAAGCCCCCAAGAGCCAGCAGGCTGGGGGTGGGCAAGTGATGGGGAGGGGACATTGCTGGGGCAGCTGACCTAAACCAACCAAAGGGATATTCCATAACACCTGATGTCACACTCAGCAATAAAAGGGGGGGCTCTCGTGGGGGAGGCAGCTGTTCCTCCTGAACAACCACTACGTGTTTGAGGCCCTGCTTCCCAGGACGTGGCCGAACATCGCTCGCTGATGGGAAGTAGAGAATAATTTTTTCTCTCTCTGTGCTTCCGCGCGGACTGATTGTTTCTTTTGTTTCTGTTTTTCCTCCCCATTCCCTTTCCCTTTAATTAAACCTTTCTCATCTCAAACCTCGAGTTCTGTGTTGTATTTTCTCCCCCTTCCTCTTTGAAGAGAGGGGGAGTGAGAGAGCGGTTGTGGTGGAGCTCGGCTGCCCACCTGAGTAAAACCACCACAGTCCTTTTTGGCGCCCAACGTGGGGCTCAAGGAATTTGAGATAAGGATGATAGTTGATAGAAGTAACGGGCAAAATATGTGCAGGATGATTGTTAGGAATGTACAAGTTGTGAAGAATTTAAGAAAGCAGTAACTGTGAGATGTTAGTGTGGTGAAGGGACGAGGGGTGGTGTGTGTGTGTAAAATGTCCACCTTGTCGGTGCTGTGATGATGTTATGTTTATTTTGGTGTGGTGAATTCTTTTTCTTTTTGATTTAAGTGAAGTTTGTGAAGGTTGTTGTGATAATTGTAAACTAAGAGTATATTGTGAGT
Organism: Aythya marila; assembly: GCF_965140915.1. NCBI lineage: Eukaryota > Metazoa > Chordata > Aves > Anseriformes > Anatidae > Aythya > Aythya marila. The sequence continues at coordinate 97,261,568 of NC_139044.1, read as the reverse complement.
AATCTTAAATATGCTTTTAACAGAGGCGAGGGGTGGAATGTAGTGGGTTTACGTGGCAAGGTTTTGGTAGCAGGGGTTCATAGGGGTGGTTTCTGTGAGAAGGAGCTAGAAGCTGCCCCATGTTTGGGAAGGGCCCCATTGTTTTCCAGAGCTGAGCCAATAAGCGATGTTGTTTTGTGCCTCTGTGAGAGCATATTTAAGACAGGGAAAAAAATGCTGCGCCACACAGCAGCTGGGAGAGTCAAGGGAGTGAGAAACAGCCTTGCAGGTGCCAAGGTCAGTGTAGAAGGAGGGGGAGAGGTGCTCCAGGTGCCGGAGCAGAAGTCCCCTGTGGCCTGTGGTGAGGACCATGGTGAAGCAGGATGTCCCCCTGCAGCCCATGGAGTGCCACGGTGGAGCAGGGTTCCACGGTGCAGCCTGTGGAGGAGACCAATGTGGAGCAGGTGGCCCTGCACCGACGGAGGCTGCCGCCTGTGGAAGACCTCTGCCGGAGCATATTCCGGGCTGGACCTGTAGCCTGTGGAGAGGAGCCCATGCAGGAGCAGGTGACATGGCAGGAGCTGCTGCCCGTAGGGGAGCCAGGTTGGAGCAGTTTTCTCCTGAGGGATGGACCCCGTGGTACGGACCCATATCTGGAGCAGTTCTGGAAGAGCTGCTGCCTGTGGGAAGCCCACGCTGGATCAGTTCATCAAGGACTGCATCCCATGGGTGGGACCCCACAGCACAGGGGACGAGAGTGACTGAGAAGGAGCGGCAGAGAAGAAGTGCTGTAGACTGACCATAACCCCCATTCCCCCGTTCCCCTGCGCTGCTCGGGGGGAGGAGGTGGAAAAGGGTGGATGGGGGGTGAGGTGCTTTTGGTTTCTTTCCTTTGTTTCTCACTTCTCTCGCTTGTTAGTAATAGGCAATAAATCTTACTATCTCCCTATGCTGAGTCTGTTTTGCCCGTTACAATAATTATTGCGTGATTTTCTCGTCCTTATCTCAACCCTTGAGCCCTTTTCACATATTTTCTCCCCATTCCTCTTTGAGGAGGGGGAGTGAGAGAGCGGCTGTGGTGGAGCTCGGCTGCCCACTCGAGTGGAACCACGACACAGGTGTAAAACAAATTGGAAAGGGAGAGTAACAAAAGTACCTTATTTTAATATCCATAAGAGTGATTTAGATGTCATGCAACCATTACACACTGGAGGGAAGAGATGCCATATAGAGGGACATTGACAGGCTTAGAATCATGAATTACTAAGGTTGGAAAAGACCTCCAAGATCATCTCATCCAACCATCCCCCTACTACCAACGTCACCAACTAAACTATGTCCCTAAACACCATGTCCAACCTTTTGTTAAACATCTCCAAGAATGGTGACTCCAGCACCTTCATAGGCAACCAAGTCCAGTTCCTGACCACTCTTTCTGAGAAGAAACATCTCCCAGTTTCCAGCCTGAACCTCTCCTGGAGCAACTTGAGGACGTTCCCTCTAGTCCTATTGCTAGTTATCTGTGTGAAGAGGCAAAGCCCCAGCTCCCCACTACTTCTTTTTAGGTAGTTGTAGAGAACAGTAACGTCACCCCTGGGCCTCCTCCTGTGCAAACCACATGAGGTGGAAGGGGGAGGGGAGGAGAGGGAAGGGCAGGGAAGGGCAGGGAAGGGCAGGGAAGGGCAGGGAAGGGCAGGGAAGGGCAGGGAAGGGAAGGGAAGGGAAGGGAAGGGAAGGGAAGGGAAGGGAAGGGAAGGGAAGGGAAGGGAAGGGAAGGGAAGGGAAGGGAAGGGAAGGGAAGGGAAAAGAGAAAAAGGTGCAACCATATGGGGACTATGGGAGGATTAACTGGATTAGAATTATACATTATAGAATGATAGAATAATATGATATTGCAAAAGAATAAGATCCAACTGGTATTCATATACCAGTTAATGGTATGCATAAAAATATTTTATTTTTATGTAGAATTATGTTTATTCATGTACATCAAAATTTAGTTGAGTCTTAAGGCTCTAAGAAACTGTTCTCTGAGGGTTGATGAAAATAAGGAGATGTTTTCAGATTGAGTTTCATGAGTTTCTGGAAAGGTAGATTAATGGAATTTCTCAGGATAGAAAGTGAAGATTTTTTCTGGCTCTTGAAATATGTTCTACCATGGTTTCTCCAAATAAGTTGATAGAGTGAATTTGATTAATTTATTTTTTTATTGCCTGTATGTTTTTAAAATTTATTCCATACACTGGGCTTCTATTTTCCACGTAATGACTAGGGAAGAGGAAAAATATATCTTGATCAATTGCTTGTTTCTGATTTCTCTTTATGTTTGTTTATTTTCCCTCTGACACAATGGATGTAATGAATATTTTCCTATGTTATAATGACAGTTGTTTTGATTTTATCTTGTTTTATAGTCTTTTCCCTATAGCCTAGAAACTCACTCACTTCCATTTCCAGTCTGGAAATGTCACATCACTAAATCTCTTTTTTGCTCTCAGGAATCTGTAAGATGATTGATTAATTGCTATAGACTTGTGATCTTTTGTTCAGAATATTGGTACTGCCACAGCACACCAATGTCTAGAATTGAATCCCACCTCAGGTGTTTCCTAGTAAATGTCAATAGAATTTAGTTTTCTGTGTTTGTTTTGCAGATGGGAATTACATTTTAAAAGCTTCTAAATGCTCATGTTCTTTTAAAAACTCATAATAAATTGTTTTCTTAGTGTTCTATTATGTAAATCTATCTTAAAAAAAAAAAAAAAAAGCTGTATCTCTTTTCATTATTAATGAAGTGGTATGGTTGCCTTTATTTTGGTGTTTAAGAGATAATATTTTATGCAATTTTATGAATATACATTCATTTACGTGGCTTAAACATATTAATGCATTTAAGAAAAAAGGAGAACATAGAAGAGTTTTTAGATTGCAAGAGAGGTTACTTCTGTTTAGAAAGAAGATACCTGTAAATGTTGACATTCAGCAAAGGCAAAGGTAAGTAGCTCAGGAAGACTGCAAAATAAGAAGGGAAAAAATAGTTTGAGGGAATACTAGTTGCCATGAATTTGCAAATTCATAGTTCCACAAAAAATATACAAGACATCAGTCACTGCTTGATGATAGACCAAAAGGTTATTTTGTTAAAAGTCCAAATTGTATTCTACAGAACCAAAGTCATAGAAAAAGTCATGGTCAGATAAATACAGAAACTCATCAAAAGTATATTTAATAAAATGATTACTAATATGTAAGCCTTTTAATTACTTAAGATTATTGTGTCAAAGACTTTAGGCATGTCTTTGTCAATTCTGGGAAATCTTTTGAAAGTTTACATGTATATCCTAGACATTTGTGGTGGTTTTACCATGCTGGGCAGCTAAACACCACAACCGCTCTCTCACTCCCCCTCTTTAGATGAGGAGGGGGAGAAGTAAAGCAAAGAACAACTCATGGGTTGAGATAAGGATAATTTAATTAAAGGGAAATAATAATAAGAATTAAATAAATATTATTATGAACTAAACAATTTAACTAAAGAGAAATAAAAAGGAAAAGGGGAAAAGAGAGGGGGAAAGGGAAAATTAAAAAAAAAAAAAAAGGAGGAAAACAAACAAATAAAACTAATGAAGGCTATGTGGAAGTGCAGAGGAAAGAAATTACTCTCTACTTCCCACAAATGAGCAATGATTGACCATGTCCTTGAAGCAGGGCCTCAACACACGTAGCTGGTGTTCAGGAGGAGGACCAACGTTTTCCCAACGAGAGCCCACCCCTCCCGCTTCTTCCTGTTTCCACCTTTTATTACTGAGTTTGACATCACATGGTATGGAATATCCCTTTGATTGGTTTAGGTCAGCTGCCCTGGTGATGTTTCTCTTCTCACTTTTTGCCCACCCCCTAGGAGGGTTAGAGAGAGGCCCAATGCTGTGCCACTACTGCTCAGCAGTAGACACAACACTGGTGTGATAACACTGCTGTTCCAGCTACAAGTGCAGAGTACAGCACTGTATGGGCTGCTGCCGGAAAAGTTAACATTCCAGCCTGACCCAGTACAACATTGTATTTTGTACAATTTCTTTCCTGTTTCTTGGATTACTAAGATTTTGGTTGATACTATCTACTTCTAGATTTCTAACAATGTTCAGAGTGTATACACAACAAACAGATTGATCTTTTACCACAGTCAATTAATTGTGGTAACCAATTTGTCAAAGATGACA